>NC_064615.1:739139199-739752949 GCF_023898315.1 Schistocerca nitens
TACGCCTCAGGTGGTTAAGGAAGGCGTCGTAACGGCTGTATGATACGTGAATGCCATCCTCCGACCGATAGTGCAACCATATCGGCAGCATAGTGGCGAGGCATTCGTGTTCATCGAAGACAATTCGCGCCCCCACCGTGCACATCTTGTGAATGACTTCCTTCATGATAACGACATCGCTCGACTAGTGTCCAGCATATTCTCCAGACATGAACCCTATCGAACATACCTGGGATAGATAGAAAAGGGCTGTTTATGAAAGAGTTGACCCACCAACCCCTCTGAGGGATCTATGCCGAATCGCCGTTGAGAAGTGGGACTATCTGGACTAACAGTGCCTTGATGAACTTGTGGATAGTATGCCACGACGAATACAGGCATGCATCAACGCAAGAGGATGTGCTACTGGGTATTAGGGTATTAGAGGCACCGGTGTGTACAGCAAAGTGGACCGCCACCTCTGAAGGTCTCGCTGTATGGTCGTACAACGTTCAATGTGTGCTTTTCGTGAGCAATAAAAATGGCAGAAATGATGTTTATGTTGATCTACATTCTAATTTTCTGTACAGGTTCCGGAACTCTCGGAGCCGAGGTGATGCACACCTTTTTTGATGTGTGTAGATGGCCCGGATTCGATTCCCGGCCGAGTTGGAGATCTTTTTCGCTCAGCGACTGGGCGTATGTGTTGTCCTAATCCTTTGAGGCATTGAGAACCATAGGAGCCCAACGCACAGAAACGAAGTTCTGAGAAAAATAGATATTTGTGACAATCTAATTACTAGGCACACTTCCAGTCTCATAGGTTTAACTGACTTTTTAACTAAGTCTCAACATCATATATTTCCTATAAAATATTTATCCATTTTAGCTAATATTTAGGGTTATTATTATTTATATTAATTCACAAAATTTTCATACACAGGATAGTGACAATAATCTTTTTAACTGCTGTGTAGTTTCTAATTAATGTGAAACTAGAATCAGAACATAAAGAACAAAAATGGTTCAAATGGCTCTGAGCACTATGGGACTTAACTGCTAAGGTCATCAGTCCCCTAGAACTTAACCTAACTAACCTAAAGCCATCATACACATCCATGCCCGAGGCAGGATTCAGACTGTATCGCCTAGAATGGCTCGGCTACCAGGCCGGCTCATAAAGAACAGATTATAAATGTAGCAGGCATACTATTACGACCTATACTTCATAGCCGTTGTTACCATAATTTTCATGAAGCACATTCTCCGGCTTGAGGTTCACTTAAAGCTGTCTGTTCACTTTAGGCATGAAATCTAGTAATTTTGTTAAGTCTATGTGTCTCAAGTTTGGTTTAGTCGTTTTGTTAAGTCTTTGTGTTCCATGGTTGACATTTGCCTTCCGCCCAAGTATTTGGGGACTATATTTTGCAAGGCGTTCATAAACGGTTGGGAAATGACAAGTTGTGGTCTCTCTCGATGTGACTTAAAGAAAATGGTGACCCCGCGACTACAGTGAATAAGTTACTTTAAACGACTGTTGGCCGGCCGCGGTGGCCGTGCGGTTCTAGCGCTGCAGTCCGGAACCGCGGGGCTGCTACGATCGCAGGTTCGAATCCTGCCTCGGGCATGGATGTGTGTGATGTCCTTAGGTTAGTTAGGTTTAATTAGTTCTAAGTTCTAGGGGACTGATAACCACAGATGTTAAGTCCCATAGTGCTCAGAGCCATTTGAACCATTTTTGAAACGACTGTTCATGGCAACTTATTGAAAACTTCATCTTTGTAAAATTTCTGAAATGTACGTTGTTACTACGAACATAAATTTCTGGTTTGGTAGTGACGTCATTAACATTCTTAAGGGCTACGAAGTCTTCAGCCTCCATTTTACAGACTGTAATGCTGAAACCATGGAACATGAGGTTATGAGGGGCGTTTCTCCAAAATCTTCCAGCACTTATGAAGAAATGGGCGTGAGTGTAGCCTTTGAGCGTTCCTACAGCATTGAAAATTTGTGCTTTGGGCCCTTATGGAAGTGACTATCGTAAATGTTCATATATACAGTGTAGGGGTACATCACTGATAAAACTGGTTCACCATAAGGTCAACAGATGTCAGGAGCATGCGTACATGATACATTCTCAGAATCGACGACAGTGTGCTTCAGGCCTTTATGGCTCTCAGCGCCCCTTTTAATCTCATCGACATCACAAAGACGCACAAATCTCCGATGTGGTGCCAAAAAGAAAGACTTGCAACAGGCGACCAAACAACCCTTGACGGGGTCTTCTGGTCAGTAATGCCACGCCGTCATTTCATTTCATAGTTTTAGTTACTAATATCCTAGGCATATGTGGTTCGTTAGAAGTGCGGATGATGGCAAGTTACGTTGAGGTGGGAGAGCAATAACATACTATGGCGCCTCCCTCCCCAAACCAAATCCCAGCGCAGAGGACAGCGCGGCAGTTATTTTGCACATACGATTGGTTATTGTTGTTAGGTATACCGAGGAACCAAGCAACATTTAACTACTACTCACTGAGGACTGATTACTCGGCAAATCGAACTGTATACCGGGTCGCAGCTGGAAGTAACTTCGTCATGTGACTGGCTACAGCCGCGTTCCAGTTCAAAGTAGCTCGCAGTGTAAGCACGGAAAGCAATCGCGGAAACTGCCTTCGCAGGCAGATGCACCGAATTACTGCTAAAATCACTAAATTTAATGATGATGATGAGGAGGAAGAAGAAGTGACGGTACTAACGGAAAGGAGGATATTGAATTTTCTCTTTATGAGGATACTGAAGGATGATCTGTTTTAATTGTTAAAAACCATTCAAAAGCCAAGATCGCAAAAAATACTTTTTATTCAAGAAAACCGGTTTCAAGAGTATTAACAGTCATTTTCAGATCTTAAACCATTTTGCTGAAGTAAAACATGTTAGTTTTACGCTGACCTCATGCACAAGATGTCAAGTGGATGAAACTCAGCACATCATAAATGTTTGTCATCGCTAAAATATTTAAAAACAGCATCTTGTCCAAAAGGCCATGTCCGTGTACATATTACTCACAGATGCTTGTCACGTGATACAAATACGGTACACAATAGTACTTCTGTTTATATATGCTGGACACGTACTGAACAGTTCAGATCCACTAATGTGCTGAGGTTTATCCTCTTCTTGTGCATGAGGTCAGCGTAATATGAACGTACTTTACTACAAAAAAAAAAGTTTAAGACCTGAAGATGACAGCTAAGAATGTTGAAACCGGTTGTACTGCATA
The DNA here is from genome assembly GCF_023898315.1 of Schistocerca nitens. NCBI lineage: Eukaryota > Metazoa > Arthropoda > Insecta > Orthoptera > Acrididae > Schistocerca > Schistocerca nitens. The sequence goes on from NC_064615.1 coordinate 739,142,461, forward strand.
AAAAATATTTTGTGCAATGTTGGCTTTTGACTGCTTTTTCGTAGGAGGGAGACTATACTAAGCGGAGTGGAATTCAAGAACCTGTTCCAAGTAAGAAGAAGAAAAGGAGAACACGCAAAGACCATAAGTTCATATTTCATTGACGGTATCAATAAATCTGTTATTAGGTTGCAATTTCTGCGATAATACGAGCATACAAAGAAATAAAACCTTTATAACGACACACTCATGAACGGTCTTAATTGTTTCCTCAAGGTTCCTCCACAGGTAAGTCAGATGCTTCCATATACGCCACTGTGTTCTTTTCTATTATAGTGTACTGTTCCACAGGCGTCTAGATCACTGAAGAAAACACATCCGTCGAAACTATAGAACGCAGATAAAAGCAGAGCCGCGGACTCGCCTTGCGTACCGTACCACGATATTGCGTGCTGCGATTTACCGATACGGCAGTGAGGAGGTAATCGATATGCGATTCGAACAAAGTGCCTTTCGGTCCAAGCTCTGCTTTTGTCGACTCAGTTAATGCGAATGGCATACAGGTTCTCACGTGAAAATATCTATAAAACTTCCGACAATATTACAAAAAGAACACAATTACGTTGTAACTAAAGTGTTGAAGAGACGTATCGCAGACAAAAGTTCATACTTCGTTCAGAAATCAATGGTGAAGGCTTAGCTACGATATTGACTGTCAGGGATGGAAAAGACACACCGTAGTTAAATAACAGTGTTAGAAAGTTGGTGCGAAAGCAGAGATTTTCATCTCCGATTTAAGTGAAGTCAAAGCGGAATAGGTTAAGAAAAACTCAACGAAGTCAAAAGTAGGCAGGGAAAGGAATGCGAGAAGCATTCATTGAGCGTGAAAGTACAGAGTTGTCAAAGGAACTGTCTAAAAATCCTAAGAAGTTTTTGTCTGCTGTAAAACCGGTAGGTGGATCGAAATCATCAAGTTGGTCAGTGATTTTACTGGCACCTAAACAGAAGATGACAGCACAAAGACCGAAATACTGAATAACGTCTTCTGAAATCGTTTAAACGTGTAAGATCGTAATACGGTTTCTCCTTTCAGTCATCTCACGAATGTCAAAATGGGAGATATTGAGATGGGGGGACGAACAGTAGCAAATGAACCAAAACTGGTGAACAGTAGAAAGTCAACCGGACCGGATAAGAAACCTGTGAGGTTCTACAGAGACATGCGAAAAAAATTGCTCCCCTTCGTGCAGTAGTTTATCGTAGGCCGCTGGAGTAACGGAGGACACACAGCGATTGGAAAAAAAAATCATAGATCACTCCCGTTTTCAAGAAGGGTCGTAGTACAGATACATATAATTATAGGCCTATATGTAGAATTATGGAACTTGTTTTATGCTCACGCACCATGACAATTTTGGAGAACGAAAATCTCTCTTAGAAGAATCCGCAAACAGAGATATTGGAGAACTCAGCTCGCTCTGTTCGTCCATGAGATCCCTCGTGTTGCAAACAACGGCGCTCAGGCTGATGTGTTCCTTGACTTCAGGGGGCAGTTCCGCATTATGGTTTAGTGAACAAATACGAGCGTACTAGATACGTTACAGCATTCAGAACTTGGTTGCGACTGGAACTCAAGACATCCTTCTCAATGGAACAAAATAGACAAAGGTAGAGGTAATTTCGGTAGTACCCCAAGGGAGTGTTGCGGTTTATATTAATGATCTAGTGAATCACTTTGCAACGTCCGTTGGACTATTGACGGGCGGTGCTGTTGCCTGTAGGTAGGTTGCAACGCCAGAAAGCTGTAGCGAAATGCAAGAGAAGCTGCGGAGGAGCAACGATTTATCCAGGGACTATGTGACCCTGAAAGTATACAAATGTGGCATACTGACATAAACGTGCGAACAAATCCACTCCTGTTTACGAAAAATCAATGGAAACTGTAACTACCTTAAAGTAGAATGACCACGTAAGACAAATAGTAGGAAAAGCAGATGCCAAACTGTAATTATTTGGGAGAATCTGAATGTAATGTAATTCATACACGAAAGAAGTGGCTTGCAAAAAATCGTTCGACCGATTCTTGCATATAGTTCAACAGTCCGGGAGCCTTACAAGACAGAGTTAAGGACCCAATAACAGCGAAGCGTTTCGTCACGAGGTCTTTTACACGGAGGTTATCAGCAAACTCCAGTCGCAGACGCTACAAGAGAGGCGTTGAGCATCACGGAGCGACTTACCCGAGATTTCGTGAGCGTTAGTCGGAAGGACAGTCAAGCAAAATATTACGTTTTCACACTTACGTTTCACGGAATGGTAAAGACGAGAAAATCAGAAAATTTAGATGTAATACAAAGCATTATTGACAATCGCTCTTCCTACGAACCATTCGTGAATGGAAAGGGAAGGTGAGAGAAAGGTACTGGTACCGGAAGTACCCTACTCCACACCACGTAAGACGGTTTGAGGATTATAGATATAGATGTAAATATTTAATCAGACAGTTCCTATATCAACACTGCAATATTACAGTTGATGAGTCCGTCTTTAGGCAGTCCGTGAAATACTCCGCTGTAGAACTTCTCCTCTCTTTATTGCACATAAAAGATTTCTCGCAGAGCAACCTTGCTGGTGTTGGAGCAGATGAACATACGATACCGCAGAGCTTCCTCCCTGACGGCCGCTAGTTGTGTTGCGCAACACCCGCGCGAGTATCTATCTGCCCGTGCTGCAAAAAGAAAACGACGGCGGGACGCCCGCAGGAGAGCGCGGCGCGGCACAGCACACGCATTCCGCGGTGTTTTTTACTGCGTGTTTAGCGTGGCCAGCGGTGCAGGCCGGGCTATTACCGTCCGCTCGCGCGATGCCCGGCCAGATAACGCCAACGCCTGCGATTCCCGCTGCCCTTGCAATTGGGATATAGCGGAAGCGATTTTCCTCAGCTCTGCCGTTCCACCACACTGCGTTCCACGAATACGTATGATGCCGTATCCTGCCTAAGTGGCTCTCCGATCACGCCGTTTCTCAGGGTCACTTGGTCGAGTACCACTCTCGCCAGTGCATTGATTATATTATCAGTAGGAATGAGCGATATTTAACGAAACTATTAAAATAGCACTGTTACTGATTCGTACCTAGACTGAAGTGACAGAAGCAACCGGATACAATCTAATATCGCGTCGGGCATCGTTTGGCCTGGTATAGTACAGCAACTCAACGTGACATACCGACTCAGCAAATCATTGCACACCCCCTGCAGAAATATTGAGCAACGCTGCCTCTACACCCTATTCCGTCTCCCTTACTCCTCCTCTCACCTTTTTACTGCTGGAGTTAATTTTATTCGGCTTGTGGTTTTATTTATTTAGATATGATTATATACGTGTAGCACCAAGTAAGTTGGTACATGGTAACTTTGCTTTACGATATTAAAGTTTGGATTTGCAATGTTCAGACTGATATAAAACTGAAACTGAGAGCTGATGGCACTACACAAAATTATTTGTAACAAGTTGCTATGGTTTTGATTCAATGTTATTACACTGTCTTTACTTGGTAATTCTTTCTTCATAAAAGCAAGTAACTTTGAGTAATGTTGAGTAAATATTTCACTTTGGCTGTATGAGTCACACTAGCACACATATGTTGAGTTCAGACATGGAGAGGGATAGGGAATAAACACTTTTATCATAAATGTGGCACAGCGTAGATCAAATTATTGCTTTTCCACATCTGCTCTGGATAATCATGTAGGAAACGTTCAAAAATGGCTCTGAGCACTATGGGACTTAACATCTTTGGTCATCAGTCCCCTAGAACTTAGAACTACTTAAACCTAACTAACCTAAGGACATCACACACATCCATGCCCGAAGCAGGATTCGAACCTGCGACCGTAGCGGTCACGCAGTTCCAGACTGAAGCGCCTAGTACCGCACGGCCACACCGACCGGCTAGGAAACGTTCAATTGCTATTGTAACGTAATCAAGAAAGAAAGAAAACTGTATCTGAACTCACTACCTTGCATCGTATTCAGAAAAGTCAGTAATGAAATTCAAATGATCGTCACAGCACTGAATGTTGGTTACGCTATGCAGTGGATTTTTGAATACTGTTAATTAGAACAAGCGCGTGGCTACCCCGCCTTCTATTAATCTCAGGGAAAAAATGTAAAATATTGCTTTAGTTTCACAGAGCAGACCTTGCCACAAAATGTGAAAATTATAAAGTCATAACACAGTTATTTGTTATATTTTTGTGATCGCATAGAACATGTCGCACAGTACCTTCCAGATCAAACTGAGAAATGCACTGAATAATATAATATAGTCTGCCGGCACTGCTGGAAGCTGAAAAAAAAATTTAAATATTATTATGTTACCTCGCTTTACCGGCGAGGCGACTGCGATGCCTGAAATAAATATTTTTTTAAATGTGCCGCGTCTGCGGCCGTTGCCCTCGCAGACTGGTACAGCGGCTTTCGCTAAATTGAATGCTGAAAATGTCTAAATTATTTACGGGGTGAATGGCTGGCAACTTTAAAAATTATTTTAAAAACATATTTGCTCAAACAACAACTCGCCTAATGGCGGATCTCAAGCTTCATGAACAAAAGACTCACGGCCAGCATATACATTTGCTTAACACGCAAGTGTTACTCGTAACGAAACCCAAAGAGAGCAGAGAAACTATTGCAATGCTTTTTACTATTTATACATGTACTGAATTGTCCTTTTTATCTGAGGCACAGCTCATAATCACTAATTCATTTAACAAGAATACGATGGATTCAAAGTTTAAAAAAATGCATAAAACGTCAAATAATTATGAATGTTCTACATACACACATAATATATTCGTGAAATGTTTACACAGTCTTGCTTTATTGCTTCACTTGGTCATGTTTATTCGTGTTTAAATTATTTCTCTTTCGCCGTGTGCGTGGCAGTATATCGATACATGTTAACTGGTCTTACACACACGGAAAAACTTCTGTCACACGCTTTTTATGACGATTGGCCAGGAGACGCTACAAGCAGTCCATAATTACGAACGTGTTGCGGGTGCAGGAATTTGTGCACAAACTGACCTCTCGAGTATGTCCCATAACCGTTCGGTGGGATTCATGTCGGGCGATATGGGTTATCAAATCATTCGCTCGAATTGTCCAGAAAGTTCTTTAAACAAGTCGCGAACAAATGAGAGCCGGTGACATGGTGCATTGTCATCCATAAAAATTTCATCTTTGTTTGTGAATATGCAAGTGGTATCCAAGTAGCCAAACATAACAATTTCCAGTCAATGATCAGTTCAGCTGGACCAGAGGACCCAGTGTATTCCATGCAAACACAGCCCACACCATTTTGGAGCCACAAGCAGCTTACACAGTGCCTTGTGAACAACTTGGCTCCACGGCCTCGTGGAGTCTTCGCCACACTCTATTCCTCTTACCTGCTGAAATCGGGACTCTTTTCACCAGTCATCTAGCGTTACGAGCCGACGAGAAGTGTTGCAGGCGATGTCGTGTTAGAAAAGCCACTCGCGTCGGTCGCCTGCTGCCGTAGTCCACTAACGCCACATTTCGCCTCAGTGTCCTAACGGACACGTTCGTCGTAGGTCCCACATTGATTTCTGCGGTTATTTCACGCAGTGTAGCTCGTCTGCTACTGCTGACAACTATACGCAAACGCCGCTGCTCTCGATCGTCAAGTGAAGGTCCTCGGCCACTGCGTTTTCCGTGGTGACAAATAATGCCTGAACTCTTGACACTGTGGATCTCGAAGTATTAAATCCCAAAACGATTTCCGAAATGAAATGTCCCATGCGTTTAGCTCCAACTACCGTCCGCGTTCAAAGTCTGTGAATTCCCGTTGTGCGGCCACAATCACGTCGGAAACCTTTCCACGTGAATCACCTTAGTACAAATGACAGCTCCGCCAATGCACTGCCGCTTTATACCCTGTGTATGCAGTACTACCGCCACCTACATATGCACATAGTACTATCCCATGATTTTTGTAACCTCAGTGTATTGTCGTATGTCAGTTATTCCAGGTAGGTTCCCGAATGTAATTGCGTGTTCATAACAAATCTTCTTCGAAATCACAGTCATCATCCACCGATAAAAAGCGCGAGTTCCTCCCTTGTGGTGCTGTCAGGTAGCTTTCGATAGCTGGGGTCAACTACGATGTCACGTCTTGGAGGCGTTTGGCAGAGGGATGCTTTTCCCTCGGTGTCTCCATATGTCAGCGAGCACCTTAGGTTGGTGAAGATGAAGGAAGCCATATGGGAGGACTCGGGAGATCACCGATGAGTGACATTATACCATCTTATTTACTCTGTTTATCCTCTGTATCTACTGGGACACTTGTTTTTCTCCATTTTAGTACCGCTGGCCAGAAGTAATATCTCACAACGCCCATGGTGCTAGGTATTAGCTCTTTAAATTGCTAACTTTTCCCAGTTTATCGACGATTCTCTTGTGGCCCACAGTTTATTAAATGTCATGTGAGCATTTTTTTTCCTTCGGTTCGCAAACGTCATATATCTTTTTGTACAGCAAACATGGGCTGCGTTCAATATTGTTTCAAACAATGGAACCCGGCAGCTGGTGTATAGCTGGTGAACCAACAGCGCCTCTACCCCAGCAAAAATGGCTCTGAGCACTATGGGACTTAACATCTGTGGTCATCAGTCCCCTAGAACTTAGAACTACTTAAACCTATGAAACTTCCTGGCAGATTAAAACTGTGTGCTCGACCGGGACTCGAACTCGGGACCTTTGCCTTTCGCGGGCAAGTGCTCTACCAACTGAGCTACCGAAGCACTTGCCCGCGAAAGGCAAAGGTCCCGAGTTCGAGTCCCGGTCGGGCACACAGTTTTAATCTGCCGGGAAGTTTCATATCAGCGCACACTCCGCTGCAGAGTGAAAATCTCATTCTACTTAAACCTAACTAACCTAAGGACATCACACACATCCATGCCCGAGGCAGGATTCGAACCTGCGACCGTAGCAGTCGCGCGGTTCCGGACTGAGCGACTAGAACCGCTAGACCACCGCGGTCGGCCTCTACCCCAGCTATTGACGACACAAAGAGCAGTTGTTAAAAGGACGAGGAATGTAGATTATGTCGCGGCCCTCCTTGGCTCCAGAATCTGCGGGATTTGGCAGGAAAGTACATTTCCTGAACTTCATGGAACTGGAGGCGCTTGGAGAGCGTTGCATAAAGAAGTACGGATAGTACCGCGTGTCTCTTACCAGTCATAGCACCTGCTGATGGCAGGTACTAAAGATGCGTCTCACCGTGATAATATACCAGTATCTTAGATAAAACTACGTACTTTCAGTTAGCTGTTGTTTCACTGAGCAAGTGAAGTGTTTAGATAATATTGCTTCCTTAATGTAGTTGGATGGCACACAGCGGGTTACAGAAGCAAAGTAGAATTGCTTTCGCCTTTGAAAATATAAGCAAGCTCAAGACATGCCATGTTCTGTGAACTTCGCTACAATATTACTCCCTCTATAAACGGAGTACGAGAAAAGAGTGTAATTCATAAAAAAAAATTACTTTCTGCCGTGATTATAGATATATTAGGTACCACTAATCTGTGCAACATTACCGTTCTGGTACACAAGTTATACAGGGTGTTTCCGTAAAAGCGTGCAAAAATTTAACGGGACTTAGAGGATGCTCCACTGAACAACTTGAGATAGGGAACCTGGAGAACGCCAGCTTAAGGAGAAAATAGGAATGAAATCACATTACTGTGTACTTTTTTATTTACATTAGTTAACTACAAATACCATCATTGACACAATGAACGTACCATTTGTACTGCATCCTACGTAATGTGCTGAAACTGACGGTCATCAACCTCAGTGCAAGCATGACATCGGCGAACAAGATGCTGACGCACCCTGACAAATAGCCCTGGTGTGTTTCGAATCACTTCACAGCCAGCTAGAATTCTGGCAACTAATTCCATCTCCGTATCGAATGAGGTCTCAAACACAAGTGACTTCAGGTATCCCCATAGGAAATAATCAAGGGGATTCAGGTCAGGTGACCCCGCAGTCCGTGGAATAGGACATCCCCTTCCAGTCCAGCGACCAGGAAATTCTGTACCGGTAATGCTCCATTGTATTGTTCTGTACGCCTCTGAATAGCGCTGAGTAATGAATGGGTGAGTCGTTGATTCATAGAACGTTCTGTCATGTAAGTACAATACAACAGAGCCACCTTATGGACAAGTAAAGTAAACAAAATTTGCATCATGACTACTGGTAATCAGGCTCTTCCTCCTTGTTTGCTTGCAGGAAATGAAGAATGTACATGTAAATAAAGAGCAGAGTTAGTCGTAAATAAGCTGGAAAACAGTAATGCTAGACAAAGTGGTAGAAATCTCCTTAAGCTGGCCCTCCGACGCCAGATTCCCTACCTCAAACTGTTCCGTGTAGCATTGCCTGTGTCCTGTTACATTTTTGCATGCTCTTAAGGAAGCACCGAGTATAAAGAGTAGATTGACCACTACAGTTCCTTTGAAATGCAACAGAAAACATTTTACTATGTGTGGCAGAACGTAAATTCATATCTTCTGACGATAATGAGGTACTGTAAGAGGTGTACATTTACTGATTCTCCGTAGAGTCGCTACCGGACCAGATGATCGAGTGTTTTAAGATAACCAACTCGTACTCGGAACGACCCGTCTTCACATCTCTGCGTGACAACACGTGCTTAGCTTTTACATCGTTTACCTTCATCAACTCAGGCAAAGGCCAGAACGGTTCCTGCAACACTGTCACGCGTGACTGCGTTCTCCGTACTTGTCCAGCTGAGTCAGTGCTACGCCTCTAACGAACAAGTGTGTCGTATTAACATGTGGCAACTCGGAACAACATACTCGAGAAGTTAACTGGAACCGCCTGTGGTGCCACTGCAGAATTCCTCTGATCAGCTTTAGCTTTTTCACACTCAGCTGCAGAATACTGCTGTCCCACACTAAAATAATACACAAGCAGCTCAGTCAAGCGAGGCGCCTCATTACAGGGTGTATTCGTCCCAAAAAACACGCTCTGGATACCGGTCCTCAGTAATATTCCAATTCCATCCATACGAAGATCACGTCATTGGTGAACCTGTGGACAAGAATAAAAAACAGCCAGAACTACCAGTTCATTCAGAAATTTCGCTGTCGTAACCCCAGCGACTGAGGTCTAGAGAATCAGCCTACAGGACAGTAACCACCTCTAACAGTGTGAGGAGCTGTCTTCCATGAAGCATCACCGGCTAATCAAAACTCCCTGGGAGCGACCAGCACGTTCTCATCTACCTCGACGACACTGGTGCATACTGAATCGATCCAGAACTGACCGAGCAGATCTGAAGCATTGCTGCAAGTTCAAAAAATGTTCAAATGTGTGTGAAATCTTATGGGACTTAACTGCTAAGGTCATCAGTCCCTAAGCTTACACACTACTTAACCTAAATTAGCCCAAGGACAAACACACACACACACACACACACACACACACACACACACACACACACACACACACACATGCCCGATAGCTGCAAATCCTCTCCTGAATGTGACGGAGCAAAGTGCAGTAAACATTACATTACATAATATTTAAATGTTCCCTGAAAGCATTCAGAGGGAAAATTTGTCTTGTCTGTATTTTAAACCTGGACTTAGACCTATAAACTGACTAAGAATCTGTGATCGTATTTATCTGCGTAGAACGTTATATTTGTGTTGCGAATACTCGTCTTCTATTTCTCTCGTTAGCATACGGTAATTAAATAAATCATTGTAATAATATGGTTACAGAGAGTAGTATAATGGTTACAGAATAGATAAATCACAAGTTTACTAAATGTAACGTCAGATGGCAACACGACGAGATTTGGTGATCGCAGTTAGTACTCGTGTGGCGCTGTCACGTGTGCTTTGTTTTGTTTTGGGGCTCAAAAACAACTAGGGTCATACGGGCCCATGTCAGAACTGTAGAACACGAAGACAAACGGAGGAGTTAAAAACGACTTCACGTTAATCCCAATCGATGGAAGAGAAGACACCTAAAAACGGGGACGTGGGGAAAGTCTGTAAAATACGCCATATTGAAATGGAGGTTCTGAACTAAATATTAAATGTCCTTCGCCATATTACTACAACGGATAAAAAGTAAAACGCGGTCGACAGCCCGCGGGTCGTTCTCTAAAACTGCCGATAACTCAGACGTCAAATACAAAAGAGGTCATTCCGCCAGGAATCAAAGATTGAGCGCAATAAGCGCCACTTAACAAATGGCAAGGGCTAAAAAGACAGTGCCCGATACGTTGTTGTTGTTGTTGTTGTTGTTGTTGTCTTCAATCCAGAGCCTGGTTTGATGCAGCTCTCCATGCTTCTCTATCCTGTGCAAGCTTCATCATCTCCCGGTAACTAGTGCAACCTACATCCTTCTGAATCTGCTTAGTGTATTCATCTCTTGGTCTCCCTCTACGATTTTTACCCTCCACGCTGCCCTCCATTACTAAATTGGTGATCCTTTGATGCCTCAGAACATGTCCTACCAACCGATCCCTTCTTCTGGTCAAGTTGTGCCACAAACTCCTCTTCTCCCCAATTCTATTCAATACCTCCTCATTAGTTATGTGATCTACCCGTCTAATCTTCAGCATTCTTCTGTAGCACCACATTTCGAAAGCTTCTATTCTCTTCTTGTCCAAACTATTTATCGTCCACGTTTCACTTCCATACATGGCTACACTCCATCCATACAAATACTTTCAGAAACGACTTCCTGACACTTAAACCTATACTCGATGTTAACAAATTTCTCTTCTTCAGAAACGCTTTCCTTGCCATTGCCAGTCTACATTTTATATCCTCTCTACTTCGACCATCATCAGTTATTTTGCTCCCCAAATAGCAGAATTCCTTAACTACTTTTAAGTGTCTCATTTCCTAATCTAATTCCCTCAGCATCACCCGATTTAATTCGACTACATTCCATTACCCTCGTTTTGCGACCTTCTGCGTCTCGGCCGCAGGCAGCTCTTTCCCGATGCCAGAGCACTTCTGTTTCTAGCCACGGCGTCACTCACGTGCAAACGCCCATATGCTCGTCACAGTGGTACTAGCTAAAATGATCTCACGGCGAGAGGGCCGAGAGGAGGTCGTCCAATCCGCTGGGAGAGGTTTAATAACGCAGAGCTTGTTCTCATAAAGGGAGAACCGTCTATGTCTGTGTTATCACTGTTTCCTGTATTGTCTTCCAACGACGGTTGCATATAATCCATAGACTTTGAACTATCGCTGGCGCTGTATGCCCAGTGGACCTACTTAGCAACGATTTTTCACTTCCTTTTCGACGCCGCCGCAGCATTCACGTTCTCTCGGCAGTCGACTTTTTAGATTTCTTTCGACGCGAGCTTTCCTCTAACTTGTATTATCTATAATTCGGAGTATACGTACGAGTCATAAGAGGCAGCATCTTTCATTATTTTCTACGCGTAATTTTCAATTCAACGCCGATTTTTCACTTACATTCCGGAAAATATTTTTGTTGTATCACTTTGGGTTCTAGTAGTGCTCCGGAAGCTCACACAATGAATCAGTGTCCCAGCTAAACGCGTTTCCACATTAGACGACTTCATAACTTTACACAAAGCTAATTCGTAATCATCAGGGGCATGCGCTTTCACTGATATGTTAACGTCACAGGCAAACCAAGTGCTGCGCGACGTACACGTACAAACATGACCTATCCGTTGTGGTCTCATCCACTGTGTACGCGTTGCTACTCTCGTAGTTATTAGCGATTCAGATCTGACGGTGTTTTGTCGCACAAGGAAGTTCGTCCTAGTACCACTGTGAGGAGCATATAGACGTTTGCGCGTCAGTGACGCCGTGGCTTGAAACAGAAGTGCTCTGACGTAGGGAAAGGGCTGCCTGCGGCTGAGACGCAGAAGGTCGCGCTTCCGAGGCGTGCAGTCCCCGCCTTCGCTTTGATCTCAGAGACCGCGCCGCGCCGTGCCGCGTTGTGCGTGGGAGTGACGGGGAGCAGCGGGGGCGGCGGTGGCAGTGGCAGGGTACGGCGTGTAAGCGCGACCGTTACGCGTAGAGCTGTGCCAGCAGCGCGCGGCCCCAGCAGCTCTCCGGTTCTGCTTCCCCACGGCTCGCTGTTCAGACGAGAGCGAGTGTGTTCCACCTGACCACTTGCTGCTGCACAGTGCGCGGGCCACGCTGGTGGAAGCTATGTAAAGCAGCCCAGCGCGTTGTAACGACACGCGTGTTCTCTCTCTTTCGTATGTATATATCTCCCTCCCTTCAGTGTGCATACACTACTGACAATACATTTCCTTTTTTTTTTTCCATTTTGTAAGGACTGAATATCATTCCGTCAGTATGACTGTCAGACACGGAGCATTTGCTCACTTAATATTCAGTTCAGGGACATATCACATGATATTTTGTTTAGTGAGAGACCATCCGGAGTTTCTGCACTATGTTGTTTCTGGCAGGCACTTTCTGTTTCATGCTTTTTGTAGTGTTTATTACATGTAAGCGTCCGGTGCACAGAGCCGGACAGTGTTCAAGAGCAGTTCCTTCAAATCATCTGGGGAGGAACGTCCCTTGAACACTTGACAGATTCCGAAATATCTGGCAGTGACTCTGGACCGTACGCTTACATATAACAAATATGCGTAAAGCATGAAACGGAAAGTGACTGCCAGAAACAACTGACCTTTTGAACATGGGGACTCACACACACTCCGTGAGAAGCTATCGCGCTGGCGCTAGGTTACTCCAGTGCTCAATATGCATGTTCGGCACGGTACAAGTCCAGTCATGCCAGAACATACACGTGGTCCTTAATGAGACCTGTCACATTATCAAGGATCGTTTAAGCCCGACACCCGCAGATAAACTCCACCGCCTTATTGCAAGTAGACGCGAGGTAGCTGCTAGGTGCAGTAAAAGCGAGGCTACGACTACGGAAGCCCACCTTTGACATGACTGTCAGCCAGCACATCCTCGGCGGAAATCAAGAAAGAGCTTCTTGGTAACTACTGAAGCTCTTATAGGAACACCGCAGCAAGAAAGGATCTCAGACTGGCGGGGAAATGTCAACAGTTGGAGAAATGGTCGGTTCTGAAGGAAGAGCTCCCTCTTGGTCGTTCAGAAAAGTGGACAAAATGGAACGCTCTCAACAGAGTACGCCAGAAAATCACGAGATGCAAGTGGGACCCCCTTGTGGAGTCAATTTTTTGCAAGTATGGTACTGTGCAGACTAACAACCATCTGTTACAGTGTTCTTCATTTTTAGTAACAGCCACCATGAGACACCAGATGAGGACGACACCGAATGCACTCGACGTAGCCCATTTCTGGTAAGCCAATCTATGAACTGACGTCAACGATTGTTTTCCTTTTGTTCATTATATACTTTGTACTTCTGACACAACAATGATGATGATAATAATAATAACTATTATCATCACAATATTCTGGAGTCTTGTACACAGGCTTATTCCCAATGATAGTGCTCGGGTTTCAGGCCGCATCCAGGATTCGGATCAGGTGGGATGAGGGCTGCTGCTTGTTACTCCCTCCCTCCCCGATCCAGGTGTGCCACGCAGTTGATTTACGGACTATATAGCAACAACCTCTCGCCACTTTATATCATATTTTGTACAATAGCAAATCGTAGTGTGCATCCACCAATATCACTAGCATTGTGAACAAAGGACTGCGAACTATAGTTATGCAACCGTGTAAAGACGCTGCCTGACGACAAAAATGCTGAAGCATCCTGGAGAAATGCTCGGATGTCAATGTTACTTCGTACACGTGGACACAATCGACAGCTGTGTAAATGACTGGAGTTGCAATGCTCTGAACATGTGGTACGGCCAGTAGATCGCATTAGAGCTGTTAGCAGACCTGGAAGGGTGTATAACTGGCGTGAGCAGCTTCAGATGTTGTGTGATCACTATGAAGGATACGCGTATGAGACACCGTTGTCAATACCTGACAGACGTCGAAATGGGCCTCATTGTGGGTCTCCGTTTGGCTATCTTTCGAATAGTGCAATATTCAGATGTGTGGGACTTCCGGACGTGACAATGGGCAATATTATACTGCATGGGAACGTGCTGGCATACTAGTCGCCAAGGTTCCGGTCGACTTCGTCCGAACACAACAACGGAGGACCTCCGTATTATGTGCCAAGCACTTCTGTACCTGCATCTGAGAACAAGTAATGAACTCCCTGAACCATTCTGTGTCTCCTGTACCAACAGTTGGACTAGGGAATAACTGCCCCTGCATAGGTTGCTATTAAAACCACAGCACAGTCAGCTGTGTTTGAAGTGATGCTGGACTGTGAAGCATGGGCTGTTGATGAATGGAATCACACTGTGTTCAGCGATGAATCGGGTTTCTATAGTACCCCAGATGGACATCGTCAGCGAGTGTGGGGGCGATCTGGGGAGAGGTCTCATCCTTCCAGATTTTGGAGAGGCGCGGCGGTGTTAGTCCTGGCGACGAGATGGGGGGAGCGTCGGGTGTGACTTCAGGTCGCGGCTGGTAATGATTGAAGGAACTCTGATGGCAAAACCGTTCGTCACGGACATCCTGTGTCCTCACGTCTTACATCTCACCCGACACTATGTTGGTGCCATTTTTCAACAGAACAATGCTCATCGTGGCACGTGTCTCTGTGAAGACTGTGTGATGTTGCGGTACTCCCGTGGCCAAAAAGATCCCCAGATCTTTCCCCAAAAGAACTTTTGCGGTACCAGATCGAACATCCTTTCCAGTGTGAGTATCAAGGATATCAAGAACCATTTACAATTGTCGTTCATATTTCCTCAGCAGAGGGTACAACAGCTTTATGGCACTCATGCCAAGGGAATCAGGGCATGCATCTAGGTCTGAGGGAGGGCAACGTCATACAGGTATAAGTGGACTCATATTGCCAAGTTGTTTGCAAATTCTAGCAGTGGATATTCAATTCGTTTCCCCCTCAGTTTTTAAAGTGTTGCAGAGTGGCTGGGTTTTCCTTTTTATTCACGTGGTTGGCCAGCCACTGTAATCTGCTTTCTTATTTTACTCTCTTCTATTTCTAGCGTCTCTTTTTTTCTTGCCCTCTTTTGTTCCTTTTAGTGTTCGTTGCCTTTCTTTCGTTCTTGTGGTTTCTCCTTTCTTTCCGTTTTGAGTTATATGTCTCGTCCGTTTTATTCTCACACTTGTCTCATTGTTTTATTAGGAACAAGGGACCGATGACCTCGTAGTTTGGTCCGTTTCCCCCTCTTTTAAACCAACCAACCAATCTCACCTCAAGTCTTTCTTAAGTTTGCTGGTTCCACCTTGGATTTGCTGTCGGTATGTACGGTAATATTCCTATTAGCCGATCAGGCCACAATCCCACGCCCGTGGACAGGCTCGGCTTCACGCAAGCAACTGAAAAATATCCTGCATTAAATGTACCTTGTAATTTATAGAATTCCTTGCCATTTACGGTACTGTAAATGTTACTTCACTCTTTGGAATATGGCTCAGATACCTGGAAACTGCTGTAAGTAATAATTTAAAACCTTTTGGTAAAACGCGTTGTTTAGGGGGGGGGAGGGGGCGGGAGGGTCAGAATTCCATTTCCCACACCAACACCCTCCCCGATTTGCGACTGATGTCTGATTTTAGGTCAGCAGAGGGGTCTATTGGTTAGCGTCGATGGCTATTGTTGTGAATATTCTATTTTCGATTGTCGGTGTCCGCGGCGTTCTCTCTGGAGAGGGAAGATTTGGAATCGAGTCCGCCATAATCTCACGTTAAGATAAGCTTCTCAACTAAATAAGCCGCGAAACTGACACGCAGGCCGAAGTGATGATAATAATAATACTGTCCCTTGCTCCTCATCAGATTGGCGTCTGGCAGGGCGATGGCCTGCCTAATCTCCACTCCCCTATAACATCATTCTGGACGAAGCAATCAAGAATGGGACAAAGAATTTACAAATGGAAACTAGTGGAAACCCATACAGCTAGGACAACAGAGAGATCTATCAAAATTGTATTCCTAGCCTTTGCAGATGACTTGACCGTACTTGCAAATGACGAGGCTACTGCAATCAAATAGATACATACCCTCAAAGAATGCGTTAAAAAGTTGCCTTACGAATTGTTCTGCTGTAACCTACTGGGGGAGAAAAAAATGGCACAGAGAAATCACCTATAGAAACTCAAGAGAGCCTACGGAAGAACTCACGACATTTCCAATAATAAATGTCTCTCCACACAGATCAAAAAATAAATTTAAAAAATCAGTCACTACAGCATAGTTGTCAAACCGGAAGCTCGATATGCTAACGAAACACTCCGACTTTACATCATAGGTGGCGGAAAACTTCCTGAAAGAGGAACGCAAAGTGTTGAAACAGGTTCTCGGCCGAAACCGAACAGAAGAAAGCTAGACACTGAAATCCCTAAAAAATAACAAAAAATTATCAGACCTCCCAGCAGACGTCCTAAAAAGAAGATTAAAATTTTATGGGCACGTCCACAGACTCCCATCAACAAAACTAAGCACAAAATTTTAATATATATAAAACGAATGAAAACTATGCCCTCGATTCAACAAGTCAAAAAAGATCTAGGAGGAGGTCAGATAATTTCCTAAGAAGTTATAGACATACAGATAAAAACTGAATGCAGGATGTGCAGTCGGAGAATGAAATTATGAAGAATACAGGAAGAAAATGGACTGAAGAAAGGACTGTGGAGAAAAAATGAGACCTGCATGGACGCTCAGAAGATAGTATCATAAAGCTTTGCATAATGCAATGGGGTCCCATCGCACCTAAAATAACAGTGTAATAATAATAATAATAATAATAATAATAATAGCCTTACAACACTGGGTCATCGTAAAGCAAGAAGTGCTGCAGATAAAAAAGTAACATCTGATGCTTACATGGATAGTAAAAACGTATTGGCACGCACATGGTCTATTACAGTTATGTAGATTTATGAGCTACACAGTTCAGCCACCACCAGACTCTCATCCACAATGTAGCATTAGGTGACACACCTACACGTAAAACGCAGCAGCAAAACGGTAACAAGAGAGGTTGGTTGGTTGGTTTGGAGGAGGGGAACAAACAGCGAAGTCATCGGTCCCATCGGTTTAGGGAAGCCTGGTGAAGGAAATCGGCAGTGCCATTTCAAAGAAACCATCCCGGCATTTGCCTGAAGCGATTTAGGGGAATCACTGGAAACCCAAATCAAGATGGCCGCATGCGGATTTGAACCATCGTCCTCCCGAATGCGAGTGCAGTGTGCTAACCATTACGCCACCTCGGTCGGTAAACAACGGAGGAAATCAGGATCAAGAAAATATGCGTTTCACAGGGACGGTTAAGGTCAACCATAATTTTATTTGGTCTGCCTCCATAGTGTAGCGGTAGCGTTACCAGCCACCACACAGGGGGCCCGGGTTCGATTCCCGGCAGGGGAGTGGGTGTCGTGTGCCCTTCATAATCATTTTCATCATCATTGACTCGTAAGTCGCCGGTGTGGTGTCACCCTACAAAGGACTTGCAATGCGGCGGCTGAACTCCCCCGAATGGGGCCTCACGGCCAACAATGCCATACGATTATTTCATTTCATTGGTATATTTGGTACATTTTTATGCGTACTTAATTTTACCGGATATGGGTTTATCATCAGAAAAGCAGAAACGGCTTAAACAGTATGCTAAATATCTCACATACACGGATGATGATAAATTCTGTACCTCAACGAAACGCTTGATGACCTACTTCATAAGAGCAATAGAAATGATTTCTAGGAACATAAGCAGGTCATTTGACTTGTAAAGATGCAGGAGGATAACCGGCAGCTTCCAAACTTCAGGTCTTGCCACGAGTATAGGAAAAAATAACAAAACCTATGATTGAATTCGAAACCAACAAGCGTTTAAGGCTCCTTCAGAGAAGGCGACTAGTGCATAAAACCATAAAACATTGTTTGGCATAATTACTTGTAACCTGTCATCAGAATTCCCTCTGTTATGAAATCGGAACTAAATTAAGAAGGAAAAAACACCTGGAGCGCCAACAATACATACGTAATTCCAGTGCTGATTACATTTTTGGCCTCATTAACTGGACAAAAACAGATCTGTAAGAAATACAGGGGAAAACACTTGGAATTACAACAGACCGAACAACGAGCAACGATATTTGCGCTCGGCAGGTGACGGAACTACTGGTAAAGTTGTCGATATATCATGGAAGGAAAACATTAATTCAGCAGCAAATCCAAAATCTTACAAATCATCAACTTCGCCGAAATAGCCTGAAAGATGGTCTGTACTTGTTTGGTAAGGAACATTCTTTCAAGTTTCAACACCTGTTAAGCAAATAACTTAAAGACAGTGCCTAAGCACAACTCCAGATGAACTTGAGTAGCTGTAGGCCATTTTGCACACAAAAGATTGAATTTATGCACGGTCTTCGCTACTGGAAATAGTAATGATTATCGAAGCCAATGTTGTTTGCTTCCCGCCACAGTCACATGACTAAGAAACATCGAATCATTGGCATGAGGGCAGTATAGGACTGCTCACCATCTACAAACCGTTGTTCACTGTCGAGTCATAGTTTCACGTTGGGTGAGACCTCCTGTCGGGTGCCGGCCATGTGGCCGAGCGGTTCTAGGCGCTTCAGTCCGGAACCGCGCTGCTGCTACGGTCGCAGGTTCGAATCGTGCCTTGGGCATGGATGTGTGTGATGCCCTTATGTTAGTTAGGTTTAAGTAGTTCTGTCTAGGGGACTGATGACCTCAGATGTTAAGTCCCATTGTGCTTAGAGCCATTTGAATCTCCTGTGGGGACTGTAGTTCAGTGGCTGCAGAACAATTTGTGTCGAGATGGGCTCACGATGCTGGGTGGCAAGAAGAGCAGATGGGGTCCTTCCAGAAGCACTACACCACGATAATACCGTAGCATTGTTCGACTGCCTCTGACGTTGACTGACAAATGTGAACTCTGGATGGAAGTTACGTACTGCTTCACCACGAACCGTCTGGAACAGAACATGGGGTTGAGCTCTCGAGTTGCTGTGGGACGTTTACCGCTGACACCAAACCACAGACAAGAGAGACTTACAAAGAGTAGAGCCAGGGGCAATTGGAACATTCGCCATTTTGTGGTGCTCTCGCTTTGTTTGAGGCGGTCAGACTGACGCCAATGCGTCCGTAGACGATGAAAGATGAAAGTTCACAGAAGCAGCGATTATCGAGAGTCATTCCTTCTAACATCTGGTACCGAGGTTTGGCAGCTGTTTGTTATGATAACAGGACTGATGTGGTATACGTATACAGAAAGCTCGCCTGTCTGCGGCAAAAACGGTAATTCCTACTGTCACACCCTTCATGGCCAGGGTACCAAATAGCATATAGAGCAGGATAATGCAGAACCTTCACGCTGCTGTTGACACCACTTACGTCCTGAAGAATCCTTGACTGGCCTACCCAGTTCCTTAATTTGTCATTCATAGCGCATGCTTCGAGTGCGGTGGGAAGGTGTGTACTTTAATACTAGCCTTCATGAACTGCCACAGGGTATGTTTCAGGCGTCATTATGACATTAGGAGGCTGTCTGCTTCCATGCCACAACGAATGCAGTGGTATACAGCATTTATGCCTGTGGTGATCACACCTGATGCTGATGATGGAAATCAGTCCCGAGTGCGTTGTACCTGTAACCTATTATGTGATGAACAGCCCCATAAAGCAGCCCCATAAAGTTTGATAAATGGTGCGTCTTGGTGTAAAACTTCTCATTTCTATCCATGTATACTTTTCCAACGCGTCACGTAGATCTAATGATACAATGAACTGGAAGGTTCTCGTGCAGAAGTGAGTTGAGAGGAGAGGATGTATCGAGGGCCTGAGCGAGTGACGGCGGGAGAGACGGCACGCCTCGCGTGATTCCAGAAAGGTCGCCGGGGCGCCTCGGCGCGGGGAGCGCCGCTGAATGAATTGCGAAACGGCGCGCCGGCGGGCGGCAGGCCACGCCCCCTGGCGCGGCTGCCGGCGCGTCGGCCAATGGCGGCGCTGCGTCGCGGCGCTCGCGCACTCAAGGACGCCCCCGTTTGTTGTGACAGGGGGGCGCGCCGCCGGCCGGCTTCCGCGCTCTGTCCGTCTGGCTGGCCTTCCTCACCTCACCTTCTCCCGCTCGAGTCGACCATCGAAAAAAGTATCGATTCCTCGAGTACGCTCTCTTAGGAACTGCGTCTTAAGCCGCCTCCTCATCAGAATCAACATTAGAGGAGTGCAAGAGCGAACGAAAATATTCTCTAATGTAAAACGCCAGGCACCCGTGAGCAAACGGCATTCGGTCGTGTGTGGTTCGCGTCCGCAGTTTTTCGCTTGTGTTACACTGGTTCTCGGTTTTTCAGAGAACCAGCAAAGGAAGTCCGCATGCCATCCGCTTCGGCGCGACCCTTGGTGATAAACAGACCGCACTCGCTTTGGATAGTATTTTGTTCTTTGCGCGCCAATTATTTGTTGTCTTTATTGAACGTGATTTACTTGAGCGATGGAGTGGCTGGAAGATTCTGTATTGCCGTTTATTGATGAGTTCAGATGCCACAGGTGCGGTGTGGTGCTTAGAGGTCCACAGCATAAAATTCATACAAAGAATAGTGATTAATGCTGTGCTTCCGGGTGTTCTGTCGAATTGTTGTTTCCATCTTATGCACAATATTTCGACGGCTGACCCAACCATCTCCTTCAGGTGCAGCGAGTTTTGCTGTTATGTGTACTCGCTGCCTGAGGAAGACGACTGGCCGGAGTGGCCGAGCGGTTCGAGGCGCTACAGTCTGGAACCGCGCGACCGCTACGGTAGCAGGTGCGAATCCTGCCTCGGGCATGGATGTGTGTGATGTCCTTAGGTTGGTTAGGTTTAAGTAGCTCTAAGTTCTAGGGGACTGATGACCTCAGAAGTTAAGTCCCATAGTGCTCAGAGCCATTTGAACCATTTTTTTTAGGAAGATGGTTAGGCCAGTCGTCGAAATATTGTGCGTAATATGGAAACAATAACTCGGAGGACACCCCGAAATACACTAGTAACCAATCGCGCCGAGGAAACCTGAGAGACCACAGAAATAATGATGTTTTGCAAGATATTGTCGCAGTGTTGAAAATGCTAACAGAGGAAGTGAAGAAGAAAATGAACTCCCTACTATATCCTTTTACGCGAGAGTGTGTAAATAACGTCTCCCAGCTATCTGCTTTTCACGCTATAGAGCGTAAATTGAGTACATTCTTCGAACTGGATGCAGTGAAAACGTATATACGGTATACACTGAAGCTTCAAAGAAACTGGTATGGGGATGCGTATTCAAATACAGAGATACGTAGACAGGAAGAATATGGCGCCGTCAGGAATGCCTATATATGATAACAGGTATCTGGCGCAGTTGTTGGATCGGTTATTACTGCTACAATGGCAGATAGTCAAGATTTAGGCGAGTTTCAACGTGGTGTTATAGTCGGCGCACGAGGGATGGAACACAGCATCTCCAAGGTAGCGATGAAGTGGGGATTTTTCCGTACGACTATTTTAAGAGTGTACCCTGAATATCAGGAATCCGGTAAAACATTAAATCTCCGACATCGCTGCGGCCGGAAAAGGATCCTGCAAGAACGGGACCAACGACGATTGAAGAGAATAGTTCAACGTGACAGAGGTGCAACCCTTCCGCAAATTGCTGCAGATTTCAATGCTGGGCCATCAACAAGTGTCAGCGTGCGAACCATTCAACGAAATGTCATCGATATGGGCTTTCGGAGCCGAATGGCCTCTCGTGTACCCTTGATGACTGTACGACACGAAGCTTTACTCCACGCTTGGGCCCGTCATCACCGACGTTGGACTGTTGCTGGTGGAGGCTCTGTAATGGTGTGGCGCGTGTGCAGTTGGAGTGATATGGGACACCTGATGCGTGTAGATACGTCTCTGACAGGTAAAACCTACGTCAGCATCCTGTATGATCACATGCTTCCATTCGCGTCCATTATGCATTCCAAAGGACTTCGGCAATTCTAGCAGGACAGTGTGACATTCTACGCGTCCAGAATTGCTACGGAGTGGTTCCAGGAATGCTCTTCTGAGTTTAAACTCTTCCACAAGCCACCAGACTCCCCAACCATGATCATTATTGAGCATATCTGGGATGCCTTGCAAGGTGCTGTTCAGAAGAGACCCCCACCCCATCGTACTCTTACGTGTTTATGGACAGTCCTGCAGGATTCATAGTGTCAATTCATTCCAGCACTACTGCAGACATCAGTCGAGTCCACGCCACGTCGTGTTGCGGCACTTCTGCGTGCTCGCGGGGGCCCTACACGATATTAGCAGCTCTACCAGTTTATTTGGCTCTTCAGTGTATGAAGAACGTTAGTCCTGCCTCTGTTCTGCTGATGTATGGCTCATCGATAAGTCGGTTTAATTGCAACCCTAGAAGAATGCGAAAATCGTCTGTCGACATGCAGGTGAAATTTTGGAATAGAGTAAGCGGTGGTTACTTCTGTAAATCCCTAAACAGAGCCAAACCACAACTTGCTTCACACCTACACAAAAATTCAGACAGTCACGTTTTTCTTCTTCTACGCCTTTTTGCCCAAGAGCGTGCTCGCTGTACAAAATAAACAAAATTTTACGTCTCTCTTCTCCATTGCACGCAACAAAAGTCAAACAACTTTACCGCGACGAAGTTAGCACCAAAAATCAACGCGCAGTGCATGCTTTGATGTTCTTTCTTCCTTCGCGTTCTCTTCCGTTCGCTCCAGTGTAAATGCGTATTAGCGGGTAACAAGTCCATGATGGCGGGCACTAACAATTTGTGCAATCGCTTTTGTTCGCTTAAGTGTCAGCGGGATTTACGTTCTCGTCCGTCTTGCTGCTGCAGCTGACAGCTGAAAGATGAACTTAATACGTGGAGGGTCTAAACTGTTCGGTAAATGGTATTATAAAACGAATGAAGAAGATTCAAATAACTTATAGGAACGCTACCAGGAACGTCCTTGACAACCAGAGATATTTCGGCAGGTGAACACCGACATTTTGAAGGTACAAATAAAACGAGAGATCGCTGTGCATAGCAACTTGAACCCTCAGTTGGCGGGGCCACGCCAACCAGAAAACCAACAGACGCCGTATGTGGAAACATAAGAAGCTTCGTAAACATCTAGCTCTACCCTAAAACAGAAGAGGGAAGAATTAATGAAAGATGGGCGAGCAAGTGGCGCTAACGAACCCTGTGTACTCTGCTCGGAATCCTGCTTTCACCATGAGCAAACATTGGGCGCTGATGACCACGCTGTTTAGCGCCCGAAAACCTCAAACCACACACCACTGAGCAAACAGAGGGATTGAGTTGGCACTGCTTGATCACCTGTTGTTTATTACTACTTCAGTATCGAAAACGCCTGTAGTTGGTAATCTTTGGGTGTGTGGCGGCGCTATAGTTGTTTTTGTTTACAGTGTGTGTGTGTGTGTGTGTGTGTGTGTGTGTGTGTGTGTGTGTGTGTGTCGCGAAGTGCTCTCATTGTCGAATACTACAGTGGATTGGGGTATGGTGGAAATAGTGGTGAGATGGATATTCACTCACAGTGCTTCACTCTACCAAGAGAGTGTAGCACTCGTCAGTCTGTAGGCTCCTTGTGTCAGTTTCTTGAATGAAAAGCGCTGGATGCAGTCGTAACGGATATTTTTAGCATTTGTGACCTTAAAATGTGTCGTAACTGTTCCGATTTACGCCGTAAAATAGTTGTAGGTGTATATTAAAACAATAATAGTGATTTGTGTCCACCTGTGTTCGGTAAAACTGTGTGTTTACCACTCAGTATGTATTTTAATCTATGTTTAGCATGTAGTTACAAGCACCTTGTTGTCATACTGGATTAGATATTTCAACTAGCATCTCACCCCGAACGCTGGGGAAGACGCCATATTTTATTCGGGGTATGACGATCTTCACGTTAACTTTTATATATATTTACTTCTTTAAAAATAATGCCGAGACATTATGAAAGAACAACTAGTGGACAGTGGAGTAAATAAAGCCTCCAGTTAGCAATGGAACATGTGAAAACTGGTCGCATTAGCTGCTTTCGAGCTTCTGAGTCGCATGGGATTTCATATCGGACTTTAAAAAGACGGTTAGGGAAGAATGATGACAAAAAGAGGAATGGTATCTCAAAGTGAGAACTTAGAAAAACAATTTCTTTTGCTTTTGACTTGCAACCAGCACAAAATTTAAATAATCAATTGTTAAGCTACAGAAGCAGTAACAAATAAGAGGTTCGTATTAAAATATATATTGTAATAACACATTATAATTAATAGCAGTGGAGATTCTTGTAAATGATGATACCACTTTTAATAAAGAATATTGTGGTGTGTTTTTAGGTTGTCTTGGTGCAGAAAACGGGGAACAACTTGTGTTATACATTAAGAGTCAGCAGGCTTCCGGATTTCCTGCTACTGGAGAAGAAGTGCGAAAACTGGCATTTCAAGCTACGGAAACCAATGATATTGCTCATCATCGCTTCGACAAGGATGCTGGCATGGCAGGGCGTGATTGGAAACAGTCATTCTTAAGACGTTTTCGTGGCTTTGTGAAGAGGAAGCCCCAGGGACTTTCTATCGACAGGGCGATGGTTCTCAACAGGGAAGACATTGGAAATTATTTTCAAGTTGCTAGTGAATGTTCTCTTACAAAATAATTGACAAACGAGGACAAATATTTAATACAGATGAATCTGGCTTCTAGATGGACCTCAGAGTTGAATGAGTCATTGCTGTAAATGGTTCCCCAATGATCAATGAAATGACGTATGGGGAAAAGGCGGAAACAATACTCGTAATAGCAATACTCAAGGGCATTTCTTTACCTCCCGATTGTTTTTTGAAGGGGAGAAACAAGAAATTTGAATGGGAGGATTCTCCGCCAAATTGTTTGACAGTTTTCGTGAACGAAACCTCGGGGTACGTCAATTCGGCTATATTCATGTTGTGGTTAAAGGAACATTCCATCCCAAGGAAACCACAAGGAAAGATTTTGTTACTCCTTGATGGTCACATATCGCACAGGTGTGATATTGAGCAGTTGGAACTTGCTCACAGACATGATGTTATCTTGGTGTGCTTGCCTCCTCATTCAACACATTTCATACAGCCACAAAATCGATGTCTCTTCAAGTCGCTGAAGCACTTCTTCTACAAGGCAATGCGTATTTCAACGCAGAAAAGTGCTACGGTCGCAGGTTCGAATCCTGCCTCGGGCATGGATGTGTGTGATGTCCTTAGGTTAGTTAGGTTTAAGTAGTTCTAAGTTCTGGGGGACTGATGACCACAGCAGTTGAGTCCCATAGTGCTCAGAGCCATTTTTTTGCAGAAAAGTGCCAAGACCCCAGTTTGGACCATTGCTGAAGGAGGCGTGGCAAAACAGTGCAACGCAATCAAAAACCAGTAGTGCACATGAAATCTGTGGTGTCTTTTCACTGAATCGCCAGAAAATACAGAGGAAGTAGTTTCTGTTACTGGTGGTGTGTTGGCGAAGATGCACCCCAATGAAACCAACGTTACTGTTAGACCAGAAATTGCAAGTGAAAAAAACGCTCGTGAAGATATTCAATCTGTGACCGCGGGACCTCCACACAAAACAACGTAGCAATTGAACGAACTGAACTGGGAGTTAGTAGTGATTCAGGACGCGTGTCACATTGCAGGGACATCGTTCCAAGATATTTCCCCGATACCGGTTTTGGACCTACCTCAAAGAAGAATGAAGAAATCATCAATGGTACCGACAAGCACAGAAAACCTAAAAACATCATGAACTCCACGCAACAGAAAGGCAATAGAACGAAAAGCTCCACCATTCGGCAAACAACGCAGGAAAGGATAATCGACAATTGACAAGTGACTGGGCTCAGTGCAAAATAAACTACTGCGATCCCAAAGGACCGCAAGTGGATTTGTCAAAAATGACCTCATGAAATATGCACGAATGAAGCATATATGTGTAACGACTGTGCTGAATAATACTAAATATCAACTTCAGTAGAATCGGAAATTACAATAAAACTGTTTGCATTATATTATTGTACAATAGACAACATATTGTCATTGAATTACATATATTGCTACCAATTTTATTTTGCCATCTTACTATCTTCAGGGTGAGATGCCTAGTACACCAAGATTTTAAAAAAATGCTATGGGTCAGAAATTAATACTTTTTCCATGTACATGCGTTTTCAGCTTGAAAATGTATTGTCAAACTTGTGTGTTCAATCTCCTTTTCAATATTTCTAAATTTACCTTTTTAATTTCACATACAACCAAAGAGGGTGGCATCTTCCCCTGATATCCTCTAGATGAGTGTAGCATGGGTAATTCACACTCCATGATTTACACTGTCACAAGACGTACACAGTTTCTAATTATAATAGTTCTCTTACTGTTTTAAATAATAATCAGATCATGACATCATTAATTTTTTTAAATTTAGTCACTAATTATATGAAATATAAAAAATTAAATTTCTGTTTCCCCTGGAAACCATTAGATAGGCAATCTACGACAGGTTCAAATGGTTCAAATGGCTCTGAGCACTATGGGACTCAACTGCTGAGGTCATTAGTCCCCTAGAACTTAGAACTAGTTAAACCTATCGAACCTAAGGACATCACAAACATCCATGCCCGAGGCAGGATTCGAACCTGCGACCGTAGCGGTCTCGCGGTTTCAGACTGCAGCGCCTTTAACCGCACGGCCACTTCGGCCGGCAATCTACGACAGGGTCCACGCACCAAGCACCTGAGCCGGGTTAGCAGTTTAGTAATGTAGATACGAGAACGTTGACTGTACAAGCAGAAGGACTTTAATGGGCTGTATCTAAATCTGGCAGAAAATCCAAAGAGACTCTGGTCGTATCTGAAGTACACCCAGTGTTAAGACGCTGTCAATACCATTAGAGCGTGATAGCGATGGCAGTGTTACCGAAGAGAGTGCGACTAAAGCGGAGTTATTAAATACGGTTTTCCGAAATCCCTTCACCAAAGAAGGCGAAGTAAAATTCCATTATTCGAATCGAGAACTGCTGACGAATGAGTAGCTTAGAAGTAGATGTCCTCGGTGTAATGAAGCAGCCTAAATCTCTTAATAAAGGCGAGTCTTCCGGTCCAGACTGTGTACCAGTTAGATTCTTTTCCGAGTATGCAGATACAATTATAAACAACCGCTCGCTCGACGGAAGTTCCGTACCTGTAGGTAACATAAATGCTCCAGAAATGAAATAGAAATGATCTGATAAGTTACAGACCCGGTGACGTCGATCTGCAATAGGATTTTATAACATATACTGTGTTCTAGCATTACGAATTACCTCGTAGAAAACGGTCTATTGGCGCGCAGTTAGTACGTATTAGGGAAATATCGTTGTTGTGAAATATCGTTGTTGTGAAACACAAATAGCTCTTTATTCACATGAAGTAATGAGTGCTGTCGACAAGGGATCTCAAATTTGATTCCTTATTTTGACTTCCAAAAGGCTTTTGATACCATTCTTCACAAGTGCCTCTTAATCAAACTGCGTGTGTGTGGAGTATCGCCCCAGTTGTACGATTGGATTCGTGATTTCCTGTCAGAAAGGTTAGTTCGTAGTAACTGACTCAAAATCATCGAGTAAAACAGAATTGATATCTGGCGTTCCCCAAGGAAATGTTAAGAGGCCCTCTGCTGTTTCGAATCCATGTGAATGATGTAGAAGACAGTCTGAGCAACCATCTCAGATGTTTTGCGGAAGATACTGGTAAGTGGTAAAGTCTTATGGGACCAAACTACTTAGGTCATCGGTCCTTAAGCCTACACACTACTTAATATAACTTAGACTAACTTAAGCTATGGACAGCACACACACAGCCACGCTCGAGGGAGGACTCGAACCTCCGACGGGGGAAGCCGCACGGACCGTGACTAGGCGCCCTAAACCGCGCGGCTACCCCGCGCGGCTGGAAGATACTGTCACTTACCGTCTAGTAAAGTCATCAGACGGTCAAAACCAATTTGCAAAGTGATTTAGATAAGATATCTGTAGGGTGCGAAAGGTGGCAATTGACCCTAAATAATGAAAAGTATGAGGTCATCCACATGAGTAAGGTATCGAAAGATATCCATTCATTTTCGGCTACACGATAAATCACACATATCTAAAGGCTGTCAACTGAACTAAATACCTTGGAATTAAAATTACGAACAACTTAAATTGGAACGTTCATATATATAATGTTGTAGGCAAGGTAAACCAAAGACTAATTTTATTCGCAGAACACTTAGAAGATGCAAGAGATCTGCTAAAAAGACTGCCAACAATGCGCTTGTGTTCCTCTGCTAGGATACTGCTGTGCTGTGCGGGATCGTTACTAGATACAATTGACGGAGATCATCTAAAAAGTCCAAAGAAGGGCACCTCGTTTTGTGTTATCGCGAAATGGGGGAAAGTGTGTCACGGATATGATACGCAATTTGGGATGGCAATCGTTACAACAAAGGCGCGGCGGATCTTTTCACGAAATTTCAATCTCTATCGTTCTTCTCCGAATGCGAAAACATTTTGTTTGCTCCCACTTGGGGAGAAATGATATTTCTAAGAAAATAAGAGAAATCAAAGCTCACACTGAAACATTTCAGTTTCCGTTTTTCTCTCCCGCTATTCGAAAATGGAACGGTAGGGGAATAGCTTGAAGGTGGATCGATGAACCCTCTGCCAGGTACTTAAATGTGAACTGCAGAGTGGGCATGGGATGCAGATAATCAGTAGGCTGAAAGGAGACATTGATGATTAAACATGCCATTGAACCAGCCGGCTACTTGGTATTAACGGTACTAGCAGAACAGGATGTGGCGGATGAATGTCTAGTGTCTAGTCAGTGATTATTTACAAAACCATCTGGAGTCCGCATCGGATAGTGGATGTTGAATGTAAAAACAAACTAATACAAGATAGACCGAAACAAATAATTTCAAGTGGTTATTATGTCCCACAACCTTTGGTAGGCCGAGCGGTTCTAGGCGCTACAGTCTGGAAACGCGCGACTGCTACGGTCGCAGGTTCGAATCCTGCCTCGGGCATGGATGTGTATGATGTCCTTTAGGTTAGTTAGGTTTAAGTAGTTCTAAGTTCTAGGGGACTGATGACCCCAGAAGTTAAGTCCCATAGTGCTCAGAGCCGTTTGAACCATTTTTGAAGATGGATTTTAGGAGTTGGGACCGGCGCGATGCCTCGCCTGTGGAGACCCGATTGGACATAGTGGGAGGCGTATGGTAGCAACACGGAGGGCGCTACCGGCATCTGCGCCCGTAACCCAATCGAAAATTTATACAGCCGGCCGAAGTGGCCGTGCGGTTAAAGGCGCTGCAGTCTGGAACCGCAAGACCGCTACGGTCGCAGGTTCGAATCCTGCCTCGGGCATGGATGTTTGTGATGTCCTTAGGTTAGTTAGGTTTAAGTAGTTCTAAGTTCTAGGGGACTAATGACCTCCGCAGTTGAGTCCCATAGTGCTCAGAGCCATTTGAACCAAAATTTATACATCCTGAAGTATCGAGGTAAACCCACTTTAGAAGCCCAAGCCGTTGTAACATAACCCAGAGGTTGCTGATTCCACTCCTCGGGACGAAAAAAGTTTCTGGCCAGTCTAAGGAGGAGAGATACCACAGTGCAATTCTTGATCCCGAAGAATAACTCCAATGTCCCGGATAAAAATTTCAGCAGTGCCTTATCCAGAGAGAACACTATTAGCCAGTCTGTGTTTGCCACCAACTCTAACCTATAACAGTGATCAATCAATCTTAAATTCGCAGACCATCCAAATACCACCTCAAAGCGTCATACAGATGTGTGTATCTTCGTCAAGTTGATGGATTTTGCGATCCAATAATGTCTCGCGTAATTATGAATGACTAAGAGGATTCGGTGCTAGTTGTGCGAATGTTACAGAACCATCAGTTTGACGAACCATGGTTGCAAAATACTGACACGGATTAGCTACAGAAGAATGGAAAGGCTTGTAGAAGATGACCTCAGGGAATATCAGTTTGGGATCCGGAGGAAAGTAGGAACACGCAAGGCTATCTTGCGACTGATCGTGGCACGTAGACTGAAGAGAGGCAAACCTACGCTTACAGCACATGTAAAAAGCTTTTGACGTTGTTGGCTGGAGTACGCTCTATGAAATTCTGCAGGTAACAAAGATAAAACGTAGAGACGGAGCTGTGAAGGAAATCAAAAACAATTTTACTGTTTGAGTTGACTATGTTGATAATGTTGAAGCCCTTCAGGCTCGCTAGGAAGGTTTTTGACTTTCCAGTCGCACAATCGGATGCTGCTGCGTATTGCTTCTTCATCTGCATTGGTAGTTGAGTGAGATAAGTCTCTCGGTGATCGAGCAGATAAAAAAGAAATTTAGATTGGTAAATTACGACACACGAGACAGCGTCAGGGCATTCTCGTTACCCTTATCACAACTTGGCCGTTTTTATCTTTCCTGTTATATGTTACGTAATTTCCGTATGAGGGAACTATCCGGTAATAGAATACATAATGTGTTTCATATCTTTAACATCACTGGTAAAAATCCATAGCCACGCGGGATTAGCCGAGCGGTCTCAGGCGCTGCAATCATGGACTGTGCGGCTGGTCCCGGCGGAGGTTCGAGTCCTCTCGGGCTTGGATGTGTGTGTGTTTGTCCTTAGGATAATTTAGGTTAAGTAGTGCGTAAGCTTAGGCATTTTCCACCGTACGATGGTACAGAATTCTCTCGAGTATTTCAATTAGAGTAAACCGTCCTTCAGCAGCACCAAGCAACGTGACACAGTGGAAAGCACGTTATATTCAATTTGATGACGACATGTGTGTAGTCACATCGCACAAACAGATGCAGGCACGTTTTAAAGAAATATGTTTTATATCGTGTCAAGTAGTGCTTTGCCCGATTTACTGACCGAACCGGCAGCTACTTCAGGTAAAGATTGTGTGTCGAATCTAACTTCGACTAATGCAGTTACGTAAGAGATTTTAATATTTTTTGAAAGTGATTTGCCTATTCATTTTTTCCGTAAGTGATTATACTGTAAGAGTGTCCTGTTTTATTATTTTAGTTTCCTTTCTGTTACCAATGTGGTATTTTAATAGCACGTTTTATACGACACTGTATTACAAAGATTTGTTCATTTGAATTTTTATGTAACAATCACGATACATTAATGAACGACAGCATTTTCATCTTTGACTGTATATATTTACTGTAAATCTCACAGTTGCACTTTCAGCTTTAAGCTGTTACCAAGTGGTTTAGTAGCTGGAACACAAAAGCTGTTGACATGGGTAAGAGAAATAAAATGGATGTGATAATGTAGGATTGTTGTCAGCGTTCGTTATACGTACTATCGGTTTATAAAAGATGAAAATGAGTGTCTAAATAACTTAATGCGAATGCCTCGATGATTCCTTCAAGAAAATACGGCCCATTTCATTGCCCAAATAAGTGGTTAATCTCTGATAAAGTTAGTGTAGAGGAGACGTACAGTGTTTACAAGCCTAGCTCGTGCGCTCTGGAAATGTACGTTTGGAGTGCTTACTTCTGTTTAATTGCGTTGAATGTCCGGCATAGAGTCGTTCTTTAGACAGGGGAATAAAATAAATTGTATGCCCCGTGCCATAGATCATAATTGCAGTTCTGAATATGCTCTAGGCATTGGAAAAGACGGAATACCGGCAGCGGAGGAGGAATATATCTATATTAGTTTGAAAATTCCGATAAGCAAAGGTGTTTCTTACTACTTAATGTTATTTCGTCCTGTAACGTTTCAAGAAAATGTGTCTTGGTTATTACTGCAGTGGAGCTCTTGATCAGTGTCGTTTTTAGTTTTCGTCTATAGCGTTTACAGCTATGTTTGTTGTTCACTAGGTATGGCACAGAAACACATAAGAGAGAGAACTTTCGAGACGAGAACGTTTCTATGTTTGGGGAACGTTAGCAGTTGCGGCACTCGCTTCTTTATCAGTCAATTTTTTTTTATCTTCGAAGCGTTATCAGAAGAAAGACAGAGCTCCTGCTGTTGTCGGCGGAATCGATAACATACTTAAGTCTACGGCGTGCGGATTACGTACAGGTGGTTAGGTAGGATTCCTATAGGATCAGTGCTGTAATGTGAAGCATTTCACGAGTTACCTACAATTGGAGATTCTTAGGAAGTTAGTTTTCAACATAGAGGCATGTTAAGTTGACGTGAAGAAACATATGATGCTACAGCGTTAGCCGGCCGGTGTGGCCAAGCGGTTCTAGGCGCTTCAGTCTGGAACCGCGCGGCCGCTACGGTCGCAGGTTAGAATCCAGCCTCGGGCATGGATGTGTATGTCCTGCCTCGGGCATGGATGTGTGTGGTGTCCTTAGGTTGGTTAGGTTTAAGTAGTTCTAAGTTCTGGGGGACTGATGACCTCAGAGCCATTTGAACCATTTGTGCTACAGCGTTCTGGGGATAAGTTTTCGCCAATAGTCTTCTGACTGGTTAGATGTGGCCCGCTACGATATGTCGTGTGACAACCTTTCAAATCAGAGTAGCACTTGCACGCCGCTTCCTCAATTATTTGCTGGATGCATTCCAATCTCTGTCTTTCTTAACACTTTCACCCCCTACAGCACCCTCCATTATCATAGAAGTTATTCCCTGATGTTTTAACACATGTCCCATCGTCCTGTCCCTTATTCTTGTCAACGTTTTCTATGTATTCCTCTCCTCACCAACTCTGCGGCGAGCCTCTTCATTCCCTGTCTTATCAGTTAACCTAATTTTCGACGTCCTTCTGCAGCATCATAATTAAAACGTTCGATTATTTTCCGATTTTCCGAGAGTCCATGATTCACTTCCATACGATACTGTGCTCCAAATGTACATTCTCAAATGTAAACCTACACTATATGATCAAAAGTATCCGGACACAACCAAAAAATACGTTTTTCGTATTAGGTGCGTTGTGCTGCCACCTACTGCCAGGTACTCCATATCAGCGACCTCAGTAGTCATTAGACATCGTGAGAGAGCAGAATGAGGCGCTCCGCGGAACCCACGGACTTCGAATGTGGTCACGTGATTGGGTGTCACTTGCGTCATACGCCTGTACTCGAGATTTCCACGCTCCCAAACATCTTTAGGTCCACTGTTTCCGATGTGTTAGTGAAGTGGAAGCGTGAAGGGACGCGTACAGCACAAAAGCGTACAGGCCGACCTCGTCTATTGACTGACAGAGACCGCCGACTGTTGAAGATGGTCGTAATGTGTAATAGGCAGACATCTATCCAGACCATCACACAGGAATTCCAAACTGCATCAGGATCGACTGCAATTAGTATGACAGTTAGGCGGGAGGTGAGAAAACTTGGATTTCATGGTCGAGCGGCTGCTCATAAGCCACACATCACGCCGATGAATGCCAAACGACACCTTGCTTGGTGTAAGGAGCGTAAACATTGGACTACTGAATAGCGACGAATCGAGGTACACAGTGTGGCGATCCGATGGCAGGGTGTGGATGTAGCGAATTCCCGGTGAACGTCACCTGCCAGCGTGTATAGTGCCAATAGTAAAATTCGGAGGCTGTGTGTTATGGTGTGGTCGTGTTTTTCATGGAGGGACCTAGCACGCCTTGTTGTTTTGCTGGCACTATCTCAGCACAGGCCTACATTGGTGTTTTAAGCACCTTCTTGCTTCCCACTGTTGAAGAGAATTCGGGTATGGCGATCGCCCCCTTTCAACACGATCGAGCACATGTTCATAATGCACGGCCTGTGGCGGAGTTGTTACACGACAATAACATCCGTGTAGTGGACTGGCCTGCACAGAGTCCTTATCTGAATCCTACAGAACACATTTGGGATATTTTGGAATGCCGACTTCGTCACAGGCCTAACCGACCGCCATCGATACCTCTCCTCAGTGCAGCACTCTGTGAAGAATGGGCTGCCATTCCCCAAGAAACCTTCCAGCACCTGACTGAACGTATGCCTGCGAAAGTGAAAGCTGTCATCAGGGCTAAGGGTGGGCCAACACCGTATTGAATTCCAGCATTACCGATGGAGGGCGCCACGAACTTGTAAGTCATTTTCAGCCAGGTGTCCGGATACTTTTGATCACATAGTGTATGTTTGGTACTAGTAGACTTATTTTTGCTAGAAATGCCCTCACTGCCCGTGTTACTGTGCTTTTTATGTTCCCCTCGCATCGTCGTCATTTGTTATTTTGCTTCGAAGGTAGCAAAATTCCTTTACTTCATCTACTTCGTGGTTCCCATTTTCGATGTTAAGCTTATAGCTAATCTCGTTAAGCTATTTCTCATTATTTTAGTCTTTCTTCGGTTTACTTTCAGTCCATTTTGGGGATTTATCAGACTTCATTTTATTTAAAGGCCCTGCAATTTTTCTTCACTTTTACCCAGGATAGCAATGTCATCAGCGAATCTCATCATTTATATCCTTTGACCCTGAATTTTAATTCCACTCCTGAACCTTTCTTTTATTTCTGTAATTTCTTTCTCCATCTATAGTTTGAATGGCAAGAGCGAAAGATTACAGCCCTGTTATGCTCATTCCATACTGAGCAGTTCGTTCTTGGTCTTCCACCCAACCTAATTTATTCTATAAAAATATTATACCAATTAAAGAACATTTTCAGAATAAACCTTAGATTTATAATTCTGTATTGCTTTCCTGCGTAATAGCCACTCAAAATATAAGCGTTTATCAAGTCTCCTGACTAACAAGGCGTGCTGAAAAGCAATACCACCTAATTTTTTTATTCGGTTCTCGATATCTGTTGAGGTATTACACGTCATGCATATTACTCGGTCGACTTTCCAGCTTCGCCGACGCAAGTTGCAACCCTGTGCCGCTAGATGGACTTCGAACTGTAGCGTGTAACACGGCGGTAAGTAACGTAACTATGTCGATGCATGAGAAACAGCGTGATGTAATCGAGTTTCTAACTGCAGAAGACGTGCCTCCTCAGACTGATCACTCTCTCCTTCAGCAGCACATTGGCAGGCCACTCACGAGGGCAGCGACTTCTGCAACAATCCAACGTGCTGGGACACTGTCATCATCCTCCATGCAGTCCCGACTTGACCCCATCTGATTTTCACCTGTTTCCAAAACTAGTGATGAAGCGGTGCAATCGGAGGTGAGGTTATTGCTCCGTGAACAAAGTCAGACATTCTTCAGCGACGAATGTTGGGAGAAATGCTGCTAGAATCTCGATTACACCACGCTTTTTCTCACGCACCGATACTTATGTTACATACCGTCATGATGGACGCTACAATTCGGAGCCCCATTAGCAGCACAGGGTGACTACGTCGAGAAATAAATATGTAGACATGAAGAATAAAGATGTAGAATGTTAATAAAGTTTCTGTTACTTAAAAAACTTTAGGCTAATAGTTTTCACACTAAAAAAATCAGAGGTATTACTTTTCAGCATGCCCTCGAAATTACCTGGTTCCTTTTGTATAGCATTTGCTGTCGTATGTAGCAGTCAGTTCGTGTCTCTTGAAAGCGTTGGGAGGCAAGCCACGTTTTGATGTTCGTTAAGACTTGCAAATCACTTGAAGCCATTACCAAACTATAGCGTGGGTATTCAGTAAGGCCTCATTTTTTACTGACACAACAATTCTTGTTTCTGAAGAGCAGATCCAGACCGAGGATCGAGCAACAGCACCACATCGGTATTCAGTAGGCGGCGACAGCGCTCTGTGAGTCGTCATTTTCTTAGTCGTATTTTTATTCTACTTTACATAAAACCTCGGGCATGGATGTGTGTGATGTCCTTAGGTTAGTTAGGTTTAAGTAGTTCTAAGTTCTAGGGGACTGATGACCATAGATGTCAAGTCCCATAGTGCTCAGAGCCCTTTGAACCATTTTACATAAAACTCACAAACGAAACTCGTTTAACTTCCCAAAAATACAAGGGCCAAAACCTTTCAGGCTGACAGTATTTGGGAAAGAGGCCTTAGCTTATCGCATCACAGCGAAAACGTGATTCCAAATAAGCAGTTAACTTTCGAGTCTCGTATTTCGAAGAAAGCATGGTGCGGTCTCAGCGAGCCAGAGTGTGTACTGTTCTCCGCTTTAATCGCGTTATCGTGCAAAGCACTCGGAGAACTTTGACCGTTGAGATATTGTGTGACGAAGGTTTTGCACGATTTTTTAGTTAGTTTTCTGTAGCATTCCGTTTTTGACGACATGCTGACGGTCATTTGCAGCATTATTTTGAACATTTCTACCTTCCAGTCTTGATCATAATTTATTTAAAACAAGTTCACTCATCACTTGCTGTCTGACAAAGAATAAAATTCGTGATGGATGTCAACAGTTTTGAGATTGCTTACCACCATAAACTTCTTTTTTACAAAATAGATTTTACATGTGACGATATTTTCAGTTGCAATATACATTTTGAATAGATTCCCTGGGCGAAAATAAGTAATGATAGCTTACCACTACATGGAAAAGTAATACCGTGGTATGAATTTTAGGTTTTATAAATATTTTCCTTATCTATTCCAATATTTTATTTTTGGCCTAACAGAGGCTATTTTTCAGGCAGTTCTCTAATGATGTGGTAATACCTCTTTATTTTCTTTCGTCACGATACTTAATTTCACTGAAAATGATACTTTAGGGTTTGGTTATCTATTTTCGAAATTGTGAAGCATGTTTGCACTGCTGCCTAGTGTGAAATTGTCCGGGCTGTATTTTCCGGTGCTTCTGACACGAAGACAAGGTTGCAGGTGAGTAGTATAGAAAATATATTGAAATAGCATGTGTCATGCGCCCGCACTGAATGGGGCAGGGTCGCTAGGTGAAACGTCCCTTGCGTTCGTACCTCAGAAGCCATGTGGCCTCGCGCGGAGTCACATTTGCTGACAGGTGGAGACCGTAACACCGCAAAACCGGAGGAGCTGCACGTGCCGCTTGCCTTTACTTTTCGGTCTTTGAGAAAGGTGAATCATTAGCACGAGGGATATTACATCATCATACCGGTAGATGACACACGCGATTGGCTGTAGTCAATAGCTGCGGAAAGAGTGGTGCCTGAAGATTAGAGTGTAGCGAGAAGAGCAGGGACGACTGTAACATGGAGATGTCACAGGATTGTTTGACAGGTTTTGAGGAACAGACGGATGACAACAACTGAAATTCGGACAAAGCGCCACCACGAACCGTCGGGGACAGGTTGCTGAAAGCTGCGTTGAAACGTAGAGTTGCCACGCGTGATTTTCGGCTGACACCGTATGACAAAGAGCAGAGAATTGCATGACGTAGACCAGAGTCAAGCGAGACGTTGATGAATTTCTGTGGTGCCCTGCGGTGAGTATCGCTTCAGTTTGTGCTGCTCAGGTCGACTTCAACTTCTCAGTAAACAGAAGCAGCGTTTCTCGAGATGCATACCTCTTCAACTCGCGGAGCTAATAAAAATGACAGTGGGACTGATTTGATGCTTGTTGAAAGTAGGGTGATTGCTCGCGTGTTTGGCGACAATCGTAAACGCCGTTATCATACCCTTCATGACCAGGGTACCAGATGTCATATTCCAGCAGGATAGTGAAACATCCCACACCACAGTTCACATAACAGACGCCTTGTGGCAT
Organism: Schistocerca nitens; assembly: GCF_023898315.1. Taxonomy (NCBI): domain Eukaryota; kingdom Metazoa; phylum Arthropoda; class Insecta; order Orthoptera; family Acrididae; genus Schistocerca; species Schistocerca nitens. The sequence goes on from NC_064615.1 coordinate 739,180,228, forward strand.
GTGTGGATCGTCGGCTGGGCAACTCGATCCCCCTTACTTGTAACCCACAGCGGATGCCTGGGATGCGATGGGAAGACATTATACTTTTATACCCGCCTTCAATCAGCAATCTTCACCAGTTAATGTGTTTCAGACATGGCAGGGAATTCCCTAAGATGACAGTCGGAACTGTTTGCTGCCATGCCACAATAAATGAAAGTCTGTGACGAAAGATAAATTCCGACATCAGCTGCAATCGGGCACCGAAATAAATTCAATGGCGACAAGTGAAAATTTTTGCCCGACTGGGACCCGAACCTGGATCTGCCGCTTATCGCGAGCGGTGGCCTTAACAACTTAGGATCTGCAAGCACGCTGCCCGGCAACCCATATTCCCATACATCGCAAACTACATACGTAGTGTCCCCAGTGCATTATATTGGACCGGAAGCGTGCTCGGATAGCCGAAGTGGTTAAGGAGACCACTGGCGATAAGCTGGAAATCCGGGTTCGAATCCCAGTCTGGCACAAAATTTCACTTATCTTTGCATTTATTTCAATGCCCGATTGTTGCCGGTATCGCAATGTCTCTGCCGTCGTGCACATATACGGCTGCAGAAAGGCGGCTGTTCTTTCGGACATCTCCAAATGATTTAAAATCCGTTAAGTCATGAGCATCTCCATTAAGTTTTATAAATATGTGACTAGTGCTTCACTGTAAGACTTTCCATTTGTCAGTTCATTCGAGAAAACGGGCTGCTGCTGTTAAGAAATACTTACTCTTAAATACGTGACGATCAGGCGCTCCAGAGTATTAAAGTTATCTAATCACTTTTGTGTCAGGAATGCTATTAGTTATCTAGTTTGCTTGAAACCCTTAGGAGATGGACACTACATGTGCCGTATCTGTTTTACGAGCAAGATGTGTCACTGCGGTGACAGCGCTTCGTTAACTGCAACATAAAAAAGACTAAACCGGTGTCTCACGCCGTTATACGTAGAGGCGTCCCTTTTGCAATAGATAACAATGAAAAGCGGGCCTAATGTTTAATGCCTCACGTCAAAGATGTGGCGGTATGTCGACCAATTTCATGGCAACAACCAATCACAGCAATTTGGTCTCTCTTTAAAGTGACTGATTGTTAACTGAAGTTGCTGCTGCGTGGAATGTAGAAGAGCTCATTTGGTGAGCCCTTAGCCGACCCCCTTAAGTCTCGACAAATGTTACCTTTAAAAGCGTTATACTTCACCGGCGCCACATTAGCGCATGATTTAACGCACCGTGGGTTTGTTTATCTAGTAAACAGACGACTGACTGCCTCGTTAGCAAACTGGCAGCGCCAAAGTGCCGTGACGGCTGTGACAACAGCAGCTGTATTAGCCGCTTTTAAAGCATCGTTTAGTGCCTAATAGTAGTGACACAGGGCACAGGAATGCGCGCGGCCCTGCTACTTCGGGCCTGTGACGCTGCTACACTCATCGAGGACGGGACGTGTTATACACACCGGTCGAAACGATTAAGCTATCAGACGAGATATCGCACGTTAGGTAAAGATAACATTTTAATTTCCTCTGATAGATACTTAAGAAAGTATACTCTGCGAGTAATTCTAACACTGGAATGTACTAGGAGTTGTACAAAAATATGGAAACACGGCGAGAAATGCATACTTCAACATAAATGCAGATACTAGCCAAGCCTGGAGCTGGCGGTTATATTTGACCACGAACGGCACCCGTGCAACGCTTTCAAGGCGTCGTTCGTGGTCAGAATGAAACGTCTACTTCGGAAAATTGTGTATTACTGTGCTGGTAATCCTCTTCAAATCGCTGAGAAAAACTGAACGTACTCAAGACATTTTTTCTTTGCTTATTCTGATCATCACTAAACTGACACACAATTTATTTTTAGCGCAACGCAATCTGACTTTCAATAATCCCCACAAAAGAATGGCCCTGACTAACAGTAACCTATACCTTTCATGAATCACTTGCCGCACAAAAATCTTCGTTACTCGAACTACTGCAAAACAGGGAGCGCCAATACTGCCAGCTAAATAAAAGATTCTAACTACTGAAGGCACTAACTTCTGACAGGCATAGTTAGCAAAGGAAAGATTTTGATAGAGAACAAACAATGTATTTACCTTAATAGTGTTCAAAAGTCATAATCTCAGTTAATGACATCCAGTCTTCGTTTTTTCTGACAGTCTTCGTTTTTTCTGACGGACACACGTCCAGATCGTCCGCTCCCAAAACTCTGCCATCTCTCTTCCCACATCCATCACTGCTGGCGGCTCACCCCCAACTGCGAAACGCTACGCGCTGTTCACATCCAACTGCCGAACACCACAATAGCAAATATTCCAACAATGCAAATCAGCCACAGACTGCACACAGCACAGTCAGTGATTTTCATAGAGAGTGCTACGTGGCGTTACCAACATAAAAACCTAAACAACCTACTTCCAAGAACAGTCTTTCCCATAGTTGCGAGTGCATCATGTCGAAGCTCAGTGCGTTCGAACGTGGGCAAATTCTTGGTGCTTAGACAGTAAGCGCCTCTGTAACCAAGATAGCGGAAGTGTCTGGTGTTTCAAGATACACTGTATCAATGATTTATACCACAAGAAAAAAAGCAGAAAAAAGTCATCCGCATAGTGACAAAGCGGATGAAAGTGTGTGTTGAGTGACCTTGACAAACGGTCATTGAAGAGGATAGTGAGGATAAATGACTGCTACAAAGGTCACGTAGAATTGAATGTCGCTCTAGCGAACTCTGTCAACACCAAAACAACGCGAAGGGAGCTCCGTAAACACACAACTGCAGGGCGAGATGGAATTCCAAAACCACTGATCAGTGATAAAATGGCCGTAACAGGAAAACGTGGTGCTGAAGCCATAAAACCTGGACTTTGAGCAGTGGAAGACAGTTATTTGTCGGATGAGTCTTGTTTCAGCTTCTGGTCGGGTGTACGTCCCTAGAATGAAATATGGCGGGGGTTCGCAAATGATATGTGCAGCAATACCGTGGTATTACATAGGACCCCATGGCCAATCAAGGATGTTACGAACAGCAAAGAAAAAAATAACCGACGGCGCCGCTGAAAATGAATATAAGATATAAAAATTGAAACTCAGTCCTATTAGGTCATTATACCTGTAATGATTTAAGTGAACTTCGATTGTGATTAATGATTTTCAGAGTAGTCAGGGATTTGACGACGCACGTGTATCAATTATGTGAAAATATAAATGTGTTACTATTACTTGCTTTCAGATGTGATTTAGTAGTTTAAATAGTACTGACTGGATGACTCGCGTGATCTATTACGTTAGGGTTCTTCAGTCGGTTCCAACGAATGTTAGATTAGTGATTAATGTAAGAGTTACATTCGATTTATTGTGAGAAACTGAATTATTTCCTTGACTTTTGCGAATTCTCTCGCTCGCGTGTCGTCGTAATGGAGAGGTGCTACACTTGGTTCCTACCGATTAGTCGAAGTAAATACGAAACAAATACAGGCCCGATGGACAAGGAAAACGCCGTCATTCAGGCGAACGACTGCTCGGAACATGTACGGCGCTACGGATGTAGGTCGGTGGGCGCAATATTACGCTAAGTGGAACATTCGCCTGGGCTTCCAAGGGACCTGCGCTAGTCATCGAAGGCACCACGACAATTGAGGTTTTTTCCCATCGGTCGTCTTGACTGGTTTAATGCGGCTCGGTAAGAATTCACGAATTCTTCTCTGGTGCCAACCTCATCGTGAGGATAGCACCAGGAACATACGTCCTCGGTCGTTTGACCGGCGTATTCCAATCTTTGCCTTCCTCCACAGTTTTTACGCGCTACAGCTTCCTCCAATACCACAGAAGTTATCTTCTAATGTCTAAACATGCGTCCTATCATCCTGTTCCGTCTTATTCTGTGTTCTCCATATGTTACTTTCTTCGCCGGCCGGAGTGGCCGAGCGGTTCTAGGCGCTACAGTCTGGAACCACGCGACCGCTACGGTCGCAGGTTCGAATCCTACCTCGGGCATGGATGTGTGTCATGTCCTCAGGTTAGTTAGGTTTAAGTAGTTCTAAGTCCTAGGGGACTAATGACCTCAGAAGTTAAGTCCCATAGTGCTCAGAGCCATTTGAACCAATTTTTTGTTACTCACTTCTCTGATTCTGCGACAAACCTCTTCATTCCTTACGTTATCAAGCCATCTAATTTTCACATCTTTCTGCAGCACTACACCTCAACCGCTTCTATTATTTTCTTTCCCAGTTTTCCTCCAGTCCATGATTCACTACCAAACAATGTCATGCTCCAAACGTATGTTCTCTGATCTTTTCCCCATAAATTCAGGCCTATGATTGTTACTAGCAGTTTTTTTGTCCAGGAATGACCTCTTTGCCTCCGCTAATCAGCTTTATATCTCCTCCTTGGTTCATCCATCATGTGTTATTTTGCTTCCAAGATAACAGAATTCCGTCATGTTGGCTACTTCGTGGTACCAAATTCTGATCCATAGTATGCCATAATCGGTAAAAAATATTTGTAGTTACGTAGATTCGAAAAGGAAGCATATTGTAAACTTAGGCCACAATAACGGTTTATTACGGAACCTTCTGCGGCCGTTACTGCGAGTATAACTATTCTCATTGTCTGGTGATGGGTTTTAGAAGCGTTTCTCAATCTTTTATCGCTATTTCTCAACATCGATCCGCTACATTGACAAAACCAGAATCTATGGCTCTCTGTTGCTCTATGCCTTACAAGTTGCGCACGAAAATACTCCAGAAGGTCTCCGGACAGGTGTGGATTGATGAGTTTTCTGCACTGAAAATAAGAGCGTTTCATATACTATTATTTTCAACGTCCTACCAATGCGAAGGCGTATTTTCTGCATTTGCTGCCTTGATGACAAAATATAGCTCTACGCTAAACATAGAAAAAGAACTCAGAATGTCTGTGTCTAATATTAAACCCTCCTTCGAAACACTTTGCTCTGCAAGCCGGTCACATGGTAGCCACAAATATTTTTAGAAAAATGTTTTTAGATTAGTATTGAAAAGTATTGTGTGCAGTAGTGATGCAGTCCTGTTTGTGAGTGCATTATATCGGTGTAAATGTGAATTTTAATATTTTATTATGTGAGAACATATTTTGCAGTGCATTTTTACAGTAAATTAATCAGTTTATGAGATCATATTCTTTTTTTCTGTTCAATGAGCTCGCGCCTCCCATGTATTTTTACCACGCTCCTCTAGGGGAGCAGACGAGGGGTGCACCCCACAGGTTACGAATCGCTTGGCTGGAGCTTTTCGCCTTAGACCTGCGATGGGTCGTTGCTGAGTTAACATAATAGCGTAATTAGAGGGGACGCGATGGGACCCGCGTGTTCCCTTGTCAGCAGCTGCTCTGGACGCTGGTACTGCTGAAGCGGCGGCTTTCTCTCGCTTCAGACCACCGCCTGCCTGACACAGGCATTAGTCGGTCCCTGGCCTTATCTCACTCAGGCCCTGATAACGCCGTTCGACGCTCCTCGACGCTGCTGATTTGAGGTCCAGCAACGGCCAAGCGTAGGAGTGGGCAGGTAGCTCGAGGGACGTTTATGGCCTCCATAGCCATTCTGTACCAGGAGAATCTGGGAAACTTCCACCGAGCGAATAGCCTTTAAGCAGAACCCAATTATGTCAAAGACGACCAGCTGTACTAACCCATATGCTGATACATATCAGGATCTACGTGAGGTCCGCGTATCTGTCTTGACTTCGTTTTAGTAGCTGTTTTGGAGATGACTGAAATTATAGGTGTCTGCATTGTATGAAATGACACGTTTGTGAATGAATTATCTGGCAACGACATGGAACAGCGAGTTGCAGCCTGTCGTATTTTGTAGGCTCAATTTACATATACCGTGTCTCGCTCGAAAGTGTTATTTACGGAAGAATTTGCGGCATATCGCTAGCTACTCTGGAGGGATTTGATAATCTACTCTAAGAAAACTCCCCACGATGTGCAGGAGTTGGAAAGAAATCTGACATGTGATGTGGAGAGGAATGTCATCGTGTTACTTGTTCGGACATTTTTTATGGTGCATAGATGAAAATTCTGATTTGGACATGTTGCAAACGTCTCTGGTGCCTAAGATCGTGGGCAACAGGATCACGGATTACGTGTGATTACAGCACACTTTGCTATTCAGGTGCGGAAGTAACTTCATCAGCAGCTTCAAGATCGCTGTTCAACAACGTATCCAGCCTCAATGAAACTGCCACCACGAAACCAGGATCTTAGCATGCTAGAATAATAAAATCCCTTGTGACTCAAAGTCCGTACAAGACTAACGAAGCATTGCGCAAAAATGTTGAGAAAGACTTTCGAAGCATGACTGCTGAGATGTTCAGCGAAATGTCAAAAAAGAAATGGCGACGCATAGGGGTCTGCGTAAGGCACGATGGTACACGAACAGAGGCGCTGGATACATACTGAAGTATACGAGTATAATTTACTGTTTCGACCTAAAGTTACGGGGACTCAACGCGCTCACTATGCAACTAATATACAACGGGTGGACAGAAATATGGAAACTCAAAAAACACAACACTTTACCGTGCCTAACACTGTGTAGGAAACGCGTTGGCATTCAGAGCAGCTTACAGTCGTCTCGGGATGGACAAACAGAGGTCCTGTACAGTTGTCGAAGGAATCTTATGTCGCTGTTCCTGCAAAATAGTGACAAGTTCAGGTAACGACGATGGAGGTGGGTAGCGATTACGCACCCTTCTCTCCAAAGTAGATCACAGAGTCTCAATAATACTGAGATCTTGTGACTGTGTTGGCCATAGGTGATGCGACAGTTCATCATCGTGCTCACAAAACCAGTCCTGGAAAAGTTGGTTTGTTGAACAGGTCCCCTGTCGTCATGGAAGACAGCATCACCATTGGGCAAGCAACAGTCTACCGTGGCATGGACCTGACCAGCCAAAACGTAATCCTTGGCAGTAACGTGCAGTAACGCGACCTTGTGGAGAAACCATGAGACCCAAAGAATACCGCGGTACGGCCGCCTAAATCATCAACGAAGCCCCGCCAGGTTCCACTTTTCGCACTTACGAGAAGTTGGAAACCGAGGAACAAGACTCATCCGACCACATAATTTTCTTCCATGGAACCATAGTAGAGGTTTAATGGCTTCGGTATCACGCTTACCTGTTATGGGCATTTGCATCACTGATTACTGGTTTTAGAATTCCAGCAAGACACGTAAAGATTGCCTTGATATAGTGAATTAAACATCTCTGAAGTATCGTGTACAGAACAGTAGCAGTTCGTGGCTGAAAGGTTCTCCTTTTGTGTTCAACTCTAAACATTTGCGGCAGTTTTTGATGGTCTTGTTACTATGGGGAGGGGGAGGGGAGGGGGAGGGGAGGAGTGCTAAATATATCGAGTTACATGCTTTCTTGATAGCAACTGGAGCTCTGAGCATTACATAATGGAATTTGTGTATCGTTGACCGTGCTTAAGCAGTGCTGTCAGTCAGTTTGTAACCTCCCCCTCACTTATCGACCTTAATGACAGTGAAAAATTAAAGCGCGTGTACCTAATGGAAATTTTGGAAAAGCAATCGTCACCGAAGTTAATCTGTCGGTAAAGAGGGAGGAAGGGTTACATCTAAATGAAAGAAAAATGCAAATGAAATTGGTGGAAATTAATTTTGAAAAAGGGTAAAGTTAATAAAGAAAGTAAATGTGCGGTCGTTACGTTAACAATTAACTGGCGTTAATTAGATATTTGAGATTTGGGGAAAAGTACAGTCGCCAGTCCTATGGACAACTACTATAATAACTGAAAAAGAAAGGTTAATGCATATATAATTAGCACTAAAAGCGTGGCAACTGAAGGTTGACACGTGTTGTGTGAAAACAGAATGTCTGTCAGAAGTAATAGATTTCGCTACCCTCTGACTTAATTTAGCAAAAGAATTAATAAAACCGGAAAATTAATTTAATGACTGAAATTAATAGTGAACTTTGTTTCTAAAGCACTAAGAAATAAAATAAAATAAGGTTAGTCTTGGGCTACCTCAACAATCATCTCAAAAGCAACTTGAATCTACGCAATTTAGAAATAAGAGATTTAACTTTGAACTTGAATTAAATGATTTTGAACAATTAACAATAGTAAAATTTAGTACGTACTAAGCTGAGCTGCAGTCACAGGTAAGCTAAAATATGGTAACAAAACTCGCACTCTTAATTTGTGCTTGTGTAATCTAAATATAGTTCTGTTTGTTTATTGTAGCCAGCTATGAATACTTCAACTGAACTTTGACATTAAAGCAGTGAAATGGAATGATATTACTTTAATGCTGGCGTTTGAATTTCAACGATACTCGGGTTCATTTCGGAAAAGGAAGGGACCCTGCTTGGTAATGCAATTGGGACAATGAGCAACAAAGGTTCATGCTAAGTTGCTGTATTTTAGTGATGCAAATGGAACAGTTTGAAAAGCTGTCTGCCATACACTTCTAAAACTTTACGTGCTTTCAGTCTTCCTTGTTGTTTGATTGAAGGTTTGAAGTCGTCGATCGAGGAGGTGGCGACAATCAGTTATTGTCGGCCGTCGCTGTTGCAGAAGCTGGATGTTGGCGCGCCTTCTTCTCGACACGGTCACCAGGCGAAACGGGCTCTTGATGTGTGCCAGCTAATGTTTCCCGTCCGCGACATCATGCCAGAAACTATCATAGCAAGTCGAGCGCAATTACATGCTGCCAAACCCTGAAACCGGCAACTCGCGGGAGCGTCACTCAACACACCTGCTCCACCGCCCTACTCCAGCCAGACTCTGCTCTGCCCGCGCTCCACGCAGCAGAGTTAACACTACCCAAGATCCTAAAGACTTTGGTTCTCCACAGGACCTATCGATGTAATCGTTCGATAGCATAGTTTTCCCTAGGCAAGATCCAGCGTAGAAATACAAATAATATTTACAAAACAAACCAATTATACATTGACATAAATGCATAAATGTATATAAATATACAAATTGTAAAAAAATTACAATATATAAAGACACCGAAATGTCATATCTTCAGGTACAAAATAAGGAAAAATTTATAGTACAATAGATGGAAATAGGAGGATAAGCATTACCGGCATTACAAGTTGTACATTCAATACTTACTGAAATTTTGCACCGTACAGGTAAGAATAATAAACGTTAACTTGATGTTTTTAGAGGTGGATAAATGATACTATTGTCTGCTTGATTATGTAGAAAACATTTTAAGTCATGCTCATTTCTATAGTACATGAAACACAAATTGTTCTAAAGTTACACATCTTTATCATATTAATGGTAAAAAAGGCAAATACACAACACGTTCAGAGTGGCGTGGTTAACGTTTGCCCGTCTTTCCCCTGCTTTTGATACAAACTGTACCGTTTATTGCAACAAATAGCATCTGCTAAGGTATGTTTTTTTCTGTTTCAGGTAAATATGGCTACATGCTCCGTCTCTGCGCTCTGTTCTCTTCGGCGATAAAATGTGAGTAGTCTGAATTCTAATTACTGGAATGACAAGCGTGCCCACATAACGTTACAGGTTGCCACGTCATCCGTAACGACATATGCCGCTCTAGTTTGGAGGAAGTTTATCGTGTACTACAGCTGTGGGGTGGAACGCTCCCTCTGCGTCGGAAATATTGTCAGCCTTCTGTCCTCATATTTACAATTCGCGGTGGCGTCAGCACTCGCTCCTAATGCTCACCAAAAGCTCAGTTTTGTTTAGCTGTCTAATTTCTATTATTACGTGAGACGGTAGTTTTCGGCAGGCATGCTGCCCCATACACATTCTTCAGTCTCCGATGGATCTCTGCCAGTGTTTGTCCTTCGGCAGCCGAGAAAATAATAACAACACGTTGGCCCTGTTTGGACGCATTTGGTTGAAATGTCGCCATAGGTCCCGCTTCCGCATTTACCGCACACAAGTCGGAGAGACACGAATGCCGCAATGTCCCATGGCTGCATGACGCGGTGCTCGTGTATCAGCGTCGGAGTCTCCTTACGTTGCAACAAACCTCTGAGAGGGAAACTATGTGATTCCCCCTTACAGATTGTTTGTACATCTTTCGAAACTATAAATAAGGTATGCAGTCTACCCAGCAGACTGAGTTAGTTGACGTGAAACAGAACTACTTCAAAAAATAAATATATGCAGTACCTAAAGAAAACTTTGAAGCTGCAGTGTTGCGCGTGACACTGCTGGCAGAGGTGAACAGTTTACTAACACTGTGCGTGAAGGGCAGCTGAAGCTGCAGTGTTGCGCGTGACACTGCTGGCAGAGGTGAACAGTTTACTAACACTGTGCGTGAAGGGCAGCCGACATTTTGCCTTGGATCAGTTCCCCGTGACAACAAAATGGGGGAAATTCGAAAACAAACTTGCTGCTCCTGACTAGTCAGTTAACCATCTTCGATGAGCCTCGTTTCTTGCTTGGAAGGACAGATAGATCGCAGTCTGTCAGTTCGAAAACTAACACTGTGCTGTCATAGCAGAAAGAGCGGAAGGCGCTGGGGGCAGGATTGTCGCCTGGGAATGTTTATCATTCGAAAAAATGGTTCAAATGGCTCTGAGCACTATGGGACTCAACTGCTGTGGTCATCAGTCCCCTAGAACTTAGAACTACTTAAACCTAACTAACCTAAGGACATCACACACATCCATGCCCGAGGCAGGATTCGAACCTGCGACCGTAGCAGTCGCACGGTTCCGGACTGCGCGCCTAGAACCGCGAGACCACCGCGGCCGGCCGTTTATCATTCGGTAGAGCCGATAATTCACGTGAAACGCCATATTGACGTATTTAGTTTCGAATCCATCTACATACATACTCCGCAATCCACCATACGGTGCGTGGCGGAGGGTACCTCGTACCACAACTAGCATCTTCTCTCCCTGTTCCACTCTCAAACAGAACGAGGGAAAAATGACTGCCTATATGCCTCTGTACGAGCCCTAATCTCTCTTATCTTATCTTTATGGTCTTTCCGCGAAATGTAAGTTGGCGGCAGTAAAATTGTACTGCAGTCAGCCTCAATTGCTGGTTCTCTAAATTTCCTCAGTTGCGATTCACGAAAAGAACGCCTCCTTTCCTCTAGAGACTCCCACCCGAGTTCCTGAAGCATTTCCGTAACACTCCCATGATGATCAAACCTACCAGTACCAAATCTAGCAGCCCGGCTCTGAATTGCTTCTATGTCCTCCCTCAATCCGACCTGATAGGGATCCAAAACGCTCGAGCAGTACTCAAGAATAGGTCGTATTAGTGTTTTATAAGCGGTCTACTTTACAGATGAACCACATCTTCCCAAAATTCTACCAATGAACCGAAGACGACTATCCGCCTTGCCCACAACTGCCATTACATGCTTGTCCCACTTCATATCGCTCTGCAATGTTACGCCCAAATATTTAATCGAGGTGTCTGTGTCAAGCGTTACATTACTAATGGAATATTCAAACATTGCAGGATTCTTTTTCCTATTCATCTGCATTAATTTACATTTATCTATATTTAGAGTTAGCTGCCATTCTTTACACCAATCACGAATCCTGTCCAAGTCATCTTGTATCCTCCTACAGTCACTCAACGACGACACCTTCCCGTACACCACAGCATCATCAGCAAACAGCCGCACATTGCTATCCGCCCTATCGAAAAGATCATTTATGTAGATAGAAAACAACAGCGGACCTACCACACTTCCCTGGGGCACTCCAGATGATACCCTCACCTCCGATGAACACTCACCATCGAGGACAACGTACTTCGAGAATGACTCACTAGAACATAAAATTAGGTCACATCTTCGGGAGGCTGTAAGCAAGATATTCAGCCTTATGCATTACTAGAATCGTCAACAAGTGACTGGAAGAGCATGATCATGTCTTAGATTTACCTACCCACTCTTCCAAAATCTCCACCTAATGACCTAATCCAACATCTTTTGAGAAACTTCCTGGCAGTTGAAAACTGTGAGTCGGACTCGGACTCGAACCTGGGACCTATGCTTTTCGCGAAAAGTGCTCTACCAACCGAGCTATACAAGCGATAATCGTGACGAACCTTCATAACTTTTCTCCTGCCAGTGCCTCTTCTACCTCCCTCATTTGACAGAAGTTCTAGCACTCCTCTAAGCAAGTGTCGTCATCCGTGCTTGGATAGTTCACTCGGTAGAGCAGTTACCCGCGTTACCCAAAGCTTATATATTCGCCTCCAGGTCCGACACTCATTTATCTGCCAGGAAGTTTGAAATCAGCGAACTCTCCACTGCAGACTGCAAATTCAGTCTCGACCTTTCATGGTGTTCGCTGAGTGCAATTTCAGACAGACATTTCAAAAACTATGGGGACTACAGTAGACAAGCATGGCCTTACGTACCGTGGAGGGCTCTATTTGAGCTCCTCTAGCTAACGGCGTTTTCTCTGCAAAATCAGAGGTGATCACGACATGAGTCTCCAGTGTATGTGAAATGTCCGAAATGGGAAGCCCGGGAATATGAGGGGGACCACCCTCGGTGAACACCCTCGGCTGCAGCTCCTCGGCCGGTGTGACACGTTGCGCGGTGCGGCAAGTGAAAGGTGGCCAGGGCTGTCCGCGGACGGCGATGCTGGCGGGCACGTCTGCTGGATAGCCGCGGGGTGCCGGCGCTGCCTCGATCCAATCGGAACCAAAAATGCCCTGCACGGCCCAGAATAGCTGATGGCGGGCAAACTGAGGCAAGGTCGGGTGCTGACGTCAGCCGGGAACTTTGGCCTTTTGTAGGAAACGAGGCTAATTGCACGGGCTGCGCGGGGCCGCGGCCCGCAGGCAGGCGGCATTACAGGTGCGGACGGCGCTGCGCGGCGCTGGCAGGCGGACAGCACCCGTCACCTGTCCGGCGGGCGCTGGTGCAGGCGCTGGCGCTCCCACTTCGCCTGGGGGAGGGATCCGGCGCGACCTCTGACCGCTGCGCGCACACACATACGTAATTGATTCATGACTGACACTCTGATACACTCACACTGAGGCGACAAAACTCGGGGGATAGGGATATGAGCATACACAAATGGCGGTAGTATCGCGTGCACAATGCATAAAAGGGCAGTGCATTGGCGGAGCTGTCATTTGCACCTATGTGATTGAAGTCAAAAGTTTCCGGCGTGATTATGGCCGCACGGCGGGAATTAACAGACTTTGAATGCGGAATGGTAGTTGGAGCTAGACGCACGGGACATTCTGTGGTGTGGCCGCCAGACGCCACACTTGCTAGGTGGTAGCCTATAAATCGGCCGCGGTCCGTTAGTATACGCCGGACCCGCGTGTCGCCACTATCAGTGATTGCAGACCGAGCGCCACCACACGGCAGGTCTAGTCTAGAGAGACTCCCTAGCAGTCGCCCCAGTTGTACAGCCGACTTTGCTAGCGATGGTTCACTGTCTACATACGCTCTCAGTTGCAGAGACGACAGTTTAGCATAGGCTTCAGCTACGTCATTTCCTACGACCTAGCAACGCGCAATATTCAGTTACTAGAAGTACTATCTTCAAGAATGTATTCTGAACAGATAATATTGTGAATCACGTACCGTCGAGAGCGCCGTTCATCATTAATGGATTAAAGTTAAGTATGAAACTAATTACGTCCGCTTTCTGAATTCTCATTCCTTGTCATGTTCCAGATCTCACGTCTGTATAGTTCTTCCCTCCTCACGCCAGCCTGCGTGAGCTAAAACGCGTGCATTTCGGCCTCCACTCGTAACACGGTGTTGGCTCTTCTGCTAACACAAAACATTCCATTTTGGAAATCGTTATGGAATTCAATATACCGAGATCCCCAGGGTCAAGAGTGTTCCAAAAATACCAGTTTCCTTCCTCTCACCACGAAGAACGCAGTGCCCTACGGCCTTCACTTAACGACAGAGAGCAGCGGTGTTTACGTAGAGTTGTCAGTTCAAAATGGTTCAAATGGCTCTGAGCACTATGGGACTTAACATCTATGGTCATCAGTCCCCTAGAACTTAGAACTACTTAAACCTAACTAACCTAAGGACAGCACACAACACCCAGCCATCACGAGGCAGAGAAAATCCCTGACCCCGCCGGGAATCGAACCCGGGAACCCGGGCGTGAGAAGCGAGAACGCTACCGCACGACCACGAGATGCGGGCAGAGTTGTCAGTGTGTGTGCGTGAAATAACCACATAAATCAATGTGGGACATACGACGAACGTATCCGTTAGGACAGTGAGGCACAATGTGGCTTTAATGGTCCATTGCAACAGACGACCGATGCGAGTGTCGTTACTAGCAGGACGATGTCGCCTGCAGCGCCTCTTCTAGGCTAGTGACCATTTCACTTCGACCCTAGACGGTTGGAAAATGGTGGTCTGGACAGATGAGTCCCGACTTCAGTTGGTAAGAGCTCACGGTAGGATTCGAGTGTGGCAGGGACCTCATGAAACCGTGGACCGAAGTTCTCAACAAGGCACTGCGCAAGTTGGTGAAGGCTCCATAATGGGGTGGAATGTGTTTACACGGAATCCACTGCGTCCTCTGGTCCAACTCAACCTATCATTGACTGGAACTGGTTATGAGAGGTACTTGGAGAGCATTTGCAGCCCCATGGATTTCATGTTTCGAAACAACGATGTCATTCCACTGGTCAAGAATTGTTCGCGAGTGGTTTGAAGAGCATTCTGGACATTTAGAGCGAATGATTTGGCCACCCTTATCACCCGATGTGAATCTCGTCGAACGTTTATGGAACATAATCCAGAAATCAGTTCGTGTACAACATCCTGCATCGTCAAGATTTTCGCAACTGTGAACGACTGAGAGGCAGCAGGGCTTAGTATTTCTGCAAGGGTCTTCCACCGACTTCTTGGATCCTTGCCACGTGTAGTAGCTGCACTACGCCGCGAAGGGGGAGGTCTGACACAGTATTAGGAGGTATCCCATGACTTTTGTCGCTTCAGTGTGCATGAGATTGAGGAGGAAATTTCTCAATCTAGCGGTGAAAAAATTCGGTGGGTTGATGGAACTCATCCTGAGCTATCGACGAATAGACAATTTGGAGGTAAAAACTGTAGAGGGATAACACCGTTTGACTGAAGTAAAAGTTTGTTACGGGATAGAGATAGCTAGCTAGTACTGCAGCCAAGGAGACATGTATACTGCCTGGTTTAAGCGTAGGACAGCTTTGGTTGGGCCTATGGCGACGAGAGACCTAATTCACCACTTCTGTTTTAGGTTGCTTTGGTCTCACACAAACAGCGTGTAGCTCGAAGCAAGGCCACAGCGCTGTCCCTGAGTAGTGCTTGGTTCATTGTTGCGTTATTGTCGCTGGTTGTAGGTGCTGTGTAATTTCGTTTCGCATCAATTCATGTAAAGGTTTACGTCACTTTGGTTGTGAGTTGCCATCGTTGCAAGTGTCAGCTGTTATTCTTTTCACGGTTCCGTACCTAAATCGATAAAAACGGAACCCTTATAGAATAAAATTGTTGTCCACCTCTTTGTCCGACTGTTCAGGTCCCTTTTTCTCAGGTACGGCTAGAGATATAAAGTTGAAATTTATACCAGTACTTAAGGGAGGTACCTAAGTCTAAGGTTCGTCGCCGGGGTAAAAAAATTTTAGCTTCAGATAATACGATTATTGTCACATATTTTGACACTCATACACTCATTCATCAAAAGTTGTAGAAGAACTAACCATATACCTAATTAAATTTTACGTAAACTACAAAGCGAGAGTCCTACTCGCAGTCGTCCGGTTTTTTAAAAGTGGTCTGTCCAACACGATGAGCGGCGTTGTGGTCCACAAAATAGAAAACTAACTATTGAACGAAAAGAGGGAGATGCTCTTCGAGCTAAAAATTTTGGCAAATATTTTTCTAAGTCTGTAAATGCAAATTTGGGCTCCCAGATCGGTAGCAGTAACACTAATGGTCAAGGTTAAGTTTTAGTTCCAGTTAATGAAAGCGTCGATGGCGGTGAAATGTGTGGCGATGAGAGGCGTTAACGTCGGAGTGGAAGTGACATCGCTGATACTGAAGAGGCTTTAAAGACGGGGGCTTGTGATGGTAGTATGGAGCTTCCAACATTTAGGAAAGAGGAAATACAGGACAGAGTTAGCGACAAGAAAAGTCGCAAAGTATATGCAGAGGAAAATGAACAAATGACATATGTGTGTGCAAGTACCAATGTGGACCTCGTGACAAACTGTGTGTCGAGGTGGGAACAATGAAAACGAAACATTCATTGGGCTAATAAATTGGGTTATTGATGGCACTAAAACAGAGTTTATTGCTGCTCGGGGTGCTCGGCAATACATAAATTGTGATTGTGCGAAGTCGGAACGACTGATGAGGAGAGAGGGAGAGGGGATGGGGGAAAGGGTCGCCTAGAAGCCACCGGCCAAGAGCCCCAAAGTTAGCATTGGCACTTGTCACACAGTTCACCATCAACTTCTTCACAAACTCTCACTCCATGAGATACTGAAGTAAGGGAAAGGATGTACCCCAGGACCAAGTCACCCAATCTGATGCTCGGGAACTGTTCCCCCTAGGTACCTAAGTACAGGTGGAAAACGTTGTTTTGGGAACAGGTCTCGAACCAGTGACCTCACAGCATAGTGGCACTGCAAGTAATCTGCATCAGTGGCCGTAGCTATCATAAATTTCTTGCTGTCACTAGAAACCAATATCATAATTATCATCATCTTCATCAATAAAGCCGCCTTTAAGTCCGGCGCTGGCGTGATGTACGCTACCCAATTTCATCCAGCGTGCTGGCCCTCTGCGTGCTGTAATGCCATTACTGAGACTTCCGGCCAGTTAGACGTGATGAAATTTCCATAACACATCTTCGAATAGGGTACAATATAATACACCTTTTTTAAAAAAAATCTTTATCTGGTCCTGGTTTTAGCCAGGTTTCAGTGGTTGCTGAGCTGGCTGTCCTTGAAAGAGTATCAATATGATTACAGGATTCTCAAAAACGCAGGTAGTGCAGTTTTAGTATTATGGTCAGATTGGTAGTCCACCGCTGTCCGGAGCTTCTCCAGAAACGTCTGGTCTTCGGGGTTTTGAATCCCACTGACTGGAGTAGACTTGCCTTCAGTGATGAGTCCCGCTTCGAACTGAGCGAAGAAGTGTCTGTAGACACCCCGGACGTTGGTGGGATACCAGCTTGAATGACGCCCGCCATATTGCTTAGCAACTAGGAGTAATCGTCAGGGGTGCCATTTCATTTCATAGCAGGATCCATTTTGTTGTCATATGCGGCACCCTTACAGCACAACGGTACGTCGACGGTATTCTACGCCCCGTTTTGTTGCCCTGCAGTAGCCCATGGCAAGCCACCCTCGGCATACATTTCAGCAAGATAATGCCCGCTCGCACACTGCGGGAGTTTCTACTACTTGTCTCCGTGGTTGCCAAATCGTACCTTGCTCAGAAAAGTCGGTGAATCTGTTTCCAATTGAGAATGTGTGGAGCATTATGGGCAGGGCCACTGACCATCTCGGGAATTTGACAATATAGCGCGCCAATTGGACAAAATTTGACACGCTAATCCCTTAGGAGGACATCCAAACTGTATCACTCAATGCCAAGACGAATAACTGGTTGCATAAGGGCCAGAGGTGGACGTGCTCAATTTGTGAAGCTCTTTCTCTTGAATAAATCATCCAACTTTACTGAAACTGTAATTATTTGTTTGTCTGTACATCTACATCAGATCTACCAATTTCCGTCTCATTCGGATAATTTGTTAGTGGTGGTTTTCTTTGCTTGGAACGTATTTTAAACAAATTCATACAAATATATTTGCTACAAGCAAAACGCAGGTAAGGCCGTGCGTTTAGATAGGTAGGACATAGGCAAGAGGTGAAAGAAACGACAAATCACAAGCGTGTATCCTATTTGTCGGTAATACCCCC
Source organism: Schistocerca nitens (assembly GCF_023898315.1). Classification (NCBI taxonomy): domain Eukaryota; kingdom Metazoa; phylum Arthropoda; class Insecta; order Orthoptera; family Acrididae; genus Schistocerca; species Schistocerca nitens. Next base: position 739,198,186 of record NC_064615.1, read on the forward strand.
AGAAACGTCAATAGAAACTTGGAGTGAGACAGTGTCAAACATGCATTTCGCCAACTTCCAAAGACCTTGGTACTATCAGGCACAGTAAAGGATGATCTAGGCCTTCGCAGACTAAGAATCTACCAAATCTCCTAACAGTGCGACACATCAGAGAAGAGGGGTGCTGTAACATAGACACCATATTGAATCACTCCAGACCACCAAGTTAGCTGTAGCCGAACACTGTATTGAAACTGGCCGTACTACTACCAAGATACATAGGCAATCTTCCTCCTTTTGGGGATGCACGATTATAAAGGACATTTAAATTAGGGCTGAAGACAGTCTAATTAACACAAATAGCGCCTACAACTGGGAGAGACTGTGGTCTGCAGTTGGCAGCCCACCACCGCTACCCCTGTCCTGTCGCGTTGGCTGCGCAGACGGCGAGGGGAGCGGAGTGTTGAGGGATAACGGCCAACGTTTGTAGGGGGCTGACCCGAGCAGAGCAACAATCAGGAACCACCTGAAGACGATGGCGTATCCGTTTCATCAAATATCGTGGACCTGTGACCCGGGCTGACACCAGAGAGTTCTACAAATGCGCACAAACAGTGTGCTCCGGAACAGTTATGTTTCAATCTGGCTGCACGTCGATAAATTCCAGATCTGACTAATACATTGGAAAGATACAACGCTAGCAGGCTTAGTTCAATCACCTACTCCTTCCCATGTTCTCGGCAATCTCGTCAGAAGAAAAGCCGCAGAGCAACAAATGGAAAAACGTAAGTCACAAAACCTTACCAAAAACGCACACTTCGGTTTCCACAGAAACAAAATTGTCTGTTACCAGTTGAATAGCCCTTGTCAAAATGGAGTCTTGAATCAGCGCCTCATCCATCTATTTACTACTCTAACACAGAGCCTCCACCGAACAGTAAAACAAGTGAGCGAAGTCGCTACACGCTCTACATTGATAGTCACACCTGTCGATCAATAAAGCTGCCGTCGTGAAACAACGTCCGCCTGCTCTAAGTGACCACGCCCAGCTACCATAACTGGGTACTGCCGATAACGCTCCGCAGCCTAGTCCTTCTAAAACAGGAACTCTGGATTGCCGATAATGCCCACGACCTTGTCCTGCTAAACCGGAAACTCGGTGTTGTCGATAATAAATCGTGTCCTGGTCTCGCTAAACCAGAATCTCTGGACTGCCGAAAACACTCCGCAGCGTGGACTTGCTATACCAACGTTCTTCACTCCACGAGAGGTCACAGCCTAGTAATAGATTTCGCCAGTTTCGAACAAACTTCATATTTGTTGAATGTTTGATACCTTTTAGCCAATCACCACTTTGACTGCAGGATGATCAGTTTGTTTCTTGCCACGAGAATTGACATTCGTTCAGACCTCTCTGCAGTAAATACTCACCTACTCGGTGCTGCCACCTAGCAGAACCACTCATAACGTAATTCTGTCAACTAATGCCCAGAGAAGTTTCCGTGACGAAAACACATGCCTTGTGCATGTTGACTGAATCAAAAGCTAGCCCCTAAACTTCATTGAAAACTTTCTAGAGTGACACACTGTTCTCGGATTTGGAGAAAACTTCCGCATCTCCCTAAGACTGCAGACAATGGGAGGATTACATTCGCCTTCTGGTTCGGAACATCTTCAGAAGATACCGCTCTTTGAATAGCTTAACGCGCAGCTTGCGAGAAGGAATGTCAGCCAGATCCTGATAGAATACGCGCTGAGGCTTAATGGACATTGGTCTGGTACATCGGCCAGCCAGAGTGGAGTTTTAGGTGGCTTTCCACGGTCGTCTAGCCAAATGCTGCTCTTGTCCCCAATCTCCGCATCAGAAAATAAGATAAATGGTTACAATACGATAACACGAAGAACGTAGTTTATACGATGTACGGACCGGTGGCACACACGATTCTTGTTCAGGTTAACTGACGATCGTGGCAACAGAAAGGCCAACAATCCATAAATTTATTTAAAAATAAATTTAGCCAATCATGATAACAGCGTGCCCTGTACGGCAGTCTAAAGCTAGGAAAGAGATAGTTACATGACGGTAAACTTCAATGCTTGAAAATATGCTACGGAATTATCAAACAGTGTAGGTTTCACGAACGGCGTAACAGGGTGTAAAGACATAACTATGGCTGAAAACAAGAACAATAACAAATAGAATATTACATCGGAGCTGGGCAATACGTCCAGAAGATTGTCATTTACGCATGAAATGTGCCAGCTGAAATCCCTACGGTCGATAATCTTTATGATTTCTGATGCGCTCGCAATTCCGTTCATAAATAATGTCGCTCTCCTCACTCAATGCGATCTGTAGATTCTGAATCGTCTGATGTAGTGACATCTGCTCAATACGTTCCTTGCATCTCCTTTGGGGTTAAATTGCGCGAATACACAGGCCGCTCTATCAATAGAATACCATTGCTCCTCGATGTCTCAGCAACGCGGGTAGTTCTTTGGGCTGATATCATTGATCGTAGAAATGAAGTCAGGCACAGTGTATTATAGTACAACCGAGCACTTCTCTCTATCTCAATACTGCACAGTCCCCTCTATCCGGCCCTACTGCGCAGATACACAGTGAGGAATTTGTATCGATCATGATAAACATCCTGATCATATTTCATTATCTGTCGACGTCTTCAGGCCCCAGTATCTTTAAGGTATGATAAAACGTTCCTCACTTTCTCCATAACATCTGATGTCTATAATCGCTGTTTACACAGAATCGCTGATTACTCTGAACGGTGTTTCATTGAGAATATCGCCTTGGCCTACTGCCGTTGGACGCAAACTCTAACTCTAGTATACCACAGCAACGCAGAAATTTAGCTCGGTTTTAGCTGGGGTCCGAGCATACAGTCCGATTTTGTGTAACTCCCGTGAAGATGGTCGGTAGAAACGTGGGGGCCTGAGACATCATACATGCAATCTGTGCTGCATTGCGGTTTGGGTCTGTTAGTTGGGCTGTGTATCGCTCTGATATTATAAGGGGCGTTCAAAAAGAAACGAGCCGGTGGCATGATTACAGAAACCGGTACCTGTATGTTAGAAGTATTGATCCTGGCTGTTGAGACACTTGTCCCACTGGGTCACAAGGCAGTGAATGGCTGTCTCTTAAAATTCACGGCGCTGCGATGTTAACCAGTTCCGGACATATAGCTGGACGTCGTCGTCTGAGGTGAACCGATTGCCCCTCAGAGGTTTTTTAAGGGGACCAAAAATGGCGTAATCACAGGAGGGTGGCAGAGAACATGGCATTTGAATTTCTGCAGGAGTGCCGCGACTGTGTTGTCCGAATGAGGCTTTGCACTGTCGTGGAGCAGAATGACCTCACGGGTGAGATTGCCTGGTCGTTTTGATTTGATAGTTTAGCGAAGGGTGGTCAAGGTTTGCGAGTAACGCTGGGCATTCACTGTTGTCCTGTGCTGCAGGAAGTCAATCAGAAGGGGGCCTTCTTGGTCAAAGAAGAACGTCAGCATAACCTTTTGTGCACTCGTGTGGATGGCCTTGGTTTTTTTGGTGATGGTGATCCTGGATGCTTCCACTGGAGACTTTGTCGTTTTGATTCTGCTTCGAAGTGATGACACCATGACTCATCTCCAGGCACCACTCGTGGCAGGAACGCATTCCCTTCCCGAGCATAGCGCTGAAGATGAGCAAGACAGTGGGCCATTCGACATGCTTCCTGGTCCTGGTGTGGTTGAAGACTGTGGGGCACCCATTGGGCACACACTTCGCGCATGTGCAGTCGTTCCTTCTTGATGGTGCGAACACTTCCGACGCTCAGTCCGACCACGGCGGCTATGGCTTTCACTGTAGCTTGGCGGTACTAGGTAATGAGTGCATCCACTAGCTGGACAATGTCATCGGTAATGCAGCGTGGTCATCGGCTAACGACACGCGTCCTTTCCTAAAGCGCTTGTGCCACGCCTTGACCTTTGCAAGGGACACACAGTGTTCCCCGCACACTTGTAACATTCGTCGATGAATGTTCGTTCCCCCTACTCATTCCGCTGTCAGAAAACGACCACCACCTCTTTGCTCTTCTGTTGACGCCTCCATGTCTCTGTCTGCAATGCAACTGGCAGCGTTGGACGATTGATTCATGCTGCTGCTAGCTCTGTATAGTCACGTGACATGCACGCGTACCCTCTAGCGACAGGCTGTGAACTTCCACGCTCTCATCGGAACCACGCCTCGTTTCACACTCCACTATATTACACTCCTGACACTGATTCGCGCATTCCAAACTCCGGCTCGTTTCTTTTTGAACGCCCCTTATACTAACTTTTTTTTTAATAAAACTTCTTTATACGTCTAGAAATCACGATTTTTACTTCTCCTGTCGGATATAAGACTTAGAATTGCCTTCCTACAATCTTACCTCATGGGACGTATTATAGACATCCTCCTTTGAAGTTATTCACTGCACGCACCAATCAAGCACGAAGATTGATTCCGTCTCCGACTGTCTTCAAGAATGATGGCCTGCAGACTGACTAAAGATGATTTCTGCTGCTAAGTGGGCTTCGATAGCGCTCTCGTGTGTAACGTTGTAAAAAACCGATAGGTGTGGTAGCCGCCTTTCCCCCTAATAACTGTTGAACAGAATCTTTATAATCTTACTTTAATTTCTGCGCCTCAGTCATCAAAACATTAAAACAATGGGAGAAAATTCTTGCCTTTTTACTGCGAGAGAATATCAACTCCCACCGGAAGCTGCTATCGTGCTTTAGAACTTCTTGCAGACCTGAAATAGTGACAGTGGTGAGGTTATCTTTTCATTTACGAACATACTGCCTCGTTTTCAAATCTTTAAATGTGTATGAATTCCTAAGGGACCAAACTGCTGAGATCACCGGTCCCTGGACTTACACACGACTTACACACTACTCACACTAAATTTAGCTTATGCTAAGAACAGCACACACACCCACGTCTTAGGGAGGACTCGAACCTTCGGCGGGAGGGCCCGCACAATCCGTGACATGGCCCCTCAAACCCTGCGGCGCCCCGTTTTCAACTTAGTCGAAACTGTTGATTAGGGCGAAACGATTCTAGTATACATGCACTCGAATTCTGCTACAAACCAGAGTCCTAAGAAACCCCTGATGCCACTGCTTCTTAAAACTTTTAGGCTTTCACGTTTCAAGGCGACACAGTGTGGCAGGTGAATACGGAGTTCAAAATGGTTCAAATGGCTCTAAGGACTATGGGACTTAACATCTGAGGTCATGAGTCCCCTAGACTTAGAACTACTTAAACCTAACGAACCTAAGGACATCACACACATCCAAGCCCGAGGCAGGATTCGAATCTGCGACCGTAGCAGCAGCGCGGTTCCGGACTGAGGCGCCTAGAACTGCACATTCACAGCGGCCGGCGAATACGGAGTAATTACGTAAAGGCAGAGTAGTTAAACAGGAATATGGTACGTAGCACATTTACGGATACGTAACTCTGGGTCAGCGAAACTGAAAATTCTCTGTTGGTGTACCTGACTGCTCACTACCTTCTTCTTTCTTTTTTTACTTTCATGAGGTTTTTACGAACGTCTGTTCATTAAAGGTCACTGTAACTTGAGATAGCAATCTGTACATCGCAAGAGGTATTGAAAATGACTGCCGCCAGTCACAGGACGGACGTGGCCATTCAGCGTGTTACGGGAAAAAGTGCAGATAATGTGATCATTGGTACCTTAATATGTACCCACTTGTGTGTGCGGTTCTAAGCGCGTCAGTTTGGAACCGCGTGACCGCTACGGTCGCAGGTTCGAATCCTGCCTCGGGCATGGATGTGTGTGATGTCCTTAGGTTAGTTAGGTTTAAGTAGTTCTAAGTTCTAGGGGACTGATGACCTCAGTAGTTAAGTCCCATAGTGCTCAGAGCCATTTGAACCATTTTTGAACTTGTGTGTGTTAGCTATTTTTTCTCTGTGGCTAGCATTGTACCTGCGAACACATCACATAATTCAGTACCTGATGTTTTCTGCACTGTCCTAACTGCACTGTGAAGTGGACTACCCTTGTCAGTATAGACGAGACATAGCCAACCTTTCTTACCTGCCGTCCACTTTTGCATCTCTTTTCAGGAGTAAAATTTTCTAATTCCCCAAGTCTTTCTCAGTAATGGTGATTTATTAAGTATGGAAGTAACTTCGTAAGGTAAAGTTTATGAAGCAAAGTTACACCAAGTTAAAGCATATAATAATAATAATAATAATAATAATAATAATAATAATAATTAGTTACCAAATACTTTGTCAAAATTTTATGAAAATTCAGAACCCAGAGGAAAAACTCTGAAAGCTGAAACGGCCACTAGTGGGCTGTAGGGACCAGGTTTACTACCTCCGGTATAGGGTGCCCACTTTCCAACCACAGTTCAATGACTTCAAGCTGCCCAGAGGAAAATAGACGTTGACGGCTTATTTTTACCCTGCACACTGGGAGGTACTAACCAATCTAAAAACATACTACTCTTAGTAACTACACTCATTAGTCTGCATTGTTTTTTAGTACACTGTCCTCAGTCATCAACAGAAATATCTGCACTTACATCCCTAACACCCTGTATGATAACGCTTTAAAATATTCCCTCCTCATTTAGACTCTCACCACAAGTGTTTACAATGCTGGAAACTGATATAATATCGGCGTATAAGTTATTGCACTTACTAAATTGCCGGCCGGGGCGGCCGCGCGGTTCTAGGCCCTACAGTCTGGAACCGCGCGACCGCTACGGTCGCAGGTTCGAATCCTGCCTCCGCATGGATGTGTGTGATGTCCTTAGGTTAGTTAGGTTTAAGTAGTCTTAACTTCTAGGCGACTGATGACCTCAGAAGTTAAGTCCCATAGTGCTCAGAGCCCCTTACTAAATTAATCTGTAGTGAAACGTGCTGCTTTTCTTTGATTCTTCTCTATTTCCTCCATCATACCTATCTCGTATGGGTCCCAGACAGACAAAAGGTATTCAGGTATTGGTCAAACGAGGCTTTTATAAGCTAAGTGCATTACACTTCGTGTGGACTCATCCAATGAGTCTTTCTTTCATCTGCCTTTACTGTTATTAGTTTTGTGATCTTTCCACTTTAAATCGCTCTGTACGCATGTTCGTAGATATTTTGCAGTGATCATTTCCTAATCGTGTAATCGTACAAAAGTGGATCTTTCCGCTCGTTTGCGCGCAACGCGTTACATTTGTTTATGTTGAGGGTCAGCTGTCAATCCCTGCACCAAGCATCGATTGTCTGCAAGTCTTCCTACACTACGCTGCAACTTCCTAGGCTGTGACTCCTCGTGGAACTTTCGACGTTATCCGAAGTTGCTTCTACGTCGTTTTGCTAGATACTCTGTAAGGTGTCAGGCAAATCCAACACCTTCCATGAAAACCCTGACATGATAAGCAAATCCAGTAGTATGTCACATAGCTCCGAATAAATCGTGACATTAAATTAACCAAAGTAATACGAGTAACGAGTGAGCTAATGGAATACCACAGACTAACACAAGAATGCCTAAATGCATGTCATACCTTCCCACCGTGAGACAGACGCAGTTCCGAGGGGAGAAACGAGAACAGAAGCCAAGAGCAAAACCGTGTTAAGTTAGAAGGCCCTACGATAAGGGACGGACACCCACGTCGCCAGCTAACCACCAGGACCATCCCCCAGCCCATGTTAAAAGCTCGAGCCCTCCAGAAGAACAGTATAGATCTTACGATAACACTAAAAGGGCCACACCAGCTGCAAGTTTTAGCGTGAGATTTTTCGCGTCTCTGTTAAGTTGCAAACTTTAAAAACATTGCCCCACCACGAAAAGTATAACGTTTCTCATTGGATAGACAGAATTTTTGTAGGCGGAGCTTAAGGTTAACATTGAGACCCCGATTGGTCAGATGAAAACACTGCCAGATAGTTTTTTTTACACCAACTTCGGTAAATGGTAGTAACGAGAAGTTAGGAGAGGAGTTGGTTCCGAAACGGCGAGCTGGATGGAGCTGCGCCGGCCGCCGCCCCCTGACGAACACCGACAAGGTAATGAACGCACGCGATGCCGCATTTTTGAGCGCATAAGGCTTCACTCAGAACTGCAGAAGTCTCATCTGTTACATCCCCTTTTTACGTAATACTAGTGTCGATCGTCAATTGAAGCTCACGGTATTCACATTTGCTACGTAAGTTAAAATCTGAAACGCGATGATTTTTCTGTTATATAATTATTGAGAAGCCACATCAGTCACTGTAATTTACGACAAGTTAGATAAGTAATTAAAGATAATTGAAGGTCACTGTAGACCATTTTGATAGTTTTGTCTTTTGTGAAACTTAATTTAAACCTAGATTACAGATGTGATATGGCATAGGTCATCCTTCGATCCATTGTAGAACTTGGAAACCCACTCAGGGAATATTCGTTCACATTTTTGTTGAACGCAGTTGGTTTTTATCATCCTGTATTAAAATATTTCCTTTTTTCAATAGTGCAATTTATAAACAATGTTTTATGAGTAGAATAAAATTTCCAGTGGTAAACTTAACTGCTTTTTCGACGTTATTTTACCAGCTAACTAAAAATAGGAAAGCCTTGAATCCCTTCCACTAAATTTAATTAGTATTAAGATTCTTTTACAGGGATTGCAGTGGAGCTGACGCTGAAATCATTAAGTATTTGGTTATATCATCGCTAGTCTCACTGAACTCTTCTGAACTCTACATGTCATCTGTGGTCTGGTGTCTCCTTACCAGCAACAGGTCCCAGGTTCAAACTAGTCAATTCCCTAAAAACACGCTCAGAGCGTCGTTGCGCGAAAGTGGTAGGGAGACACGACTTAGAACAACAGACACCACCCAGAATGTTAGAACTCTTTAATCCAATAACGCAGTTATGTTATTCCGTACGTTCGTATTCTGTTCATTAGGCGACAGTGCGGAACTGTATGGAACGCCTTCTTGAAGCCAAGCCTGGCCGCCGGTCTCAACTTACTTGTTTGTCTCGTGGGCGAACAGAGCCATGATGATTCGCACAGAGGAGATTTTCGGTCTCCGGCAATGCACTAATACGCGACCATAAAAACACGTTTAAAATTCTACAACAGGCAGACGTCAGAGATACAATCCCATAGTTTTGTGTGTATGTTCGGCGAACCCATCTTGCGCATTTCTCCATAATGTCATTGAAGTCTTGTTTCGCACTACCACTGAGATGTGTATCTACCATGAAGTGGACTGGTGCTTTCGTTTTTTATCCTCTGTGTTGCAGAAAAAAACTCTCAGTGAAATCTCCAGCGGTTTTCCATAGACACTGGTGCAACAGCGGAATTGAGAACAAGCTTTTCGCTCAGGCGAATCGTTAGGAATTAAGGCGTTGGTGACGCTCAGTTCATTAGATGCCAACATCAAAGGCAGTAACAGATTTTGTACTGTCATCTGTTGCACCAGATTCATCTAGTGTTTCGTTATGCTTGTTGATTATCGACCGGTATTTAAGCAGTATCCGTTCCATTCCATACGGATCGAATCACCAGCCAACCAAATTTTTACTTTTTGTGTTGATATGCGATCAGTGAGTGATACATTAGAAGTTGAGTTGTGATCAAATACATTTATGTCGGAGGAAGATCTTGATGGGAGTTCTAATTTTCTTCCTATTTTATAAAAAATTTGTGACTGCTGAGAATAAATTTAATGTCATGGAACTTCCAATGACGAAATTAATAATACACTCCTGGAAATTGAAATAAGAACACCGTGAATTCATTGTCCCAGGAAGGGGAAACTTTATTGACACATTCCTGGGGTCAGATACATCACATGATCACACTGACAGAACCACAGGCACATAGACACAGGCAACAGAGCATGCACAATGTCGGCACTAGTACAGTGTATATCCACCTTTCGCAGCAATGCAGGCTGCTATTCTCCCATGGAGACGATCGTAGAGATGCTGGATGTAGTCCTGTGGAACGGCTTGCCATGCCATTTCCACCTGGCGCCTCAGTTGGACCAGCGTTCGTGCTGGACGTGCAGACCGCGTGAGACGACGCTTCATCCAGTCCCAAACATGCTCAATGGGGGACAGATCCGGAGATCTTGCTGGCCAGGGTAGTTCACTTACACCTTCTAGAGCACGTTGGGTGGCACGGGATACATGCGGACGTGCATTGTCCTGTTGGAACAGCAAGTTCCCTTGCCGGTCTAGGAATGGTAGAACGATGGGTTCGATGACGGTTTGGATGTACCGTGCACTATTCAGTGTCCCTCCTCGACGATCACCAGTGGTGTACGGCCAGTGTAGGAGATCGCTCCCCACACCATGATGCCGGGTGTTGGCCCTGTGTGCCTCGGTCGCATGCAGTCCTGATTGTGGCGCTCACCTGCACGGCGCCAAACACGCATACGACCATCATTGGCACCAAGGCAGAAGCGACTCTCATCGCTGAAGACGACACGTCTCCATTCGTCCCTCCATTCACGCCTGTCGCGACACCACTGGAGGCGGGCTGCACGATGTTGGGGCGTGAGCGGAAGACGGCCTAACGGTGTGCGGGACCGTAGCCCAGCTTCATGGAGACGGTTGCGAATGGTCCTCGCCGATACCCCAGGAGCAACAGTGTCCCTAATTTGCTGGGAAGTGGCGGTGCGGTCCCCTACGGCACTGCGTAGGATCCTACGGTCTTGGCGTGCATCCGTGCGTCGCTGCGGTCCGGTCCCAGGTCGACGGGCACGTGCACCTTCCGCCGACCACTGGCGACAACATCGATGTACTGTGGAGACCTCACGCCCCACGTGTTGAGCAATTCGGCGGTACGTCCACCCGGCCTCCTGCATGCCCACTATACGCCCTCGCTCAAAGTCCGTCAACTGCACATACGGTTCACGTCCACGCTGTCGCGGCATGCTACCAGTGTTAAAGACTGCGATGGAGCTCCGTATGCCACGGCAAACTGGCTGACACTGACGGCGGCGGTGCACAAATGCTGCGCAGCTAGCGCCATTCGACGGCCAACACCGCGGTTCCTGGTGTGTCCGCTGTGCCGTGCGTGTGATCATTGCTTGTACAGCCCTCTCGCAGTGTCCGGAGCAAGTATGGTGGGTCTGACACACCGGTGTCAATGTGTTCTTTTTTTCCATTTCCAGGAGTGTACAAGTATATGGTACTATATCCAATTGCTGTTGATCTGTCATCTTGATTAACATGACTGAACTGTGATAACAGTACAATGTATGTCGGAATACCGTGGCTAAACATTTCCTGACTGGAAATACCCCTTTCTATCTACGTAGCAAACCTACCATTGCTCGAGTAAACAGACAGAACAGCAGTCTGTCAGATGAGTGTGAACATGTCTTTCGCTGTGTAACAGTGACGTTAATTTTTTCAATTGGTTTTCCACGGTTCTGTTATTATACCCAAAAATAATTTTAGATATCACGTTATAGTAATATAAAGTGGTAGAAATGGCTGAAACATTTTTGCGTTCTAACTTTTTCAACCAATGTTACGCCATTACAAGTCTGGTACTTTCATGTACGATTTATGTTCATGTCTTTCGCATCCGCAATCAGTTTTCATAACATTTTTCTTGATTTTGTGTCGCGTCATAGTCTAAAATGATAAACCAGCGTGTTGGTCTCCATCAGGGTATGTAGTGGTGTCTGAACTTCGGCTATCGTTTTACTGTACGATGTGGTCTAAAACCCAGAAAATTGATATGAGAAAAGTAATACGCGAGTTTTTATCTTGCTTCACTGTTTACTAAGCTGATTTCACTGTAGACAAAAATGAACGACACTGTGTGAAATAGTATTTCACGTATTGTAGTCTGTCTGCAGAAAAAAGTGACTTTCTGTTTAGAATGTAGTCATAGTTACCATTACATAAATGGAGAGAAATCAGACGTTTTCTGTCAGTAGGTGGTCCTCATAAATGAAAAACTAGCAACCTCAAAAAATACTTTTTGCAACAACTCTTTAATGTTATTGCAGCAGTTTGTAGTTTTGAAAAGTGTCTCATCATATACTGAACTGTCATACTTTATATGTTGAGTTCCACGAAAAATCATGGCAATACTGAATTAGGAATTCAATGGCTGATTCTAGATGCTTTTTACGGAAAGTAAAATTAGTTTAAGAAATTTTGCATGAAAGATCGCAGGTGTCACCAAAAGAGTGATATAATAAGATGAGATATTTGTAGATGACGTCCTTCGAGCCTATACTCAGGCGCAGGCTAAATGGTGTTTATGACTTAGCTGTTTCGCAGAAACTCTGAGGAGAACCGTATGGTAATTACAGCTACAATAGCGATTGAAGTAATATACTCATTTAATCGGCTTACTGTTCTAATGCAGCCATCTATATTCATTATTTTTAGTTTTGAGGTTTTCAAGAAATCTTTTCGCTTATAATCTAAGTTAGTCTCCCGTTACAGAATAACGAGGGCGGGCTGAAAAATAATGCCTCAGAGTTCTTTATGTGAAAATTCTTGAAGCTTTTTAAATAAAACATACGTTATTGACATTCTTCACCTCTGTTCTTCATGTCTACGTATTTATTTATCGACACAGTTACGCTGGAGATAAACACATTTTTCCCAATGGGGGATCAGTTAGTCGATACCACACTGCAGAATGTTTGGCTTTGTTGATAGAGCCACATCATCACCTCTAGTACTTTCACCACTTTATCGTTATCAAAGTGAAGTCCACGAAGGCGTTCTGTAAGTTTTGGAAACAGAAGAAAATCGGATGGGTCCAAGTTGGACTGTGTGAAGAATGGGCGATGCCAGCGAAACCAAGGCTCCGGATTGTTACTGATGTCGCAGCGCTCGCCTGTGGTCTGGCATTATCTTGTCTAAGGAGAGGGTGCTTCATGTGTGGAAGAAGTCTTCCAATTCGAAACTGCATTGTAGCACGCTGTTTCTCAGGCACCGACACAAGCTAGGCTGCACACTGCTACAATTCGGAGTCCTCTAGCGGGAAATGCTTGAGCCGGCCGGTGTGGCCGAGCGGTTCTAGGCGCTTCAGTCTGGAACCGCGTGACCGCTACGGTCGCAGGTTCGCATCCTGCCTCGGGCGTGGATGTGTGTGATGTCCTTAGGTTAGTTAGGTTTAATTAGTTCTAAGTTCTAGGGGACTGATGACCTCAGCTGTTAAGTCCCATAGTGCTCAGAGCCATTTGAACCATTTGAAATGGTTGAAACTTAAGCCATCGAAGTGGGAAACTGCATTGTAGCACGCTGTTTCTCAGGCACCGACACAAGCTAGGTTGCACACTGCCGTGTCATACGCCACAATTAGGAGTCCTCTAGCGGGAAATGGTTGAAACTTAAGTCATCGAAGTGGGAAAGTCGACCGAGTAAAATGCATGGCATGTAATTCCTCAACCGACATTGAAAACAGAATAAAAAATTCGGAGGCATTACTTTTCAGTACGCGCTTGTAGAACACGTAGAGTGAAATCGTGATGCATTATGAAGAGGAAACTTCTGAGGCTGAGATTCGCAGTCACATTTCACCTGGTTTCACCTGGTCCACTAAATGTTAAGGCGAAGTAACGGTCAGTATGGGCCTGCTTTCGTTTCTAAGTTTACCGAAGAGGGGTGAGTTTGTCACTATTCTCTTGCTAGTGCTTTTGGACAGTACACATTAGACAAGAAAGATGTTGGGAGAAAAATTGATAGTATCTAATTTGGGGCTGTAGTGCTCACCGACTACTTCTGATTCGTAAACAGGAGTAAGACAGTCTACGTTATGTATGTAAAGCAAGACTACACAGCGTGTTGGTTGTTTCCGAGATGAAACTGTTATGCCACGTGTAATAGAGAGCAGCACAGATCAGCACATGTCGGAATTCGACAGCGGAAGGATCGTGGACGCTCCACGACATTGCTGCTGATGTTGATAGAATTTACGATGACTGTCACGCCAGTATGGAATCACTGGATTTATGAGGACGCTACTCAACGCTATGCAGGATCTTATCGGCGACCGCGTCTAGTGCCTCAGAGGACAGATAAATTTTTCTCTCATCCGTGGAGGACGGTCGAGCAGGTCACGTTAGGAAATCGACTTGCTCGTAGCAAGACAAGTTTAATATCGTCACCGGAGTCGGACAGTGATACCGAAATGAACGCACCAGCGTTGGGCGTCCAGAATTGTTTGATTTCACGGCCGCTCTTACAAAATTGCCACTGTTATACCTTAACAAAAGATCTGGCTGAGAACGCGAGAAAATTGTAGTACTATGTAAAATCTCTAAGCGGGTCTTAGACCTCCATCCGTAACTCGTTGACGAGTCTGGTGGGGTCGTCGAAGGTAGCAAAACAAAAGACATGTAAGCCGCGTTTAAGCGGTCGTTCACTCAGGAGAAACGTATAAACATAGCCCTACCTTCGTTTCGCCGTCGAACATACTCCCGTATGGACAACGTAGTAATAAGCATCACTGGCGACGAGAAATAACTGAAATATACGAAAAAAATAAGTCGCCAGGTCTGGATGGAATCCCTATTCGGTTTTACAAAGGGTATTCTACCGCATTAGTCCCTTACTTAGCTTGCGTTCAACGCGAATCTGGCGCCTGGCGCAAAGCCAAGCGACAGGGAGAAAAAAAAAAAAAAAAAAGACTCTGGTAACTCCTTGTATATAAGAATGGTAAAACAACGGACCTACAAAATTACTGATCAATATCGGTTAACTGCAGAATTCTTGAACATATTATCGGTTCGAATATAATACATTTCCTTGAGGCCTAGAAGTTATGTCCACGAATAAGCGCGGTTTTAGAAAGCATCGGTCGTGCGAAGTTCAGCTTGCCCTTTTCTCACATTATATCCTGCGAACTATGGATGAATGGCAACAGAAGATTTCATATTTCTAGATTTCCGGAAAGCGTTTTTCACAGTAACAGAGGTACGAGCGTGTAAAATAGGTTCCCAGACATGTGAATGGCTCAAAGGCAAGTGTTCATGAGAGACGAGGGTATCTTCAGGAGTGCCCCAGGGAAGTGTGATACGACCGCTGTAGTCATCTATATGCATAAATGATCTGGTGGAGAGGACATCAGTCTCCAGTTTTTTACTGATGATGCTGTGGTATAGGGGAAGGTGTTTAAGTTGAGTGATATAGGAGAATACAAGATGACTTAGACGGGATTCCTAGTTCGTGCGGTGAACAGCAACAGGCTTCAAATGTAGGAAAGTTAATGCGGATGAGTAGGGAAACTAAACCCGTAATATTTGGATACAACATTAGTAGTGCCCTGCTTGACACAGTCACCTAAGCGTGTCGTCGTTACAAAGTGACACGAAATGGAACGATCTTGTGAGGACAGTGGTAGGGAAGGTGAATCGTCGACTTCAGAGTTTTGGGAGAATTTTGGTAAAGTGTGCTTCATCTGTAAAGGTGCTTGCATGTAGGACACGAGTGCGATCTGTTCTTGAGTACTGCTCGAATGTTTAAGATAAGCCAGGTCGGGTTAAAGGAAGACATCAAAGCAATTCAGAGGCGTTCTGTTAGATTCGCTACCGGTAGGTTCGAACAACACGCCATTATTACGGAGATGCTCCGGGAACTCAAATGGGAATCCCTGGAGGGAAGGCGACGTTCTTTTCGAGGAACGCTATTGATAAAGTTTACAGAACCGGCATTTGAAGCTGACTTATATTTAGCGTAAGGACGTCGAAGATAATACGTAGGCATAGAGACAGTCGTTTTTCCCTCCCTCTATGTGAAAGTGTAACAGGAAAGGAAATTATTAACAAGAGTGCAGAGTACCGTCCGCCACGCTCGTACGAGGATTTGTGGAGTATGTAGATGTACATTAACTACTCGGTGGAAATGAATGAAAGTGCGGGAGCATGTTGCCAGAGGTCTCCCAGTCGTGTTGGACTTCACTTAGCGTGAGGACAGAGTAACTGTAGGGCAAAGTGGGTGGGGACCTTGAACCTTACCCGCGGGAACGAGAAAAAACAGTGTTTATTAATAAGAGAGCAGTTACGGTCCACCGTGGTAGAGTTCTTCTTTACAAGACGGCACGAGGACAACGTCTGGATGACTTCAAACGGGGAGGAATCATCGGGAAACTGGAAGGAGGACGAAGTGTGACGAGCGTAGCCCAGGAATTTTGGTCTTGCTTACAGCATTGTTTGACCTGTATGGGGAGATTCCGAGCGACAGGCATTGATTCGCAATGTAGAGGTGGTGGTCAGACGCGGTCAGCTACAGCAGCAGATGATCGCTACACTGTACAACGAGCAAGAAGAGACCCACGTCAATGAGAAGGTGTAGTTGCAATCGCATTTGACAGGACTGCATGGGAATGGTCTCTTGCCCGAGAAGTACGTTGTGTTCCGTTGACATCCGCACATTGGCGGCAGCATTTGCGATGGCGCTAAGAGCACAGGGTCTTCGCGGATGAGAGTAGATTCACTATGAATTGTGACTCTGAATTCACCTTCATATGGCGAGAGATACGGACACGTAATGCTCCCAAGAACATTGTGGAGATGATCGTTTTGGTGGCCCAGATGTTGTGGTGTGGGAAGACGTAATGTGGCATGGACGTACTGACCGTCACCGATCGACGTGATTGTGAAACTGTACTCCTTCCTTATGTCGTCTTTTCAGGGAGCATTCGGCTCTGACCTCGTATGTGTGGGTGATAATTTGTGAGCGCATCTAAGAGTGCCAGTAGAGGAGTGCAGCGATGGTCATTCTGTTTTAACACCGCGCTCGTGCTCGTGCAAGCCTTCCTGGAAGGCCTAGGCGCGGGTATTGCGTAGGCGGGCCCTGCCTAACACAGGCAAGAGTCGTGAGACCATTCTGCTCAAGTATGAGTGAAGGCCGCGGGTGGGTGTGCCGGCCGCGTAGGCTGCGACAGTCACAGAAATAGGATTCTCGATTCAGCTTCCTCGAAGTGACGTGTATCGTCTTTCCCGTTATACCGAGAGGGCGCTGGTCTGTCTAGCGGAACAGGTGTTCGTCTCCGCAGCGTCACGCGACCACTTCCCGTAAAGTGTCTAACCGCAGATCACGCGCTCTCGTGAGGTATCGCGCTACGGCCACCTCAGCATGCTCTTATCGAGAGCTGATTCGTAGCGCGAGAAGAGAAGAGAGCAAGAGAACTGTCAGCTGGAGGAGGGAAGACGCCGAGGGGGCAGTACGTTGACACGGATTACGCTTCCAGGCAGCGTCTTTCTCGCCGCAGTGCGTGTACGCTGTCCTTCTCGCTACGTTTAATGTGAGAGGCGGGTCGGCGTCCGCACCCAGAGACTTGTTGGCCTTTTCAGGTGCTACGAATTTCTCCAGCATTCCCTGACGGAATAGCTACAAGATGTTCGATTAGTTACTGTTTCGCCTTTGCCTCGAGATGTGTGTAAGTAAAATACAATTTTTTTCTTTGTGGTCAAGAGACGAGGGGCATGAAAGAGAAGCAGTGGCAGGGAAAAGAGTGGGACAAGATTGTAGCCTATCCCCGATGTTATTCAACGTATACATTGAGCAAGTAGTAAAGGAAACAAAAGGAAAATTTGGAGTAAGAATTATAGTTCAGCGAGAAGAAATAAAAACTTTGAGATTGTATTTCTTTCAGAGACAGCAAAGCACTTGACAGAGCCGTTCAATGAAATGGAAACTGTCCTGACAGGAGGATATAAGATGAACATCAGCAAAAGAAGTATAATGGAATATAGTCAAATTATATCAGGTCATGCTGAGGCAATTAGATTAAGAAACGAGACACTAAAAGTAGCAAATGAGTTTTGTTATTTGGGCAGCAAAGTAACTAACGGTGGGTGAAGTAAAAAGGAAATAAAATGTATACTGCCAATTGCCAGAAGAGCGAAATTTGTTAACATAGAATATAAATTAGAGTGTTACGAAGTCTACATCTACATGGATACTCTGTAAATCACATTTAAGTGCCTGGCAGAGGGTTCATCGAACCACCTTCACAATTCTCTATTATTCCAATCTCGTATAGCGCGCGGGAAGAATGAACACCTATATCTTTCCGTACGAGCTCTGATTTCCCTTATTTTATCTTTGTGATCGTTCCTCCCTATGTAAGTCGGTGTCAAAAAAATATTTTCGCATTCGGAGGAGAAAGTTGGTGATTCGAATTTAGTGAGAAGATTCCGTCGCAATTCAAAACGCCTTTCTTTTAATGGTGTCCATTCCAAATCTTGCATCATTTCTGTGACAGTCTCTCCAATATTTCGCGATAATACAAAACGCGCTGCCTTTCTTTGACCTTTTTCGATGTACCCCGTCAGTCCTACCTGGTAAGGATCCCACACCGCGCAACAGTATTCTAAAAGAGGACGGACAAGCGTAGTGTAGGCAGTCTCCTTAGTAGGTCTGTTACATTTTTTAAGTGTCCTGCCAATGAAACGCAGTCTTTGGTTAGCCTTCCCCACTTTTGTGAAAGTATTTGTATGGAGTGTAGCCATGTTTGGAAGTGAAACTTGGACAAGAAACAGTTTAGAAAAGAACAGAATAGAAGCTTTTCAAATCTGGAGCTACAGAAGAATCCTGAAGATTAGATGCATATATCGCGTTACTAATGAGGAGGTACTGAACAGACTTGGGGAGAAAAGAAATTTGTGGTGCATCCTGATTAGAAGAAAGGATCGGTTGGTAGGACATATTCTCAGATATGAAGGTATCACCAATTTAGTACAGGAAGCAAGTATTGGGGGTAAAAATCGTAAACGCAGATCAATAGATGGATAGAGTCAGCAGATTCAGAGGGATGTAGGTTGCAATAGTTACTCGGAGATAATGGGCCTTTTACAGGGTAGAGTAGCATTGAGAGCTGCATCAAACCAGTCTTCGCACTGAAGGTGGCAACAACAACAACAACAACAACACGTGATTTGAAAGAAGAGGGCCTTCGATCTGTCCATTAGTTTCGCCACATTTAACTCTCCTTGAATGTTTTTTGAAGAGACTGATCAAAGACGTACATCAGCAATGTCTGACAACATGCAATGATATCGCTCTCAGGGGAAGCGATACTTTCTCTGCACCGGAGTTCGCAGAGGCGGGCACGACTGTACTTAGAACCAGGTGGAAAACATTTTGAAAACGTTTTTATCGTAAACGGAAACACTAAAATACGGCATTGTCAATAATTTACTATAGTTCTTAAAATTGCAAATAACGTTTATTCAAAATTAAAAGTGTAAGAAAAATTTTTTCCCTCACTTTAACATTAAAAAGTACTTCCATTATCCTACAGAGTGTCTTTTCTTACCCTTTGTTTAAATTGTCAGCTCCAGAATGAGTTTCTGAATGATATCCCTGAAAAGGTGCAAAGATTTTTAATCTTTAGACAAAAAATGTTCAGTTTTGGGAGTTCTTTCCAAAGGTGCTAGTGTAACTATGTCCTCATTTGAAATCCCAAAACTGAATTCGTTTCTACATTTTCCAGCAGCTTCCAGGCAGCATAAGGTTCACCGTTCTATTTGCTGTCATCGGTCTGCACAAACGCCTTTTCCCGAAAAAGGTCGGACGCACCGATTCCGAGAAAAAGGTCCTCTACGGTTGATCTAAAGCGCCCTGTGCAACTGGCAGCACGTAAAATACGAACGGTGCTTCAACGCACATCTTTACTAGTTGTTATAGCAGTTTATGGCTGCAGATGCTGGATGGAACTGTTACGTCTACGTTGCTAACTGCGGACGGAATAATGCCTATCTACTTTCAGCATGACGGAGAGCTCTATTTATATTGCGAGGATGTGCCACTGGTTGATCATTTACTTTCCTGACAAACAGATTGGCCGACATGTACCTAACGAATACTCACTTCAACCCCCGCTCTCGCCCCTCCCAGAAATTCTCCTCAACTTACGACGTCCCTCCACAGTCCCGGAACAACGCACCCATTCACCTTTGGCACCACATAAAGGCAATAATGTACCAAGGGCAATGACATAGATCTGGCCATCTGAAGCATCATACTAGTGATCCATGGCATCTTCGTACTGCATTGTTTGCTTTAGGAAAGGCGGGACTAAAATGAATTTTTAAGTGGAAGCTATATTGGGTATCCATTACGTGAAAATCTGTTCCAGTATCGGTGTTCATTATTAAGACCCGACAATTTTACCCGATAACATGTATCTCTTTTTAATATTTTCACTTCGTTAAGCCTTGAAATGATACCATTACGTTCATAGTTTGAAAATAAAATTTGTTTCCATTCTTCCTGGAAAATGACCCTTAGTGTTTCCCGAGGTATTGGACTAATAAATTTGGCACGGATGAAAAGAAAAAAAGGAATCTTACCGTTTAGCGTTGCGTCGTCATCGAGGTCATTATAAACGGAGCACAAACTCGGACTGTATCAACGATGGGGAAGAAAATAGACCGTGTCCTTTGAAAGAAACCATTCCGGCATTTGCCTGGAGTAATTTAGGGAAATCACGGAAAACGTAGATCTGGGTGGCCGGACCGGATTTGAACCGTCGGCCTCCCAATCTAGCAGGGCACAGGCGTCTTAGCTCATCGTACAAATGTTCAAGGGTTTGTATTGGTACTTTTATGAGAACAGCCTAGAAAATAATTTTGATTTTCTTCGAATTGTGCTGCACTGGTCCTCGTTTTTTGGACAGGAGTCTTAGCAAACTGCTCCAGGGGAAGACACAAATTTGAAACTGTTGCAAAAGTGTGAGTAGCACTTTATTACCATCTGCGTTTATTTTTAACCATCTAAACTATTGTTCAGAGGCCAAACGGAAGAAACCGCCCCTTGCCAGATCCGCTGAAATCGTGTCATCACGGCTATTCCTTAAGATACCATTCACCAGGGATCCGCCAGGTCTTCATATGCCCACATCATATGGTGACTGCTAACTTCATAGAATCTTCCACATCTCCACAGACTAATGACAATATTATCTGTACCATTCTAAGGGAAGTTCTAAATTTTCTTCCGTGATTAATGGCTCCCAGGGCACACAAAGAACGTGAAGCCATATCTCCGTCCTCTCCCGACGAGTAATGGTGTCCCTCACCTTTATCCCTAAGTTGCAACGGTAGAGCTCTGCAAATGTCGACGAAGATAACTAAAGCACTTGCGACAGTTTTGACGCAGCTACTTTCCAAACTTCACACACGCTCTTCTGCTTGAAGATATGAGGATTTGTCGTGAGAGCTTTACTGTAGATGTCAGTTAATTTCTTGAACCAAACAGTGAGACAATTAGATTTAGTGCTTCCTTTATTTTCCAGTTCATTACATCACTAGAAGTGGACGTAGACTGACAATTGTTTTGCGAAATTTCTGTAGTGGATTAACCGAATTTGTGGGTTTCTACTAACGAGATCAATCGAATTCATTCAGTTGAGTCATTATGACATAAAAAATATCTACGGTGTGTGTGTTGTATACTTTACGATGAGCAAGCTCAGTGGAACATCTGCGTCTGTGTCCATACTCCGCAAAACAGTGTGAAATGAATCTCCTTGGCAGAGTAAAACTGTGTGCCGGACTGGGACCCTGCTTTTTGTGGGCATTGCTTCTAACGACTGAGCTATCGAGCCACGACACACTCTCGCAGCTATACTTTCGACAGTGCCTTATCTCCTTCTTTCCAAACTTCACAGACGGCCTCCTGTATACCTTCAATTCCTAAGAGGGAGGTACTGGCGTAAATAAAGGTATGACGACTTGTGGTGGGTGGTGTCTGGGTATCCCAGTCAGTAAAAGAACTGCACGCGAAAGGAAAAGTCCTTATCTCGCAGGAAGTTGCAAAACACGCACACTCACCTCACCTCTTCGCTGTAGAGTGAAATATTCATTTTGTAATGTCTCGTTTAGGTACTTTAGAGATTCACTTCTTTTACATACAGTACCACATACCCCTCCCCCTCCCCTGCCCATCGCTCCCCCCATATATATATATTGGACCAGGTCAACATCATTGCGGAATGACTAAAGAACCTTGGACCAAAGTCACTACAGGAGCTTATGACAATCTGTACCATCTGGCAAACTGAAAAACTTCCTGACGACTGGAAATGTGCACTTAGTCATCCACTCCACAAGAAAGGGGATAGGACGAATGTGAAAAACTATAGAGGAATCTCCCTGCTACAAGTCACCTACTAAATTTTCTCAGCATGCTTACTTCGGAGAACACAAGAACAGTTAGAACACAAAACTGGTGAATACCAGGCAGGCTTTCTCCCCGGTCCTTCATGCACAGAACAAATCGTCAATCTGAAAACAATTCTAAAATACAAGGTCATCAGGAATGCGCCAATCATTTGCACCTTCATGGATTTCAAGAAAGTGTATGATTCTGTTGACCGACAATCCTTGTTAAACGTCTTAGAACAACAGGGGCTCGACCCAAAAACACTACGATTAATCAGACAGACATTGGCTGACACAACATCAAAAGTTAAATTTATTGGTGAAATCTCTGACCCCTTCATGATCAAAACTGGAGTGCGCCAAGGCGACAGATTATCTCCACTATTATTTGCTGGACAAAGTGATGAGGGAATAGGAAAAAGAACTGAAAACTCAAGGACACTGTAAACCAACACGACTAGGAAGATGCCGGTACAAAATCGAAATATCAAACCTAGCTTTCGCAGACAACCTGGCCATACTATCAGACAACGGAGCAACAGCAACCAAACAAATAGGGGTACTAAAAGAATGCGCGGAAAAAGTTGGGCTGCAGATCTCTATCGAGAAGTCTGAATTTTTCTGCTCAAAATTAAACGTAACAAAATTAGATACCAAATACGGCAAATTAAACAGAGTTGCACACTTCAGGTATTTAGGTGGAATCCATGAATCTACAGGAGGAGAAAAGATCGCACAGAAGACTGGACTACAAAAAATGAAGAGAGCGTTCGGAAAGACAGCACATATACAATAAAAAACGTATGTCCATTCATACAAATGTCAGACACCACAACGCAGTAATCAAGCCTAAAATACTATGTGCAAGTGAGACGCTAACACTCCATACGAAAACTGTCATGGAAAGCGAAGAAAGGAAAATCATCAGGAAAATCTCGGCCCAAAGCTGACAGAAGAGGGATACAGATTACACTCTAGGAAAACTACAGAGAAGATGTCAAACATATCAACGGATGTCAGAAGAAGAAATTGAAGTTCTATGGGCACATCATCAGGCTATCACCAAAACGTCTCACCATGGGTTTGCTGACATACATACAAGGGGTCAAATCAATAATACCATGGATCACGTTAGTCAAACTGGACCTAGAAGCAGCAAAAATCGATCAAACAGAAATTGAAGACAGAAATGTATACAGGGACAAGATACACAACTGGAATGTGAGGTCAGAGAATGAAGTCCCAAAGAAACCAGGGACAAAGTGGAGTGAAGATAGAAAGAGATCCACAGAGAAAAATTGAGAGAATCGTGGAAGATCAGAAAGAAAGCTCAGATGAGGCAGAATGCTTTGCGTGATCCTGCAGGGTCTCGACGCAAATAATATATATATCATGAAGTTCCTATAGGTGGTGGCGCTATATGTAGCCGTAGCTTTCAAAAAGGCGTATGTAACGGAGGTGCGTTCCAAGCAGAGAGCTGTCACTGAGTTTTGGTGGAAAACCAGAGCGTCGCAGATATTCATAGGCTCTTGCAAATTGTCTACGGAGACCTGACAGTGAACAAAAGCACGGTGAGTCGTTGGTTGAGGCGTGTGGCATCATCGTAACAAAAGCCGAGCAGAGCTGTCCAATTTCCCGTTCCGGCCGGCCGCACACAGTTGTGACATCCTACGGTTGTGGAACGCGCGGACACTCATTTTAGGTAATCGATGGATCACAATCGAAACCTCGCTGCACGAATGAACGTCTCTGTTGCTAGTGCTGGCACACTGGTCCACGAGTTGGGGTACTCAGAGGCGTGTGCCTGCTGGGTTCCTCGGCTCCTAACGGAAGACCATAAAGAGTAAACGAAGGAATGTGTAGAATTCCTTGCGGAATGTGTGGAATTCCTTGCACATTATGAGGCTCATAGTAACAATTTTTGTCTAACATTGGCGAGGGCTCCGACGTCGACCATTAGAGTGATACCACACGGGCACACAGGCTCACCCAGCAAGGTGGCGTAAGGCTGTCACATTGGACGGAGAGTATACTGAAAAATAGGGTTTTGTAGTCAAAAGAGTGGAAAATAATATGGTGCATTGAAATCCTTAATAAAACCAATTTGCTTTCCGAGAAAGTGTTTTGCATTACTTATTGAATGCCCCTGCCCAATTAATAACCCTTTCGCTCCGCTGTCAGCTCTTGTAGTATTTCCTGAAAAGAACCAGGACTCTACAGGGTGTTCATGGAGGAACGGTCAGTATTCAACTGTTTGAGAGGAACGATCATTCGAAGCAAAAATTCCTAGTGAACATAGGCTCTAAGATGCGTAACTGAAGATCTATTAGAACTTCATTTTCGATACCATGAAAAAATCTCTGCTACTGCAAGCTCCCCGTTTTCCATTGCTGGCCGAGCGGTTCTAGGCGCTACAGTCTGGAACCGCGCGGCCGCTACGGCAGCAGGTTCGAATCCTACCTCGGCCATGGATGTGTGTGATATCCTTAGGTTAGTTAGGTTTAAGTAGTTCTAAGTTCTAGGGGACTGATGACCTCAGATGTTGAGTCCCATAGTGCTCAGAGCCATTTGAACTATTTTTTTCCATAGCTTGAGAGGCGGTAGTATGGACCAAAACAAGAAAATGGGCTCAAAAGTGCGCACTTTATGAGCTATGAGCGCTCTTTTAGTAGGAGAGATGTTTCACAGTACCGAAGATGAAGAATTTCTCATAACTCTTGAGGTATGAATTTTAGAGCCCATGTTAACAAGACTTTTTTTACTTGGAATGTTCGTTGCTGCCACATCCCTGAATAGTGACCATTCCTACTCGGACACCCTGTACAGTGGGCCTGACCTTGAACTACGCGTTCTACCTCCTTTAGTATAGATTGGGAAGTGGAGAAGAAAAGGCCCACGAAAGTGAGTGGGTGAGTGCGCCTTATATTTGGCCACGCGGTCATCCCTGGGGGACGTGGCAGCCTGGAGGCGGCGCGTCGGCGCTTTGGCCGCGGGCGTGACTGGCCTAACCGAGATTTACGGGCGCGCTGCCCGCCGCAGCCCTCAATGAGGATGTCGCGAGTTCGAGGGCGACGGCGGCGCCTGTGGGTCGACAGCCGCCCCGCTGTCCCTCCGAATTGGCTCGCAGTGGTCCTGATTAACAGCCCGGTCGAGCGAGGCAGTCTTCACTGATTAAGCTGACTCGAACAGTAGGCACTGTCTTGTTGCAAGTGGTATGCCCTTGTCCTCTGATCTCTGTACCATCTCAGAGTCACGCAATGGAGGTAACACACTGACGGAATTGGAAACGCCTGCCCCACATTCATCAAAATTTGTGGAGAGGTTCTTCACATACATAGTTTTAAACTACTGCAGCTCCGACCAAAGTTTTTGGAAAGTTTCCTTTGGTGTGTCTCATTTAATGATTCCCAGTTAGGAACCTCTCCGCTTCATTACAGCTCTTCTGCGTATCATGAGATTTCTGGACACAAAAGATCTTCACTGTAAGGATGAACATGGGTCCCGAAAACAACGATCGTGTGAAACCCAGCTCTTTCAGTTCGTCCACGGGACCCAGAAAGCGCTCAGGTATATGCTCTGTTCCTTGACTTCCGGATGGTGTTCGATACAGTTCTGCACTGCCGCCTAGTAAACGAATTTCGGCCGTTCGGAATACAAGATCAGTTATCAGATTGGATTTTAGAATTTCTAGCAAACAGAATACAGTACGCTATTCTGAGCGTAGAGAAGTCTTCAGATGAAAAAGTAATTGCGGCTGTGCCGCAAGGGAGTGTTACAGGACCATTACTTTTCGCAGTATATATAAATGGCGTAGGACATAACGTCGGAAGTCCCATGATCGACGCTTGGTGCAGGGAGTGGCAGTTAACCCTCAACTTAAATAAATGTAATGCATCGCGAATACGTAGCCAGAAGGACCCTTTATTGGATCCTTACACAACTGCAGAACAACCACATGCGTACAGAGCGATTTGAAGTGGAACAATCACATAAAACTAATCGCGAATAAGCCAGATGGCAGACTGATTAGTTAGAGGGATCCTTCGGAAATATAGCCTGTCAACAAAGGATTAGCTTACAAAACACTCGTTCGACCAGTTCTAGAATATTGCTCGTCAGTGTGACAGCCTTGCCAGATTGGACTGATAGAGCAAAAAGAGAAGATCCAAAGAAGAGCACCGCGTTTCGTTACAAGTTCATTTAGTGTCACGGAGTCGCTCAGCCAATCCAATGGCATGCGCTGCAACAGAGGTGTTTCGCATCACAGTATGGTCTACTGTTAAAGTTCCGATAGTGTACGTCCAAAGAAGAGCCAACCATTATCCTCCTTGGTTTACTAGCGATCACTCCTCCTCGAACTATAAGCGTCTGGAAAATGAAAACTGGAACACCTTGTAAGCTTTTCACGTTAATTAAGGCCATATAAGAACGGTCTTTTTCGGAATGTACTTCTGACCAAAAAGCGACTCTGGTAGCTGGTGTCCTAAGTTTTTGTTAATCATTCCTTTTGCGGTATTATGGAGGTATTTCCATAGCAAATTTCATTGCCTAACAAATGTTTTTTATAACTAACCGATAAGTGAAATACCAGTTTTCATAAATTTAGCTTTAAAATTTTTTTAATGTAACGAAATAGTTTCTTAAAAATGGTCATCCTCTATTGCACTCTCTTAGGGGTTAAACTTCTTCCAGAAACACGGTTTTCTTTTTTTTTAAATTTATAACCGATAAGTCAAAAAGCAGTTCTTACAGATGTAGCCTTAGAAATCCTTTAGCAGTTCCTTAGGAGCTTTATTTTAAAAAAAAATTCATCCGCTATGTTACCCTCTAAGGGATTGAATTTCCAAAAATGCTGAAACACACATTTCTTATTTTCTGACTAAGCAACCAAATACCAGTATTCGCAGTTGTAGCTTCAAAATTCTCTTAATAGCGACATGCTTTCAAGAAGCCTTTCATCCCCTATTTCACCTCATTAGGAGCCGAATTTCGGGGAGTCTCTTCTTAAACAATGTATATAAGATCAACACGTTCTACAAACTTCAAGTTTCTATCCTTAACCGTTTGAGCTGGGCGTTGATGAGTCAGTGAATCAGTCTGACCCTATTTCACACCTTACGGTTGAATTTCCAAAAACTGTGAAACACGCGTTTTTTTTTATCTCTAACAGAGGAGTTAGATTTAAATTTTCATAGATTTAGCTTTAAAAATTCTTTCATAATAAAAACATTTTCATACAAAATCTCATCCCTATTTCACCCCCTTAGGGGTTCAATTCCCGAAAATACTGAAACAAATATTTTTTTATTTGTAACCGAGGAGTCTACCAATTTTCATAGATTTAGCTTTAAAAATACTTTAACAGTTCTTTAATAACGATACATTTTCAAAAAAAAGGTCTTCGCCAACTATTTCACTCCCCATAGGGTTAAATTTGCAAAAATGCTGAAACACGTATTTCTTTATTTCTGACTGAGAAACGAAATACGAATTTCTGTAGGTCTAACTTTAAAATTTGCTTAATAGCGACGTTTTTCAAAAACTCTTCGTCCCCTACTTCACTCCCTTAGGGTTGCAATTTCGAAAAACCCCTTCTTAAACGGCGCGTACAGTACAAGATCCACACCGTCTACAAATTTCAAGTTTCTGTCCTTAGGGGTTTGGGGTGGGCTACGATGACTCAGTCAGTCATTGCCTTTTATATACAGAGAAGATAATCTGCAGCGATACGTGCTGTCGGGAAAGAGCAGGAAACGGAGAGACTGGCAGTGGTGTGAAGGATCTCAATAACGCATTTTACAGTTGCCTCTGGAGTATAAATACCGGTGTTGCTAACGGATAATCTGTCAGTACTGGAAATTAGCAGCATTGTTCTCCTTGGCTTTATGGGTTACCAAATTCTCTTAGTTCGAAATTACGCGTGTCGAAATGTGTGCGTGCAGACTAGTGTGTACGCCGAACGTGGCCACACGGGAGAGAAGAGGAGCAGATGCCGAGCACGCGCGGCCCGCGGCAGGCGCCGCCGTTCACGGGATGAGCGCCCTGGGCCGATAAGGCACGGCCAGCTGATAGCGGCAGCGCGGGCCGCCGGTGTTGGGCGAACAGCGCGCAGCCACTGCCTAATCGCGGCCTCGAGCCCGCCGCTATGTCGCGCTGTCGCGGGCGGGCGGGCGGGCGGGCGACTGACGAATTTCTCCAGGATAAGTAAGATCGCTGGTCAGTTGCCAGCTTCTCCAGTTACGGGCAGCCACAGTATATCTCCAGGCTCTTTTGTAGATGGTGGTAGGTGGAAGCTGCAACGTTCTGTAATCCCTGTGACAATCTGGGCAGGTCGCGAAGCCGGCCGGAGTGGCCGGGCGGTTCTAGGCGCTACAGTCTGGAGCCGAGCGACCGCTACGGTCACAGGTTCGAATCCTGCCTCGGGCATGGATGTGTGTGACGTCCTTAGGTTAGTTAGGTTTAAGTAGTTCTAAGTTCTAGGGGACTGATGACCTCAGAAGTTAAGTCGCATAGTGCTCAGAGCCATTTTGAACACGTCGCGAAGTTTCCCGACTGTTTCATTTTTGATGTCAAAATATATGCTCCTGCCAGTCACTACTTTTATCCACAGACTACCTGACGAACCCACCAATGCCCGGGTATTCGTTTTGCCAATTTTCTACTAGGAAAGTGCAGTTTCTGTACGCTGGACACAGCTACTTCGCGTATCTACAACGCGATTTTGTAAACGTCTCCGTGGCAAAGCTTCTTCATAGCTCTATACATGGCTATCGTATTAGCTCACAGCCTTTTGCTTCGCAGGTGAAAGCTGTTAAAAGCGCCGCCAGGCGTTTGGGATTTCCTAAAGTTGACTCGACTGTAGGAGTACCTTAGTGGTAATGAATACATGCATTAAAACTTCACGCATGATGCGGCATTTTTTTTTCACGCATCTTAGTGTTTATGATATATCTGTTGAACTATGTACCGTGTTGTTATGTATTTGTGTGGGTACATTCAGAAGAACATGTGGATACTACCTGCGAAATGGGTTGCAAATAGAGGGCGAATAGAGTTAGTGGCAAAGAAGTAAAACCAAAAAATGGTTCAAATGGCCCTGAGCACTATGGGACTTAACATCTGAGGTCATCACTCCCCTAGAACTTCGAACTACTTAAACCTAAGTAACTAACCTAAGGCCATCACACACATCCGTGCCCGAGGCAGGAATCGAACCTGCGACCGTAGCAGCAGCGCGGTTCCGGACTGAAGCGCCTAGAACCGCTCGGCCACAACGGACGGCACTTGTATGAAACATACAAAGTTAATATAACATATAATAATAGTAATAATAATATCAAGCTGGCCTGGTGGTTTATATACTGGACTCACATTCAGGAGGACGACGGTTCAAATCCGCGTCCGGCCATCTAGATTTAGGTTTTTCGTGGTTATCCTAATAGCTCCTGGTAAATTCTGGGATGGTCCCTTCGGAAAGGCACGGCCGATTTCCATGCCTATCCTTGAAATATTCCGAGTTCGTGCTCAGTCCCTAATGACCTCGATGTCGACGGGACATTAAACCCTAATCTTGTTTTTTCCTTTTCGTCTTTCCTGTTTCGTTCGCGAATGGTGCACAGGAACAGCAAGCTACTGTTGCTAATCCTCCGTGGGAGCTGGAATGTTTCTACTATTGCATTCACGGTTTTTTTACGAAATATGCGCTTAGTACGCAATGTATTGGCTGACGTGTGTAAGAACGCACACTCTCTAAATTTTATCAATGAATCACATTTTGCCGCACATCTCTCTTGTATCGTCTGTTACTAGACTTGGGGGAGCAGCCCCGTGACGCTTTCGCGCTTACTAAACGAACCTGTCACCACACGCGCTGCCATGTTTGGGCCTCCCCTGTTTCATGCGCGTGTTTTACCTGGTGAGGGTGCCTGGGTGGCGAGCATCACTCTAGTACTATCAGTCAAACATGGGTTTTGTAAGATACCTCCTCCGTGGGTAGACTACACTCCCTCAGGAGTCTTATAATGAATCGGTGACCGAGCGGTTCTAGGCGCTTCAGTCAGGAACCGCGCTGCTGTTACGGTCACAGGTTCGAATCCTGCCTCGGGCATGGACGTATGTGATGTCCTTAGGTTAGTTAAGTGTAAGTAGGTCTAAGTCTAGGGGACTGATGACCTCAGATGTTAAGTCCCATAGTACTCAGGGCCATTTTTTTCTAATGAATCTGTCTGGCACCCGCCTTTCCTACGGTTTGTTTTATGCGATGGTTCCATTCGTAATTCTTCCGTACGCACTCCTTCTGATATTTAGTGGATGTGACCACTTCCCCTGATTTTTCGACAATGGTGTAGTCATACAATGACGTGTCTTTCGGCCTACTTGTGCGCAATACGTTACATTTGTTTGGGATTAGATTAAACGCCAATACCTGTATCAAGGGTCTATACTCGGCAGGTTTGTATTTCGATATAATTCTCTAACGTTGCGACAACCCTATGGAGATTCCGACGTTATCTAATAGATTATTTATATCTGTTATGAAAAGTTCCGTGAGGTACCCAAGAAGTTTAGTTTTACGACTGAGCACCTCTCTCCATTAAGAATGACTTGCGTGATCTATTTACAAGTAACTATTAAATGTAATCACAAATCCGGACTTACATTTCAAACACATGTGATTTCTTCACTAGGCCACAGTCCAGAACTTTGTCGGACGCCTTGCAGACGTAAGAGGACACATTATGAACCTGAGAACCGATATCTAACGCCTACTGGATCTAGCGGACAGCGCTGAGTTTCACACGACTGTTGTTAGCAGAGTCGATATTTATTACTACGTAAGAGATTTTCAATCTCCAGAAAGGTCGTAATACGCGGGATACATGGGTTGGACGAAAATACAGAAACACAATGAGAAATACATGCTTGAACATAAATGCAGATGCTAGCCAAGCCTGCAGGTTGCGCTGTTGTATTTGAACACGAACGGCATCCGTCCTCAATGCGTTGCAAGTGTCAGTCGTGGTCAGAACAGTGTTCTCTGTAGCTGTCAGTACGTTATTGCAGAGCTGACTCAATTCGAACTCATATGGTGAGTGCTTCCATAAGCAAGGTAGCCGAATTGTTTGGTGTTTCAAGAGGCACCGTACAGAAGATTTATAGCGCATATGTGGTCGAAAGTGTGTGTTCGTGAGAGATGGCCATCAAAGAGGATTTTGAGGCAAAGTAAGAGGGCGAGAGCTGCAAAAACAATGCAGACCTGAATATGGCACACACGAACACTGCCAGCACAAAACAACGCGAAGCGAGCTCCGTAAGCAGGGAATTGCAAGGCGAGCTTGAAACGTCCCCTTTGAACAATTTTACAAGACTGTGCTTATGCTGACACACAATATTTTTAGCGCAACGCAATCTGACTTTCAAAAAATCCCTACGAAAGAATGGCCCTGACTAACATTAACCTATGCGTTTCACAAATCGCTTACCTCACAAAAATCTTGGTTACTCGAACTACTGCAATATAGCAGGCGCCACTACTGCCAGCTAAATAAAAGATTCAAACTATGGAAGGCACTAACTACTGATAGGGATAGTTAGCAAATGAAAGATATTAATAGAGAACAAACACTGTATTTACCTTAATAGTCATAATATGTATAGCAGTTCATGACAAATTTCAAAACTCCGCCATCTCTCTCTCCCCACATCCACCACTGCTGGCGGCTCACCTCCAACTGCGCAACGCTACGCGCTGTTCAGAGCCAGCTGCCTAACACTACAATGGCGAGTATCACAACAATGCAAAGCAGCCACAGACTGCACACAGCACAGCCAGTGATTTTCATACAGAGGTGACGTTACCAATAAAAAAACCTAAACAGCCTACTTACATAGCCCCCATGCTCCCCACAAAAAATTTTACAAATTGTTTTGGGCACTGGGCAATACATATTTGTTAAAAATTTTCATAATCGTAATTACAATAACAAAGAAATCAAATGCACACACTTATTGATACAATGTTGGTCAAAAGCTAAAATTTTCTCACAGTCCATAAAGATAGTCCTGATCATTCATCATAATAGTAATTACAGTTTTTTTTCACAAAGTCTCATTAGTAAAAGAAATTGCACACAGAAGTAGTGTATTTCCATGCAGTCTTGAAGAAGTAGTGTTGTCCTTCCAACAGAAAGACAGTGCTGACTCTTGACATGCTGACAGGTAATGGGCCACAACAGAGCAAACCCACAGCGGAGTTAGTCGAAGTTTTGAAGAGTATTGGTGGGTAGGTCATCACAGAGCAGACCCACTGTAGTCCTGGTAGAGATTACGGTATTGGTATTAGTGGGCCACCAGAGGTGCAGACCCACTGCAGTCCTTGTGGAAATAATGGTACTGGTGAGTCAGCAAAGGTGTAGACCCACTGTAGTCCTTGTAGAAATAATGGTATTGGTGGGTCATCAAAGATGCAGACCCACTGTAGTCCATGTAGAGACGGCCAGCAGCCATCTGTTGCGACTGTGCAGGTGCACAATCACCATTGAAGAGTCTTGCGGATAATATAGCAAGTCCATAACCACCACTTGTGCACTCACAAAGTTTTTGGAATTGTCCTTAGAACCAGCAATGCTGTTATCCAGTCCCTTGCTGAATTATTAACACACGTGCAAACACTGTCAGTCCCTACTTCTCACATATTGTCCATATACTATGACCAACAAAAACGTGTGCAGTGAAATGTAACTTACAAGTTAATAATATGATGAACTGGTGACAATTACAATTTTATAACATGAGAATACACTTACAAAGATACAGAAAACATCATTAAAGAACATAATAGTACAGATAACATTTGTAGTAATATGGGCTTTACAAAAGAATCGAAATAACATATACATCAGTGTTACAGGAATTATGACATAAGTACATACATAAAAGATCAGAATAATTATTGAAACATCGACTTCACACATGAGCATTAAAACAGAACAGAATTAATAATGCCTAACATCTTTACAAAGTAAATAACATATTATTAATGCAAATTATATTCGAGGATAACAGTATTCCTCATCATAGTTCATGTAGCTGAGTATTAGAAACATTCTACAACATAAGTCTTATCAGATAAACATGTTAAGACAGGAAGAACATAAATACACAAGGGTCCACAAACACATAGCATAATAATACAAAAGGAAAGGACAGGGTTTGTTTTACTGCAGTATTTTGCAAACAAAACTTTCTTTACTTCTCGGAAATCTCCCTTCGTTCTTCATTATTTCCAAAAAGTCCTATCTATACCTGCTTTCTGTACTTTTCTCGTATAACCTCTCAGTGCATTTCTTCAAATTCATCGCAACTCATTCTCTTATAGGCTACCCCCTCTTAAGCCAACTTAAATCTACTGAGCTCAGATGCTAAACTAAGGGACGAGGCAATGCAGCAGCACAAAACAATTAACACGAACAGCAATGACAAAAAAATGGAAATTTGCAAAGCAAGCTACAGTAAATCTAAATTACCAAGCAATGCAACATTACAACTAATATGAGCCAATGTGCAGCAATAAGAAAAATAAATCAGTAGTAAAACTACACTCCTGGAAATGGAAAAAAGAACACATTGACACCGGTGTGTCAGACCCACCATACTTGCTCCGGACACTGCGAGAGGGCTGTACAAGCAATGATCACACGCACGGCACAGCGGACACACCAGGAACCGCGGTGTTGGCCGTCGAATGGCGCTAGCTGCGCAGCATTTGTGCACCGCCGCCGTCAGTGTCAGCCAGTTTGCCGTGGCATACGGAGCTCCATCGCAGCCTTTAACACTGGTAGCATGCCGCAACAGCGTGGACGTGAACCGTATGTGCAGTTGACGGACTTTGAGCGAGGGCGTATAGTGGGCGTGCGGGAGGCCGGGTGGACGTACCGCCGAATTGCTCAACACGTGGGGCGGGAGGTCTCCACAATACATCGATGTTGTCGCCAGTGGTCGGCGGAAGGTGCACGTGCCCGTCGACCTGGGACCGGACCGCAGCGACGCACGGATGCACGCCAAGACCAGAGGATCCTACGCAGTGCCGTAGGGGACCGCACCGCCACTTCCCAGCAAATTAGGGACACTGTTGCTCCTGGGGTATCGGCGAGGACCATTCGCAACCGTCTCCATGAAGCTGGGCTACGGTCCCGCACACCGTTAGGCCGTCTTCCGCTCACGCCCCAACATCGTGCAGCCCGCCTCCAGTGGTGTCGCGACAGGCGTGAATGGAGGGACGAATGGAGACGTGTCGTCTTCAGCGATGAGAGTCGCTTCTGCCTTGGTGCCAATGATGGTCGTATGCGTGTTTGGCGCCGTGCAGGTGAGCGCCACAATCAGGACTGCATACGACCGAGGCACACAGGGCCAACACCCGGCATCATGGTGTGGGGAGCGATCTCCTACACTGGCCGTACACCACTGGTGATCGTCGAGAGGACACTGAATAGTGCACGGTACATCCAAACCGTCATCAAACCCATCGTTCTACCATTCCTAGACCGGCAAGGGAACTTGCTGTTCCAACAGGACAATGCACGTCCGCATGTATCCCGTGCCACCCAACGTGCTCTAGAAGGTGTAAGTCAACTACCCTGGCCAGCAAGATCTCCGGATCTGTCCCCCATTGTGCATGTTTGGGACTGGATGAAGCGTAGTCTCACGCGGTCTGCACATCCAGTACGAACGCTGGTCCAACTGAGGCGCCAGGTGGAAATAGCATGGCAAGCCGTTCCACAGGACTACATCCAGCATCTCTACGATCGTCTCCATGGGAGAATAGCAGCCTGCATTGCTGCGAAAGGTGGATATACACTGTACTAGTGCCGACATTGTGCATGCTCTGTTGCCTGTGTCTATGTGCCTGTGGTTCTGTCAGTGTGATCATGTGATGTATCTGACCCCAGGAATGTGTCAATAAAGTTTCCCCTTCCTGGGACAATGAATTCACGGTGTTCTTATTTCAATTTCCAGGAGTGTAGCTTAACAGAGTAATACAAAGTGAAATTTAGTAGCACTATGCCTGGCAAACAGCAGCAGCAAATGCTGTAGCTTATACCTAAATATGACAAAGCTCAAGCAGAAAAAATATTACACTAAAAACGGCCATGTCTAATACCTATGTCACATCTTAACACTAGAGTGATGCATCACGAGAACTTACACTAGCAGATTAGTTACCAAATCGTAAAGAAATTATTTATGCAATTCCTGTGAAGGGAAATGTCTATTTATGTGCCCTCGTTTTCTTGGAAGTAGATCATAAATTTCTTATTGACTGGATCTGTAGGCATAAAATAACTACATTAGTACAATTATTAAATTTTATTTTAACCAATGCTGCAGTGCAGCTAGAAACTAGATATTAAACAAAATAGGCAAAGCAAGGTGTGAAACGTCATTCACTAGCCGTATGGCATTTCATAGTGCAGTAAACAATCTTTCAACTAGAAAGACAATAGATGTGAAATGTTTCTCATCATTTCATTTCAGTAAATATCATAAATTAAGAGCTCCACAGTGTAATCATATGTTTTCAAGTTCGACCGTGTCGTTTTTGCGATGCTCTCTACAAATTAACGTCAATAGCGAGGATAATGGCCTCCCCATTTTTTTTTCTCCACCTGCGCCTCTGGCACACACTAATGACTTCTTTCCAGGCGACTGTCGCCCATCTGGGTGCCCACGACGCATTACGTGCAGGTGGTCACTTAACTTTCTTAATATTTACGACAGCAGTTTCCGCTACAGTGGCAGTCTCATATAAAAAATTTCACAGGTCGAAAATTTGCGTTACAATTGTGTAGATACAAAATCCTATGAATATAACAGTGTTCAAAACGTTTTCGTCGGCATTGTGATACATTCATGTATTTACACACATTTCATAACTATTAAAGTATGATTCTTGGTTACCAACAACCTTTTTCACAAATCAGCGTCCCTAACCACTACTCATTATTTCTTACCTTTCAGGAGTGCTAGTTCTGCAAGGTTCGCAGGAGGGCTTCTGTAAAGTTTGGAAGGTAGGAGACGAGATACTGGCAGAAGTAAAGCTGTGAGTACCGGGCGCGAGTTGTGCTTCGGTAGCTCAGTTGGTAGAGCACTTGCCCGCGAAAGGCAAAGGTCCCGAGTTCGAGTGTCGGTCGGGCACACAGTTTTAATCTGCCAGGAAGTTTTATTTCTTACCTTATTCGTCGACACTTCTTCAATATTTCATCATCACAGATACGTAGCATAATCAAATAACTCATACAGCATCAGCTTATTGATCATAAACATACCACAACAGCATAATACACATCGTCGTCGTAAAAATAACATCATAACACCTCAGTCAAATCTAAAAAACGTCGTAGCTTTCTGCAATAATGTCAAAACCTAAAAAAATTCTCTGCTCATGTCAAAAGTGTCATCTACCTTAAATGTACTTTAAAAATCATGATCCCATACCAAATACATCATTCAAAGCTCTCATAGTATCACAATGGTTCCGAAAAAATATGAACAGTTAACAAAGTACAGACAAAATACAATTTCGTAAGTGTGAAGTTACCCAACTGTGTAATTGCGTAAACATGTGTCACTGATGTAGTAAAAAAAATTTTTTTTATCTCTCAGTTAAATGATCAGATAGCTGTGTAATTTGTGTGTTAGAGAAATATGGTACCGATGTGTAAAGTTGTATAAGCAAATACCACATTAGCTAGGGCTCCTTGTGCTTGCCAAACACATGGTACACAAAGTAAGCGTGTACCCCCCTGAGGATTAATGTAATTATACCCTCAGGTGTTACAGATTACACCAATAGAATGAAATGTATCATGGAAAACTTTCTTTGTAATTCAAAAATCTTTAAAAATAAATGTTTTAAGTATAAAATTAATCACTCAAATGCGTGTACTGTAGCGCTAAACTGTGCGTCTTGTCGCAACATAATCTCTGTGGAAGTGTCGTAGTTATCGTCCTCTGAAAGCTAAGTTCTGCAGAAGTCAATGTACTTACCTCATGATAAACGAAAGTGAAATGCTTTGCGTATAGATATCGTAGTTATTATGCTTATTGGCGTGATGAAGAAATTACTGTACAGTAACGTATTGTTGTGCCACGAAAAAGGCTGTCTCATTGCTGCTATACCACACAAGCTACTACTAAAACATGTTTTACTTTCCAGAATAATACAGAAAAACTGTGCAGATATAAAACAGAAACAGCGCAAAAGCAATAATATAAATTGTCACTCATTAGTAGCGTCGTGATATAATCGTGTAGCTGTCACATAAACTAACCACTGTGTCATCTGGTATCTCACAGAAAGTACTTTAAATCCAGAATGTATTTTCAAGTAAACCAAAATGTTGCATTAAAATCTCATTAGCAGTACTGGTAAATGTTCTAAGTATGTGAGCCTTATAGTCGTTACGTAATCGTGCAACTAACAAGCAAGAATGTACAAATAACAACATTGTGTCGTCTGTTCACTATAACAATACATTCATAATTTCTGTTGAAATAAGTTCACTTGGTTCTTGACTGGATATTTAACTTCAAAACATTGTTACATGTTAACAGTTTCTTAAGTCTTACAAAGCATACTAGTAATGTAAAGTGAAAAGTTATATGGCAAAGACAAATTTAAAAAGCAGATTATCTTTCAATAAACGGTTTTACATGTGAAATGTGGTGTAAACCTTTACTCTTCATAGCACTCAGACTTTCAACTGAAAAGCAATTGTCATGTTTTATACATCGGTAAAGAATGCTAAAATTTTTCTCAAGGCTAGCGTCTTACGTTATTTTTCTCGGAGCCAGCGGGCGCACGCGACTGCCTGCTGTGCGAGTCATTGTCTGTCTCTTTGTTGGCGCGCGCCGTTATTGGGATTAGGAGACCTAACTTCTACAAATTCACTCTGACGAGAAGGCCCTGCCCTGTTTAAATCCCGCCAGTTCTGATGCAATTCAGGTCTGTCGTTACGAATATATCGTCTGTCATCATGTCGGTAGATTCCGTAGTTTCTTTCTTGTCCGTCACGTGGTGGAGAATTTCTCCTTGAATCGTAACTGTGCGCCGAACTGTTGCGTCTGAAGTTATTCTGTCTCCCTTGATAATAATTGTTTTGGTTCCCATATTGTCTGTTTCCATGGTTATCTCTATCATATTCATTACTACGGAAGTGCGATCTTTCTCTGTATCTATTATTCTGCCAACGGTTGTCATATGGGTGGTGTCTGTTTTGGTCACGATTTACGTTGTAAGAATAGCCTTGTCGTGTCCAGTTATTATTTCTGTCATTGCGGAATTGTGACGGATGTGACCTATAATTGTTGTGCTTCTGTTTTCGCGTTCCGCGATTGTCAGTGTCAATTTCCAGTTCTTGTAACAGTCCCTGAAAAGCTTCAATGTCGTCTTTGCAACGTCCTGCTAAAATAATATGTCGTAAATGTTCAGGCAATTTGATTAAGCAAATGCGGATGAGTTCTGAGGGGCTGTATGGGTTTGAAAGATACTGATTCTTATGCAACATGTCTTCAAAATATTTGACAAGACTGGAAAATTCAGATTGTTCAAAGTGTTTCATCATCATGATGCTATGTTTTACTCGGTCTTGTGTAGCTTGAGACCAATATACTGAGAGGAAGGCATGATAAAATTGTCCTTCACTGTGACAATCGTGAATGACCGATCGCATTCTTACAGCTGGTTCATTCTCCAAGTAGCCACACATAAATTCTAACCTGTGCTCCAATGACCAGTTGGGAGGAAAACAATGAGAGAATTGATGGGGCCACGCTTGTGGATGAATGTCGTTGGCAGAATTCTTAAACGTTTTGAATTTACGTGTAGTAATGAACAGCTTATAGTCAAAATCATCGTGTCGGCGAATAGCATATCGGTCATTGTTACGTCGTTTCGGCGGTTCCATTTCAAAATTCGGTGCACCTTGCCAATTTCTTTCATAGTTTCCGAAATGCCCTGTGTTATTATTTTGTGGCTTTTCCGTATTTCTATGTCCCTCTTCCCGTATTGGGGCGCGAGTGTCCTCTGAAATACGTAACTCTTGTATTACCTGTGTCAGCTGATCTTGTACTTCCCGGATTTCTCTTTGGTGTTGCGTATTTATTTGATTCTGATTTTGTTTGAATTTCCTAATTTGTTCGCACTCTTCTGTGTCATTAAAGACTACCGGTTTTGTGTCATTCAGATTATCATCTACCTTCGTAGATAAATTATTTAGCTGATCCGAAAGTTCAACTACTTTCTCTGATAATGTACTAATTTCCTCCATGTGTCTTTCTACTGTTTCCTTTAAGTTTTACTGAGTTTTTGCAAGTTGCGTAACCGAATCGGTAGACGCAACTAAGTCAATTTTAGCTTGCAAGGTCTCATGATTTTCATGAACAATAGTTTGCAGTTCTTTTATGGCTGCTTCGTGATTCTGTAATGCATTTTCATGCCGCGAAAAAATAGGTTGAAAATGCTCACAAATTTGAGTTTTTACGTCATTACAGACTTTTTGACATTTCGATTCAATGTTATGTAACTCAATAGTTAAATCTTCACGTGTTTGTTCAAGCGTGGTATGAAGATTTTGTTCCATTGCGTCTAACTGTTGCTGTGTTTGTCTCTGGTGTTGTTCAATTGTGTCTAACTTTTGAAGCTTTTGTCCCATTTGTTGCATTAATTGTAATAACAATGCACTGGTGTCTGAAACATGTTCATCAGTGCTTTTCGGCAGTGAATTTGCACCGGCAACATTCACATTTTGACAAGCGGAAAATGTGTCTTGACTCATTTGAGAAAACGGTGAGAACCCAAAACCTGAGTCTACAATATTTGCAAAATTGTGTCCTGTCATTCCCGGTTCCTGAGGCGAGCTGTTGCCGACCGATCGATCGATAATGCTTCCCTCTTCACTAATTGTTTCACTGTCTACGCCATTGTTTGACGCCCGCTCCATTTCCCTATGCACAGTTACCAAATTACTACTTTGAACATTAGTAAATTCATTACTCGGCGGCGCTGATAAGCTACGCTCGTCGTCACTATTATTTCTCAGTTTACTTTGGAGCCTAGTGTTACGTTTTTCACACGCCATTTTTGTCACAATATTTCACACAACAACACAGAAAAGCACAATTTGAAGAGCAAAAATAAGAGAACACATTAACATAACACTGAAAATATCTAGTTAATTGCAAGCGCAGCTGCGAAATACTTGCTGCAAATCTACATACATGCCGCAACTGTTTTACTGTACAACAATGAAAAACTACAACTACAAAGGAGATTCTCTCTACAATTACGCGCTAGCAATAAACAAAAGTTACACTAATTACACAAACTACAAGAAAAAAATCAGAAGATTCCAGTGAGATATCCTCGGCTAAGGATCGACATATGAAACGTCCCCTTAGAACAATTATACATGACTGTGCTTTAACTGACACACAATATTTTTAGCGCAACGCAATCTGACTTTCAAAAAATCCCTACGAAAGAATGGCGCTGACTAACATTAACCTATGCGTTTCACAAATCGCTTACCTCACAAAAATCTTGGTTACTCGAACTACTGCAATACAGCAGGCGTCACTACTGCCAGCTAAATAAAAGATTCAAACTATGGAAGGCACTAACTACTGATAGGGATAGTTAGCAAATGAAAGATATTAATAGAGAACAAACATTGTATTTACCTT
The DNA here is from genome assembly GCF_023898315.1 of Schistocerca nitens. Taxonomy (NCBI): domain Eukaryota; kingdom Metazoa; phylum Arthropoda; class Insecta; order Orthoptera; family Acrididae; genus Schistocerca; species Schistocerca nitens. The sequence continues at coordinate 739,239,058 of NC_064615.1, forward strand.
AATAGTCATAATATGTATAGCAGTTCATGACAAATTTCAAAACCCCGCCATCTCTCTCTCCCCACATCCACCACTGCTGGCGGCTCACCTCCAACTGCGCAACGCTACGCGCTGTTCAGAGCCAGCTGCCTAACACTACAATGGCGAGTATTACAACAATGCAAAGCAGCCACAGACTGCACACAGCACAGCCAGTGATTTTCATAGAGGTGACGTTACCAATAAAAAAACCCAAACAGCCTACTTACAAGCTGGAATTCCAAAACGACTCACCCGTACTGCAAATTCCCGTAAGAGGAAAACGTGGTGCCGAAGCCGTGAAATCTGGGCTAAGGAGCGCCGGCAAGGGTGGCCGAGCGGTTCTAGGCGCAACAGTCCGGAACCGCGCGACCGCTACGGTCGCAGGTTCGAATCCTGCCTCGGGCATGGATGTGTGTGATGTCCTTAGGTTAGTTAGGTTTAAGTAGTTCTAAGTTCTAGGGGACTGATGACCTCAGATGTTGAGTCCCATAGTGCTCAGAGCCATTTGAACCATTTTTTTGGGCTAAGGAGCATTCGGTTGGACGAGTTTTGTGGCACACTGTTTCTAACTTCTGGTCAAATTTACGTCCCAAGACTGAAACATGGTTAGGGCTCTGCGATAATTTGGGCAGGCATATCGTGGTATCCGTGGACCCCATTGGTGTCCACAAGGCCGATTTACTGCCAAGCATTATGTGATCATTTTGGCTTTTCACTGTTTGTTCCCCAATGGTTCAAATGGTTCTGAGCACTAGAGCCGCACGGCCACAGGGGCCGGCTCCCCAACGGTGATCCTATGTTTAAAGACTATATGACCCATCTCCACACAGTTCGCATCGTCCAGAACTGGCTTTGTGAGCCCGATGATGAATTTTTGGGCCTCCCCTGGGCACCACAGTCACCAGCTCTGCATATTATTGAGTCCTTGAGTTCTACATTGGAGAGAACAGCGCGTGATCGCTATCCACCTCCATCATTGTTAACTAAACTCGCCACTATTGTGCGCCAAAAATGGTGTAATATTTCTTTGAAAACCATATAGGACGTGTATTCATTCATTCATTCCCAGCCGAGCGGAAGCTGTTTCGAATGCCAACAGGTTTCATATACCGTATTAGGCACGGTAATGTACTGTGTTCGTGGTGTTTCTATTCTTTTGTCCATTCCAGGTATATGTTGTAAAATGTTAAAAGAGAATGACGCCAGCGGAGCAAGCATATAGTTGTGTGCATCTGTTCGGCAACCCATCTCGAAAACATAAATGACAAACCGATTTTTCAGTGACTTGGAGTGCTACTTTACTCAAACGACGTACCGTAGGTGGCTCCTTGGAGAAGTATAATTTCTTTGCATATTCTTTGTAAAATCGTGCAGGAATCCCTTCACGCCCAGTCGCATTTCCTCTGCTAACTCATTTTAGCTGTCCTTCTACACGTACGAACACGTACTTCGATACATGATACTCACGAGTTCATTTCAACATGCCTTCTTAATTTGCTACCTTCCCCGTTTCGGGAACAAGCACCAACAGAAGTCACCCGAGAACAGATATACTTGAAGCCTTTGGACCTTTTCCGGAAAAATCTCGCGCAGCACAGGTTCGTACTGGTTCTGCCCCGCGTTTCTTACATATTGACACTCTCCTCGCGCATGTCAGTCCAGTGCAACATAGTACGCTCCACAACATCGGCGATTAACACTGGCCAGAAACTGTTATGTCATAATGATCGGGATCGGTTAGCGACAGGGCGCCAACCGGCGGAGCTGGCTGCGTCAGCCGAAGTGCTAACGCGCTGTGGTCGCTCCCCATCTGGGGGAAGCTGTGGACCGGCCGCTAGCTGGAGGCCAGCCTTCTGGAGTGCAGAGTCCGCGCGGCGCTGCGGGAGTATCGTTCTTCTGCGCTCTTCGTCGGACAGACGAGTCATAACAGTTTCGGGAATTTCGCGAACGGTGGCGTTTGTCGTTTACATATACATCTATCTATGCAAGCAACCTCACGCTGTTTGGCGGAGGGTACTCCTTGTAGCACTACCTTAGGCCCGTTCTATCACGAATGGTGCTTGGAAAGATCTACTGTCGAAAAAGCTTCGTATGTGCTTTAATTTTTTTGATTTTCTCATTGTGATCATGAGAGGGGGAAAATGTTGCTCGCATCTTCTTGGAAGATACACTCTTAGAATTTCAACAGAAAATGTCTCCGTGATGCACAAGGCCTCTCTTAAGCCACATTTACAAGATTCCTTGTCTCAGCTAACTACTGGAGAAAAATGCTTGTACTGCAGCGCGCCTGGCGTTTTATTCCTGTACTAACTCTCGTCTGTTGCAAGTGGTCATTTTCGTTTACACATCAGCGCCAAAACTGCCTGTCTTGTGAGCACTCTCTGCTGTGCAGCTTGGCATCTGAACGGTGAAAGTAAGTTATGAGAGACTATCCTTATCACGAAAAAATCAAAATGTACTAACAAAATGTAGGAACGAGCAATGATAATAGAGTTCATTAATTATCAAAGCGGAATTCACAGTGGACGCTCTTGTCAAAGGTCGTGTGGTAAATGCTTTACACTCTTGAGAACTGAAAGAATAGGGAAAGTGTTGTCCAAATTCAGAACATTTACATTCATTTGTTGCAGAAAATATATACTTGCAAACACATCAAACACTATCTAGATTGCAGTAAATAGCGCCTTTTTGCTATATTCTTTGTATCTTCTTGTCTTTCAGAGGGCACGATGACAAGGAAAATTATTTTTCTCGTCAGATAATTCTGACTTTTTCACTGTTCAAATAATTTTCATATAACACGTTTATCTATTTACGTTTTTATTTATGCATAAATTATGGTTTTTCTCTCTGAAATGTAAATACTTCTTACTCTTTAATATATTTCGCATCTCTTGTAGGAGAACACCACTAGGAATAAATACCAGGACCTTGTGTAACTTTTCAGTGAGACACGAAAACAAAGCAAATGACACAAAGATTAACTAGATATTTCTATAGTAGGAATGAGCTCAGCCACACTAGATGCAGGTGCCGCCCTGGTCTCTTGTTTCTGCGCATGCGCAATATGCAGCATAAATTTGGAACTCGACACAACATCTAGATCGTTGACGTCATAGACACACTAGAGTCGTGGTTGGCTGCTGATCTACACGCAGGCACGAGAGGCACACGCACTTCGAGTGGTCGACTTTGACCAGGAAGTCGCTCGCGTAAAACGGGCTTCAGCATCTGCGTAAGAGTCCCACACAGAGGAACAATACTCAATAATTGGTCGAACATCGTTTTATAAGCCACTTCCTTCGTGTTCGAATTACATTTTCTTCCGTTTCTCTGAATGAATCTCAGCACGGCATCTGCTTTTGCTATGGTTTTTTTGATGTGGTACCGTAATTCTACTTTACGAGCCGGCCGTTGTGGCCGAGCGGTTCTAGGCGCTTTAGTCCGGAACCGCGCTGCTGCTGCGGTCGCAGGTTAGAATCCTGCCTCGTGCATGGATGTGTGTGATGTCCTTATGTTAGTTGGGTTTAAATAGCTCTAAGTCTAGGGGACTGATGACCTCCGATGTTAAGTCCCATGGTCCTCAGAGCCATGTACTTTACGTCGCTCTAGATTGTTACTCCTTGGAATTTTATGGTAGTTATTGTTTTCAGTTAGTTATCGCCAATAGCATTATCAAAAAGTAGTGGATCTATCTGCATGTTTAATCGTCGGTTTCTGAGGGAAAAAAATGGAGGACATCAGCATTAGCAAACCATCGCGCTGAGTGAAGCAGGCACCAATTTACTCTCTCTTCTGAGAGTAGCTTCAAGAGGGTATGAAAACTGACACGGAAGGTGCTTATGTAACAGTCCATATCAATAACGTTCTTAGTTTAGACGACATCATTGGATGACGACGACTTTTATTTTATTATTCGCTTGATTCCCTCGTTGTTTTAAGTCTCCATCGCTTTTGAAAGCACCCATTGGTCGCAATTGTTTCAGCTATTCTCTCATTATATTTACGAACATCACAAATACTAGTGAGACAAAAGTCAAAGGATACGAATTTGCACATACACATGGCGATAGTATCGTGTATACAGGATATAAAAGGACAGTGCCTTGGCGGAACTGTCGTATATGCTCAGGTGACTCATGTGAAAAGGTTTCCGACGTGTTTATGGCCGCACGACGACAGTTAACGTACCTTGAATGCAGAATGGTAGTTGGAGCTAGACACATGGGACATTCCATTTTGAAAATCGTTAGGGAATTCGATAGTCCGAGATCCAGTGTCAGGAGTGCGCTAAGTATACCAACTTTCAGGTATTACCTCTCACCACGGATAACACAGTGCCCGCTGGCCTTCACATAACTATCGCGAGCAGCGACGACGTTAGCGTATAGCTGTCAGTGCTAACAGACAAGCAACACTGTGTGAAATAACCGCAGAAATCAATGTGGAAAGTACAACGAACGTATCCGTTAGCAAAGTAAGGCGAAATCAGGCATTAATGGGCTATGGTAGCAGACGACCGACGCGAGTTCCTTTGCTAACAACACGACATTGCCTGCAGCCCCTCTCCTGGGCTTGTAACCATATCGGTGCGACCCTTGACGACTGGAAAACCATAGCCTGGTCGGATGAGTCCCGATTTCACTTGATAAGAGCTGGTGGTAGAAGTTGTATGTGGCACAGACCCGACAAAGCCATAGACCCAAGTTGTTAACAAGGCACTGTGAAGCTGGTGTGGCTCTATAACGGTGTGGGCTGTGTTTGTATGGAATGGATTGAGCCCTGTGGTCCAACTAAACCGATCATTCACTGGAAATGGTTATGTTCGGCTACATGGAGACCATTTGAAGCCATTCATGGACTTCATGTTCCCATGACAATGTGCTGTGTCACTGGGCCACAGTTGTTCGCGATTGGTTTGAAGAACATTCTGGACAATTCGTGCGAATGATATGGCCAGAGATCGCCCAATATGGACCCCATCGAACATTGGGAGAACATAATCGAGAGTCAGATCGTGCACAAAATCCTGCAACAGCAACATTTTCGCAAATATGCACGGCTATAGAGGCAGCATTGTTCAATATTTCTGCAAGGGTCTTCTAACGACTTGTTGAGTGCATGCCACGTCGAGTTGCTGCACTACGTCATCCAAAAGGAGGTCCGACGGGATATTAGGTGGTGTCCCATGACTTTTGTCAGCCGGCCAATGTGGCCGAGCAGTTCTACGCGCTTCAGTCTGGAACTGCGCGACCGCTCCGGTCGCAGGTTCGAATCCTGTCTCGGGCATGGATGTGTGTGTTGTCCTTAGGTTAGTTAGGTTTAAGTAGTTCTAAGTTCTAGGGGACTGATGACCTCAGATGTTAAGTCCCATAGTGCTCACAGCCATTTTTTTAAATCGATGTATGGTTACGAATTCTGTAAGTATACAGTACCTGCACAGTAACGGAACATTTAAAACACTCGGAATGTACAAGACTATAATCGAACCCGCGACTCGACTCCTCGAAGCAGTGACGTGACACCGAGATGTGGAGGCCGTAAGATCAGTGTTCGTAACTTTTTCGCGCTAATAAACGCAGCATGTGCTGCTTCGAAGGAGGCTGCGCTCGTACGTATATCCAGGACCCGCGATCTTACGGCGCATAATCTGTCAATTGGCGATCCACGTAGATCTTCGCACCGATCGTTCCAGGCATCTCACCCGTGCTGGCTTGCCATTCGTGCGTAGATGACCTGCAACGTGTATCTTCGTGTGGAGAGCGAACAGTGTTGGCACTCGGAAAAGTATGTTTAATAGCAGTTAGTACTGATACTACATGCAATTTAGGACAACCAGTAACGCCGCCGTGCGATTGTCATCAATAGCGGCTTGCAGCAGTGACAGCAGCAGCTATCACCACCTGATGATGTCGGGCAGATGCAGCAATGAAATATTGTGCGAGTTATACAATACGATCAGGCGGAAAACCCGAGAAGCGTATTTCCACCAGAATTCTAATTATAAGTTGTTACAAATATTTCAGGAACTACTGGCCAAATTCATCTGGCAAGTATAACATAAGTTGCGGTTCGAATTAATCCTGAATGCCAATTCGAAACCCGTTGTGGCTTTCCACTGCGTCGCCTTTGGGATATGTACAGCCATCATATGGCACGATAAAACCATGGTTACCTGTTCACAACTCCTGAATCGCGTAGATTCATGTTACTTGCAGGGTATCCCAATTATCCCTGACTACAATCACTTGTTTACAGGGAGACGATGGCGAGGCCTCTCTACATTATTACACAACGAACTGTAGTTGTATGGCATCGAAGGCCATGAACTACCGCCTATACCGAAAGTTGAAGCTACTCACATCATTCTGCTAGAACACAGCACTCCCAGACAGTTTAGTACAGCTTGAGCGGAAAAACGCGGAGAAACTACACTACTGGCCATTAAAATTGCTACACCAAGAAGAAATGCAGATAATAAACGGGTATTCATTGGACAAATATATTATACTAGAACTGACATGTGATTAAATTTCCACGCAGTTTGGGTGCATGGATCCTGAGAAATCAGTACCCAGAACAACCACCTCTGGCCGTAATAACGGCCTTCATACGCCTGGACATTGAGTCAAACAGCGCTTGGATGGCGTGTACAGATACAGCTGCCCATGCAGGTTCAACACGATACCACAGTTCATCAAGAGTAGTGATTGGCGTATTGTGACGAGACAGTTGCTCGGCCACCATTGACCAGACGTTTTCAGTTGGTGAGAGATCTGGAGAATGTGCTGGTCAGGGCAGCAGTCGAACATTTTCTGTATCCAGAAAGGCCCGTGCAGGACCAGCAACATGTGGTCGTGCATTATCCTGCTGAAATGTAGGGTTTCGCGGGGATCGAATGAAGGGTAGAGCCACGGGTCGTAACACATCTGAAATGTAAAGTCCACTGTTTAAAGTGCCGTCAATGCGAACAAGAGGTGACCGAGACGTGTAACCTATGGCACCGCATACCATCACGCCGAGTTATACGCCAGTATGGCGATGACAAATACACGCTTCCAATGTGCGTTCACCGCGATGTCGCCAAACACGGATGCCACCATCGTGATGCTGTAAACAGAACCTGGATTCATCCAAAAAAATGACGTTTTGTTACTCGTGCACCCAGGTTCGTCGTTGAGTACACCATTGCAGGCGCTTCTGTCTGTGATGCAGCGTCAAGGGTAACCGCAGCCATGGTCTCCGAGCTGATAGTCCATGCTGCTGCAAACGTCGTCGAACTGTTCGTGCAGATGGTTGTTGTCTTGCAAACGTCCCCATCTGTTGACTCAGTGATCGATCCGTTACAGCCATGCGGATAAGATGCCTGTCATCTCGACTGCTAGTGATACGAGGCCGTTGGGATCCAGCACGGCGTCCCGTATTACCCTCCTAAACCCACCGATTCCATATTCTGCTAATAGTCATTGTATCTCGACCAACGCGAACAGCAATGTCGCGATACGATAAACCTCAATCGCGATAGGCTACAATCCGACGTTTATCAAAGTCGGAAACGTGATGGTACGCATTTCTCCTCCTTACACGAGGCATCACAACAACGTTTCACCAGGCAACGCCGGTCAACTGCTGTTTGTGTATGAGAAATCGGTTGGAAACTTTCCTCGTGTCAGCACGTTGTAGGTGTCGCCACCGGCGCCAACGTAGTGTGAATGCTCTGAGAAGCTAATCATTTGCATGTCACAGCGTCTTCTTCCTGTCGGCTAAATTTCGCGTATGTAGCATGTCATCTTCGTGGTGTAGCAATTTTAATGGCCAGTAGTGTAATTCCTATTTACCTACGTAAGAAGTATTGTAGAATTTTGTAGTTCGCGTTTAACGCGATTCACAGCTGAAGAAAGCTTAGTTCTTGCACATGCTGATGTCGCCACACCTGCCAACTTCTGCTAAGACCTCCCAGATTACTCGTAAATTGTCTTAATTACTACTGTCTAATGATCTCTGTGTCAATACAAAGACTAGCTCTAAAGAGAGTACACCCGCGCTGTTAACCTTGTCGTCTGAGCTTACGCAATATCTGGAGCTGTGGCAGGCAGATGGATGATACTCCCCGTCTTCGCTGTACACCTCCCCGCTTTTCCCTCTCCAGTCCGAGCTTGTCTTCCGCCTATAATCACCTCATTGGCGATGGGCCGTTAAACATGTTTTCTGTGTTTTACTACAGCGTCAGGCTATGTAAATGTAACAACAGCTGGTTGCTTGTAAGCAGTTGCAATGTAATTTATACTGTACCATGTTGTCGTAATTCGTGCACTTCAGCGGCGGAAAATGGACGCTTTCCGAGCCATAAAAAAAGGTCTCCCCAAGGGCGCTTCCAGCTGGGTTTTTGGTAAATAGCTCGAACCAGTCTCGCCACGACATCCTGGTAATATTAACATAAACTTCGCGATGACATCTGTGGCCCTCAGTTTTCTCGGCGGTGTCTTTGCGGACTGTTTCCACAGCTTACTCTGCTGCTTACTCTCTGGGTCGTAAAGATACACTGATCACTCACGAAGGTGATACGAAGCTTATAAACGTCGTTAGGATCAGGCTGGTAAAACTGTAAAATTTGAGCTGCTGCTTCCTCTCGGAGATCTAAACAAGCATGGTACTAGACTGGCAGAAACTATTGACATGTCGGGAAACTTGTGAATTATCGAAGCCAATGACCCATGAATAACGTCTACCTTCTCCACTGTTTGTTCGACAGAAAGGTGACAGACGGTCTTCAAACACTAGGACCACTTACGTAGCAGTTTTCGTTTCCTCGCTAAGAGAACACGCCTACGGCACTTAACCGTTATTTGAGCATTCTCTGTGCATAGCAACCAGCTCATCAGTAATTTCCTTGACGTTTCTTCCCTTTGGAGAACTGAGGATGAACCATCTGTCAATCTTAAATCCCCCCAAGACCTTGCACCATACTGCATTTTCCGATCTAGAAGCGTTCATACGAAGGAGTAGTGCGCCAAAATCTAAGCGGTGGACACTTCACGGAATCGCTTCTTGTAAAACATACCATTTCTCTATGCATATACTGGTGTAATTAAATTAGATAGATTGTATTACACAAGTCTACATGCGAATATTCTTTTGAGATTGGAACATAAAAAATAGAGAAGTGAGTCGGCTAGAGGAGAAATAATAGAAGTTCGAAGTTTATCTGCGTGCAGTGGCAGAGGGAGTGTCACGGACAACATACTAGAAATCTGACAGGTGGGGGCTAGTGTGGGACTGGGAGTGCATTCGAAGGTGACTTTTGTACGTTTTTGTTGAATAACTCGAAAACTACGGCGTCCAGCGAAAAGGTACCACAGTACGAAATTTAACTACATTATATTTCCTATAAAAAGGTACTGTTCATTTTTTCAGTACGAATAACAGTTTGCGCACAGCGATCGGGGGAATATGAGAATCTCATGCGCGGTTTATGAGGGCCAGCTGTAACATTGCGGGTTGCATAAAATGATGTCGGTAGGGGCAGCTGAACCAATGCGTATACATAATGGTGTTGGTCCTAGCTACTTCGCGTGGCTGCACTGAAATGCTTATCATTTGTATATCCTACCATGTATTAAAAATTACGCAAATTTGTGGTTTGTTGCATGACATCTTCATGATAATGTAATGTAATGTAATTGGCATAGTTGTGTATCCGGCTGGCGCTTATTTTCTTTCAAGCATTTCACACGGAAGAACTGTGTTTATCGGGAAATACAATACTGGCCATTAAAATTGCTAAACCAAGAAGAAATGCAGATGATAAACGGGTATTCATTGGACAAATATATTATACTAGAACTGACATGTGATTACATTTTCACGCAATTTAGGTACATAGATCCTGAGAAATCAGTACCCAGAACAACCACCCCTGGCCGTAATAACGGCCTTGATACGCCTGGGCATTGAGTCAAACAGAGCTTGGATGGCGTGTATAGGTAAAGCTGTCCATGCAGATTCAACACGATACCACAGTTCATCAAGAGTAGTGATTGGCGTATTGTGACGAGCCAGTTACACGGCCACCATTGACCAGACGTTTTCAATTGGTGAGAGATCTGGAGAATGCTGGCTAGGGCAGCAGTCGAACATTTTCTGTATCCAGAAAAGCCAGTAAAGGACCTGAAACATACGGTCGTGCATTATCCTGCTGAAATATAGGGTTTCGCAGGGATCGATTGAAGGGTAGAGCCACGGGTCGTAACACATCTGAAATGTAACGTCCACTGTTTAAAGTGCCGTCAATGGGAAAAAGAGGTGACCGAGACGTATAACCAATGGCACCCCATACCAACACGCCGAGTGATACGCCAGTATGACGATGAAGAATACACGCTTCCAATGCGCGTTCACCGCGATGTCGCCAAACACGGATGCGAACATCATGATGCTGTAAACAGAACCTGGATTCATCCGAAAAAGTGACGTTTTGCCATTCGTGCACCCAGGTTCGTCGTTGAGTACACCATCGCAGGCGCTTATGTCTGTGATGCAGCGTCAAGGGTAACCGCAGCCATGGTCTCCGAGCTGATAGTCCATGCTGCTGCAAACGTCGTCGAACTGTTCGTGCAGATGGTTGTTGTCTTGCAAACGTCCCCATCTGTTGACTCAGGGATCGAGACGTGGTTGCACGATCCGTTACAGCCATGCGGATAAGATGCCTGTCATCTCGACTGCTAGTGATACGAGGCCGTTGGGATCCAGCACGGCGTTCCGTATTACCCTCCTGAACCCACCGATTCCATATTCTGCTAACAGTCATTGGATCTCGACCAACGCGAGCAGCAATGTCGCGATACGATAAACGCGATAGGCTACAATCCGACCTTTACCGAAGTCGGAAACGTGATGGTACGCATTTCTCCTCCTTACAAAAATGGTTCAAATGGCTCTGAGCACTATGGGACTTAACAGCTATGGTCATCAGTCCCCTAGAACTTAGAACTACTTAAACCTAACTAACCTAAGGACATCACACAACACCCAGCCATCACGAGGCAGAGAAAATCCCTGACCCCGCCGGGAATCGAACCCGGGAACCCGTGCGTGGGAAGCGAGAACGCTACCGCACGACCACGAGATGCGGGCTCCTCCTTACACGAGGCATCACAACTACGTCTCACCAGGCAACGCCGGTCAACTGCTGTTTGTGTATGAGAAATCGGTTGGAAACTTTCCTGATGTCAGCACGTTGTAGGTGTCGCCACCGACGCCAACCTTGTGTGAATGCTCTGAGAAGCTAATCATTTGCATATCACAGCATCTATTTCCTGTCGGTTAAATTTCGCGTTTGTAGTACTTCCCTTTCGTGGTGTAGCAATTTTAATAGCCAGTAGTGTAGTATCGCCGTCCAACCTGGTCTGAGCAAACTGTCTTCTGGATTTTGTGAACGTACAGAGCAATCTATTTAACAGCATCGATGTTTGCAGTTGCTGGTAGCCCGTTGACGTAACTGATGATAGGCGAAACCTCCACACGGAGTGTGGTTGACGTCAGCTTGCCGGTGTGATAGTTTGGTGCGAGCAGGGAGCAGCAGGAGGACGCGAAGCAGAGACAAATGAGTGTGCCGGATGGCGGCAGGTGTTTGGACAGCGGTCGCCAATTAGCAGCGCCGGGAGCAGCGGAGCCGTCTGCAGTGACGCGTAGCGCGGCGCCCAGCAGTCTGCTGTGTCCGGCGCACTCACTGTCTGACGGCCCGGCGGGCAGCGAGGCAGCGCGGCGGCGCGCCCACCGCTGGCCCACCGGACGAAAATTCACTCACTACAGTGCGCATGCGCAGATAAATCGTTAAGCCTTTATAGATGGCGAACCGATCGAGTCACGTGCTCAAACGCACGCGCATTTACCTGTACGTGAGGAAGTACCGATCAGTCAGACATTTACACTGCAGCGGCAAAAGTCCTGGAATCCTCCTCATATCGTGTCGGACCTACTTTTGCCCGGCGTAGTGCAGCAACTCGACATGGCATGGACTCCACAGGTCGTTGGAAGCCCCTGCGGAAATATTGAGCCATGTTGGCTCTAAGCCGTCCATAACTGCGAAAGTGTTGCCACTGGAGTTAGTGCACGAACTGATCTCTTGATTATGTCCTGCCGGCCGGTGTGGCCGTGCGATTCTAGGCGCTTCAGTCTGGAACCGCGTGACCGTTACGGAAGCAGGTTCGAATCCTGCCTCGGGCATGGATGTGGGGACCATTTGATTGTTGTTGTTGTGGTCTTCAGTCCTCAGACTGGTTTGATGCAGCTCTCCATGCTACTCTATCCTGTGCAAGCTTCTTCATCTCCCAGTACCTACTGAATCTGCTTAGTGTATTCATCTCTTGGTCTCCCTCTACGATTTTTAACCTCCACGCTGCCCTCCAGTACTAAATTGGTGATCCCTTGATGCCTCGGAACATGTCCTACCAACGGATCTCTTCTTGTAGTCAAGTTGTGCCACAATCTTGAAATAAATGGTTCAAATGGCTCTGAGCACTATGGGACTTAACATCTATGGTCATCAGTCCCCTAGAACTTAGAACTACTTAAACCTAACTAACCTAAGGGCAGCACACAACACCCAGCCATCACGAGGCAGAGAAAATCCCTGACCCCGCCGGGAATCGAACCCGGGAACCCGGGCGTGGGAAGCGAGAACGCTACCGCACGACCACGAGATGCGGGCCCCACAAACTTCCCTTCTCCCCAATCCTATTCAATACCTCCTCATTAGTTATATGATCTACCCATCGAATCTTCAGCATTCTTCTGTAGCACCACATTTCTAAAGCTTCTATTCTCTTCTTGTCCAAACTAGTTATCGTCCATGTTTCACTTCCACACATGGCTACACTCCATACAAATACTTTCAGAAACGACTTACTGACACTTAAATCTATACTCGATGTTAACAAATTTCTCTTCTTCAGAAACGCTTTCCTTGCCATTGCCAGTCTGCATTTTAAATCCTCTCTACTTCGACCATCATCAGTTATTTTGCTCCCCAAATAGCAAAACTCATTTACTACTTTAAGTGTCTCATTTCCTAATCTAATTCTCTCAGCATCACCCGACTTAATTCGACTACATTCCATTATCCTCGCTTTGCTTTTGTTGATGTTCATGTTATATCCTCCTTTCAAGACACTACAGTAAAGCTGCATGACCTCGGGAAAAATTACGGCTGTAGTTTCTCCTTGCTTTCAGCCGTTCGCAGTACCAGCACAGCAAGGCCATTTTGGTTAGCGTTACAAGGCTAGATCAGTCAATCATCCCGACTGTTGCCCCTGCAACTACTGAAAAGGCTGCTGCCCCTCTTCAGGAACCACACGTTTGTCTGGCCTCTCAACATATACCCCTCCGTTGCGGTTGCACCTACGGTACGGCTACCTGTATCGCTGAGGCACGCAAGCCTCCCCACCAACGGCAAGGTTCATGGTTCTTGGGATTATGTCCTATAAATGTTGAGCCAGCGACTGTCAATACAGCTGTCAAGCAACGTCTTTATAAAAGAAACTTTCACAATTCGACAACGTCAGAAACAACTACTCCAGCTAGAGTTTAACGCATACTGTAGCTCCTCCAACATCAAAGTAGGAAACAGCAACAGAGACAGTGATGTCATATAGATATCAAGACCACCTGATATAATCTGAAAATGGCAATCACGCCGAAGTAGCCCTGTTCCAAAAAAAAATATTATCGAATACAGCTGGGTCCGCTTACAATGGTGAGTAAATAGTCTTACCAATTTCGTGCACGTTTTCTCAACTAGTATAGGGCATCATGTCGTGCAAAATAAAAAAACGCCGCTCAGAGAAACAACTCAAACAACTGAAATTAATCGCAGTTTTTACGTTACTGTCCAGAAGCGTCGGCTGAACTGGCTGTTGCAATTGACACCTGAGATAGCAGACCGATACGAAAACCGTGCACCGGACTCAAGGTGTGATAAAGCTCATTTTCTGATCGGTTGCTCGTATGGCAGCTGTCCTGTAAACATCTGGCTATGAATCACTTCGTTGTTCTGATAAAGGTATAGTCTTGGCCACACACTTTATACAGTAGGCGTGGCGTGATAGTGTTGTTTAACTGCATTAACTGTAATTCCGTGCCTTCAGAAGGTTACCTGTTGTGGACGATACATCGCCACAGGCTATTCAACGAATAATGGTGAATGTTTACAAATAGTCTGTTCCATAATCTTCAGTCGTTGAGAATTTGATGGCTGTATTCGTACGTGGCAACATTTCTCTTGATGACGACACTTAAGATAGACGACCTTAAATAAACATATCGAGAAAGAGCTCAGTACGAAGGCTACTCAAAATTTGGGTTATCACCTCGAAAAACATGACGTTACGTAATTAGTTCTTTGTCTGCAGGTACACGTCTACAGTCCTGGTACACACTGAAATCCCCGCGTCACAGAGGAGCGAAAGCAAAATTGCGCAATCCATTCATAAAGTGAAGAATCGTAAAGCCATTGCGTCAGTGGTAACTGAACAACGCTAACCGCGTGAAACGTAATTCGTCCATGAAGCGAACGAAGTACTGTTTTAAATAAATGGAAAACTGAATTAACAATTCGGTCCGCAAGATGCCATTGACCAATAGACTTGTATGGCAACTAAAGTGAGTTTCCAACCTAAAATTGTAAGTGATTTCTGATGCCTATATAACTGAAAATATGTTTCTTTCTCCGTGTCTTCGACGATTAAAAGAAAAGGGATCTACTCTCAACATATTTCATGAAATGAAATGCATTTCACTCCAGCATCACAAACTAAGAGGCAACTACTTCCACAAATATCCAGATTACAGGAAAACATGAGGAGCCTGTTTCAACAGAAGACACCCTAGCACACTCTCAACTACAATTCATAGGAAATTAGTACCATCACTGCCACAACAGTAAAATCTCAATAAGCTATTTTTTCATTACTTACCTGAAAAATAACAAGCTGCGCTGTTATCTGGAAAAGAAAGTCGTGTTTGGTCCCACGTAAGTGCACTGCGGTGCTCTGACTCGTAATTCATACTTGTACTTTCACACCAAACCCATAATTGTACACTAATTTCTCAACTTAATAAAATTTTATCATTAAAAGCTGTACATAAAATTTTTCAGTCTAGCAGGCTGCAATTCGGTAAATAAATAGATATAGCTCATTTTAAAATCTCATTTAACTTCACTTTGCTGCCGTCTCCAACAAATTAAAATGCTCATCTCTGTTTACAGCTACAGAAATTCTGTGTAAATGTTTTATTGGAGAACACATGAATAACTCACTTTCTTCTTCAGCATTTGTGACGGAAAAGACGAGTTTTTATCGCTGCTCAGAGCCCGTACACAAGGTAAACAAACACAGTTTTTAAAGATACATATCTACAATATGGCTGAATCTCCGTCTGTTCTTTGTTGCTCACGGCAAAGTGGCACTTACGTCGTTGTCTTGGATCATCTTTCCCTCAATATCTTAGAATAGCAGTTTTTTAGCGGCATGAAGCTAACTACTCACAACTACATAGAACACTTTCGTAACCACGACTGACTCTTGCAAAGTATTAAGGGTGGTACACAGATGATACGACACCGGGGTCTGCACTAGAAAATACAGGGTGTATCAAAAAGAAACATCCGATTTTTTTTAAAAAAAATCATTATTATGTGATTTCGGATATGTGCGTGAACAGCGTACTGTTGGTAAGAGCAAATTCTCGAGTTTTACATGGTTCCTGTTATGACATTCCAAAATTTAATGTGGTTTGTGTACTTTCACAGAAAAGGTATATTGTCCATTTTTCTTTGCCGAGAACACTTTTACAGGAAACACCTATCTCGATATGCTTGTGAACTTTCTTTTTCCACAGTGGGAGACTGATTCGAAAGACTTCATTTACCAACAGGATGGGGCATCGCCACACTGCCATCTGGAAGTGCTAGAATTTTTAAATCAAAGGATTACTGAACGATGGATCGGTCACACTGAACCAAATGATTCAGCCCCCAAGGCCACCGGACCTGACTGTGTGTGATTATTTCTTGTGGGTGTTTATAGAACACTCTGTTTATGTGCCTCCGTTACCAACAACTATGAATGAACTGAGTAGCAGCTGTGGAAGCTGTGACTCAAGACATGCTCGCTGCAGTGTGGGAACAATGTGAATAGCGCATTGACATATGCCATGCATCTCAAGGTAGGCATATTGAACACCTATGAAAATGTATGGAAAAAAGCTTTTTGAGTTTCCCGTTCATCGAAAAAGACAATTCATTGTGTATGTTTATTAGTTTCAGAAATATAGACGTGCCAAATCGGATGATTCTTTTTGATACGCCCTGTATTATGTGAAGTCCAGCTTTCGCACGGATTGTGACCAGCGTCTTCTGTGCTGCAAAAGGGATTTTTTTTAATGGTTAGCTTGCAAAAGTTAAAACAATGGCAACGCAAGTGGCCGAGTGAAGTGGTGTAATGTTTAAAAACATAATCTGTATTTGGCAGGCCGGCCATGGTGGCCGAGCGGTTCTAGGCGCTACAGCGCGACCGCTAAGTTCGCAGGTTCGAATCCTGCCTCGGGCATGGCTGTGTGTGCTGTCCTTAGGTTAGTTATGTTTAAGTAGTTCTAAGTTCTAGGGGACTGATGACCTCAGAAGTTAAGTCCCATAGTGCTCAGAGCCATTTGAACCATTTTTGTATTTGGCAGGAGCGAGCCTTAAATCTCCGTTCAGCTACCAAAATTGAGTTTTTCCGTGGCTTCCACAAATCGGAATGGTTCCTTTGAAAAGGGGAAGACCGACTTCAGTGTTTAATTCCACCTTGTGCTCGATCTCAAAAAATCTCGTCGTCGATGACACATGCAACTCTCCTTTTTTCTTTTTACGCACAGTTAAAAGAGCGCGTCTGAACGTAGTAACTTGGTCTGACAGCTTCATTTTCTTTTCTCTTCCCAAAATCTCTTCATGAATTCGTTGTGTTGCTTCTTCCGTTCCTCTGTCCTCTGTTTCCCAGCGGCTTTTTTAGCTTTGCCTGTGAAAGTGTGAGTTGCTACTAGGATTCCACAGTATTTGCGTTCTCTGATGGTATCTTCTGTGGCAGCCATTTCTCGTAAGTCTTGCTTAACTTCTTTTTAACAAAATAATTTTTCCTTTTTTTGAATTGCATTTGTTGTATTTAGTCTAATGTTGTACATTCTACAGACGCGACCATAGGACTTCAAGCGTCTTCTGTGTATTGCATCAGTGAACTTGTCTAGTGCTGTGTATAGGTCCACAGTTTTTCTTTTAATCCATGTACTATTTACATTAATGGAATCACAAATTTCACTTACAAGGGAACCTCCCCATCGCACCCCCCTCAGATTTAGTTATAAGTTGGCACAGTGGATAAGCCTTGAAAAACTGAACACAGATCAATCGAGAAAACAGGAAGAAGTTATGTGGAACCGTGAAAAAAATTAGTAAAATATACAAACTGAGTAGTCCATATGCAAGATAGGCAACATCAAGGAGAGTGCGAGCTCAGCAGCACCGTAGTCCCGTGGTTAGCGTGAGTAGCTGCAGACCGAGAGGTCCTTGGTTCAAGTCTTCCCTCGACTGAAAATTTTACTTGCTTTATTTTCGCAAAGTTATGATCTGTCCGTTCGTTCATTGACGTTTCTGTTCACTGCAATAAGTTTAGTGTCTGTGTTTTGCGACCGCACAGCAAAACCGTGCGATTAGTAGACGAAAGGACGTGCCTCTCCAATGGGAACCGAATCGCAAGGTCATAGGTCAACCGATTCCTACACGGGAAAACACGTCTGATACATGCTACACGACACTGGTGACGGCATGTGCGTCACATGACAGGAATATGTTGTCGACCCACCTAACTTGTACACTTAGCGAATGGGTAAAAAGATTCTTCTACCTTGCCAGATTTAGGTTTTCTTGTAGATGTGATAATCACTCCCAAAACAGTGATGACAACGTAAGAGTTTGTCACATAAACTGAAAATAAAAAATTAAAATTTTCACTCAAAGGAAGACTTGAACCTACGACCTCTCGTTCCGTAGCTGCTCTCGCTAACCACGGGACCACGGAGCAGCTTGCGTTCAAGCGTCCCTGATGTTGCCTATCTTCGCATGGACTACTGAGTTTGTATATTTTACTGATTTTTTTCATAGTTCCACACAACTACTTCCTGTTTTCTCGATTGATCTGTGTTCAGTTTTTCGAGGTCTATCCACTGTGCCAACTTATAACTAAATCTGAGGGGGGTGCGATGGGGAGGTTCCCTTGTTAGAATTTTTCGGTCCTCCTCTACAATTTCATCAATTTTTGAATGGCCTCCTAGAGATGCAGTTTCCGATGAATACAGTGCGTCATGCATCTACATCTACATCTACATGACTACTCTGCAATTCACATTTAAGTGCTTGAAAGAGGGTTCATCGAACCACAATCATACTATCTCTCTACCATTCCACTCCCGAACAGCGCGCGGGAAAACGAACACCTAAACCTTTCTGTTCGAGCTCTGATTTCTCTTATTTTATTTTTATGATCATTCCTATCTATGTAGGTTGGGCTCAAAAAAATATTTTCGCATTCGGAAGAGAAAGTTGGTGACTGAAATTTCGTAAATAGATCTCGTCGCGACGAAAAATGTCTTTGCTTTAATGACTTCCATCCCAACTCGCGTATCATATCTGCCACACTCTCTCCCCTATTACGCGATCAAACAAAACGAGCTGCCCTTTTTTGCACCCTTTCGATGTCCTCCGTCAATCCCACCTGGTAAGGATCCCACACCGCGCAGCAATATTCTAACAGAGGACGAACGAGTGTAGTATAAGATGTCTCTTTAGTGGACTTGTTGCATCTTCTAAGTGTCCTGCCAATGAAACGCAAGCTTTGGCTCGCCTTCCCCACAATATTATCTATGTGGTCTTTCCAACTGCAGTTGTTCGTAATTTTAACACCCAGGTATTTAGTTGAATTGACAACCTTGAGAATTGTACTATTTATCAAGTAATCGAATTCCAACGGATTTCTTTTGGAACTCGTTATTTAGCATCAACTGCCACTTGCCACACCATACAGCAATCTTTCCTAAATCGCTTTGCAACTGATACTGGTCATCGGATGACCTTACTAGACGGTAAATTACAGCATCATCTGCGAACAACCTAAGAGAACTGCTCAGATTGTCACCCAGGTCATTTATATAGATCAGGAACAGTAGAGGTCCCAGGACGCTAACCGAGCGAGGTGGCGCAGTGGTTAGCATACTGGACTCGCATTCGGGAGGACGACGGTTCAATCCCGCGTCCGGCCATCCTGATTTAGGTTTTCCGTGATTTCCCTAAATCACTTCAGGCAAATGCCGGGATGGTTCCTTAGAAAGGGCACGGCCGATTTCCTTGCCCATCCTTCCCTAATCCGAGCCTGTGCTCCGTCTCTAATGACCTCGTTGTCGACGGGACGTTAAACAGTAATCTCCTCCTCCTCCCAGGACGCTTCCCTGGGGAACACCTGACATCACTACAGTTTTGCTCGATGATTTGCCGTCTATTACTACGAACTGCGACCTTCCTGACAGGAAATCACGAATCCAGTCGCACAACTGAGACGATACCCCGTAGGCCCGCAGCTTGATTAGAAGTCGCTTGTGAGGAACAGTGTCAAAAGCTTTCCGGAAATCTAGAAATACGGAATCAACTTGAGATCCCCTGTCGATAGCGGCCATTACTTCGTGCGAATAAAGTGCTAGCTGCGTTGCATAAGAACGATGTTTTCTGAAACCGTGCTGATTACGTATCAATATATCGTTCCCTTCGAGGTGATTCATAATATTTGAATACAGTATATGCTCCAAAACCATACTGCAAACTGACGTCAATGTATAGGTCTGTAGTTAGATGGATTACTCCTACTACCCTTCTTAAACACTGGTGCGACCTGCGCAATTTTCCAGTCTATAGGTACAGATCTATCGGTGAGCGAGCGGTTGTATATGA
The DNA here is from genome assembly GCF_023898315.1 of Schistocerca nitens. Classification (NCBI taxonomy): domain Eukaryota; kingdom Metazoa; phylum Arthropoda; class Insecta; order Orthoptera; family Acrididae; genus Schistocerca; species Schistocerca nitens. The sequence continues at coordinate 739,259,108 of NC_064615.1, forward strand.
GTGCTAAGTAGGGAGCTATTGTATCAGCGTAATCTGAAAGGAACCTAATCGGTATACAATCTGGATCTGAAGACTTGCCCGTATCAAGCGATTTGAGTTGCTTCGCAACCCCTAAGGTATCTACTTCTAAGAAACTCATGCTAGCAGCTGTTCGTGTTTCAAATTCTGGAGTATTCCATTCGTCTTCCCTGGTGAAGGAATTTCGGAAAACTGCGTTCGATAACTCCGCTTTAGCGGCACAATCGTCGGTAACAATACCATCGGCACTGCGCAGCGGAGGTATTGACTGCGTCTTGCCGCTTGTGTACTTTACATACGACCAGAATTTCTTCGGATTTTCTACGAAATTGCGAGACAATGTTTCGTTGTGGAACCTATTAAAGGCATCTCGCATTGAAATTCGTACCAAATTTCGCGCATCTGTAAATTTTAGCCAATCTTCGGGATTTCGCGTTCTTCTGAACTTCGCATGCTTTTTCCGTTGCCTCTGCAACAGCGTTCGGACCTGTTTTTTGTACCACGGGGGATCAGTTCCATCTCTTACCAGTTTATGAGGTATGAATCTCTCAATTGCTGTTGCTACTATATCTTTGAATTTGAGCCACATCTCGTCTACATTTGCATAGTCAGTTCGGAAGGAATGGAGATTGTCTCTTAGGAAGGCTTCTAGTGACACTTTATCCGCTTTTTTAAATAAAATTATTTTGCTTTTGTTTCTGGTGGATTTGGAAGAAACGGTATTGAGCCTAGCTACAACGACCCTGTGATCACTAGTCCCTGTATCAGTCATGATGCTCTCTATCAGCTCTGGACTGTTTGTAGCTAAGAGGTCAAGGGTATTTTCGCAACCATTTACAATTCGCGTGGGTTCGTGGACTAACTGCTCGAAATAATTTTCGGAGAAAGCATTTAGGACAGTCTCGGAAGATATTTTCTGCCTACCACCGGTCTTGAACAAGTATTTTTGCCAACTTATCGAGGGAATGTTGAAGTCCCCACCAACTATAACCGTATGAGTGGGGTATTTATTTGTTAAGAGACTCAAATTTTCTCTGAACTGTTCAGCAACTATATCATCGGAGTCTGGGGGTCGGTAGAAGGAGCCAATCATTAACTTAGTTCGTCTGTTAAGTGTAACCTCCACCCATACCAATTCGCACGGAGTATCTACTTCGACTTCACTACAAGATAAACCACTACTGACAGACACAAACACTCCACCACCAATTCTGCCTAATCTATCTTTCCTGAACACCGTCTGAGACTTCGTAAAAATTTCTGCAGAACTTATTTCATGCTTTAGCCAGCTTTCTGTACCTATAACGATTTCAGCTTCTGTGCTTTCTATTAGCGCTTGAAGCTCAGGGACTTTCCCAGCACAACTACAACAATTTACAACTACAATTCCGACTGTTCCTTGATCCAAGCACGTCCTGTATTTGCCATGCACCCTTTGAGATTGCAGCCCACCCCGTATTTTCCCGAGGCCTTCTAACCCAAAAAACCGCCCAGTCCACGCCACACAGCCTCCGCTACCCGTGTAGCCGCCAGCTGAGTGTAGTGAACTCCTGACCTATTCAGCGGAACCCGAAACCCCACCACCCTATGGCGCAAGTCAAGGAATCTGCAGCCAACACGGTCGCAAAACCGTCTGAGCCTCTGATTCAGACCCTCCACCCGGCTCTGCACCAAAGGTCCGCAGTCGGTTCTGTCAACGATGCTGCAGATGGTGAGCTCTGCCTTCATCTCGTAAGCAAGACCGGTAGCCTTCACCAAATCAGATAGCCGCTGAAATCCAGAGAGAATTTCCTCAGCTCCAAAGCGACACACGTCATTAGTGCCGACATGTGCCACCACCTGCAGCTGGCTGCACCCTGTGCTCTTCATGGCATCCGGAAGGACCCTTTCCACATCATGCAATGCCGAAGTTGCGCATTGTGGGAAGTCACTCGTTCGTTGTAGTAATACCGTTTTATTCCGTATGCTTTCTGGATTTTGGTGGCTCTTTCTAAATTGGCTTTACTGTCTAGTCCAGATAGTATTATGATTTCTCCGAGATATCTAAAAGAAGACACATGAGAAATTGCCCCATATTTCGTTTTTAGTGGAAATCGTACGATATTTTTATGTAAATTTTTCATCAAATGTGTCTTCTCAGGTATTTAAGGTCAATCTTTGATGCTATCTCGTGCAACTTCTCTATTGCGTACTGTGTTTCCTCCCTAGTCTTAGTGTAGATAGCTAGATCGTCAGCGTAACCTAGGCACTTCAGTTTGATTCTCTGTCCTGAGGCCTCGAAGTTTCTAGCCTAGATTTCTTTCCCCTTCAAAATGAAGTCTTTCCACTGGAGGATCGCAGTAATACTTGATGATTACCTGCAAAATTTACTGATCTGTGATCCTCCAGTGGAAAGATCGCATTTTGAAAAACGTATACACATGAAACTCCAATATTCTTTTTTCTGCTACATGTCTTTTGGAGCAACTTAATTATAATTACCTGAGACGATGCCAGGATTTCGGAGGGAAAAGATTGGGTTTCTTCGGGAAACGCATCGACCCCAAATGTGCTTTGGCTGTAGCACAACTGACAAGATTTGAATTTCGCAATACTGTAACATCAACCAATAGTTAGACATTCGTAAGTGAGCAAGGTGCATTCACCTAAAAGAAGACTGCATCGAAAAACAAGTGCATGTTCTACCTGAATATAAATTTTATCCACACACACACACACACACACACACACACACACACACACACACACGTGTGCGCGTGCGTGCGAGTTGCTCTCACAATTGTGACACTGCATACGGTTGTTCCTATATTCATGCAGTAGTCAGCTGGACAGAATTCCTTTCACCACCACCATACTGATTCCTCATCTTCACTGCATGTCGAAACTTTCGCTGTCGCCTGCCTGCGAAAAGACGTGACTGATGATCGCAGTTGCTTCTTGCAGCAGAGATGGCAGCAACTACCACCACCTGAAGATGTCGAGCAATAGCGTCGATGAAATGTTGTGCGATTTATAAAATACCTCCCGGCGGCAAACCCGAGAACTGTGTTTGCGACAGATCCTCTGGAAAAGCCTGAAAAGTCACAGCACGGTGGTGATTTGTAACGCCGACGCCCACCCATTTAAATGAAATGCAGTAGTGCATTCGTTCGTTTCCGTCTCCATTCAGCTTTTCCAGAACGTAGCAGCTCTGATGGCTTTGTTATTTGCCTCGATCAAGTCTTCTTTTCCGAAAGGTTGTTCCAGTAGAGGGCGTATTAGCAAGTGGCCCGGATCTTGTGAATGAAATCATAATATTACGACGTTAAAATTCAAGCACTGATGTAGGGGAAGGGGGGGGGGGGGCATATTTAAAGAGACGTGTTGTCATCAAAATATTTAGCAAAACCAGACAATACGTAAATGTTAACCAATGAATATGAATTTGAGCTCCAGCCCTAGTACACACGCCCTTTTTCTTTAGTAAATTATGTAACCAATTTACAACGAAACCACGTAAATTAACTCAATGCACTCTTAACTTTCCTAGACAAGTTCTCCGTCGCAAACAAGATATAATTAAATGAATTATAAAATAATTTTGTGGTATGTAATGTATTTTGATATCTTCACAAGAAAAAATAGAAAAAAATTTTCAAAGCTTCTCGAGTACAACAACCAAATGGCGTCTACTACGAATCTGCTGGCTCTATAGCAATAATAAAACTCAAGAAACATCTAGTCACGCAAAAATACTCCTATGTACTGTGAGTGTAACCCTTCTATACTTTTGCATTCTCTGAAGGTTGACCAGCTTTGAAATTTTGAACACTGATTTCTTAAAAACTCTTGATAAGCGCATCGTACTGGAGCACCATTTGTTAAATCTGAATATGTACCGCAGTCGTGCCAAAGACGAGGAAAATCGGAGACGTACTGGGTGTTCAGTTTCTTCTCTTGTGAGACTTGTCCAGCGGACGTTGCTTCACAGCTCGCAACTGTGAACGTCAATGTGTTAACCAGGATCTACACACATCTGACAAGACCTGAACATTTCGCACATTCTTTGAAACCTGCTTGTGCCTGAAAATGTTCACTACTCTCTGCTGCTTGTTGCCTCAGTTCGCACTCATGAAGGCAATAAAACCTAAACGACGGCTGAATTACGGGAACGAAGTATTAAAGCGCTGTGTAAAGTGCAAAGGTCGAAAGTCTTACGAATTGGTGGCTCACCCAGATCTACGACTGAGCTGCGCCTGTGAGGGATTAGTTCACCGGGATGAGCCCGGCTGCCGCATTGTCTGTGCCCTTATCTCGCTGTGAGGCCCTCATCTGGTGTTTGCTTCGGTCACGCCGTCAACCTGTAAGCAGGTGTCTTCAGAGCCCGTTTGTTTCTCCTGTTTCACACTGTGATGACGCCGCCACTGAACTTTTACAAGAAGTCGCTGAAGACATAAGAATATATGGCACATTCCCTTATTTATTACGTACAACCTCGCTATTTTTAGCTGTCTAATATCCAGTCGACAGTTTAATAAATGTCATTTCACGACTCTTTCATCAGAAGGCTAGAATTCTTGTTCAGTGATAAATTTACGCCCGGGCTAGACCGTCCTGCAGACACGGTGAAGAGTAAGCGTTATCAGTAAATTCAGCATGGCGATACTGCAGTGGCCTCTGTTGTCTGTATAATGCGCCAAGTTTATTAGATTTATAACCCTTCGAAAATAAAGTTCAAAAATGACGGTTCCCAGTCTCGTCAAGAGAAAAGTTAGTACTGTGGTTTTATAATCGTGAAATGAGAAACAGTATCTTAGGCGTATCTGTAACTCGTTTTGTTTATGGCGAAAGGTCAAATAAGAGGCACGAAAAAAGATGAAATTATCTCGGGTTTCCAGCCGCGTCAAGTGGTTTAAAATCCTCGAGTTTTCTAACAAGTACCTGTCGGCCATTGTCAAGTGGTGGCTGTCGTGTGGGTCCTGCTGCCGTCTTTATATTATAGCACTACCGCCTGTGACGTCACGGGCGCCCAGGCTAGCGCCATATGCAATGAGGTGACAAAAGTCATGGGATAGCGACATTCACTTACACACAGATGGCGGTAGTATCACGTACACGAGGTATAAAAGGATCGTGCACTGGAGGAGCTGTCAGTTGTGCTCAGGTGAAGCATGCGAAAAGTTTCCGACGTGGTTATGGCTGCCCGATCGGAAATAACAGACTTTGAACGCGGAATGGTAGTTGGAGCTAGACACATGGGACACTGCATTTCGGAAAACCTTAGGGAGTGCAATATCCCGAAATCCACAGTGATAAGAAAGTGCCGAGAATACCAAATTCCAGGCATTACCTCTCTCCACGGACAACGCAGTGGCCGACGGCCTTCACTTAACGACTGTGAGCAGCGGCGTTTGCATACAGTTGCCTGTGCTAACAGACAAGCAGCATTGCGTGAAAGAACCTCCGAATTCAGTGTGGGACGTACGATGAACTTATAACGTATCCGTTAGGACATGCGGCGAAATTTGGCGTTAATGGCCTGTGACAGGAAATGACCGCGCGAGTGCCTTTGCCAACTTCACATCGCCTGCAGCGCCTCTCCTGGGCTCGTGACCGTATCGCTTGGACCCTAGATGACTGGGAAACTGTTGCCTGGTCAGATGAGTCCCGATTTAAGTTGGCATGGGCTAATGGTGGGGTTTGGGTGTGGCGCAGATCCCTCGAAGCCATGTACTGAGGTTGTCAACAAGACACTGTGCAAGTTGTTGATGGCTCCATAATGGTGTGTGAAACAATCACTGACTGGAAATTATGTTCGGCTACTTAAAGGCCTTCTGCAGCCGTTCATGGACCTCATGTTCCCAAACAATGATGGAATTTTTATGGATGACAATGAGCCATGTCACTGGGCCACAATTGCCTGCGACTCGTTTCAAGAACATTCTGCACAGTTTGAGTGAATGGTGTGGCCACTCAGATCATCCGACATGAAACCCATTGAACGTTTATAGGACATAAGAGAGAGGTCAGTTCGTGCACGAAATGCTGCATCGGCACCGCTTTCGCAGTTATGGGCGGCTGTAGAGACAGCATGGCTCAATATTGCAAGGGGCTTTCAACGACTTTTTGAGTCCATGTCATGTCGTATTGTTGCACTACGCCGGACAAAAGGTGGTCTGACACGATATGAGGAGGTATCTCACGAATTTTGTCATCGCAGTATAAGGTAATGTTCTGGTCGCGCGACAGCCACATCTGCTTCAACCTTCTGTTGGCTGGGTCTCAAGTTGTGCCTTACTGCAGACTGCCGTCTTTATTGCGGGTGATTTCAGAAATATTGACATCCATTGCTCTTTCATGATGCTATCCCAGAAATCGTTTGTCCCGTTAATAGCAGATGTTTCGCAGAATGAAACTCGATGTCAGTTTTTGTGGGCATTAATGGTTGTTTTCATTGGCAATAATGGTTGTTTCCATTGGCAATGATGGATGTTTTCAATGGCTGTGATGGATGTTTTCAATGGCTGTGATGGATGTTTTCATTGGCGGTGATGGTTGTTTTAATTGTCATTGATGGCTGGTTTTAATTTTCGTCGACAGTTGTTTTAATTTTTCGTCGACAGTTGTTTTAATTTTTCGTCGACAGTTGTTTTCATTGGCATTGATGTTTGTTGTTAATTTATGTTGACGTTAACTGGTTGTTGTTGATGGTACGATGATGATGATGGACATTGTTGGTGACCAGTGGTGGTGGTGGTGGTGGTGGTGGTGGTGGTGGTGGTGCAGCTGCTAGCGATGTCTGATGTCTTCCTCACCACACATGGAAATTTATTGCGGGATAATTTATTCCACAAGGTCGGAACTGTTATGCAGTGGTTTGAAGGGCACGATGATGAATTTCAGATGATGTACTGGCCCTCAAAATGATTTAACTGTAGGCAGTAGACAATAACTACTAGGTCGCATCACTGAATTTCCTGGCAGAACTCCACATACCGTATGGCACTCTGACATGGAGTTCTTTTCAACCTTAATTTTCAGAGACCTCGACCACATGTAACATCGCAAACACATGCAGTTTTTTGAGGTAATGATGCCCTCTCGTGAACAATGGGAATGCGACCACTTCTAAGGACGTGACGTGTTTGCATTTAACGCATATAGACTCCAGTAAAGGCGTAGTCCTGTAATCAGAGAAGAAAATCGAGGCTGTGCTGAACTTGACCCCCTGCTAGGCCCATTACAACCATATTCAGTTTGGTGGAGGAATGGTCTGCTATTTGGAACAGTGTACTAGACAATTAAACATCTTAGACATGGGAGAATGTTCTCAACGAGAAAAATTTGCGTGCACCGGTACGAGGATATATGTTTCTCCCTTGTCCCCTCTCCCCTGACCCTCCATCCCCCTCCACCGCGCCACTTTGAATTAAACGGCACAATGGTAGTAACACTTCCACTGTCCATGTATACTGTTGGTGTCAAGAGTCGAGAGAACGTGTATTTGCGTGTGCTGGTTCTGAGAGGACGTAGATGACTTATTTTTGGAAAGGTTATGGGAAAGCGTAATACGTCTGTGCAAAGAATCGCATGCTTGATGCTAATAAGACGAGTTCTGGAGTACTGTTTCAGCGTTAGGAGCTCTAACCAAGTAGACATTACAGCAGGCATCGAACAAATTCAGACACGCCGCTGGGATCGTAATGGTCGATGTAACCCTTACGAAAGTGCAACAGAAATGCTCCGGAAACTGAAATGGTAACACTAGCAAGAGAAACGACGTAGTTCTCACGAGATCCTTTTGGGTTAATGCAGAAGAGCTGCAGTTGCAGGAGGTGTTCCACCATTATGCATCCAACATAATGTTTCTAGCGTAGACATCAGAGTAGTAACACGAGAGAGAACAGGGCACACACAGAGGCATGTAGACCATAGTTTTTCTCTCGCTCAGTATGCAAATAGAATAGAACAGAGAACTACTAATATTGGTTCGAGTTGCCCTCCAACATGTACTGTAAAGAATAAACACACAAGGACGCCTACATCGAAGACCAGCCACTGTTTATCGTTATCATTAGAATTATGTGGTGTAAGCTAAAGACAAATGAACCTTTTGCTGGAAACTGTGTTCCGAGTAAGGGTGCCTCGCCTTGGCTTTCTCCTGCAAACGACAACGGTGCAGTACGTCTTAGGAGAGATGAATTGTTTATAGTAGTCAGAGAAGCTTCTGCTTCGGCATTTGTGCACATCGTTTGCGAGTGTGGTGTCGATCGGATGATTGACACGTGCTGTGCTTTGTCAATCAGCGACGTTCAGTGCCATCGTTTGCGCCATCATGTGAGGAACTATGGACTACAATGACAGTACATCTCTGCCGTTTGTTGAAGACGTGTAAGATACGACTAATGTGCCATCTTGACCCTACTGTTGCCGTTCCTCCGACGTCAGGAAGACTGGCTCTTCCTAGAAGGCTATCACCGTACACCCTTCTCGCAATACTTACCGCGTTTTCAAAGATGTACTGTACTTCGTCTGTCGTGGCCAATAACTCATCATCAGGCCCGATATCTTTGAAGCTGTGTGGTACTATATGGGACAGTGTTTGGTCCATAGTCACATTGGATGTCATATATCAGGAAGGTGATCTTGAGATTAGGCTAGAATAGCGCCAATACACGACCCTAACATGTTCGTTATAGATCTCCATCTCTTTCAAGCAAAGTTTAGCATCCCGCATTTAGTTGAGGTATTTCTGGAAATCCGATTCGTCTGCCGCGTTTATTGCAATGCTGGCATGGGGAATAAGACTCTGGTATAAACAGTGACCAGTGGGCAGCAATACGTGAGTCTCTTTGGCGTCCAGATTCGGAGAACGTCTGAGGCATGTGAGATTGATGACCAGGTCAATCGTCAGAAGACTCCAAACGGGAATGAAATCGTCAACTAGGCTGAACAGCCGGCAATATCATTTTGGATCATTCCTATAAACACCAAGAAATCGCACATTTTCGTTGTCATTAGCTCAGAACACTCAAATCGTTTCATGATAATCTAGAGGAACTGCGCGGCTTCTGTGTGGTCATAATGGTGCCATCGGAAGCTCGCCCACACACCAAAGACTTCTAGCACTCGTGAATTCCATAAAGAATTTACGTCATTTTGCATTCGAAAAATGGACAAACTCGAAACAAGATGGGTGGTAATATTGTCTGCTAGACCAATACATACTGCTAAATCTAAACTCATCGGGCTAAAGAGCACATGGGTCGCTTTGAAGCACTGCAGATGCTGTGCACCTCTTACTAGATGGTCATGTGACCATCCTTGGTTTGCAATATATCTTGGGAGTGAAATGGTACTTACGGGTTATAACATTTCAAATCGAACGAAAAATGAGAAAATTGACCTCGTATTTTTTAAAATCATTAATATTTCTACATGTGCCAATTTCAGTAAAAGAAAACAACTTTTACAAAGGTATCTCTAAGATGAGGGGTGTGAAACCCGCGGCCCACAGCAAATGACAGTCCTGCCTAGGAGAAAAAGAAAAAGAAATTCCGTAAAATTCCATTTTTGAAAATATACCATAAGTTGAATATTTTCAATCTGAAGCTCCCGCCACCCGGTGCCATTTTCTCACTTTTTTCCTTTCTCAGCAGTTATTGGTAGCAGTGTTAAAGATATGCGCGGTCCAAATATACTCGTCTTCCAATGTAGCCCATGTCAGCTAAAAGATTGCCTACCCTCTCTTAAATGTTTAGCAGTTTTTGAATTAAAATTCGGTAGAGTTCGCAATATTCTCAGAACGAGATATTTTGTCTGTCGTGTAATTTAAGAACTTTATATCGGATCACAGTGAAATACAGTTCATTTTTGTTGATAGAGGTGAGTAACAGTAACACACCAACGATTAACACAATTCTTAGAAACCTATGTTTCTTGTATTAAGCATAAACACAATTTTCCTACTGATTAAACTTACATGGCTTGAACCTCTTTTTGTTACACACTGATTTCGTTCAAAGTTCTATGGATCCCCTTGTCTGAAACATGGAAAAAAATTAAATAGTAAACATTTACTCTCGCGTTATACTTAGTTTGCAATGTGCTGCCGTCTGCCACTTGTCAGGGAAAGAGGCGTCGTGAAGTTGTGTTTCATAATATGGCGTAGCGCAGCCAGCGGGTTTTGCGGTTGTTTCTGTTTACTTTCTATTTTTTCTAAAGCTCTCCATTGAAGATATCATAAAAATATGTAATACAGTGTTTTTAAATCAGTTATTGAACAATACGGTATAATTTTTATTCCATTTAGAACTGTGTTTTTCAGAAAAAATATGAAATATGATGAAAATTACATTAAATATAATTTCTAAAAATACCGCATGAATACCACCTAGAAGTATACAATATTACTTTCATTCTGAATTTTATTTGGGAATTTTACTTGGAATAATTTCTGAGGTACGAATCTTAGAATAGCGTGATTTTATTAAATCACGATAACTTTGACCCATTAAAAAACCTTTAAGCTCTTGTTTATCGCAGCTGCAGTTTCGTAGATGATACTAACTTAACGCTTACTTAATATAACAGACAACTTGTTCTCCACAAAAATTCAAGGTTTCGTGCTGTCCGAACTGAAATGGAAGAACCAGTATGAGCCAGTCTGTTGTACGGAATCAGTAAGATGGGAGACGTAGAGACGAAACAGAGTTATGAGAGGAGCTGCCGTGTTTGGATGTGCCCGTGACCACAAAGAGAACGAAGTTGCCAGATTTTCTGACGTACCAACCCGAACTGTTCTACGAGGAATGGTGCACCACTAGCTGCCATGTAACACAGGGCTGGAACAGTAGTTGTAGAAAGAACCGATAGCTACCGGAAACACGTGTCTTCAATGAAAATCTGTTTCAACCTCGACAGGAATTGCTGCTATCAGTGAATTCAGGTCACTCTCCACCAGCGTCTGAGTGAACAATGCGAAAGGAACTTGTAACGTGCGCGTGGGGCACACGATACTCCTTAAAGCCTGTATTATGGTAAGTGAACGGGCTTCACCTTATGAGAGAGGATTTTCGTATAGATATCGACCGCGTGTACCTGAATGGTGGCAAATCAGACTTACACCCACTCTGTAATAACAATGATCCGTCAAGTAAGTTCAAAATGCAATTACACGTCAGTATGGAACAAAAGTAACACTGAAGATGCTACCAATTTGATAATAATACGGTCGCCAGCCTAATTAGGCATTAACTGAGTTTCTTCCCTGTACAAGTTGGTGTATATTCATGCAAAACAATACGTAGTAACACTGCATAATATAGTAGAATTTTAGAACCAGGAAATCTATTGAACTGATAGTCTCACGTTCTGTACTGATATGGAAAAACCATAAATACATAACACTACACTATAATGTATACTACAAAACTTCGTACTATCTATTGATCTGATTAAAATCGGGCATAGGTTACCCTAGAAATAGCACTTTCGAATCACACACACAATGTCAATTTTGATAAAGATAAAACACTGATAAATTTTGACTTTTATATTGATTTTAACTTTTGCTGGTCAAATCAATTTAGAACACTTCAGAATCAAATTAATAAAAAAAAAAGGGGGGGCTGAAACTGTTATGATTACTACAAAAAAAATTGATTACTGAAATTATTATGCGCTCAAGATTTCCAGTATATGAGTTACTACTCTTTTTATCTTATTTCCTGCTCATTTAAATAACATTATATCTGTCTCGAAATAATTAAACTTGATTACTACACTCCTGGAAATGGAAAAAAGAACACATTGACACCGGTGTGTCAGACCCACCATACTTGCTCCGGACACTGCGAGAGGGCTGTTCAAGCAATGATCACACGCACGGCACAGCGGACACACCAGGAACCGCGGTGTTGGCCGTCGAATGGCGCTAGCTGCGCAGCATTTGTGCACCGCCGCCGTCAGTGTCAGCCAGTTTGCCGTGGCATACGGAGCTCCATCGCAGTCTGTAACACTGGTAGCATGCCGCGACAGCGTGGACCTGAACCGTATGTGCAGTTGACGGACTTTGAGCGAGGGCGTATAGTGGGCATGCGGGAGGCCGGGTGGACGTACCACCGAATTGCTCAACACGTGGGGCGTGAGGTCTCCACAGTACATCGATGTTGTCGCCAGTGGTCGGCGGAAGGTGCACGTGCCCGTCGACCTGGGACCGGACCGCAGCGACGCACGGATGCACGCCAAGACCGTAGGATCCTACGCAGTGCCGTAGGGGACCGCACCGCCACTTCCCAGCAAATTAGGGACACTGTTGCTCCTGGGGTATCGGCGAGGACCATTCGCAACCGTCTCCATGAAGCTGGGCTACGGTCCCGCACACCGTTAGGCCGTCTTCCGCTCACGCCCCAACATCGTGCAGCCCGCCTCCAGTGGTGTCTCGACAGGCGTGAATGGAGGGACGAATGGAGACGTGTCGTCTTCAGCGATGAGAGTCGCTTCTGCCTTGGTGCCAATGATGGTCGTATGCGTGTTTGGCGCCGTGCAGGTGAGGGCCACAATCAGGACTGCATACGACTGAGGCACACAGGGCCAACACCCGGCATCATGGTGTGGGGAGCGATCTCCTACACTGGCCGTACACCACTGGTGATCGTCGAGGGGACACTGAATAGTGCACGGTACATCCAAACCGTCATCGAACCCATCGTTCTACCATTCCTAGACCGGCAAGGGAACTTGCTGTTCCAACAGGACAATGCACGTCCGCATGTATCCCGTGCCACCCAACGTGCTCTAGAAGGTGTAAGTCAACTACCCTGGCCAGCAAGATCTCCGGATCTGTCCCCCATTGAGCATGTTTGGGACTGGATGAAGCGTCGTCTCACGCGGTCTGCACGTCCAGCACGAACGCTGGTCCAACTGAGGCGCCAGGTGGAAATGGCATGGCAAGCCGTTCCACAGGACTACATCCAGCATCTCTACGATCGTCTCCATGGGAGAATAGCAGCCTGCATTGCTGCGAAAGGTGGATATACACTGTACTAGTGCCGACATTGTGCATGCTCTGTTGCCTGTGTCTATGTGCCTGTGGTTCTGTCAGTGTGATCATGTGATGTATCTGACCCCAGGAATGTGTCAATAAAGTTTCCCCTTCCTGGGACAATGAATTCACGGTGTTCTTATTTCAATTTCCAGGAGTGTATATCAATATTGAAGTTATCTTTCAACTTCGTTAGACCTTCGTTATTCATTTACTGGTTCATCAACAAAACAGTTCTTGAAACACCATTCTAACATAGTTAGGTCTGCAAGTAATTATTATTAACACAAAACTTAATTTTTCATTTCGGGACACTCGGATTGCACAACATTTGGAAAGGACCCTGTTTAGGTTAGTTGTGAGGATAATTAAATGATGGGAAAGTTCTGGTATAATTTTGGTTGTTATTGAATAGTTCACTCTCTGGTCCATATGAATACAATACTAAAAGTTTCAACCTGCTTGTATCGATCCGGCGGTTGGCGGGCGGCGAGATGGCGAGGCACAGAGCACACAGACAACCACAGCTATGGCTCTTAACATATAGGCACTTTATTTCTTCATAGCGTCGCAATACTTTTCCATTTCCTGTAGCTACAGGAAAACTTATATTCCCAGCTGGAGCCAAGAATGCATAGACATATATAATGCATATTCGCAAAACAACGATCCTGAAACTGCGGACGAGCTTCTCCAATGCCTGGACTCAGCAAGACGAGAAAAGTGGCACACTCTCATGAAAAATATGGAATTCAAGCACTCCAGCAAGAAAGCCTGGTGCCTTCTTAAAAATCTAGGTGAAAGCTCCATTAAAACCTGTATGGGTGGCAACATACACCCCAAAGAGGTAGCAAACAGAATAGTTAACCTTACGAGAAAAACACCACGCAGCAACAAGGATAAGACTATGAAAGTAAAGAAAGAACTGAGAACCAAGCTCCGACAATCCACACCCGACAACAATTTCTCAAAAACCTTTACCACCCTAGAGATCACAGAAGCACTGAAAGAAATGAAAATGGGTAAAGCTGCTGGTTTAGATGAGGTCTACCCCGAGTTCTTACGGCACCTATGACCTCGAGCTCTACTGCGGCTAACTCAGTTTTACAATGACATCCAACGATCGGAAACACTACCACCACTATTTAAACAAACCAAGATCGTCGCCATTCTTAAGCCTGGCAAAGATGGAAAGCTCCCAGAGGACTATAGACCTATAGCTCTTCTAAGTGTATGCTACAAACTATTGGAGAGACTTATTCTCAACAGAATAAAACCCATTGCTGAGGATTTCATTCCTATTGAACAAGCCGGATTTAGACCCGGTCGGAGCTGCTGTGATCAAGTATTATCTCTTACCACACATATTGAGAGTGGATTTCAAAGGAAGAAAAAGACAGTCGCCGTGTTCATAGATCTATCGGCAGCATATGACACAGTGTGGAGGGAGGCAATGATTCTTAAACTCCAACGCATTATTCCTTGCAAGAAAACGGCTACCCTAATCAACAATATGCTTTCAAATAGATTTTTTGAAGTACACCTAGATGGAGAGATAAGCAAGAAATACAGGTTAAATGATGGCCTGCCCACAAGGATCCGTGCTAGCTCCATTACTTTTTAATATATATACATCAGACCTCCCAGAGACATCTTCTAAGAAGTTTATCTATGCAGACGATATTGCTCTCACATATCAACATCAAGACTTCCACAATTCCGAAAGAATCATTGAGGAAGACCTTTTCAAAATGGATGAATATTTCGAAACATGGAGGCTCAGACCTAATACTTCTAAAACCCAAGTCTCCTGTTTCCACCTCAACAACAGACAGGCAAACTATGCACCCCACGTAGAGTTCAGAGGCCAGCTGCTTAACTACAATCCCCTCCCAAAGTATTTGGGAATTACATTGGACCGATCTCTGACGTACAAGGAGCACTTATACAAATACGCAGCAAAAATCAAAACCAGAAATAATGTCCTACACAAACTCACTGGAAGTAGCTGGGGAGCAAGCGCCACAGTTCTCAGAACATCTGCTCTTGCACTAGTATATTCGGTGGCTGAATACTGTGTTCCGGTCTGGCTAAACAGCACCCATACAGCAACGGTGGACACCCAGCTAAACGACACCATGAGGCTCATCACAGGCACTATTAAACCGACGCCCCACCAATGGCTCCCGGTACTGGCTAACATAGCCCCACCTCATCTAAGGCGAAGATCTGCACTTAAAAGGGAATGGGAAAAGTGCGCTAACAACCGTGACCTACCCTTACACGAAGACTGCAAGAATCCCAGCCACAGCCATCATGGAGATTAGGGCAACAGCTGATCGAGGACAATTATGATATCGACGAAGCCTGGCGTCGGGAATGGGATATGTCTAACCCTGATCACCTTAACTTAGTCTCGGACCCAACCGTACGGCCCTCGGGCTTCGGTCTTCCCAGAAAATCTAGGACAACCTTAAATCGTATCCGAACAGGCTATGGTAGATGTAATTACTGGAAGCACAAATTGGGACAGACTGACTCACCCAACTGCGACTGTGGGAATCCACAAACTCTACATCATATCGCAATGGACTGCCCTACGAGGAGATTCCCTGGCACAATGCAGGAGCTGCACCTCCTGGAGGGAGATGCTTCTGGCTGGCTGAGGGACTTGGACATACAACCATGAGTCTGGTCTACTCTTCTCCTTCTGAAAAACCTATTACTAGATACTATTACTATAATTTCTATGTATTTTTGTGTATTTTGTGTTTTACTTCCTTTTTTAGATCTAATAATTGTTTGTTACCTGTAACATTGACCATTCATTGTTTTTATACGTTGTTTGTGTTACTAATTACTTACTGCTGTATTCTATTAGCCATACGAAAAATAAAAATAAAAACTTTTGCATTTAGTGCCTATGGAATTTTGCCGTGCTGTGTGGGCGTTGGAACGGCATACCCGAGGCTCAGTGAAACTACGTCTTCCAGGAGAGCCTCCTCGCTCCAGAAGGTGCCAAACTCCCAACTACTACTGCTGAGCCCGTTGTGCCGTGCAGTGCCCGTGCGCATTTTCCCGCGCTCGCCTGCCATCCACCTTTTACCGCTCCCTTACAGACAGGGTATTCACCCGAGGTTTTGCATTCTACATATCCTAACACATTGCCTACGTATGGACTAGACGCACACTTACGATTTTAAACATCTTACAACAGTCTCAACATTTGTTACATTTCAATTCTATTACAATATTGCTTGACATAAACATTAATATTCATATTGAAAATTGTTTACAGTTTCCTTAACATAATGGCATGAAACAAAAAAGAATTGAAATCAGAACATCAATTACACTAATTTATCGAAAAATCAGATGGAAAAAAAATTTACTTATATGTACAATAGTACAGCGTCGTTGTTGTTACAAACTGAATGCGATCGGCATTTGGAACAGGGTATGTCACAAAAAGTCACCGCTAATAGTTGCAGATAAAGCTTGTAGCGATTACCTCTTTCCTTTTTTTTTTTTTTTTTTTTTTTTTTTTTTTTTTTTAAAGAGGGTTTATTTAAGAGTTATTTGATATCCTCCAATCTCGAGCGCTGAAGTTCATGAAAAATGTGTTTGTTCTGTTTGATGGGTTCCGGCGAACTCTACGTCACAACTCGGGACCTAGATTTAGCATCTGACGACAGTAAAATTCATCCCGCCGTTAACAGAACAGCTGATCACAAAACTTTAATCTACAGAATAAACGATTGTAGCTCGGCACACGATTTAAAAACTGCAGAAAATGTATAATTATTTGGAAACAAAACGAATACATTTTCACGTCAGTTAATTTTGTAAAGGAAAGGAAAGACTAGTGAGGACCAAACAAAATATTTTTTTCACTAATATTACAGGCACGGGGCGTCATAGAGAAATAAACTCTTTTTAATCTTTTGAATCAGTAACAACTAGTCCTGGCCTGGCACAAATTTCCAAAACGTCAATAGTAGATAAATACAAAATGAGGAGTGACTGTTATACAATCATACCTTAATTTTCTCATCTTAAACTTCCGATAGTGGATTACGTAGTGCCTCTTGTTCCACGGTTATTGCTCCGCGGTGCCATCGCACTCAAATTCCTATTTGTAGAAAAAATCTACATAAGTGAATTCTAAATTCAACACATTAATCTCTATAATAGAAATCAATTAATATTAATCAATGTTCCGAGGAATGAGGTGCTGCTCACCTGTACGGGTCTTCTTTGCCATAGACATGCTACAGGTTCTTCAAAAACTGTTAATCAAAGGATCTTTTGCCGCTTATCTTACTTCACCCAACACTCAGCAAAGTTTCAGATCCACTACCTTCTTCATGAATATTAATTCGATACTTAAGGATAGAATAAAAGACGTATATGACTGAACCGTCGCAAGCTGCACGTCTTCGTGACACAAGAACTGGACCGTAGCTAATTGGAGGCGATTGCTTTGTCCGACGGCCGGCCGGGGTGGCCGAGTGGTTGTAGGTGCTACAGTCTGGAACCGCGTGACCTCTACGGTCGCAGGTTCGAATCCTGCCTCGGGCGTGGATGTGTGTGATGTCCTTAGGTTAGTTAGGTTTAAGTAGTTCTAAGTTCTAGGGGACTGATGACCTGAGAAGTTAAGTCCCATAGTGCTCAGAGCCACTTGAACCATTTCTTTGTCCGACGAGTCCCAGTTTTATCTCTTTTGAAATGATGCAAGGCGTCGAATGCACAACGGCCCAGTGAGGCGTTTAATCCACAATGTGTGATGGATGTGGGTGTGTCGTAGATTGTTATGCCATGTTCTGGTGTGTTTTTCATACTACGGCGTAGCGCAACGCATTCAAGTCACCGTGAACATGAAGAAGGATGTTTCTATCAAGATTCTCGTTGATGAAGTGTTGACCTGTCACATCTTTGTGGTGAGCGCCCTGGGACACACAAGCGTGTTCGCAGAGCTACGCGCATACTTTCATGGTTTGAAGATCACTTGGGCACCCTATCTCATGTCGACTGCCCCGCAAAATCACTCGAAGTAAACATCTTCCCTGCAGTTTGGACCGATTTCAAGGTTCTCGTAATGAGTGCCTTTAGCTCGTTATGGCGTACCTGGGAAAACTAGTGGACTCTCTTGCTCTCCAGACTGAGGCCAGGCGCTGGTCCATAGTATAAACGTGGCTTTTTGTCCGTTGTGCTGAAAACTTTGAACGGTTGATCCACGTGGTAAATAAATACACTGTGTGACAAAAAAAAGAAGTGAATTACACAGAAGACATCGTTGGATCTCAGTGTAAGGTGGTACACGTACTCACCATCACTGGGTATATTCAGTCTAAGTGGGGTGGGGGTGGGGGTGGGGAGAACCGACGCACTAGGAAGGAATTATCCGAATTGGACGGAAAACGGTAGATGTGACTTACATGTACAGAAAAACAAATGATTACAGTTTCAGAAAAATTGGATGATCTATTCAAGAGAAAGAGCTTCACAAAGTGAGCAAGTGAATAACGCGTTAGCCCTCCTCTGGCCATTATGCACGAGTTATGTGCCTTGGCATTGATCGAAAGAGTTATTGGACGTCCTCCTGAGGGATATCGTGCCATATTGTGTACAGATTGCGCCTCAAATCGTCAAAATCCATAGAAGGTTGGAGGGTTCTGCCCAAAATACTCCAAACGTTCTCAATTGGGGGGAGATCCGGCCATCTTACTGGCCAGGGGAGGGTTTGTCAAGCACGAAGAGAAGCAGGCAGAAGCCCTCACCGTTTGCGGGTGGGCATTGCTTTTCAAAGCAGGATCCCTATGGTACGTCGACGATATTCTACGTACCGTCTTGTAGCAAGATAATGCTCGCCTGCACACGTATAGAGTTTCTATTGGTTGTCTCTGTGCTTGCCAAACTCTGCCTTGGCCAGCAAGGGTGCCGGATCTCTTCGCAGTTGAGTACGTTTGGAGCCTTATGAACAAGGTCCTCGAATCACCTCGGGATTTTGACGACCTAGCGCACTTGTTGGACAGAATTTGGCACAGTATCCCACAGGAGGACATCGAACAACTACTTGCATAAGGGCCAGAGGTGCATCAACGCGTTGTTGACTTGCTGAGTTTGTGAAGATTTTTCTTTTGAATAAATCATCCAATTTTTTTGAAACTGTAATCATATGTTGTCTGTGCACGTACGTCACATCTCCCTATTTCCATCCCATTCGAAAAATTACTTCATGATGCGCCTTTTTTTTGTCTTATAGTGCAAATAGTTAGCTGCATTGCTCTGTGACAGGAAGAACGGCCACTAGGGTGCATTAGTTTTTTCATGTTTAATATTCTTACCAGGCCTGGTACAGCACGGAAGGGATGTGAACAGCGTCAGATGTTAAGTGGTCACCGTGAAGAACGCGGTGATGTGATGCACACTCTTGAGACAGCGTTATCAGCACCTAATATAGTTCTAAAGGGGTCTCATCTAAAGTCTCCATTTGGACGGCTGGTCGAGTCGTGTAATGCCAGTATCTGTATGGCATTCAGATGTGACAGTAGCCCAGTGTTGTGCTATATCGGAATGTGAGTGCAGATATACTCCTCATTATGGTTCCTGTCGATCACGTCTGGCCACCACAAGGGAAGATCACTAAATAGTGCACCGAACACATCGTCGCCCCATTGCCAACATTGTGTCTCTGGTCGCAACGTTGGTTGGAGACTAGAAGCAGCTGGCCCAGGGAATTGCGGTCTCATGCAGCAGGTCGCAAACGGCAGCATTTAAAGCGGGCCACGCCCGGGTTCCCGGGTTCGATTCTCGGCGGGGTCAGGGATTTTCTCTGCGTCGTGATGACTGGGTGTTGTGTGATGTCCTTAGGTTGGTTAGGTTTAAGTAGTTCTAAGTTCTAGGGGACTGATGACCATAGCTGTTAAGTCCCATAGTGCTCAGAGCCATTTTTTAAAGCGGTACCGTGCTGGAAACTGCTGATGAGTGGTGACACATTGTGTTCGGCGATGACTCGCAGTTCTACACAACCTGGGATGACCATCGTCGGCGATTATGGCGGCGATTTGCCGAGAGGTTCCATTCTTCCACTGTTCTGAAGGAGCACAGCGGCGTTACTCATGGCGTCAAGGTGTGGGGACCCATCAGTATGACTTCAGGCCAAGGCTGGTGGTGATTAAGGGCAATCTCATGGCACAAGACTACGTCACGGACTTCCTGGGTCCTATGTTTTACTTCTCATGCGAGAGTATCATAGTGCCATTTTTCAGCAAGACAGTGCTCGACCACACATGGGCACTTCTATCTGCGAACAGTCTACGCGATGAGGAGTGTCTCCTGTGCCTAGTAAGATACCTAGATCCATCCCCGATAGAACATGTGTGGCAGGAGGTCGGGGGTCAGCTCCCTTCTACTGCTAGAATCCACGATATCAAGGCTCAGTTCCAACAGCTGTGGGCCACGTTGCCTCAGGAGAGGTTACAACAGCTTTGACATCCAGCTGAACCGATCAGTGCATGCATCCAGTCCACAGGGGGATGCGACGTCGTACTGATAAGTAGCGTCACGTTGCCCAGATCCTCGTAAATTTGACTCGATTTTGTACCCACAGAAATAACACCACATACTCCCTCAACCCGTGAAGTTTCATTTCGTTTGTACCTCCCCTTCTGGCTGCTCCACTTTGTCAGGCAGTGTGTATCATACCGCAGTCAATTCCTGAACCAGAGGTATTCTTTGTCTCCGTAGCGCGTCTACAAGCGTGGGAGCCGGGCGGGCGCGCGCGCATGTATGTATGTATGTATGTATGTGTGTGTAGTTACGGTACCCCGTACACGCGGCTTCTCTGGACGCTGTGAAGGCCGCGCGGCTCGGCGTGGCTCGGGCAGCGTTACACACACACACACACACACACACACACACACACACACACTGGCTGCTATTTATAGCCGCGGCCGGCGCCGGCAGGTCGGCTTGCTCCGCCTCGGCTCGCGCCGGCCCTTACCATAACCACCTCCCGGTACAGTAACGTGCGCTGCAGCTGCACCCGCACCCTACCTGTTGCTCTAGCGCGCTCGCCACACACACACATACATCATCCAGTCAGTCATCCATCCATTCACCAATCCTCAACCAGCGTTGCCGAAAGGTCCATCCACTCTGGACGTTATGTCAAAAACAAGGCGCAATGCACGTTTCTGGCCGTTAAAATTGCAGTAGCACGAAGAAGGCATGCAAGGAACATCAGATTGCCATACGACGGTGAATCAAATAAAAACGAAGTGCTTTTATAAGTTTATTCACGGTTCAGAAAAATTCACACATAGTCTCCTGAAGGAGAAACACATTTTTCTCAGCGGCTAGGCGGTTGCTTGATCCTGTTTTCGTAAAATGAATTTGGCAGTTGAGAGCAGCCAGTTGCACACGAACACGTCGACGGCGCCATCGTCATCAAATAAGTCCATACTGTGGAGAGGATCTTTTAGTGTGGTCCAGAACAATTCCTGAATATTTTTGTTAAGTTCGGGCAGCTGTGTTGGGCCGAGCGTTGTCATGAAGCACGATTACATCCCTGATAGGAAATGCGCGCCTTTTCTGGCAATATGCATGTTTTGTCTGGTCCAAATATTGGCAGCGATAAGCAGCGTTGACAGTACGACGTTCATGGAGAAAATCGATGAGAACAACTGCTTTAAAATAAAAAAAAAAAGACTGTTGCAAGAACATGCCCCACGGAGACACGGTTTCTGTACTTGACCGGTGCAGATTCGTCTTTTTTTGTGTCATTCCATAAATGTTTTTTATCGAATCCGTAGTGTAATGGTGCACCCATGTTTCATCACAGGCCACATAAGCTGTAAAAAATGTTTCCATTTTAACAGTCGTTTTCACACCATGAGACGATGAAATTTGTTCTCTGCGGTAGAAGACGACGCACCCACCTTGCGGACACTTCACGAAACCGAAAGTTGTCAGTAATGATCCTCTGATCGGTCCCCTGAGCACTGCCGTAGCTTACGACAACCTCAGCAGCAGGTTTAGCAACTGTTATTCGGCGATCGTCTTCAGTAAACTGGTTAACAATGCGAATGTCCTCCTCCGTCAAGTCGCTCTTCGGGCGTAGTCGGTGAGTCGCATTCTCACATGTTTCTTGTCCTCGAAAAACTATTTGTGCCATGCGTACACTTGAGTATTTTTCAGGGCGTTGTATCAGAACTGTGTCACAATTTTTTTAAAAATTTCGGGCAGTTTTACGCCCTCTGTCGTGAGGAACTTTATTATAATGCGTCGTGCAACAAATGACGGTACGTATCTCTTCTTTTGATCTCGTGATTCAGACTAAAGAAACGGTATGACCAGCGTTTTCAGATTGAGTTTTAGAAATTCCCACATAGCAGACAAAAAATGCCCCAATTTCGGCAACTTTTCTCCTAATAACTTAGACTAAAATTATCGTACATATCACAAAATTATAGTACGTAAACTAAAATTTTTAATTTGTAAATTAAAACAACAGCCTGACCAGAAAGAAACCTGCTCTATGGGCGCCAGATTTACTTTATTCACTGTTATCCTCATTGTTATTTTGATTTAGCTGTAGTGCACCACTTACACCTTACTTTGCAACTCGACACCTCTATCCCCTACGCTATTGTACAAAAATAAAATCCGTGCTTGTGTGTTTTTTTTTACTTACACCTCTGATGACTATTAACTGTCGATCTGTCATCATCTGACACTTTTTTTTATAACTAATCGCACCAATGCCGACACGTTTTCGAGATATCTTCGCTATTTGAAACAGCGTATAGTCATAGGACATATTATATCATATAAAGCCCCTAAAATAGAAGCTTCAACTAAAACAACGAAATCCAATATGGCGTCTCCTCAGAGCTCGATAGGACCACGATCGTAGCTAGGCATCACAAACTGTCGAAACTGGGCATGTGATGTCAGCGAGAGTTACCACCGAGGTGAACCTAACGTCTCCCATAAAAGGAAAGGTGGATCGATTGATTTGAAGAGAGAGAGTACACCTATAAATATCTAGAAACTAAGTACGTGCTGTTTAAAGTGAAATATCAGAGATGACATCAGTAGTATGACTAGGCAGAGAAAATACGTCCCCAGTTTCCCCAGTACCGAAATTTCTTCTCCAAAACTTTCCCCAGGATTCCTGTTCCCCTAAAACTTCCCCAAAAAATTTCGAAAAATCCCATTCTGGAATCGCTGGGTGCGACAACCGTCTAACTGTGGAGTACAATCACTGGAAACGAAAACAACAATAAACAGAGGTCGTGCCTCTCTCCATTTACAGAAAGATGCGTAAAACAAAAATTTCGATTTGTATTTGATTCACCCTAGTAAATGTATCACTTGCTAGGACATGCGAATGATTAGCATTTCAGCGTAACCATAGTAAGTAGGTAGTAGTAACGCGATGTACATTCTATATATAATGAAAGATCACGCATCCAGTTCTTCATTGGGAAATCGCCTTTGTAGGTTGGTTATTTCGTGAGATGATAGTGTTGTGACACGTCTAAGATGGAGGAATGTCTGCCAGCTCGTGTCGGATTCGACAGCGAAAGGATCGTGCCTATCGAGACAGAAGCCTCATCGTTCCGCGATGACCGCCTCGTATTTTGTGAAGAGTTCTGATTACGACAGACTTATCTTTCAACAAGATAACGCAGGTCCACATGTTGCTCGTGCTGTCTTGACCTACCGCGATACTGCTGCTCTGTCCAGAATGTTCTTGAGATCTATCGCTCGTCGGCAACTTGTGGTCATGGCACGCCCAGAGACTACCATGCGAGTACTCGCCAGCCGCTAAAATTGATTCAGTTGATTCAGCATGGAATGATGTTCCCGTATCTGTCATCATAGCTCAGGTCGAGGACAAGCAAAGATAATGTTTAGTCTCAGGTGAATGACGACATCCACGGTATAAGTACTACGTCACGGTTCAAAACTTATGGAAGGTATCAAAAGTTCAAGCTAGTACCGCTTCTCACTTCAGAGTCGACTTACACAAAATAGCCCACGTAGGGACTATTCCTGAAGCCGCTGCATGAATAATGCAACATGAATCAACGGGCGACGCACAACGAGCCTGAGGAAAGTTGATAGGAATTCGACGGATGTGGCATTGAGTCTCAGACCATTCGATCTGATGCAGGTATTTTGTATGTGGCAGTAAGACCTAAAGTTCTTATTTGCACTTCACGTGTAACGGCGTGTAGTCATCCTCTGTGCGGTATACTAGTGTGTGTGGTTGGAGGCAGGTCGTGGCAAATCGCCAGATAAAGTACGCTTTTTTTTCCTGTTTTTGTGGAACTTAAAGCATCCATTTACTCGGGGCAGAAAGGCGTCCTCATTGCACTGGCCTATTGAGATGTCGATACTGAAGTTTGCCTAAGTCACTTACTGAAGTCTAAATCAGTACAGCCCTTTCAAGCTGACTAAATCAGATTTTTCTCCGCAATGTACACCGCTCGTTCTGAGCCATTTTCTACGGGAATCTTACTGAAGCGCCGAGCGAGTTGGTTAGCACAATGGACTCTCATTCGACAGGACTACGGTTCACGCCCGCATCCGGTCATCCTGATTTAGGTTTTCAGTGACTTCCCGAAATCGCTGCAGGCAAATGCCGCCATGGTTCCTAAGAAAGGGCACGGCAGATTTTCTTTCCATTCTTTGACTCAATCTGAGCGTGTGCTCCGTCTCTAATGGCCTCGTTGTCGATGGGACGTGAAACCCAATCTTTCTTCGTTCTTCGTGGGCGTGATGGGGATGCTAAGGCGCACTTATACTCCGTACTACCACAGAACAGACTGCAGCGATTCTAGGATTGAACATGGCATTCCATCAAATCTTTTAGCTACAGATATAAATCTCTAAGGGCGAAGAGATACCTCCTCACTCTCGTCCTAAAAATATTTCGGTGCATGCCACAGTGCATTGCCGACACGATTCCTACGCGCGACTTTCCCGCGTTTAGATTGCAACAAGCTGGATCATGTTCTTAGTTCTAGAGAACGCCTTACTTTTCTGTGCAACCCAGCATTTGCATTGGGCACTTTAGTGAGATCAGGAAAAACCTTAATCTGGATGGCTAGACGGAGATTTGAACCGCCACCCTTCCGAATGCGAGTCTAGTTTACTGGCAACCGCGCCACTTCGCTCGGTGATAAATACATGCACCACTCGTGGTACTCCGTTAATGAGTCACGGTCCACCTACTTACTACTGAAGGGACAATTAATCCGTAACCCGACTGTACGAATCGAGCGCTCGCCGGTTCTTCGGAGACGTGACGCACGATACTTGGGCATCATCATTGATGAGAAGTGGAATTTTGGGAAACACATCGAAACCGTAACCCAGAAAGCCCTCCAAACACTGAACAACCTCATATCCATAGG
Source organism: Schistocerca nitens (assembly GCF_023898315.1). Taxonomy (NCBI): domain Eukaryota; kingdom Metazoa; phylum Arthropoda; class Insecta; order Orthoptera; family Acrididae; genus Schistocerca; species Schistocerca nitens. The sequence continues at coordinate 739,284,581 of NC_064615.1, forward strand.
ACATAAAAGATTTCATCTTCCACCTCATCTCATAAGACTCTATCATAATAGTATATTAACATCGATAGTGGGTTACGGTTCGGGAGTCTGGGCACACAGGCTCACGAGGGTAGTGCCCGCCATGACAGTGAGAAGGGTTCAGAGGAATATGATACTTAGATCGGTAGGGGCTTACAGAACATCACCAGGGGAAGCACTGCTAGTCATAATGGGGCTTCGTCCCCTGGACATCAAAATCAGGGAGCAGGCTGCATGGTTCTGGATTAAGAAGGGTAATGTAACAAAAATAGAGATCTTAGGCATTGGGACAGGGGACAAGGGTGAGATTCGGCAAAGGGGAGTACAACTATGGCAAGAACTGTGGGACGCGGATGAAACAGGGCGCAGGACACATGAGTTGATACCAAGCATTAGGGAACGGCTAAAAATGAAGTACTTTGAACCCACCAGAGGACTAATCCATTTTCTCACTGGACATGGGCCTTACCCGGCATACTTATGTCGGTTCGGGAAAAGGGCCACACCCGCGTGTGAATGTGGTGAACCGGAGGGCACTCCCGATCATGTGATTTACGAGTGCCCCCTCTTCAATGATGTTGCTTCTACACTACGTGACCAACTACCCGAACACGACACATACCACCTGATAAGACAAGAAGACACCTTCCAAACACTGAATAGACTTGCCAACGAGGTATCTCAAAAAGTGCTGAGAGAATACATGAGGGAACAAAACTAAATAGCACAGATTATGATAAATACGTGCCCAACTCCCATACCGCCTGTGCGTGGATAGGCCGACCCTTCAGTCTGGAATCCGCCACGTACGGGATTAGGGGGAGTGGGGTATAAAAATAACCAGGATTTGACAATACACTGGAGTTGACTTAGGTTAAAACTAGTTAGTAGGAATTAGACTAGAAATCTAGATTTAGGAACCTGCAGCGATTAACATCCTGGCCTGCCCAGTGTCAGGGGCACGCCCATCGGGATTAGCTCGATGGGCAAGGCAATAAAGTAGGTTTGTACATTGCTGACACATGTGTGACGCTGCAGGAAGTAGAACGTAGGGTTAATTAAAAATCTTAGGAGTTAAAAACAAATAGTTGTATACAGCTGCCCATTGAAATTAGAATATAACTGTAGCTCACAACTTGGTATATTGTAATTAGCTGCTAATTGTAACTAACAGTAGCAAGTAAGACCCACTAATCAAATAAGGTAGTGGGTTGTGATGTATAAATATTATTGTTGATGGTAATGAGTCACGGACGGTACGCGTTAGTGCTACATGTGTTTCGCCGTGCCTACCAATGACGAGCAGGCGCAAATTTATAGACGTCCAATTACATGGTTCAAAATGGTTCAAATGGCTCTGAGCACTATGGGACTCAACTGCTGAGGTCATAAGTCCCCTAGAACTTAGAACTACTTAAACCTAACTAACCTAAGGACATCACACACATCCATGCCCGAGGCAGGATTCGAACCTGCGACCGTAGCGGTCGTGCGGTTCCAGACTGTAGCGCCTAGAACCGCTCGGCCACACCGGCCGGCTCGTCCAATTACATGCCTAATCTAGCTGACTTCACAGGGTCCCTTTTCATTGTTTGTATGTGCTGCCAGAGATGATGATAATTTCAGTACCTTAGTATAAGTAATGACGTGCACACATGTTTTTTTTTTTTTGTTTTTTTTTTTTTTGTTTGAAGAACGAAACAGTGCAGTCACAGTGCACTGTAACGTGTAATGTATGCACGCATCTACAAATTTTACACTTTACTGCTACTGCTTTACTATCTGTCACTTCGTCAATCACATCAAACAATACCAAGTCTTCACACAGCCAGCAGTGCTAAACTGCTAAGTGTTTCTTGAATCAATGAGGTTCTTAAATATGTCTTTAAAATTGTTTTGTAATTTTGAAATACACTGCTACAAAAGAATGCTCGGCATTATGTAAGTACATGGAATAACTAATAAAGAGGTACTGAATCTAATTAGGGAGAAGGGTTTATGGCACAGTTTGACTAAATGAAGTGACACATTCTGAGTCGACAGAAAATCGTTAGTTTTGTAATGGAGGAAAGTGCGAATGGCAAAAAATTGTAAAGAGAGACCAAGGACTGAACACCACCACCACCACCACCACCACCACCACCACCACAACCACCACCAAAACACACAGAACAACAACAACAACAACAGTTATTGAGCCTGAGTAAACATTTTTCACTTCATTATTTTCTTACTGATAATACACTAATATTCTCAGAGCAATGTATACAACAGAAAACAATGGCAAGATATCTTTTGTTATACATGGCAAGTTTAACAAAAGCTGACAAAGGGAATACAGCAGCGATTATATCCAACACAGAGTCCATAAATAAAACCTTATAATTTTCAAAAATAACATCATTCGCATAGAAAAAGAGGCAAAGAATCGACTAATTAAAAATCCCTAGTAAAACACAATTTTTACTTGATATGAGAGAAAAAGCATATTGTACCATGATTCACTCATATGCATTTGATTTTCAATCCCAACCAAGAATGCGTGAAGACAGCAACATTATCAGAGCAATAGCAAACTATATGAATATTTCTGCATACATAATAAGTACGAAAATAAATTACATTCTTACTCAGTGTGTATATTGTATAGAGTTAAGAAATGGAGCGACTTGACACAACAAATTGAACATTATCACACATTACACTGAACAGCCAAACTGGTGCCGGCCGAAGTGGCCGTGCGGTTAAAGGCGCTGCAGTCTGGAACCGCAAGACCGCTACGGTCGCAGGTTCGAATCCTGCCTCGGGCATGGATGTTTGTGATGTCCTTAGGTTAGTTAGGTTTAACTAGTTCTAAGTTCTAGGGGACTAATGACCTCAGCAGTTGAGTCCCATAGTGCTCAGAGCCATTTGAACCATTGAACCAAACTGGTACACCTGCCTGATGTCGTGTAGGACTCCCGCGAGCACGCAGAAGTGCCGCAACACGACGTGGTAAGGACTCGACTAATGTCTGAAGTATTGGTGGAGGGAACTGACACTATGAATAGTGCTGGGCTGTCCATAAATCCGTAAGAGTACCGGGGGGAGGGGGGGGGGGGGGGGCAGGGCGCAGGGCGCACGTTGGAAGGCGTCCCAGATATGCTCAATAATGTTCATGTCTGGGGAGTTTGATGGCCAGCGGAAGTGCTTAAACTCGGAAGAGTGTTTCTTGAGCCACTCTGTAGCAATTCTGGACATGTGGGATGTCGCATCGACCTGCTGGAATTGCGTAAGTCCGTCGGAATGCACAATGGACATGAATGGATGCAGGGGATCATACAGGATGCTTACGTACTGTGCGTGTCACCTGTCAGAGTCTTACCTAGACGTATTGGGGGTCCCATATCACTCCAACTGCACACGCCCCACACCATTACAGAGTCTCCACCAGCTTGAACTGACCCCTACTGACATGCAGGGTCTATGGATTCACGAGGTTGTCTCCACGCCCGTATACGTCCATTCGCTCGATACAATTTGGAATGAGACTCGTCCGACCACGCAACATATTTCCAGTCATCAACAGTCCAATGTCGGTGTTGACAGGCCCAGGCGAGGCGTAAAGCTTTGTGTCGTGCAGTCATCAAGGGTACACGAATGGGCCTTCGGCTCTGAAAGCCCATATGGGTGATGTTTTGTTGAATGGTTCGCTCGCTGACACTTGTTGATGACCCAGCACTGAAATCAGTACCAATCTGCGGAAGGGCTGCATTTCTGTGATGTTGAACGATTCTCTTCAGTCGACGTTGGGCCAATTCTTGTAGGGTATTTTTCCGGTCGCAGCGATGTCGGGGATTTCATGTTTCACCGGATTCGTGATATTCACGGTACACGCGTGAAATGGTCGTAGGGGAAAATCCGCAATTCATCGCTACCTCGGAGATGCTGTGTCCCATCGCTCGTGGTGCGCTGGCTAATACACCACGTTCAAACTCACTTAAATCTCGATAACCTGTCACTGCAGCAGCAGTAACCGATCTAACAACTGCGCCAGACAATTGGTGTGTTATATAGGCGTTGCCAACCGCAGCGCCGTATTCTGGTTGTTTACATATCTCTGTTTGAATATGCATGCCTCTACGAGTTTCTTTGACACTTCAGTGTAGAAAATACAAGAGTTATTTCGTTAGATTAAATTATCCATACTATTTGATTACCAAATGTGAGACCGCGGCTGCCCACAGAATATGACCACTTGCAGGCGTGTCCGCGCGGGTCACCAGCTATCAGCTTCCCTGACGGTACAGTTTTACAGCCTCACGGCCTCGCGTAACGAGGAGCCAGTGAGCCTCATCGGTTAGTCGCGTGGCGTTTCCACGTTCCGTTAGGTGGGCGACCTTGTCCGTGGCAGGACACAGCTCCAGATGAAATGGGACTGGCAAACTAAATCTCTTCCATAATTACGGGCGGCGACTGGAGCAGAATAGGAAGGTCGTGCCCCGATGATAAACAGCACTCGCCAAGGACGCAGTTTGTCAAGTCCGACAGTTTGTGTGTGGCTGTAAGTGTCGTCTACTGGCTCCACGGAGCGGTCCGCTGAAGGCCCACAGTACTCGAATTCATTTCTATCCATGCACACTTGCTAACAAGTGAGTTAAAACTAGTGTCGCATTAGATAGAGTGAGAGTGAGAGTGAGAGTGAGAGAGAGAGAGAGAGAGAGAGAGAGAGAGAGAATATCTTAACCTATAACAACATTTGATATATGTGATCCAACCACGAACAACCTCTCATCTATTCAGAAATTCATCTGTGGAGTTGAAGGAGATGTCAAGCAGAAATTATTTCCGTGTGTTTATAAACCCTTCATTGTCCGTCAGCTGCTTTATTTAACAAGCAAGGTTAAGCCGTGGGCAGTGACGACAATTTCCGTACACAGCGTTACACTTAACAGTCATGGACTGTGCGGCTGGTCCCGGCGGAGGTTCGAGTCCTCCCTCGGGCATGGGTGTGTGTGTTTGTCCTTAGGATAATTTAGGTTAACTAGTGTGTAAGCTTAGGGATTGATAACCTTAGCAGTTAAGTCCCGTAAGATTTCACACACATTTGAACATTTTTTCGTTACGTTTATGAATTATACTATGAGGGCGGGCGTGCTCAACGGTGATATCTCCGAATGTTTAATGTGAACATTCTTAAAACTTCTTAAATAAAACGAACGTTATTAACATCCTTCATATTTGTTCTTCATATCGTCGTATTTGCAAAAAAAAAAAAAAAAAAAATGGCTCTAAGCACTATGGGACTTAACATCTGAGGTCATCAGTCCCCTAGACTTAGAACTAATTAAACTTAACTAACCTAAGGACATCACACACATCCATGCCCGAGGCAGGATTCGAACCTGCGACCGTAGCAGCATCGCGGTTCCGGACTGAAGCGCCTAGAACCGCTCGGCCACAGGGGCCGGCTCGTATTTGCAGTTCTGTACCATTAGAGGACTCCGAATTGTGAGGTGTTAAAATAGCGGTGTGTAACGAAACTATGTCGGTGCGTGAGAAACAGCGTGCTGTAATCGAGTTTCAGATTCGGAGAGCGCCCTCTCCGTCGGCATGACAATATCGGACCACACGCGACCGCCGCGACATCTGCAAGGATCCGACGCCTTGGGTTTACTGTCATCGATCAACCTCCGTACTGTTCCACTCGGCCCCATCCGATTTTCATTTGTTTACAGAACTTACAGAACACCTTCGATGACTTCACTTTGATAGTAATGAAGCGGTGCATTGGGAGAAATGCGTCCATTGCCGGGGTGCCTACGTTGTGAAGTAACTACGTAGACATTAAAAATAAAGATGTAGAATGTTAATAAAATTTGTTTTGTTTAAACAGCCTCAAGAGTTTTCGCATAAAGAAATTGAAGGCATTACTTTCCAGCACGTCGTGATATTACTCTCAAACTGTGCCCGATTTTTCAAAAGAGACTTGACACGAGGGTGTATATTTCGTGAGGCTGTTGTTAGTATGCATAATTTCTAAACTGTATCCTCCATGAAGTTTGAGAATGGACGGCAAGTAATATCTGTACAACAAGATCGTATACGCTGAATGCGATGTGTCTACGTGTGGGATTGTACCAGAAAATTATTTCATACGAATATCACTTGAATTACGGGAAGTTTGCAGACTAGGCTAATTTTCTAATGTTTTCATCACTAAAATCAGCAATTACAACTAGAGGAAATGTTGCTGAACTCAAGCGTGTGAGAACATCTGTAATATATGATTCCCAAATAAAATTCTGCTCATCATGCATACTTAGGACTTTAGAATAACCAGTTTCACATAATTCCTTTCACCCACGCTGTACTGTTATTGAGCCGGCCGCCGTGACCGAGCGGTTCTAGGCGCTTCAGTGCAGAACCGCGCTGCTGCTACGGTCGCAGGTTCGAATCCTGCCTCGGGAATGGATGTGTGTGATGTCCTTAGGTTAGTTAGGTTTAAATAGTTCTAAGTCTATGGGACTGATGACCTCCCATGTTAAGTCCCATAGTGCTTAGAGCCATTTGAACCATTTGAACTGTTATTGATGATGATATACAGTTCCCTGCACAGAATTAAATGCGCTGTGTATTTGCTGTCTCTCTCTCATCTGTGGTTGTGGTGAATAACACCTGCGCTGGCAGACACGAGAATGATTATTTCACTTCCCCCGCCCCAAGGCTCATGTGACAGTGAGCCTCTTGAGCACATCTAGAACTCCACTGTGTGAGGTGAGCTTGTCTGGAGGAAGAGGTGACCCATCTGCACAAGCTGGGAGCGGCTATTTTGCGGCTGTGGGTCAAATGGCTCATCCCTAAGCCTTCGGGGCTAGACTGAGTCCAGGTCAAAATGCTCCGCCACCATTCTCAGGGCGACACGAGACGCTAAATGCCACTATATACGCTGGGGTTTCTAATTCACTTGCTCATTAGTGTACATGAGTGAACACAGTATTAACACCGTGTGGTAATACAGCACGAGAGTTTCTTCTTGCATTGGTAATAACCCTTAACTGGGGCGAGTATTATCCTACTGTTGAGACCTGCTAGATGGCACTACGGACAACTGACGCACTATTTAAGGTATAGAGGAACGGCAAAACGTTCTGGTGCCTGTAGGTACCTCGAATCGCGGAATCCACTGGCATAAGCGACTTTGAAAAAGGGAACATTGTTATGGAAGCATATCGGAAAATCGGCATTTCACGTTGTATCATGAGCGTACATGGAAAGCGGTCGAAGGACGGTGAAACCATGAGTAAGCAGTAAGGTGTAGGACGTCGACGGCTCATCACAGAATGTGGACGTTCGGAAGCTTTCCCGTTCTGTCGAGCAGTACAGCCGGTGATGTGCGGCAGAGCCGACTGTAGAGTACCTTCAGCTAACGTTGTTTGACTTGGGGCGCCACAGTGTACGACTCCTACGGGATTCCATTTTGACCCAACGACAACGTCAGTTATGACTGCAGTGGGCACGGGATCATCGAGACTGCACCGTGAATCAATTGAAACATGTTTTCTGGTCGGTTGAACCCAGTTTCTTGCCTCACCAGGTCGGTGGTAGTGTTCGAATATTCCGTCATCAGGAGAACGGCTGCCTGAGACTTGCATCGCGCTACGGACGCAAGCCGTCGGGGCCTGGGGGCACTTATTATATGGCGGACATTCGCGTGGGCTTCCATGGGCCTTTTAGTAATGGAAGGAACCGTGACTGCTGTGGGTTACGTAATCATATCTTCACGCATGAAGTCTTCCTCTACGGTGTTGACACCTTACGATAACTGTTCGTGTCGGCAGGGCCACAAATCAGCTGCACTGGGATTGAATTCATGTTGATGTCTTGATTACCGACGTCGTCTGATCTGAACTGAATGGAACACATCTGGGATACTATCTGGCGCCAGCTTCGCGCCCACAAGCCACCGACCCGTGATTTACGGGAATTGCGTAATCTGTGCGTAGACGTATGATGCCGCATACTTTCGGAAACCTCCCAAGGACTTGTCGGATCTACACCATGGTTCAAATGGCTCTGAGCACTATGGGACTCAACATCTTAGGTCATAAGTCCCCTAGAACTTAGAACTACTTAAACCTAACTAACCTAAGGACATCACACACACCCATGCCCGAGGCAGGATTCGAACCTGCGACCGTAGCAGCCCCGCGGTTCCGGACTGCAGCGCCAGAACCGCACGGCCACCGCGGCCGGCGATCTACACCATGAAGAATCGCTCTATATGGCGTACCAAAGGTGCACCACCACCCTATAAAGCCGGTGGTCAAAATGTTTTGGCTCATCAGTGTATATTGTGTGTTACAGGTCAAATAAAATAGACGCGACATGAACTGATAGTGTGTCCATGACGCTTATGCAGCTTGCAGTCTGGCGAAAGTTACATCCATGCATGTACATCTACGTTACTTAAGATGCCGTTCATTGTGGGGTTGAAGGTAAATAGTGTGCAAGAATAATTCCTCCCGTCCCCCCTCCCATCTCCGCCCCCCTCTCCACATAAATCCACCTCCTTGCTGTTACATTTGCGGACGGCACGCACGTGGTATACAAGCCCGAACCTCTCAAGTTTTACCTTCGTGTCCACTAGGGGAGCATACAATGGTGGCACTGTGTCTCTTTGTATTTGGAGAGGGTAACATTCCGCGATGAATCTCTTTCTTGTATGTTTTTACTCTCCCAGTGCAGTCTGTTGAGCATTTCTGTCTTGATACCTCAATGTCTGAATAAATCCGACAAGTGTGTTAAATGATCGGTACAATGAGCGTTTCGTAACCGCGCATAGTCGTGGGTGAATAACATTTCCTTAAGATTATTTCGGTAAGTTTGTCTGTCATCTGCCTTTCCCACAGTATATTTGTGTCCACCTCACCCCCGTTATTTACCCATATTGATTCCTAGGGAGCAATTATATGCTTACATCCTCTTCCCGCAACCGCCCCTCTCCAACCCCATCGCCAAATAAATTCGAACTCTGGCACGACGTATTGCGAAAATGATAGAAACAGTATTCTGCAGATTATTGCACATTTGTTAAATAGAAGTAGAACATCTAAACAGCAGTTACAGAAATTTGTGTGCTCTTGCAAATACTTCAGAATAGAGATATTCTATTTGTTCCGTGTTTCTGTTACTGAAATTGTGCTTGTTTTAGTGGTATACAGCAATCGCTGATGCTTTTTAACAACTTATTCTTTACATACATCGTTAAATGCACTATTGTAGCTGTCTAGGTGGAAATAGAAGTGAAGTCCCATGCTTCTTGACAGAGCGTAGGGGGAAAGACGCGGGAAACCCGCACCTTACTAGGCAAAATGGAGGTTTGCCGTTGCCTTCCTCCGACCGTAATGGGGATGAATAATGATGATGAAGACAACACAACACCTAGTCATTTCGGGGTAGGTGAAAACCCCTGACCCCGCCGGGAATCGCCGGCCGGAGTGGCCAAGCGGTTCTAGGCGCTACAGTCTGCAACCGCGCGTCCGCTACGGTCGCAGGTTCGAATCCTGCCTCGGGCATGGATGTGTGTGATGTCCTTAGGTTAGTTAGGTTTAAGTAGTTCTAAGTTCTAGGGGACTGATGACCTCAGAAGTTAAGTCCCATAGTGCTCAGAGCCATTTGAACCGCTGGGAATCGAACCCGGGCCCCCTTGCTTGGGAAGCGAGGACGCTACCGCGAGAACACGAGCTGCAGACTGTCTATGTGGTTATGAAAACATCATAGAGCTTCTTCACCATTTTTACAAACTACTGGACCACATTTATGTGGTAGTTACCACCGTTAAGCAGCAACAGTTATGAAAACGGCAAATACTAGCAACGCTTGGTACTGTTTGACCTTAGGCTAATTACTAATTAACTGTATATTCAACTATGTAGATTGTATATTATCTTACCGCCATAATGTTACATAGTGACCAAAATGTCTTGTGTTTCAGGTAACACCAGTTTTCCTTCCCCGTTTCTTCAGACGATTCATGGGAGATCCCTGTTGATGTTGAAGTGAGTAGATGATTATGATGGTGTTTAATAATAATAATAATAATAATAATAATAATAATAATAATAATAATAAACCCCGTGGAGGCCCGGGAAAAGAATAGGCCTCCGGTATGTTCTGCCAGTCGTAAAAGGCGACGAAAAGAACAAACCACTAATAGGGCTAACCCCCCTTTTAGTGTGATTACTTGGTTCAGGACAGAACTAAAGAAGCCTCGGACAAGCGCCGTCATGGTCGGGGACGGCGCTTGAACCCTATGCCCGCCCACAATGGTAATGACACTGCTAGCCAACTGGAAAATGATTTAAATCCAAATAGAGGTGTTTTGCAGGATATGCTTCCTGCAACCACCCTAGAAGGAAAACAAAGACAGAGGATGAGATGGTCAGATGAAGTTAATCGACACCTCATGTTCTGTTATTACCAAGCAACAAACCTAGGAACCAACACAACTGGATACAGATCACAAGTATACACAACATTTATTACCAGATACCCAGAATTAAAATTTTTAACAGAACAACGTCTAGCTGATCAGATTCGTGTAATAATAAAAAATAACAGGATACCCCAGTCAGAATTAGAAAACATCAAACAACAAGTACAACAAATACTGGAACAAAATAATGTGCAATTAGAAGAAGAAGAAAATACAGTAATGGACTCAAACATCCCAGAGCAAACAAACAAAGAACAACACGCATCAATTAAACAATCAGAGGAAAATGAAATTTTAAGACAGCCACCAGCACAAGCACAAATAGAACACGAAGTGACACACATGTTAGATATAGAAGAAAAATTTCAGTTGACATATATAGAATACAAAGACACAAATACAGACATTAGACCATTCTTGCATAGACCACCAAATAGCCCACAAGTCGAAACAACAATAAAAACTATCAACACAATCATACACAACAAAATAAATGAAAACACAACTATGGAAGAGTTACAACTACTGGTTTATGTAGGAGCACTCACTACACTAAATATACACACTAGGCAGATATCAGAACCAACCAACACACAGAAGAAACCCACAAAACCAGCATGGCAACACAGGCTACAGATCAGAATAGAAAAACTGAGAAAAGACATCGGACAGTTAACACAATTTATAAGAAATGAAATATCAGACAAAAAACGAAAAAGGTTAGGTAAAATCTCACAACAAGAAGCAATAGAGCAATTAGATGAAAAGAAGCAAAAATTACAAGCTTTGGCGAAACGACTTAGAAGATACAAAAAAAGTGAAAATAGAAGGAAACAAAACCAAACATTCAACACAAACCAAAAGAAATTTTACCAAACAATAGATAACACACACATAAAAATAGACAATCCACCAAACATAACAGACATGGAACACTTCTGGAGCAGCATATGGTCAAACCCGGTACAACATAACAGACATGCACGGTGGATACAAGCAGAAACAGATACATACAAGATGATACCACAAATGCCTGAAGTGATAATTTTGCAACATGAAGTCACCCGAGCAATTAATTCTACGCACAATTGGAAAGCCCCTGGAAATGATAAAATAGCAAATTTCTGGCTAAAGAAGTTCACCTCAACACATTCACATCTAACTAAGTTATTTAACAGTTACATTGCAGACCCATACATATTCCCTGATACACTTACACATGGAATAACTTATCTGAAACCTAAAGATCAAGCAGACACAGCAAACCCAGCTAAATATCGCCCCATAACATGCCTACCAACAATCTACAAAATATTAACTTCAGTCATTACACAGAAATTAATGACACATACAACACAGAACAAAATTATAAATGAAGAACAAAAAGGCTGCTGCAAAGGAGCGCGAGGATGTAAAGAGCAACTGATAATAGATGCAGAGGTGACATATCAAGCTAAAACTAAACAAAGGTCTCTACACTACGCATACATTGATTACCAAAAAGCTTTTGATAGTGTACCCCACTCATGGTTACTACAAATATTGGAAATATACAAAGTAGATCCTAAATTGATACAGTTCCTAAACATAGTAATGAAAAACTGGAAAACCACACTTAATATCCAAACAAATTCAGATAATATCACATCACAGCCAATACAGATTAAGCGTGGAATATACCAAGGAGACTCATTAAGTCCTTTCTGGTTCTGCCTTGCTCTGAACCCACTATCCAACATGCTAAATAATACAAATTATGGATACAATATTACTGGAACATACCCACACAAAATCACACATTTGCTATACATGGATGATCTAAAACTACTGGCAGCAACAAATCAACAACTCAACCAATTACTAAAGATAACAGAAGTATTCAGCAATGATATAAGTATGGCGTTTGGAATAGACAAATGTAAGAAAAATAGCATAGTCAAGGGAAAACACACTAAACAAGAAGATTACATATTGGATAACCACAGCGACTGCATAGAAGCGATGGAAAAAACGGATGCCTATAAATATCTAGGATACAGACAAAAAATAGGAATAGATAATACAAATATTAAAGAAGAACTAAAAGAAAAATATAGACAAAGACTAACAAAAATACTGAAAACAGAATTGACAGCAAGAAACAAGACCAAAGCTATAAATACTTATGCCATACCAATATTGACCTACTCATTTGGAGTAGTGAAATGGAGTAACACAGACCTAGAAGCACTCAATACACTTACACGATCACAATGCCATAAATACAGAATACATCACATACATTCAGCAACAGAAAGATTCACATTAAGCAGAAAGGAAGGAGGAAGGGGATTTATCGATATAAAAAACCTACATTATAGACAGGTAGACAATTTAAGAAAATTCTTTATAGAACGAGCAGAAACTAGCAAAATACACAAAGCAATCACTCATATAAATACATCGGCTACACCACTACAATTTCATAACCACCTCTACAACCCTTTAGACCACATAACATCAACAGATACGAAGAAAGTAAATTGGAAAAAGAAAACACTTCATGGCAAGCACCCGTATCATCTAACACAGCCACACATCGATCAAGACGCATCCAACACATGGCTAAGAAAAGGCAATATATACAGTGAGACAGAAGGATTCATGATTGCAATACAGGATCAAACAATAAACACCAGGTATTACAGCAAGCATATTATTAAAGATCCCAATACCACAACAGATAAATGCAGACTTTGTAAACAACAAATAGAAACAGTAGATCACATCACAAGCGGATGTACAATACTAGCAAATACAGAATACCCCAGAAGACATGACAATGTCGCAAAAATAATACATCAACAGCTTGCCTTACAACATAAACTTTTAAAACAACAAGTTCCTACATACAAGTATGCACCACAAAATGTACTGGAGAATGATGAATACAAATTATACTGGAACAGAACCATTATAACAGATAAAACAACGCCACATAACAAACCTGACATCATACTCACCAATAAAAAGAAGAAATTAACACAACTAATCGAAATATCCATACCCAATACAACAAATATACAAAAGAAAACAGGAGAAAAAATTGAAAAATACATCCAGCTGGCTGAGGAAGTCAAAGACATGTGGCATCAGGATAAAGTTGACATCATACCAATTATAGTATCAACTACAGGAGTCATACCACACAATATCCACCAGTACATCAATGCAATACAGCTACATCCAAACACATATATACAACTACAGAAATCCGTAATTATTGATACATGTTCAATTACCCGAAAGTTCCTAAATGCAATATAACACATACCGTACAGTTAATAGGTCCGCGTCACTTTCAATTCTCAACCAGACTTAACGTCTGAGAAAGTAAAGAAATAATAATAATAATAATACAAATATTAAAGAAGAACTAAAAGAAAAATATAGACAAAGACTAACAAAAATACTGAAAACAGAATTGACAGCAAGAAACAAGACAAAAGCTATAAATACTTATGCTATACCAATTTTGACCTACTCATTTGGATTAGTGAAATGGAGTAACACAGACCTAGAATCACTCAATACACTTACACGATCACAATGCCACAAATATAGAATACATCACATACATTCAGCAACTGAAAGATTCACATTAAGCAGAAAGGAAGGAGGAAGGGGATTTATCGACATAAAAAACCTACATTATGGACAGGTAGACAATTTAAGAAAATTCTTTATAGAACGAGCAGAAACTAGCAAAATACACAAAGCAATCACTCATATAAATACATCGGCTACACCACTACAATTTCATAACCACTTCTACAACCCTTTAGATCACATAACATCAACAGATACGAAGAAAGTAAATTGGAAAAAGAAAACACTACATGGCAAGCACCCGTATCATCTAACACAGCCACACATCGATCAAGACGCATCCAACACATGGCTAAGAAAAGGCAATATATACAGTGAGACGGAAGGATTCATGATTGCAATACAGGATCAAACAATAAACACCAGATATTACAGCAAGCATATTATTAAAGATCCCAATACCACAACAGATAAATGCAGACTTTGCAAACAACAAATAGAAACAGTAGATCACATCACAAGTGGATGTACAATACTAGCAAATACAGAATACCCCAGAAGACATGACAATGTAGCAAAAATAATACATCAACAGCTTGCCTTCCAACATAAACTTATAAAACAACATTTTCCCACATACAAGTATGCACCACAAAATGTACTGGAGAACGATGAATACAAATTATACTGGAACAGAACCATTATAACAGATAAAACAACACCACATAACAAACCTGACATCATACTCACCAATAAAAAGAAGAAATTAACACAACTAATCGAAATATCCATACCCAATACAACAAATATACAAAAGAAAACAGGAGAAAAAATTGAAAAATACATCCAACTGGCTGAGGAAGTCAAGGACATGTGGCATCAGGATAAAGTTGACATTATACCAATTATACTATCAACTACAGGAGTCATACCACACAATATCCACCAGTACATCAATGCAATACAGCTACAGCCAAACTTATATATACAACTACAGAAATCTGTAATTATTGATACATGTTCAATTACCCGAAAGTTCCTAAATGCAATATAACACATACCATACAGTTAAAAGGAAGTGACGCTTGATCAAGGTCCGCGTCACTTTCCATATTTAACCAGACTTAACGTCTGAGAAAGTAAAGAAATAATAATAATAATGGTGGTGGTGGTGGTGGTTAGTGTTTAACGTCCCGTCGACAACGAGGTCATTAGAGACGGAGCGCTAGCTCGGGTTAGGGGAGGATTGGGAAGGAAATCGGCCGTGCCCTTTCAAAGGAACCATCCCGGCATTTGCCTGAAACGATTTAGGGAAATCACGGAAAACCTAAATCAGGATGGCCGGAGACGGGATTGAACCGTCGTCCTCCCGAAATAATAATAATAATAATAATAATAATAATAATAATAATAATAATTCCGTGTGGTTCAACGGCATGGTGCGAGTCTTTCAGTTGGATGCCGCTTCGGCGACTTTCATGTCCCTAAACTGCCCCCTACTACAATTTCACATGGATCTGAACCAATAGTGTTTCCTGACGAATCTTCGCACCACTGAAAGGTGAAGTCTGGTTAAATGCAGACTGCAGACCGCGATTCGATAGCCCTACCTTTTTGTTTCCAGGCACGCGCTTTCCCGTTAGACCATCGGCCCGACACCCATTATTGTTATAACACTGTTGAGAACAATCATTAGAACAGACCTCGGACCCAGAACGTACGGGAGGCGTGCTCTTACCGACTTTAGCTATCCACGCGAGCACCGCCTCGAAAATTATGAATAATTTCTACTACTTCAGTCGCTTTTTACTAGTATTTAAGTAGCACGACGCGTTTCGGCAGCATGCTGTTAACATAAAGCGCTTTCCAGTTCCATTGACATTACATTAATCTAAAGTATGATTTGGTTCATTTGTTGTGTGGGCCAGTAAGGGTATGCGTCGGAATACAGCCTTGCACAGGAATATTTGTGCGCACATTAAGTGATTTGCATGTTCAGATCATTTAATTAGTATTAATGTAAGTAAACGCACTTGAAACAGAAGTTTTGAAATTTCTCTGTTTTATTTTGTGAAACTGCGATGGTTTATTTTTGAGCTATAAAATGGTTTTACCGTTTTATTTAACTGCCATAGAGTATTGCATAACTCAAAGCTTTATCTCTCCTTCACTTAAAGGCATACCCGCTTCGCCCTTCTGCATCAGAGTCGAGATAATCCCTTAAATTCTTAATAAGGCGCGTTACAGAGGAGCCAGCTATTTTTGTCAAGGTCTACGTTGGGAAAACGCGAAAATGTAATATTAGCAGTCGCGTTGCCTTAATAGGGACTTTAGAAGTAATCTCTCTTTTCAAGATAGGACTGCTCTTGTTGATTCATCAGTTTTGCAGTAGCACGGACGCTGAAGAAGCCGTTAGCAGAAAACTGATTGGTCAGTATTTTGTCTTGCAGGCGACCTGACCAGAGACCCTTTCGATTTTCTTCATACTTACGTCAAGTCAGCGCTTGGACATACATTTCATAAAACAGTACCATGCAAGTCTCCAAAAAACTGGAAAAAAATCGCCTTTGAAGACTAGCAGGTTTGTGAGCAGTGCAAAACATTTCTAGCTGATCATCGTAGTCGCCATTAGATAAGTGCCTGGCGTACAAGTGTTGTTAATTGAGAAGTAGCTGGTTCATTTCTCGTTAACAGCGACATTTTAGCTATTTTTATGTAATTCTGCGTTTATTATCAAATGAAAATTTTAATTAACGCATATTCAATTATATTTATAATAAAAATAAATTTTTTACCTGTAGGGTGTTACAAAGTTTTTGCATCAAACACGTAGTGATGATAGATAACGTCATGGGGAACAGCGTTTGTTAGAGACAAAATGTTCGCTGATGGTTCTCGACAACTCTACGCATCTTTTGTTATTGGTTACGCCCCTGAGATGTGGCAGGGCGTAGGCACTTTGCTGTGTGCGTATGCCTCGTGTGTTGCCTATAATCCAGTCATCCGCGCCATATGAAATCGGGTAGTCCAACAAAATTAATTCGCTTCTAAAATATCTTTTTCGTCTCAGAGACAGTTGGGGCGGCCAGAGTGGCCGAGCGGTTCTAGGCGGTACAGTCTGGAACCGCGCGACCGCTACGGTCGCAGGTTCGAATCCTGCCTCGGGCATGGATGTGAGTGATGTCCTTAGGTTAGTTAGGTTTAAGTAGTTCTAAGTTCTAGGGGACTCATGACCTCAGATGTTAAGTCCCATAGTGCTCAGAGCCATTTAGAGCCATCAGAGACAGTTATTCCAAAACACAACAAACGTATTCGCAGTTGGGTATGTGGACAACCATCAACTGAATAACTGAATGACGACAACGAAAATTTGTGCCGGGCCGGGCCTCGAATCCGGATTTCCCGTTTATTGCGAGCAGTTGCCTTACCATTTGGCTCTCGCAGTCAGACACAAATTTCCATATATTGCACTGCAATACCGTAACTAACCTTCCCGACTCCGGGCAAGCGACTGTCAACTAAAATGTCTTCCCTGTACGGAAATACCTGTACATAATGGATGTCGAGTACAGGTTGTAGACACGTGGTTAACTATATATGGAAGTTTGGGTCTGGCCGTGAGTCGTGCACGGATAGCCAAATGGTAAGGCGACCGCTCGCGATAAGGGGGAAATCCGGGTTCGAGTCCCGGCCCGGCCCGGCACAAATTTTCGCTGTCGTCATTCACTTATATTTCGAAACGGATGTAGTCGATTGGTTCAAATGGCTCTGAGCACTATGGGACTTAACATCTATGGTCATAAGTCCCCTAGAACTTAGAACTACTTAAACCTAACTAACCTAAGGACATCACACAACACCCACTCATCACGAGGCAGAGAAAATCCCTGACCCCGTCGGGAATCGAACCCGGGACCCCGTGCTCGGGGCTGATGTAGTCGCCGCAATGCCTGATCCTTCGAACATGCATGCACGTCTGAAGGAAGTTTGCATCGTAATTCGAAATAACACAGTCACTGCAATATGGTAATTATTCTTAAGATTTTCTTGTTGAAAATCACTCTGTTATTTATTAGGGAAGGTAATAAGCAGCGCACCTGGTTAGTAGTTAGTTTGGTGAAATTTCGGCGAACCACGGCTGGCAAATACTGAAGGACTCCTAATGTCACCAGAAAGCGTCAGCGAACGTTTTTTCTCTAACAAAAGTTGTCCCTTATCACGTGATCTACCAGCTCTTGGCTTCCGATTCAAAGACTACTGCTACAATGAAAATGAATTAAAATTCCATACAGACACGCCAAATTCCTTGTTGTTAAATGTAAAAATTATATGCATTAATAACATAGTTCAATCTCTGGAAATAAAAAAGTATTTTATTTTGTGTTTCATGTTTCGCAGTTTTGTAGCAGATTGAAATTGATTGAGAGTATTTTAAGAAATGTATACACTAATACTGATTTGTGTTATATTTTATTTACCAACCTGTTTCAGTCAAAGACCATGCTGACGATAATGTACGAATACAAAAATGAAATAAAATGCAGTGAGGAACATAACCTGAACGGTCAAAAATTCAAGATGTAACATTCGTAACAAGGTGGTTACTTCAAAATGCTATTACCATCCAACGCTACATTTCATATACCTTGCGAAAATACAGGACACAATTAAATTCAAACAGTACAGAACCAATGGACAATGACTCTATGATGGGCAGGCGCTAAAGACAAGAAACTACTTCAAGAAAGTCAACAGCAGAATCACATAAGTTCACTAACATTATGGCCAAATTCCACGTAATACGAAGATATCGTCCATATTGATAACACATGGGGAAATAAAAGATTACAAAGTCCCTTGGTAAAAAAAGTGTACATAAAAGGCCGGCCGGAGTGGCCGAGCGGTTCTAGGTGCTTCAGTCTGGAACCGCGCGACCGCTACGGTCGCAGGTTCGAATCCTGCCTCGGGTATGGATGTGTGTGATGTCCTTAGGTTAGTTAGGTTTAAGTAGTCCTAAGTTCTAGGGGACTGATGACCTCAGATGTTAAGTCCCATAGTACTAAGAGCCATTTGAACCATTTTTTGTACATAAAATACTTTATAAAGTAATGTAATCTATCGCATATAAAATATGTGACAGACTAAAATTGCAAACATAATTTTTAACAAAATAAGTATATTTATATTTACAAACAAAATTTTAAATTATCATTACGTCACTTGGCCTCAACGTACAACGAATGGCTGTCAAAAAGAACAGTATAAGTTTTAAGTTCTACAGGGACAGCCTGTGTAGTGAACGTACTCTGTTCATGAGAATTTTTGTAATCAGTCGGCAGTTACAGAAATCACAGGAACCTAAACTAAACTGCTATGGATCTTAACAAACTATTTTACAAAGACGAGAACAGAAATGTGTCAGTGACATCCTGAGATTAAAACAGTAACACACAGACATCAACGTAGGTTAACAAACACACAGTTTATAAGCGCAGTGGAGCAAGAACTGTAAACTCACCTGTCTTAGGTGTAACAGAACCTAGTCAATAAGTCAATAATTTTTGTTATGTGTGAGGGGCGTTCAATAAGTAAGGCAAAAATAAAAAAAAACTGATAGGAGGTTGGGTTTATTCAGGTTTCCAATACACCGTACTTTTAGCCACTCTTTTGTCTACAGAACCCTGTTTTTCAACATAATCTTCATTCAATGCTACGGTTTCACGGCACCTTATTGTGAAGGCCTATATGCTCCCACAGTACGGTTCTATTGATCGACGTCGAAGCCAACATCTTGCTGGCACAATAACCTCTCCGTCATCTGTGTACTGGCTCCAGGAGGGCATCCGCCATTGGGACCAGAACGATGAAAGACTTCTGTTAGGCCGCGAGAAACCCAGCAGGCACACACCGTTGAGTTTTCCGCGCGCTGTACAAGATTGGAAAAATAGAGAATTGTGAACGTGGTTCGATGAACCGTCTGCCAGGCATTTAAATGTGATTTGCAGACTATCGATGTAGACGTAGATGAAGTGGTGGGCGAGTGTGTGAGCAGCCTGTACGGGCTGAAGAGGGAGTCTTTCCCACAACGAATTCCGCAATTTTACAAGCGAAACTGACCGAGAAAAGAAGTGCTGCATTACTTATTGAATGCCCCTCGTATTTCGTACACTACCGTCAGCATGGGTTTGGACTGAAACCGGTTAGTAAGTAAAATATAATACAAGAGCATTAGTGTAGCGCATTTCTTAAAGTATATACATGAGGATATCCGCATGGAAAAGATGTTTAAACCACTTAAATGTAAATACTCCCACTTTCATGCAAATAGGAAACAAAAATAAAAAAAATGTTATCGTTATAAATGTGATTCAGTATTCGTTTATTAACATTTCCACTCGTTAATAAATATGAAATTGAAATGAATTTTTGAAAAAGTTGCTGCTAGTTAGATTCGAACCAGTGACTTTCCGATTACAAAGCTATTATGCTAAGCGCTTTTTTTTACCTCACTGGCATATAATAGCTTGGTGGATTACAGGTTTTCGACAAATTTACTTGCATGTGTAATTTAAACAAACTTAAGTGGAGAACTGTGAATAAAACTATTGGTGCCTTTTGAACACGCTAATAGTTACCAATTTTACGATCGGTACCCATTTTTAGAAATTCCCTCCTCTTCTGGTGATCGAACCCACAACCTCTGGATTTTTTAAAAATAGGAACCAGACCTATAAAAATCTTTATTAACAAGTAACTGAGGCAATAAAATACGTGCATCCACAAACAAAGGAAACTGAAATTAATCTAAGAGATGTCACGCCGTAGACAAAGAGGGGTTGGGTTGGGTTGTTTTGGGGGAAGAGACCAGACAGCGAGGTCATCGGTCTCATCAGATTAGGAAAGGACGGGGAAGGGAGTCGGCTGTGCCCTTTCAAAGGAACCGTCCCGGCATTTGCCTGGAGTGATTTAGGGAAACCATGGAAAACCTAAATCAGGATGGCCGGACGCGGGATTGAACCGTCGTCCTCCCGAATGCAAGTCCAGTGTGCTAACCACTGCGCCACCTCGCTCGGTGTCAAAGAGAGGAGAAGGAAGAAGGGACGGGGAAGGCGTAAGACATGTAGGCTTCTTTCTGCTTGGCGGACGGTTGGGGACACAATGGGCGCGGTCTGGCCACGATGTCCCAGGCCGCTCAGCTAACAGCATCCAAGCTAATGAATTTTAAATGTTTTACACTTAATGTTACGGTGTAAAGTCAAGTGCCAGCACACCAGTCGGGAACAAGAGAGAAGAGATGGCTGTGAGAAGACGTCAGCCAATCGCACGCTGACCGACACCTTTCCAGGACGACAACGCGATAGCAGCGGCCCCTATACGCGCCGCGGCCGACTGGCGACCGCCCAGTTCAGTAGTAGCTTCAAGATTAGGCACTTGTATAGCAGCGTCAACTCTATTCACTTCTTGTAACACAGACCTGGGAATTGTTAAACTGAAGTGATTGCTTATTTTGTATGTCGCCTTTCGCTTGCGACACATCTGTTTAATTGTAAAGTTAAGCGTTCTCGCTTCCTGCGCCCGGGTTCGGTTCCCGGCGGGGTCAGGGATTTTCTCTGCCTCGTGATGACTGGGTGTTGTGTGATGTCCTTAGGTTAGTTAGGTTTAAGTAGTTCTAAGTTCTAGGGGACTGATGACCATAGATGTTAAGTCCCATAGTGCTCAGAGCCATTTGAACCATTTTTTTGTAAAGTTAAGAATTGTCTCTCTTCATTTTGTAATAAAACTTAATACTATTTGTTTGAATTGTTTGTATAGCGAACCGATAAGGCAGACTTCCTAGACCCTATATTTGACGACAAGACTGGAGAAATAAAAACTGACGACGAGCACGGAGACATGATACTTAAGGGCTCGTAAACCATCAAAGGCGATTTTTCAAGTTTTTTTTGTATTTTTTGAAAATTTGTCACGTTACTGCTTTAATAAGGATGACGAAAATCGTAGAGGGCCATTCGGTAAGGTAGCATTGTGATTCGTCGGTCACTGGTCTTCGTATGCTCGATAGACCATGGGGAAGGGCAGACGGGCGAGGCGGCCGTTTGAGCCTCTGCCAGGCTCCCCTCGCGGGCTTCCGTAGGCCGCGGACGGCGAGCCAGCGGGTCAGGGAGTCAATTACCGAAACAGGCGCGGCGGCTGCCGCCGGTCGCTGCGTGCCGCGGGGCGCATACTGAGTGAGCCGACGCCGCCGCCGCCGCCGCCG
This sequence comes from Schistocerca nitens, assembly GCF_023898315.1. Classification (NCBI taxonomy): domain Eukaryota; kingdom Metazoa; phylum Arthropoda; class Insecta; order Orthoptera; family Acrididae; genus Schistocerca; species Schistocerca nitens. The sequence goes on from NC_064615.1 coordinate 739,306,921, forward strand.
CCGTCTGGGCTGCGCTCGCCTCACACGATCCACTCCATTCTCTGCTCGAAAACTCGTCCAGCGGAGGAGAAAACTGCGTCCGAGGATTCTGGCCATAAGGTTATTTATTAATATTTCACGGTATTTGCCGAGCAGTGTGGCGAAAACATCGGCCCCCTTAAACCGAAGTGGTGTCAGCAAGAGCCGTACTGGATGTTATTTGACTGCGAATGTTCGTTAAAATTACGGAACACGTTTTTCAGAGACCGCTACCAGTTACGGTTTCTGTTAAAATTTTTAAATTTTTTAATCTTTCGACGTGTTTCGAGGTAAGCTTACAACACTACCGTGTGCTACTGCTATACCATAGCCTTAAAGTAGGAGGTAGGTCGTGAAATAAAACTATCTTGTTGAAGCAATTATGGTATAAAGCAACAGAGCAGTGTTACCCTCTGAGAGGAATTTTGTTATGTTGCCCGTGTTGTACCTAACGGAGGTGGCTTATCGGAAGTGAAAGTCAGAAATACGTAAATATTTAAACAGTAATAAACAATATTTTACCTATCTACACTGTTCAAAGAGTAAGGAAGACGGTCACCAGCCTAATTAGGCAAGAGAATGATTGATATTCTTGTTTAAGAAAATAAGTATGAGTAACTTTAACGGACAAACACAACCTATATTTTGCCACACGCGAGTGCAATGAACTCTGGCACCTGCATATGTTCACGTTAAAGAAAGTGCTAACAGTTATAACATGGCTATTTGTATATTGGTAACAGAAGCCTTCAAGGCTTGCTCAAACTGAATGGTCTCAATAATATTACTATCAAAATTCACTGTAGAATCATAAAATAGGCATAGGTTATATTAATTTTCAAACATTTTCCTATCTTACAAAAAAAGAAAAAATTGTAAATGTAGTTCGCTGCAAAATTATGAACTGATCACAGGTTAAGTCTCTCTCAGCTAAATACTTTTCTATCTAGAATGAAAGTTAAATGGAATTCACTAACAGTTTACTTCTCACTCTCTTTTGAATTAAGAAATTATTGTTTTCATAGATACTGCTCTTTCTATTAATCGTTCTATATCATGAGCACAATAGACTAACTGTTGATCCTGTTACACCGTTAATATGCATTTTTAATATACAAGGTGAGTCCAATATTGCACAGAAGTTCACTTTAATAGGAAGAGTAACAGAAACTTGCTATAATTAAGTAACTTTGTGCATTTGAACTACTTTCAGTGGAGGGGGGCCCTTAATCTTGACCACTGTAGCAGAGCATACTAAACACATTTTCAAGACACTAAAGAAGCAAGGTATTAGTTGTCAACACTTACTGCAGAAGAACACAACTTGACATATCTGTAAAAAACTGACTCGCCTTTTGCGATTTGCAACAAGCAGCAATGTGATCATTTACTAAGCAAAACTTTACAATCCTCAGTTTTAAGAACTTTTAATTTTGAAATTGGCGACAACACATTAATAAGCAGTTTTAATAGAAAAATTATTTTCAGCAAGCATCATTTACTTTAGTTCACTCTCTTGCCACATTTCCTTTTTAACATGTTCAATACGCATTAATTAGTAAAACACTGGGCTTTAATGTTCTTTCAACAAGGACACTCAGTAATCACTTTAGTTCAAACGGATAGGAACCTGAGAGGTGTTATGATAAGGAAAAAAAAATCGAGGTAGGTACATGAATTCAGTTATAAATTACCTTATATTTGAGCACAATAACACATCCAATAAGCTGATCCTTCACTGTACATTACTATACCGTTCCATTACAGTGATTGCGCAATGTGGTGGCGACTGCGTGTTGCTAGGTGCATTTGCAGGTAGAATTGCTTGACTCTGTCATTTCTTGGTGGCGATGATAGATATCAATTTCAGAATAGTTCCAGATCTTTGTCCATCCATCCGAGGCATAGGAAAGCCTCAGGAAAAGCTTCTCTCGGAACCAGCACAATATACAACTTTTACATGGGCAGTTCACAGTTTGGCCGCTCGTTCCCGACTGACTCTTGGTTCCACCATTTCTACCTATGCCAACCACAATTTGCACGCGCTACACAGTTCCGTTCCCGAGGTAAACCACAACACCTTTTACATACAAAATAACTAACAATGGGAGGCCACCAATTGTGAAATTCAGATTCGATTCATACTGCGCATAATAAAAGCTCATGGCCAGAGGTGTAATGTGGCAAAGCACCAAGATGCACTTCTCAGCCGTTGTCGAGAAAATCGACAGTTAAAAGAAACCGTTGCGGTGAAATACTCTCTACGATTAATAATTGCCGGTCGCGGTGGTCTCGCGGTTCTAGGCGCTCAGTTCGGAACTGCGCGACTGCTACGGTCGCAGGTTCGAATCCTGCCTCGGGCATGGATGTGTGTGTTGTCTTTAGGTTAGTTAGGTTTAAGTAGTTCTAAGTTCTAGGGGACTGATGACCACAGATGTTAAGTCCAATAGTGCTCAGAGCCATTTGAACCATTTAATTAATAATTTTCTACAGCGTCGTGGCGCAGCGGGAAGCGCTCGGGTTCGTAATCCGAAGGTCGCCGGATCGAATCTCGCGACATGCAACCTTTTTTTTAGTATTTGTTTTTTGTAATTCATATATATATATATATATAATTCCCGGCAATCTGTTGCAACAATTACGCATATAATAAGTTGTTGAAAGTCGTTTGTCGTGGAAAAACTGGCGACTTCGAACATCATTATGTTTTCCGCAAACAAAGTTGTATTGCACAAATGTTATTAATTGTCTTCATAATGTTAACCACGTATAGTTAACGGACGACGTAGAAACGGTATTCCGAAACGAATACGTATAGCGTAAGTCAAACGTTCGAATTAGAATAGAGACCCCAAGAACACAAATTTGCTGCGGCAGGTATGAAATATAAACTCCGTTACTCGCTCGTTACACTTGAAGGACAGATGTTGAATGGGCCGAAACGAGCCGCCGCATAACAGCGTAGTTGCCTGCTAACTTCGAAAGAAGGTAGATGCGGTCCCTAGCGCAACTTATAACATCGTCGAAAATCAGTGCGGACGGAGAGCTTTGGTACACCCTGTTAAAAAAAACGGAAAAATGGAGGCGGTACAATTGGAGAGCGATCCGCCTTCACCAACATGCATAAGCAATTCATTAATAGTTTATATATATATGAATTACAAAAAACTAATAATAAAAAAAATGCATGGCGCGAGATTCGATCCGGGGACCTTCGGATTACGAACCCGAGCGCTTACCGCTGCGTCACGACGCTGTAGAAAATTATTAATCGTGGAGAGTATTTCACCGCAACGGTTTCTTTAAACTGTCGATTTTCTCGACAACGGCTGAGAAGTGCATCTTGGTGCTTTGCCACATTACACCTCTGGCCATGAGCTTTTATTATGCGCAGTATGAATCGAATCTGAATTTCACAATTGGCGGCCTCCCCTTGTAAGAGGCCTAAGTGAAGCTCAGCAGTTTACATAACAGCAAACAAACATTTTTAAATAAAACAAAACATTTGTATATATTGGCAATTCTACACAAAATTATTTAAATAAAATTATTTAATTTTAAAGGGAACCAAAGAGATTATATGAGGAAGACAAAAGATCATTTGCTCATATTGTACATATTACAGATATTACACTTCCCACACTCTAAAAGACATCAAAGTTTTTACAAAGAAAGAAGTATACAATTTTTTTTGTCGATTCAATCAAACACATTTACAGAAGCTCAATGATGTAGCATTAAATAAAGCAAAAAGGCAAAATAAATTAGTAGATCAGTAGAGCTATGGTGTTACAGGCTCACCGGGTGAACAATTAGTCACCCCAGTGCGCACGCACAGGTGAATCGTTCAGCCTCAACTGACAGCCCAGCTATCGGGTCACGTGTTCAACCGCACGCGCACTGCCTCTACGTGAGCATAAGGAAGTATCTATTAGTGAGATATTTATGTTTCAAGCTGATATTGTACGTAAGCACGGGTAAATTCAAGGACATGACAGAGTGGAAAGAGGAACAGTTCTCAGAAAGAAATTTTCACTCCGCAGCGGAGTTTACGCTGATACACTTCCTGGCAGATTAGAATTGGGTGCCGGACAAATTCGAACTCGGGACCTTTGCCTTTCGGGGGAAAGTGCTCTACTGACTGAGCGACCCAAGCACGACTCACAACCCGTCCTCACAGCTTTGTTTCCTCCGGTACCTCGTCTCCTACCTTCCAAACTTTACAGAAGCTCTCCCTCAGTTTGGAAGGTAGGAGACGAGGTACTGGAGGAATTAAAGCTGTGAGGACGGGTCGTGAGTCGTGCTTGGGTAGAGCACACGTTTACATGTACTGTGCTGTGCTGTGCTGTTTATTTACGTGTAGATTATTTATTTCCTGCAAGCAAACAAGGAGGACGGGCCTGATTACTAGGAAGTCATGATGCAGGTTTTATTTGCTTTACTTGCCAGTAAGGTCGCTCGATTGTATCGTATTTTCATTGTCCCATACCAGAACGTACTATGAGTCAACGAGAGACGCATTCATTACTCTGTGCTATTCAAAGACGTACAGTACAATACGATGGAGCAGTACCGGTACAGTTTCGCAGAACTCACTGACAAGAACATGAAAGTACGTTGCAATGCTCTCGCTGCTGAAGACTATACGGGGAATGATTTCCTAGCAGGCATCATCCGTCACGACGAGTGTTTATTTTTCGCGATCGACAAATGCGGGCTACTGGTTCACTGGGAATAAGAAACGGGGGACGGGGCAACATGAGGACCTTTCACACACACAGCTTTGAAGAGGACGTGCTGGAACGTGTTGCCGTGGGCCCCACTACAAGCTCTCGTATTGCATGCGAAATGGACCGCTACGGTCGCAGGTTCGAATCCTGCCTCGGGCATGGATGTGTGTGATGTCCTTAGGTTAGTTAGGTTTAAGTAGTTCTAAGTTCTAGGGGACTGATGACCAAAGATGTTAAGTCCCATAGTGCTCAGAGCCGTTTGAACCATTTTTGCATGCGAAATGGGCGCTGAACACAGTAGCGTGTGGCTAGCACTCCACGAACAACAATTACACCCATACCACTCGCAATATGTCCATGCAATCCTTGTGACTGACTTTGCACTCGTCAGTGGTTGTTCAAACAATGGACTGATAGACTAGATTTCCTCCAAATCGTGCTGTTTACTGGTGAAGCCTCATTTGATCGTTATGGTATTTTGAACAGCAGGATTAATCATGGCCGCGCCGGATTATCCGTGCGGTCTAAGGCGTTGCAGTCATCGACTTTGCGGCTGGTCCCGGCGGTGGTTCGAGTCCTCCTTCGGGCATGTGTGTATGTGTTTGTCCTTAGGATAGTTTAGGTTAAATAGTGTGTAAGCTTAAGGACTTATGACCTTAGTAGTTAAGTCCCATAAGATTTCACACGCATTTGAACATTTTTTTTTTTTTGATTAACCTTGTGTGGGATGAGGAAAACTCTCGCACTGTAATAGAGTCACACCATCAAGTACGTTTTGCTGTGAATATCTGGGCCAGCACTGTAGGCGAAAATCTCACTGGGCCATGTCTTCTACCTGGCCGTTTCAATGGCTACCTGTATTTGAGGTTCGTGCAAAGAGTTGTACCTGAGTTATTGGAGAACGTACCCTTGGCTGTTTGAGAGGGGATGTGGGTACAACACGACGATACACCGCCTCACTTCAGTGTGTATGTCCGCAACCATCTCAGTGCTGTATTTCCTGGTCACTGCATTGGAAGGGGAGGTCCTATTGCATGGTTTGCGAGGTTACCTGACCTGAATCTTCTTGATTATTTACTATGGGGATAAATGGCTCTGAGCGCTATGCGACTTAACTTCTGAGGTCATCAGTCGCCTAGAACTTAGACCTAATTAAACCTAACTAACCTAAGGACATCACACACATCATGCCCGAAGCAGGATTCGAACCTGCGACCGTAGCGGCCACGCGGTTCCAGACTGAAGCGCCCAGAACCGCACGGCCACACCGGCCGGCAACTATGGGGATATCTAAAGCCACTTGTGTATGAGACCCCTGTGGATACGGAGATAGAATTAGTTACCAGAATTGTACGTGCCTGCGATGTGATTCGAAACACACCAGGGTGCGTCAGAATCTTGTTCGCGACGTCATGCTTGCATTGAGGTTGATAGTCGTCAGTTACGGCACATTTTGTGAGATACAGTACAAATGGTACGTTCATTGTGTCAATGGTGCTATTTGCATTTAATTGTAACAATGTAAATACAAAAGCATCCAGTAATGTGATTTTATTCCAATTATCTCCTTAAGCTGGCTTCTCCGACCCCAGGTTCCCTAACTCAAATTATTCAATGGAGCATACTCTATGTCCTGTTAAATTTTTGCACGCTCTTACGGAAAATACCTTTATATTGTAAAAACGAAATTGCTAATATCTGTCGAAACACCCGAGAAAATGCGTCTGACGACTGTTAGGAGAGAGACCTCTATTTATTAATAAAGAAACGTCGTAGTACATAGCTCCAAATCAGCATTACTTTTCTTCATGAATGGAAACAAAAATAATGCTTAAGAAATAACCTTTGCTTTGTTTATTCCCCTTTCAGGGATGAAACAGTTGTTGCATTCCCAGTATTTTGTCAGTAGTCATTGAATAACATCGACATCACTGTGAAGCACATGTTAGTAACTGGTCGCTCCCGGAATTGCAAGCCTCATAAACGAGCGCCGAGGCCACCTCCTAAAGCCTGTTCGTACCGCTGCAATCAGACTTGAAAATATCGTTGAGATCGGCACAGTGATTTTTAAGATTTTGTCACTGAAAATTAACACAAACCTCCTTACCAGTATGTGAGTTAGTCTGTCAGTTTATAACGTTTATTCGCCGAGGAAATTTTCAAAGAACACTTAACTTCATAACTACTTACAACTGGCAGCTTGTTTAGGACACAATTTTTTACCTCAAGTTGTCCTCGTGTCGCTCGCAAACATTCATTCTCTCTTCTGTGTTGCTGAAACCTAAAATGTTTTACTTTACATCACGAACCTCTGAAATAGCTCCCATCCCTCCCTGAGTTGCCGAATAACAATGACTTTCGTCACGCGGTAATCTTGCCGGCACACAGCACGTGTCCGATAGGTCGCTGGTGTTCAGATAAGGCGTATCACGTCTCATATGAGGCGTCACAAAGCTCACTCTTTCCCACGGCCTGTCTGGAAACACGGCGTATCAGCAGGTAAAGGTCAGCTGAGAAGCTAATGAGCGTTACGTCCACTGTAAGAAGTGTTTCCTCTTTCAGTCTATTGCTGCTATAGCCGTCAACTTTGTTATTTATACATGCACACTGTTGCAAGAAAAGTGTGCAGAACTCTTCCGATCATACATGTTATTCTTAATTTTAAATAGCCTCTAACCGTAATGCCAAGATAACACGAAGAAACGCATAGTTTGAACTGATGTAAGTTAAACGACTCGAGACGCTGTTATATAGCATTGTAGACGACACGTCGCTTATGACGTTTGTTGTCGGTAACCATTCCAATTGTAAAACAGTAACACTTACTAGTAAGAAACAAGACTTACAGTATCCTTCACTCGGCTTGAGTGTGGCACAGAAAAGATCGAAGTATTCAGCCTTAAAAACTTTAAATAGCTTCGCCACTGATGTAAAGAAGCTAACCGATAATGCAATCAACTTCAAGTACAAACTGAAGCCATATCTGCTTGACAACTTCTTGTGCTCCATAGAAGATTTTCTATAGCGTCAGATAAGATGTAAATGGTTAGCTTATAGCCACATTGTTCACTGAGAAAGTGAACTAAATCTGTAAATCTCACTCGTTTCCCATCAAAGCGAGATTTCTTTCATTTCGTTTGTAGGCCAGTAAAGAATAGCTAAAACAGTTAAGTCAAACATTTTTCGATAGAAACAAAAATAAAAGATCCGTTACCGAAGACCGGTTACTCTTACCTGTAATATAAAAAGAATACTAGCTGTGCCCATCCACAAAAAAAAGGAAAAAAAAAATCACAGACTCCTTACCTGTTTCTGCTGTCAGCCTCTGGAACAAGCTACCTTGCACTCTCCACACAATTAAACCGCTGTTGCTTTCAATAAGTAGCTGGAGTGCTTGCTTTGGTCACCTTCATAATATTTACCCAAAAATACCATATAGGGCCAGTTTTCGCTCTTTAAAACAGTAAAGCAAATGGTACCTTCTAATCAGAGTTATGCTTCTTTCTCTTTCCATTGTCAGTCATCTCGGTATTTTTACCTTATTATAATTAACTGTGTCTTATCAGATTCTCTTATTCTTCCTCTTCCACTTATTCTACATTTATATTTACATCATTACTCTGCAATTAACACTGATTGTTTGGCAGGGGGTTCATAGAATCGCTTTCATACTACACTGCTGGCCATTAAAACTGCTATACCACGAAGATGTTACAGACGCGAGATTTAACCGACAGGAAGAAGATGCTGTGATATGCAAATGATCAGCTTTTCAGAGCATTCACACAAGGTTGGCGCCGGTGGCGACACCTACAACGTGCTGACATGAGGAAAGTTCCTCATACACAAACAGCAGTTGACCAGCGTTGCCTGGTGAAACGTTGTTGTAATGCCTCGTGTAAGGAGGAGAAATGCGTACCATCACGTTTCCGACTTTCATAAAGGTCGGATTGTAGCCTATCGCGATTGCGGTTTATCGTATCGCGACATTGCTGCTCGCGTTGGTCGAGATCCAATGACCGTTAGCAGAATATGGAATCGGTGGGTTCAGGAGGATAATACGGAACGCCGTGCTGGATCCCAACGGCCTCGTATCACTAGCAGTCGAGATGACAGGCATTTTATCCGCATGGCTGTAACGGATCGTGCAGCCACGCCTCGATCCCTGCGTCAGCAGTTGGGGACGTTTGCAAGACAACAACCATCTGCACGAACAGTTCGACGACGTTTGCAGCAGCATGGTCTATCAGCTCGGAGGCCATGGCTGCGGTTACCCTTGACGCTGCATCACAGACAGGAGCGCCTACGATGGTGTATTCAACGACGAACCTGGGTGCACGAATGGCAAAACACTTTTTCGGATGAATACAGGTTCTGTTTACAGCATCATGATGGTCGTATCCGTGTTTGGCGACATCGCGGTGAACGCACATTGGAAGCGTATATTCGTCATCGCCATACTGGCGTATCACCCGACGTGATGGTATGGGGTGCCATTGGTTACACGTCTCGGTCATCTCTTGTCCGCATTGACGGCACTGTGAACAGTGGACGTTACATTTCAGATTCGTTACGACCCGTGGCTCTAACCTTCATTCGATCCCTGGGTCCTGTACGGGCCTTTCTGGATACAGAAAATGTTCGATTGCTGCCCTGGCCAGCACATTCTCCAGATCTCTCACCAATTGAAAACGTCTGGTCAATGGTGACCGAGCAACTGGCTCGTCACAATACGCCAGTCATTACTCTCGATGAACTGTAGTATCGTGTTGAAGCTGTATGGGCAGCTGTACCTGTACACGCCATCCAAGCTCTGTTTGACTCAATTCCCAGGCGTATCAAGGCCGTTATTACGGCCAGAGGATCTGTGCACCCAAATTGCGTGAAAATGTAATCACATGTCAGTTCTAGTATAATTGTCCAATGAATACCAGTTTATTACCTGCATTTCTTCTTGGTGAAGCAATTTTAATGGCCAGTACTGTATTTTTCGGCCGTTAAGCATTAAAATCGCCCCTACGTCTTTCCCTGTGAGCTCTTATTTTATTACGACAACTGTGTTCTCCCATGTACATTGCCACTAGTGCTCATAGTTTAAATCTACCTTTCTGTAATTTGTCTTTATTGTTGTAGTTCTCACCACTGAATGTTAGTGTTAACCGTATTTTTTCTTTTATTGTTTGCACTGTAGTAACCTCTCTGTGTTGTGTTTTAAATGTATCTCCCTGCCGCCGTTGGATAAGCAGCTGCAGCAGCAAGTCGTATACCCCTAACTTACTTATTTGTTACATAGTTTAATTCTTAATTTCTTTGCGTGTTTTTGGGTACTTGCATTGTTTAATTCATAAATTTCGGGCGTATTATAGTATTGGAGAGTTGTAGCATCGCGCTTTAGTGTTTACTTCGTAGATTCTTACTTAAATTGCGTGTGAGTTTCGTATAGGAGGTGTAATTTCGAGTTTTAGTTACTGTAATCGTAAATTCAGGCAGATTGTAGCGCAGTCGTTAGGCATTTGTACAGGTTAGTTAATACAGTCTTTGCGTGTTTCCCTTGCGTTATCTAGGCACGGACCCGTGTTTCAGTAACTGTTGTTCAACATCGATTAGAATGGACAGGGACTGCGATTGCTGTGTTCAGATGAGGGCTGAGTTAGCATCCCTTCGCTCACAGCTGCAAGCGGCGCTGACTTCGGTCGCGCAGCTTGAGGCTGTTGCCAATGGGCACCACTGTGGGGAGCCGGACTTAGGTATCACGGGGATGTCAACCTCGTCCCGTCTGTCCCCAGATCGGTCTGCCGCTGTGGTTGCCCCGGTTGCTGCCCGCAGTGTGGCTGAGCCCTCGCCTGTGGTTGATTGGGAGGTCGTTCCAAGGCGTGGCAGGCAGCGAAAGACGTCCCCGGAGACTGATCAGAAAGCCTTCCCGGTGCGTCTGACAAACAGGTTTCAGGCACTGTCTCTGGCTGAGCCAGATGCAGCTGCCTGCCCTGTTTCAGAGGATGATTCTCAGCCTTCAAGGTCCTGGCAAATCACAGAGGGTCGGCTTATTGGTAGTTGGGAGCTCCAAGGTTTGGCGTGTAATGGGGCCCCTTAGGGGCATTGCGGCTAAGGAGGGGAAGAAATCCAGTGTGCACTCCGTGTGCATTCCGGGTGGAGTCATTCCTGATGTGGAAAGGGTCCTTCCGGATGCCATGAAGAGCACAGGGTGCAGCCAGCTGCAGGTGGTGGCACATGTCGGCACTAATGACGTGTGTCGCTTTGGAGCTGAGGAAATTCTCTCTGGATTTCAGCGGCTATCTGATTTGGTGAAGGCTGCCGGTCTTGCTTACGAGATGAAGGCAGAGCTCACCATCTGCAGCATCGTTGACAGAACCGACTGCGGACCTTTGGTGCAGAGCCGGGTGGAGGGTCTGAATCAGAGGCTCAGACGGTTTTGCGACCGTGTTGGCTGCAGATTCCTTGACTTGCGCCATAGGCTGGTGGGGTTTCGGGTTCCGCTGAATAGGTCAGGAGTTCACTACACTCAGCTGGCGGCTACACGGGTAGCGGAGGCTATGTGGCGTGGACTGGGCGGTTTTTTAGGTTAGAAGGCCTCGGGAAAATACGGGGTGGGCTGCAATCTCAAAGGGTGCATGGCAAATACAGGACGTGCTTGGATCAAGGAACAGTCGGAATTGTAGTTGTAAATTGTTGTAGTTGTGCTGGGAAAGTCCCTGAGCTTCAAGCGCTAATAGAAAGCACAGAAGCTGAAATCGTTATGGGTACAGAAAGCTGGCTAAAGCATGAAATAAGTTCTGCAGAAATTTTTACGAAGTCTCAGAAGGTGTTCAGGAAAGATAGATAAGGCAGAATTGGTGGTGGAGTGTTTGTGTCTGTCAGTAGTGGTTTATCTTGTAGTGAAGTCGAAGTAGATACTCCGTGCGAATTGGTATGGGTGGAGGTTACACTTAACAGACGAACTAAGTTAATAATTGGCTCCTTCTACCGACCCCCAGACTCCGATGATATAGTTGCTGAACAGTTCAGAGAAAATTTGAGTCTCGTAACAAATAAATACCCCACTCATACGGTTATAGTTGGTGGGGACTTCAACCTTCCCTCGATATGTTGGCAAAAATACTTGTTCAAAACCGGTGGTAGGCAGAATACATTTTCCGAGATTGTCCTAAATGCTTTCTCCGAAAATTATTTCGAGCAGTTAGTCCACGAACCCACGCGAATTGTAAATGGTTGCGAAAACACACTTGACCTCTTAGCCACAAACAATCCAGAGCTGATAGAGAGCATCATGACTGATATAGGGATTAGTGATCACAAGGTCGTTGTAGCTAGGCTCCATACCGTTTCTTCCAAATCCACCAGAAACAAACGCAAAATAATTTTATTTAAAAAAGCAGATAAAGTGTCACTAGAAGCCTTCCTAAGAGACAATCTCCATTCCTTCCGAACTGACTATGCAAATGTAGACGAGATGTGGCTCAAATTCAAAGATATAGTAGCAACAGCAATTGAGAGATTCGTACCTCATAAATTGGTAAGAGATGGAACTGATCCCCCGTGGTACACAAAACAGGTCCGAACTCTGTTGCAGACGCTAGGGAAAAAGCATGCGAAGTTCAGAAGAACGCGAAATCTCGAAGATTGGCTAAAATTTACAGATGCGCGAAATTTGGCACGGACTTCAATGCGAGATGCCTTTAATAGGTTCCACAACGAAACATTGTCTCGAAATTTCGTAGAAAATCCGAAGAAATTCTGGTCGTATGTAAAGTACACAAGCGGCAAGACGCAGTCAATACCTTCGCTGCGCAGTGCCGATGGTACTGTTACCGACGACTGTGCCGCTAAAGCGGAGTTATTGGACGCAGTTTTCCGAAATCCCTTCACCAGGGAAGACGAATGGAATATTCCAGAATTTGAAACACGAACAGCTGCTAGCATGAGTTTCTTAGAAGTAGATACCTTAGGGGTTGCGAAGCAACTCAAATCGCTTGATACGAGCAAGTCTTCAGGTCCAGATTGTATACCGATTAGGTTCCTTTCAGATTACGCTGATACAATAGCTCCCTACTTAGCACTCATATACACCGTGCGGTTAAAGGCGCTGCAGTCTGGAACCGCAAGGCCGCTACGGTCGCAGGTTCGAATCCTGCCTCGGGCATGGATGTTTGTGATGTCCTTAGGTTAGTTAGGTTTAACTAGTTCTAAGTTCTAGGGGACTAATTACCTCAGCAGTTGAGTCCCATAGTGCTCAGAGCCATTTTTGAACTCATATACAACCGCTCGCTCACCGATAGATCTGTACCTACAGACCGGAAAATTGCGCAGGTCGCACCTGTGTTTAAGAAGGGTAGTAGGAGTAATCCATCTAACTACAGACCTATATCATTGACGTCAGTTTGCAGTATGGTTTTGGAGCATATACTGTATTCAAACATTATGAATCACCTCGAAGGGAACGATCTATTGATACGTAATCAGCATGGTTTCAGAAAACATCGTTCTTGTGCAACGCAGCTAGCTCTTTATTCGCACGAAGTAATGGCCGCTATCGACAGGGGATCTCAAGTTGATTCCGTATTTCTAGATTTCCGGAAAGGTTTTGACACCGTTCCTCACAAGCGACTTCTAATCAGGCTGCGGGCCTATGGGATAGCGTCTCAGTTGTGCGACTGGATTCGTGATTTCATGTCAGGAAGGTCGCAGTTCGTAGTAATAGACGGCAAATCATCGAGTAAAACTGAAGTGATATCAGGTGTTCCCCAGGGAAGCGTCCTGGGACCTCTGCTGTTCCTGATCTATATAAATGACCTGGGTGACAATCTGAGCAGTTCTCATAGGTTGTTCGCAGATGATGCTGTAATTTACCGTCTAGTAAGGTCATCCGAAGACTAGTATCAGTTGCAAAGCGATTTAGAAAAGATTGCTGTATAGTGTGGCAGGTGGCAGTTGACGCTAAATAACGAAAAGTGTGAGGTGATCCACATGAGTTCCAAAAGAAATCCGTTGGAATTCGATTACTCGATAAATAGTACAATTCTAAAGGCTGACAATTCAACGAAGTACCTGGGTGTTAAAATTACGAACAACTTCAGTTGGAAAGACCACATAGATAATATTGTGGGGAAGGCGAGCCAAAGGTTGCGTTTCATTGGCAGGACACTTAGAAGATGCAACAAGTCCACTAAAGAGACAGCTTACACTACACTCGTTCGTCCTCTGTTAGAATATTGCTGCGTGGTGTGGGATCCTTACCAGGTGGGATAGACGGAGGACATCGAAAGGGTGCAAAAAAGGGCAGCTCGTTTTGTATTATCACGTAGTAGGGGAGAGAGTGTGGCAGATATGATACGCGAGTTGGGATGGAAGTCATTACAGCAAAGACGATTTCGTCGCGGCGAGATCTATTTACGAAATTTCAGTCACCAACTTTCTCTTCCGAATGCGAAAATATTTTGTTGAGCCCAACCTACATAGGTAGGAATGATCATCTGAATAAAATAAGAGAAATCAGAGCTCGAACAGAAAGGTTTAGGTGTTCGTTTTTCCCGCGCGCTGTTCGGGAGTGGAATGGTAGAGAGATAGTATGAATGTGGTTCGATGAACCCTCTTCCAAGCACTTAAATGTGAATTGCAGAGTAGTCATGTAGATGTAGATGTATCTTTAAACATGAATATAATGTAAAACACGCTATTTGATCAAAAGTCAAAAGTATCCGGGTGAATGTGGAACTGATCACGACGTGCCACAAGAGGTAGAGCCGACAGCATAAAAGGAGGCAGCGAGTATTGTGCTGTCAGCAGTGAAGCAGTAAAAGCAGAGTTTCTCCGTGAGGGGAGCTGAGTGGCTTCGAATGTGAACTAGTCGTTGGATGTCAATCCTTCTGAAGCTGCCCAAGTCGACTGTTGATGCTGTGATTATGAAGTGCAAACATGAAGGAACAACCATAGCTGTTCCAAGCCCAGGCAGCCTTATGTACTGTCGGATGGGGAGTGTCTAACATTGCACGGGGTAGTTGCAAAAAGTCACACGAAATCAGCAGAACGAATCATTCGTGGGTCCAAAAGTGCTACGAGTAGTTCAATTAAAACAATGAAGTTAAAAATCATGGGACACAGTGGTCGAGAAGCTCCTGATAAGCCACACATTCATGTAATCAGTTCTAAGCGACGCAACTGGACAGTGGATGACTGGAAACTATTGATTTTAAGTGATCAATCTCTCTGGGAAACCGATGGAAGTTGGCCGGAGAACTATAGGTGGCATCAAGACGAGTGCTAACAGTGAAGTATGCGAGCTTACATCCCAAAGATGTTCAGGCTCACATGCGGTTCCTCTTCGTCGAAATGTCTTGGCTCAAACTCGTCTAGGGGCTGAACCGCACGCGTCGCATTACACACCCTAAATTAGACACTTGTGGCCCTTCGGATAAATTGTCTGGCTGATGGCAAGTTTGCGAAATTGTACGAAACATACAACGTTAATATAACATATAAAACATTAATAATAATATCGGGAGTTAAATTAACAACCCATAAATGATGTAGGGCACACAGTTGCTATTTGGTTAGAATAATGTTTATTCAGAAAGCAAACTAATAACGGAAGTGGTCGTATTTAGAATTACTATTACACTCGAGCGCATATCCATTTAACACAGTTCGATCGTTCACAATCTCATCGCGAAATACAAGTTGTCTACGCGAAAAGTCAGAGTTCACACCAGGCGCGCGGCTGCTCACCACTCAGGGACTAAGTCCTGCGATGCCACACAACGCGAAATATTCTATGTCGTTTCACTTCCTAGCTACCTAAAGACCAACCGCCCGCCTTCGCGTCTCCACCAGCATTGCATTCCTCTGCCCGTCCGCGGCCGCGTTCCCCGCGCCTCGTCGCTCAACTGACTAGTGCAGTTCTTTTCCCTGAAGCCGTCCATCTGATTCCCTACAGCTTCTTCTACACTATTTTACATTTTAACATATTTAAATAATCAAAGCTTGACCACTTTCACGTTCTAAATAAAGTAACAATAATATCCATTACATAATAAACGTTACATTCTTTTTCATAAAACCAATACAGTTTCTTTCTTAACTTTGAATGTCACAGGCAGTAGCCTTGCGCCAATGTGCTTTCTGATAAATAAAGAACAAAAGTAACTATTATACACTAAACTTTACAACAAATATTCTATTACCTAATGATTCAATAAGGTGTCATCTTTCAATGTGTTTTGTGTGGAGGAAATGGTAATCTGATGCATAACTGAAAATACTGATAATTTAAATTTTCTGTATCTTTTAAACAAATAAAGGTACAGAGTTGTTACAAAGTTTATCATTTTAATCATGCGCTTCTATATGAAATGTCGATCGTTAAGATCGACCAAACCGTTCAGATTTTAGCATTCAAGTCTTTGTTACAAAACTTGTTAATTTCACTTCAACAGTAAATTCTAAACTATTATAGATATGATCAATATTCAAGTTTTATTGGGATCACCATGAAAATTTAAGAAAGATGGTAGATTAATATTACCGTGGCTTCATTCCCTGAATTACTACAAAAATAAATAGTTTTCATAAATGTGTCCCCTTACGGCCGATATTAGGTCCGCCATATTTAACACTGCTACGTCTCCCTGGGCACAAACAGCTCATATGGGGTTTCGCTATGATGTAGGTTCTCGTCTGCCTCACTAACACACTACAGCGCTTGGGTATGATCAGCCTGGCCTCATTCAGCACAACAGACGCCTGTGAATTTCCCCATCTCATGGCGAATCTGCGTTGTTTGTGGCACACGGTCCGGGACGACAGGATTCGTTTGACAATTCCTGAAAGGCTGTGTGTTTCGGCCATATACTTAAATGAGAGCGAAATGTTCGTTAATTCACAAGTACAGAGGAAGTGGTGGATGATATGGGAAGTTGTTTGCGGTTATGGTGTGAGTCCCTTACTGTAGTTAAGAAATCGGTAAATGCGGAAGGATATGAACCCTTTTTATGTCGTTGTGTACTGCGTACAGTAGAGGAAGAGTTTAAAGATGATGATTGTTTGCATCAGCACGACAGTTCATTCTGTCATAAGGCAGCGCATGTGAGACAACGCTTTTTTTGTGTCGTCGTTGCCACTGTAGAGTCTTATATGAGGGGAAGCAAGGAAGAGGGTATTGTTTGGTGGCCGGTCTCCTCTTTCTACAACACAGCTGCACACATGTATCGACAGTGTTCTTTATTCACAAGAACAGGAAGTTACTTATCTTTAAGCTTCCATGTGTTGTGGTACAAGCTCTTCCATACAGTCCACGTTAGCCTCACTGCTGGTGAAGTACAAGTTCCGCTATATAGACTACACTCTCGTAGCCTGTGCCGTGAACTGACAGATGTCGACTAGAATAGAGACTGAGCTAGTAACTGCGACTGACTGTCTGCGACTAGTCTTGGCTCTGCGGTCTGCGGCGGCGATCTAAATTTTTGCAGTCGAGAGGGAGTTGGCGGTACGTTGCTTGTGAGTCTGTCTTTGGCCTCTCTCCTTATAGGCGCGCTTGCTCCAGCACCTACTATCGATATTCTCGCAGTCTCTGTGCCAATCGGTGTGCTGGCGACAGCTTACGTGAGCACAGCTTTGTGTGCAACACATTCGTAAAATGCACTGCCTATGAAGTGTCGCGACCTGAAACCAGCGGAACACCTCATGGATGAGTTACGACCTCTATTTCGCTCCAGATTCCAGCGTCGGAAATAACTACCTTCTCTGTTTCAGTTCTTCAAGAACAATGGAGTGCTATTCCGCCACAGACATACGGACACTTCTACGGTCGCAGGTTCGAATCCTGCCTCGTGCATGGATGTTTGTGATGTCCTTAGGTTAGGTTTAAGTAGTTCTAAGTTCTAGGGGACTGATGACCTCAGAAGTTAAGTCCCATAGTGCTCAGAGCCATACAGACACTTCATTGAAAGTGTCCCCCAAAGAGTTCAAGTCATCGTAAAGGCGAAGAGTTTACACTGCCTATATTAAAGCCCACTAATAAATGTTCGGATACTTTTGATCAGATGGTATCTGTACTCATAGGATGCCTGGTTAGGTGTAATGAGGGCTCGATGACTCTAATGTTTGCAGGTTAAATTAATGGTTCAAATGGCTCTGAGCACTATGGGACTTAACATCTTAGAACTATTCATACCTAACTAACCGCAGGAGATCACACACATCCATGCCCGAGGCAGGATTCGAACCTGCGACCGTTGCGGTCACGCGGTTCCAGACTGAAGCGCCTAGAAACGCTCGGCCACAGTGATTAAATTAATCAATAGAGAAATAATGCAGAGTAACTAGAGAAACGGTCTTCCCTTGTGCATGGAATTGGGATGATGCAGTTACAGACAGGCTGGAAGGTGGTGCTGGATGTGGGTACAGACATGTGACGGACTGGAGTGAAGTGCTGGGCAGACAGGAGGAGAGTCTATTTAAGGGCGATGACACGGCGAGATGAGCGGAGGCACGGAATTAGCCGTGGGTGCGGCCGGTGCTGGCGGCAGCGGTGAAGGTCGCGCCGGGCACCTGGCGCCAGCCAATCACGCCGTGGCTGGCGCCGCTCTCGCGCCGGGCCGCGCGGCGTCGAACCGCAGACGCCCGGCTGCGGCCCCGCCGCGTGACTGCAGCGGCGGTCAGGATCGGCGCCGTGGCCGGTCTAGGCGCGTCCTTGATCCTGGTCGGCGGCGCGGCCCGCGTGCCAGGTTGGCGCCAGGGGAGCTGCCAGCGCCTTGAGCCGCCGCGAGGTTACCACGTTCCCCTGCACTTGGCGCGCACTCCGCTCACCGGCCGGCCGACCACTTCACTGCTGCTGCTGCCGACGACACGGAAAGCACTCCTCAACACATCATCGCCCCGTCAACTGAGGAATACACTATCGGATCAAAAGCGTCTGGATAGCTATTAGTGGTCATTAATGTTGGGTTCATCTACATACATACTCCGCAATCCACCATACGGTGCGTGGCGGAGGGTTCCTCGTACCACATCTAGTATCTTCTCTCCCTGTTCCACTCCCAAACAGAATGAGGGAAAAATGACTGCTTATATGCCTCTGTACGAGCCCTAATCTCTCTTATCTTTGTGGTCTTTCCGCGAAATATAAGTTGGCGGCAGTAAAATTGTACTGCAGTCAGCCTCAAATGCTGGTTCTCTAAATTTCCTCAGTAGCGATTCACGAAAAGAACGCCTCCTTTCCTCCAGAGACTCCCATCAAAGTTCCTAAAGCATTTCCGTAACACTCGCGTGATGATCAAACCTACCAGTACCAAATCTAGCAGCCCGCCTCTGAATTGCTTCTATGTCCTCCCTCAATCCGACCGGATAGGGATCCCAAACGCTCGAGCGGTACTCGAGAATAGGTCGTATTAGTTTGTTTGTCGACCTTTCGCCTTTGTGACGGCTTGAACTCTGCGGGGACACTTTCAATGAGGTGTCGAAAGTCTTTGCAGGAATGGCAATCAATTCTCCCTCAAGTGCCCGAACTAGAGAAGGTAATGACGTTGGACGTTTGGGGTCTGCAGCGAAGTCGATGTTCTAACTCCACGCGATTAACGTCCAGAATCTGGGCAGGCCAGTCCATTTCAGGAATGTTATTGTCCACGAACCATTGCCTGCCTTATGCTGGGTACATTGTCGTGGTGATACAGTGTCATCTTCTCCGAACTGTTTATCCACTGTACGAAGTAAACAATGACGTAAAATGTGTTCATATCTCTTCATATTTGTCATTTTCTTAAGCGCGGTAACGGGCCCACACCCTAACCATGAAAAATATCCCCATACCGTATCACCACCTCCTCCGCATTTCACTGCTGGTACTACGCTAGACGGCACATAAAGTAGTCTAGGCATTCGCCAAACCCAACCCAAAACCTTCCATCCACTTGCCACAGTGTATATACTCATGTCTCCAGTCATCGGCTGTTCAGTCGCGTGGTCCTTTAGACTATTTCCCGCGTCACTTAACACTGACTCCAGAGATGCCTGGCTTATGAGGAGCTGCTCGACCATTGTACAACTCTATTTTTAACCCCCTAGGCACAGTAATTCTGCCAGCTGGACTGCTGGTAGCACTTTGGAACTCACTAGTGATTCCTTCTGCTGATTTCATGCGATTTTTTACAGCCACCCTCAACAATACTCGACGGTTCCTGTCAGCCAGTACATGAAGTCTGTCTGGTCTTGGACTAGCTATGGAGTGGACAGTGTGTTGAAAGGAGGATATAAGATTAACATAAACAAAAGAACAGCGAAGATAATGAAAGTAGTCGATTAAATCAGATGTTACTATGGCATTTACATTAGGAAACGAGACACTACAAGTAGTTGATGATTTTTGCTATTTGGACAGTAAAATAACTTGTGATGGCCGAAGTAGAAAGGATATAAACTGTAGACTAATGGAAAGAAAAGTATTACTGAAGACGAGAAATTTGTTAACCTCAAATATAGATTTAGGAGGACACGCTCCTGAACGCGCTGCGTTTTTAACATTATCTTCACCCTCATAGTATAACTGATCTATAAATCACAGATAGCTCAAAATTCTTACACACAATTAGGGTCATTAGTCAAATCATTTCCCAAAAATAATTGAGATATTTATTATATTTTGGTATTGACAACAATATTTATAATAGTATAAAAAAAGGGACACTGTTTCACTGCGGTACCATTTTCTTTGGAACCACTGACTGCACAGCTTGGAAAAAGAGTCAGAGTACAGACAATATTCACATAAGTGTTTCATGCCTCCGATTTCCTTCCCTGATGCTGATCTGTGAAAAATACAAGTAATTTATTTCACTACAACAAAAATATTTTAAAATGTAGCTCAAATATCACCGACATCATCATGTTTTTTCAGGAAGTAGTAAGCAAGGGAGATAGAGAAGGTCATTCTAAATATCTGTACCAATTTTTGTGAGTTTAACTTCAGTCATTTAGGAGAAAAGTGTATCTGAATGATGAAAATTCAAGTTTTCGGCAAATCGCAAAAGAATATTTACAGATTTATTAACTTACCACTATGCTCGTTTAGAACATCCCAGCTGCATACTCCAGTTGTTCTCCTGTTTCCTTATCCTCCATAGTCTTTCTCTTCATTCTTTTCTTTATCCTTGACTCCTTGGTAGCAGCTTCTGCAGCTGTATCTGCTTCGGTTACCCGCCGCTAATCAATAGCAGTTAGAGCTGAAGCCATATTCCTTCCCGTCTGGATGTTCAATTTCTTCATAACATTGATCCTTGAAATTGCACCATCATTGAGTGTTATTATTGCGTCCATTACACCAATTTTCAGCACTGTCAGCCCACCAAATACAGTTTTGGGCATTTGTCCCATATACAGCTGTTGAAGCTTTCACTTGCATTCTGAGAGAGACCAAGCATACATTTTCCAATTAGATTTTTATTTGCCAGATCCCTATGCATAGGCCTGATTGTCTCTATTACAGCAACTGGTAAGGAATGCTTGTGGGTATATTTCATGCCTGTAGCGCTGCTCAACCAGTACTTGCACCACAAATCTTCCCCTTTTGGACACAAACATGCTGTGGAGTTTCATCTGTTGACATTCTGTGAAACCATGTTGTCCAAACAGCTCGTCTCATGTTATCCAAATCTCCTACATTTCTTCTTATTTTTAGTCCATAATTTTGAGTCAAAGAATCAGTTTCAGTTTTTTTAAGACGACCTGAACCACCTATGTGTTTTCCGTCTGACAGTTTTTTTCTACTAAAGTCTTACCATAATTTTGTCAGCCGAGCTCCCATTCTTTTTGGTACATGCCCAATACATTCAAGATTTTCTGTCAAACTGATCCCATATGGTCTATCATTAACAACAGTAGTGTGTCCTTTACAGTCTCCATCCCCACCTCACACCACGACTGACCTCTGATCTTCTAAAAATGTTCAGAACTCCTTTCGCTTCCATGTTTCCACTTGGACCCTCAAAGTTCCTTTCACAAACATGGGTGCCAATAAATTTACTTGAACAACCCTGGCAGTGCTTTGTTAGACATTCATGATGTAGTACCTTACCAGTTTCAATAAATGTGGCAGTTACAACCCTATTCGGAGAAGTAGGACCTCTCTTCTGCCAAGATCCATCAAATGCTGCTACACTGTCTGTATTCTCACACAATGATACTGGTTCTTCTGCTGCTCTTTTCATTGAATGTTCACTTACACCACATAAAGCATCATGTATTAATTTATTGTATCTGTCAAACCTCAGTGGAGGTGGAGGCAAATCCATCACTGCACAGGAAGTCTGAGAAGCTCTCCTTCCCCTTCCAATACATCGCATTGCATAAGCAAGCTGAATATTTACAGTGTAATGTCGACTATCAGTTACTGGCGATGCCATAGTATCACTGTGCATTTTACACGAGTTACTAACCGGTTTGAAAGACACTTCCTTGCTGAAATGTCCTCAGAAACGTCAATACTATCTTCACTATTGCAGCACTTCAATTTCGCAGCACTCTTCAAAACTCTTGACAGCATATTTAGGTTCACTATAACATTTCCGTCGTTATTGCTGCTCACAATACTACTAGGCTTGTCCTTATTACATTTAGAAAGCGGAAGTTTACGTCTATAAGCACTGTCTGTAGACACAGTTTCCACGGGCGACTTTTGAAGCAACTGATGTGTATTATTCGGTTGTGATTGGACCTGGTTCCCGCGAAACTTTGGTTTGGGGCTAAATTTCTTTACTCTCTGCATTTGTAGCACAGGAAACACATACACAGAAACAAAACAACACACAATAACTACTACACCACACGTATATGAACTTTCGAAACCATATATTCTCAGATATTTGTTTACATTCAAACCATAGCCTTCTAGACATACCTGTACTTTGGTTCCGGAAGTCAGTGCCTTCTAGAATATACCTGTGTTAACGATCCGTAACTAATGACAGAAAAAACGGAAGAACAAAATAATGAGTAATTTCCAAGAATGATTGCCTATCGAAGTCGCTGGCTCCAAACGATACATACCGAATGTGCGATCGTAAATCGATCATGCGACTATGTTGGCGCCGTTGTGGTCGTCATTTTTATCTGTTTTCCGTCGTTCCCCTAGTTGCTCTAAATTACATACCGCCGCGAATTATTGGTGAGTTGCTAGGGAAACGCAGACGATTTATGTTGTTAGTGAGTGGGATATCTGGTGTTCTTGACGTTTCTTCGGTGGATTCTCTCACATGGAAGAATCTAAGTCCACGTTTATCCAGCGCAGAAAATTGTTCGACTTTTTGTCGCAAATATGGAGTACTACCGGACGAGGAAAGAAGGGAGTGCGTAGGCTGTGGTGGTGCGAAGTGTGTGAAACTTCGTAAGAACAGTTTCGATGCTGAAATACAGTTACAATTTCATTGCGGACAGTTCGGAAAACGAAGGAATATCAAGAAGAATACATGGTTCGACTCTTCCAAATTATCCATCCAGACCACCGTAATGGACGTTCATATGACGACAACACCGACGACGAGTAAGGTAAGTCGTCTCCTTTGCAGTTACAAGTATTTTTGTAACGCTCTTCTTTTGTCGTTGCTGTGGTGACCACTGTAAACATACTCATAACGCCCGCCACCAGAGTCACATGATCGATTTACGTTCGCACATTCGATATGTATCGTATGGACCCCACGACTTCGATAAGCAATCATTCTTGGAAATTACCAAATAATATATCACGTATTCTGACGCACTTCCAACTGACAGATGGGTGTGGCCCCTGTGCAACATTACGCTCAATCTCAGTGTTAGAACGAACGGAAAAATAATGAGGCCCATAAACTATACATTTTTGAAATCGGCACGAAATGCTCTTTTCTATAGACCAAGAATTTTTTTTCAAATTTTTGGTAATTTTCACGAGCATGCCCCCTTAAATGCCATGAAGGCTTTTCTTAAGGTATTTGTCTGGAGTGAGCCATGTATGAAAGTGAAACATGGACGATAATCAGTTCAGACAAGGAGAGAATAGAAGGTTTTGAAATGTGGAGCTAAAGAAGAATGCGAAGTTTAGGTGGATGGATGATGTAACTAATCATGAGGTATTTCATTTTATTTACTTAACCTCATCTGATTAGAACCAACAGGCCCTCCCTTACATCGGACCAGAGTTGCACACATACAGTACCTTTTTTTTACGCTGTACTGAATAGAACTGGGAAGAAAAATTTTGTGGCACAACTTGACTAAAACACGGGATCGGTTGATACGACAGGCTCTGAGACATCAAGGTATCACCACCAACTTAGTATTAGATGGAAGTGGGGGGGGGGGGGGGGGGGCAAAAATCTCAGAGGGAGACTAAGAGATGAATACAGCGAGCAGATTCAGAAGGATGTATGTTGCAGAACGCATTCGGAGATGAAGAGGCTTACACAGGACAGAGTAGCATGGACAGGTGCAACAAGCCAGTCTTCAGGCTGAAACCACAAGCAGCAACAACTACTACTTCGAACAGTCTCATAATAAAACTCAAGGAAAAGTCCAACAGAAATATTTGGAGAATATATGTTGAAAAATTAATCCCTTTTGAAAATTTACGTATGTCTTTTTGGTATCGGTCATATAGGAAGCTTGACGGTAAACGGCACTTAAAATATTTCACTTGTTTTTCTTCTTCCCAAGTAACTTTTAAGTTTAAAATCAAATGAATAGATTAAATACTAAGCAAAAAAGTACTACATAGACTAAGAGAAATTTGTCGTGGAGGGAGGGTGTGTTACCAGTAGTTGATCTACCGTACTTACGCTACCTAGGATTACTTAATTTCGTATTGGATGGAAATTGGCATAGTTAATTTCGTAGGAAAGCAATGTGAGTGTGTAATGTACGTTAAATAATAGATCGTGTTCGAACTGAAAGTGTTCGGGATAGGAAGGGCTGGGAAGCCATCTGACATCAGTTGAAACACTGAAACAACAGAAATGAAAGGAAAAGAAAAACAGAACAAACTAATGCATGTCGCAGAGTCAGCTCCACTAAATAGAATTCCCTGTCTGTCGCAATGGAAAAGAATGGGATGGAGGAGGAGGGGAAGAGGCGGGTTCCTTGGGGTTAATAAACGAAACGATGGCCATTTAGCGAACCGCTGAATTTAAGTGGTGTTCGTCAGATCCATTTTCTCCTTCTGGTACGTCATCTACATGCATTATGTGAACGGACCGCTAATAGAACTGCATTCTTCCAGAGATGTCCACTGCTCTTGGAGCGGTGGCAGTATTAGACCTGAGCTTTTCTGTATGTTTGCTGCAGCGTCTGTGGCCCCATGTGCACAGTGCGTGGCCGAGAGGGAACAGTGAGTGGTAGACCTTGCACTAGCCTTACCGTCACTTCTGCAGGGCGCGTCCCATACTGATTCCTTTATCCGGTTCGTAACTAATACAGGGTGATTTTTTTGACCGTTAGAAACTCTACGGATTGATCGGTGAGAGGATACGAACAAAAGAGGTTCCATGAACTTTGAAACACGTATGTTGTGCGGCAGCGATGCTGAGACATTGTAGAATCTCTGACCAGAGCAGTTGCGCTCGACTCGCAGTAGCGAGCAGTCAGTCAGTCTGCAGTAGTCAGTCCTCAGTAGTGCTTGGAGTCGGTTGCTAGCAGTAGCGGAGAGCAGTCGGCGGGCGTCGGCATCGCAATGGTCGAGATTCAGGACGAGGTATAATTTATTTAAATAAATAATCATGCAGCTTTGCGCTCATCAGATAATGTAACGAACACTCATTGTAATTTAACTTTCAAAAATCGCCCCCAATAATAATTTTGATTTAAAAGCAAGTTTAGAGACAATCATTCAAATTTCCTTCCATTTCCTTTTAACAAAGATTTTTAAAAGGTACTTCCAATGCTTTTCATGCAACCGCCAGAGAACAATAAGAGCAGAATTTTGACATGCAGTTTCACTAAGGTAAGAAATTTATTCTCGTTTCGCACAGGGCAAACACCGACTTTTCGGTTGAATTGAGTTTAGGTTATCATTACAGTTTCATTATCATGGGATTAGCGTTCATTATTTAATGGGAACTTGTACTTGACTCAGATAGCTAATTTTTGTTTAATTGTCATTGTCATTAATATTTTTGCGGGAAGGTCACACTTAGCTGTGGCACCATTTCTAATAAATATAGTCATTCGAATATTTTTTGTGGGGAGGTTACACTTGGCGACACCCAGTCCAGGATCGTATTTCGTTGAGAATCTTTTGAAAAACAGTCAGATATCTGCTCTTATTTCTTAGATATAACTAGGATTTGGCGCAACGCTTTTACTAATCTTGTGACTTTCTTTCTACAGGTCAACGGCAATTCGTTGCTCTGTTGTATTTGTGTGTTGATTTTGCATTGTGCTTATTTGTTTTGTGATTAATTGTGACTATTGTGAAAATGCCGCGAAAGACTGTGAATAGTGTATCGCGAGGTATCATGAACGACATGACCGAATTAAATAACTTCACCAATAGTACTAGTGACACGCAGTGCAATGATGACAATCCTGCGTTCACTGACAATCAATGCGTTCCAACCACTAATGATGACTTCTGTCTTAATGATGAACAAACGAACTCGGTTATGTCCTCTGTTGATTTGACGACAATCAATGACGCGGGACGCTCTATTGTAATGAGCGCTGCCCAGCCTAACACAGCCGGTTTACTAAATTCACGTGATGAACACACAAATTTGTCTAATGAAAATGAACAGGATACACAAAGTACGACGGATTTATTTAATTCCGAAATAATGTCTGATAGCGTACATCCGACTGACAAACCTTTTTGTGAATCTCAGAATAACCAAATGGTTAAGGAAAGCGAGACAATTACAAATGCACCGTCAAACAGCACAGAGAATAGAAATGCTAACTTTGTGTCGGATCCAATTAGGGCATTATTACTACAAATTCTTGAATCAAACAAACAACAGAGTGAAGATTTCAAACAACAACTTAGTGAACAGGCCAGACAACAGAGAGAAGATAACAAACAACTTAGTGAACAGGTCAAACAACAGAGCGAAAAACAAGACAATCTTAAAGAAGATCTCAAACAACAACTTAGTGAACAGAATAGACAGTTAAGCGAACAAATTAGTGCCGTTGCCGCGCAGTGCCATGACACTAAGGAACAGTTACGCGAGGAAATCGAGGCTTGTTCGCGAAAAAGTAGCGAAGAAATTAGGTCTGTTGCTCAAGAATTAAGGGAATTGCAAACAGCTGCAACAGAAACACTTAGAGCGGAAATCAGTACAGTCGCTAAACAATGCTCTGAAAAAACTACACAATTACGCGACGAGTTTAAAGCAATGACGGTAGAACTTTCGCGCACAATGGATGAAAAGATTGATGCGAAATTCGAGCAACAGAACTCTCAAATTAACGAACGTCTTAGTCTTCACATAGAAAACAGTGATACGCGTTTCCGCAAATTTATTCAGGATCAAAATAAAGTGAAACGACAAGTAATGGAAACAATCACAGCTCAGAGACAAGAAGACAAACGTAAAATGTTTGCAAAAGCAAAAACATACGTAGACAATAATATTGCCACAGTTTCGGACAAAATTAATACCATCGAACAGTCTAACACAGAATTACGTGACGAAATTTCTGATCTGAAATCGAAAACAGACACATACATAACAGATTTTCAAACAGTGACCGACAGACTCGAACAATTAGAACTAACACAGGATTCCGATGTCGTGAAAGCTGATGTTAAAAAACTGAACGAAACTACACGTAAATTGCAAAACCAGATTAATGCCACTGACACTAAAACCGATGATCAGGTAAAAATACTGACTGAAAAATATGATGAACTGGCCAGTCGTATTGACGTGATTGAAAGTAATGACGGTAAATCAGACGATACTTCACCGGTTTCATTTAATCAAACACCGGAATTTCAAAATTTACAGCAGACGATTAATGAGATCGATTCGTCTAATAACACCTTGCGTAGAAAGTTGTCAAGTTTACAACAAGAAGTAACAGAGATGAAAAACATTTCGGTTAATAACGCATCACAGCAGACGCCACTTTTCGAACATTTGCCAGACTCACGCAGCGCGCATAATTTGGGTAATCAACAGAGAGTACGGGACTTAGATTCAGAAATGACACAGACAAACAGATTCTCACACAAACCTGAACGTTTTCTTAAATTCAGTGACGAGAACGTACTTCACGAGCAATTTTTATTTGTAAGAAAATCTAAGGAACATAATAATGACAGAGCACAGACACACGTTTTGCACCGTATACGACAATTTATTTTTGTATTTTCACCGCTATTGCCTGTAATGCAGAAGCTGGCTTTGAACTGGATACGACAATTTATTTTTGTATTTTCATCAGCATTGCTTATAATGCAAAAACTGCAATTAGCTTGGATACAGCAATTTGCTATTGGATTTTTACCGCTATTGCCTGCAACGCAAAAACTAAAATTTATTTGCAGTGCGTAATAGACCTCAGGGGATTCATTACGCTTTAATGAATATGTGCCGTAGCGAGCATAGGGCCCCGAGCTGCTGTAGTGCTGTTTCATCTTTAGTTTTCTGCACTGCTGCCTTCTCTTCTACTATCCTTTATATCTATCAAAACAGCTCTTTAACTATTGCTCTACTTAGAATTAAGAAAAATGAGTAATGAGAACCCGATAAGACAAATTTTACCGAATGTGACAATTTTCAATAGGCACTACCGTAATGACAACTAACAACGTAATTTTAATAACAGATAAAATCGTAATCATCAGTATGTGTAAAATTAACAGCAAACGCAATTTTTTGGTAACAATAGACGTTTTTCCACCACAACAGCATGAAAGTCAACCGCTTAGCATACCTAACCAACAATGCAGTCTACAAGGTCAACCAGGCTTTAATGTTTCGCCGCGTGCACGTATAGTCCCAGCTACAACAAATTGTAACTCACGGCAGCAAGGAAACAACTACGTATAGAAACACACTATTTCAATTCCTATCGCAAATGCACCGTATAGAAGTGACTATCATGACAAACGTAAAAATAATGAGCTCAATTTTCAGCGTACATTTAATAACAGTCGATCCTTTCAGCAGCAAGAACATCAGCAACAACATATTATAACGAATGAAACAGACAATAGGTGTCATCCATAGCGTAAGATGTCAGGAAGAAATAATAGTACAGTTTAAATAGTCAAAATACCACAGCATCGTCCCGTAAATAACAGCACGTATGACAGAATTTGACCAGACACAGTACAGGTAGCCTATTCCAGTAACGTAAGCAATACTTATTGACACGCAGAATTTTGTTCACGAGAATGTTATTTGAAATATGCTTTGTTGAATGCACCACTTTTATCGCACCCAGATCTTACACGAAATTTTTCTATTGCCACCGACAGTTCCAACACAGCTTTAGGCGTACATATTTTTCAGGAAATTGAAGAAGATGGTTCTACAGTAATTAAAAACATCGCATTTGCAAGCCGCATTTTGTCACCTGCTGAACGAAATTATTCCGTTACTGAACTAGAAACATTATGTGTTGTATGGGCTTTTACGAGATTTCGGCATTTTCTTTATGGAAGACACACCACAGTTTACACAGATCACAGAGCTATACAATTCTTACTTTCAGCTAAATTTACTCATGATAGATTAAGCAGATGGAAACTGTATTTACAGGAATTTAATTTTACGATTGTTCACATTCCCGGTACACAAAATGTTATAGCAGACGCACTTTCTCGTTCTCTCAGCAACAATCAGCAAGACGTAGCAACCAACTTCTGCAAAGCAAATTTCAGCGTCATGTACATTCAACAAGTTGCATTTGAAAATTTTATTTCATCGTCATTACAGGACATAGCACGAGAGCAAAGCAAAGACAATGTGTGGAAAGAAATTAAACACCTTTGGCAAGATAAGAATAATGTTACGATTAGAAACCACTACACTGTACGCAATGACATTCTGTTTCGCCGCTCTCATCCAGACAGTAACAATTGGTTATTATGCATTCCTGACGAACTGGTTAACAAATTAATCTGGTACACTCATTTAAGCTACGCACATTATGGAGCAAGAAAATGTTTTCTGATACTGAGACAGAACTGTTATTTTTCAAACATGGAAAAACGTATACGACGAGTTTTAGCGTCATGTAAAATTTGCCAGAAAGCTAAGTCTGACACCACTTCACATATTCCTCCATTATACCCCATTGTACCTGTTAAATTAAGACATATGGCCGCAGTAGACATTTTTGGTCCAATTCCGAGAACTAATAGAGGTTTTTGCTACATCTTTGTCGCTGTTGAACTCACTTCAAAATTTGTTACCTTCACTCCGTTACGCAAAGCTACTGCTAAAACTGTTTCGAAAGCATTTGTAAAGCATTTCTTATTTCATGTAGGGCATGTGATGAAAGTAATTTCTGACAATGGATCACAATTTCGTTCTGTCATATGGACACGCATGTTACGAGCTAGAAACATTTCTCCGATTTATATATCCAAGTACCACGCCTCTTCGAACCCTTGTGAACGACTAATGAAAGAAATTGGTAAACTGTGTAGAATATACTGCCACAAAAGACATGTTAATTGGGACACACACGTACACTCATTTCAAGATGTAATTAATTCCATTCCAAATGAATCCACTATGCTACCTCCGTCTGTTATACTGAAAAACGTTGAACCACCAAACAAAATCAAAGAATTAGTAACATTTCCTACATCTCGTCGATTACGACACCACGAAATAATTGACATTGCACTGAACAACATCAAACGTGCCGCAGAGCGCCGGAGAAGACAGCAAAAACAGGTTTGTAGACACCGAGACTTTCACGTTGGACAGAAGATATTAGTACGTACACACTATTTATCCAGCAAATTAAAAGGTAAGTGTAGTAAATTTGAACTTCTATACGCAGGTCCATATCGGATTCGCAGCATTCCTCACCCCAATGTTGTACACGTCGAAACTCTGAGAACCAGAAAATCGAAAGGCAACCATCATGTGTCAAACATTAAACCCTTTATCGAATGAAACCACTTTACGATGTAACATGCTATGAGGCCGTTTACACATTTTATGACCACTTATGCAATTATATTCACATGACTAATTACTGATGATTATCGTATTTTTTCTTGGCAAGTGCCCGGCAAGGTAAGGTTAACAGGTCGCTTTTCTTGTCGTTACACATCAGACCGTGCACATTTTTTCAGATGAATTTACACATTTTATGACCACTTATGCAATTATATTGACATTACTAATTACTGATGATTATCGTATTTTTTCTTGGCAAGTGCCCGGCAAGGTAAGGTTAGCAGGTCGCTCTTATTGTCGTTACACACTAGACCGTGCATTTTTTCAGATGAACTTACGCATTTTATGAATAATTATGCAATTCTCTATAATGACGCATTAATTTTATCAAATTCTCTCTCCATTGAAGTCTTTAATTATCGCATCTATTAACTACACTACATATAAGCTGAACACAACGAATGTCACATTTTGTCTTTCTTATGTATGTACGATTGTTTTCATGTTTTGTTTGTATGCACTGTGAACTAGTTAAGGTATAACACACACCATTTGACTTTGACATTTTGCCTTGTGATATCTCAACATCGTGACTGTTTTACATTTTCCTTTTTTTGCTGCTGCATTACGATATTCTCTGTACACTTTTTGCCTTTAAACACTGTCTGTGCTTTGAGATCTTACGTTTTCTGTCATGTTATGTTGTATGCTTAATTGAGTCACCATTAACCAGTCACTATTTAATGGGTATATGATTTAAATGCAAGACATTAATCTTTGTTCATCAGTTTCAGAAATAAATGATGTGTAAAGGAAATGAATTAAACAGAAATGGGAATTCACCTACGGAATAAACGAAAGAAGATGCAATAAGCTAATGAGGACGAGTAAATGGATCAGAATTAACAAGCATTAACAAGAACATACTATACACATCGCAGAATAGCAGTCTTAACTAATTTTTTCTTTCAGAATACAAAGCGATTGATGCAAGCTGTCAGACAGAACTACACATTTTAGTTTTAAGTGATGAAATATGCTAGGGATTAGGAATAGTTGTGTGATGAATAATGAAATGATTTTTGCAGATGATAATGAATGCTGATAATGAACAATGATGAAGAATATGGTACTATGAATAATGAAGTTTTTGTTTACAGGTGATGATAATGATGGAGTTATGATGATATGAATAATGAAGTTTTTCTTTACAGATGAGGATAATGTTGAAGTTATGTATTTATGCTATGTAGTTATTTAAGTATTTGTTGCAGTTTACTTTGACAGCAGGTGTTATATTGCGTAGTAAGATGACTGAAGGTTTTGGAAAGGACAGCTATGGAACACATTTTTTATACACATTTCACTACCTGTTAATTCGAAGTTCACTACTTTTCAGCATAGTCTGCGTTTCTTCTTTCAGCTCAATAATCCATTTTGTATTTTTCTTTCAGGAGAAGCTTTTTATGATACTTACTAAACTTGTTACCTATTATACCTGTTCTAGTACTTGCATTTTTTTTTTTTTACCCATTTGTGTCTATCATTTATAAATGTGATAACCTTGCTACAGCTGACTCATGACGAATGACGTTACACAATCTTTTCATTTATAGGAACAACCTAGAAGCAATTTTTTCTCTTATTTCTTCTTGCTTTCCCTTATAATTACCCAAAGCAATGCATTGCTAGCAGAAAAAACAAAATGTATTAACAGTCCCAGATAATGTCACTAGTTTATGATAATTCTGAATAACACTGATCAGCTCTGAATAGTATGTCACTTGAATAATGACTTCTTAATGATACCAAAACATAATTGCCACTATCTATTGTAATGAGAGTACTTATTATGCCCATGCTTATGAATGATGACTAATGTTTTATACTATTCAATACTTGCTGGCCACTGAGTACCCATAATTAATGTAACTTATAATGCCCATGCTTATTAATGCTATGACTGTAATTAACTGATTTTTCTAATAATGATTTCTTAATGATATGAATAATACTGAATGATGAATAATGTTTTATACTATTCAATACTTGCTGGCCACTGAGTGCCCATAATTAATGTAATTACTTATTATGCCCATGATTATTAAGGCTATGACTGTAATTAACTGATTTTTAATAATGATTTCTTAATGATATGAAGAATACTGAATGATGAATAATGTTTTATACTATTCAATACTTGCTGGCCACTGAGTGCCAATAATTAATGTAACTTAACGTTTTGTTAGTGTTTTCAATGATGACTTCCCATATTAATACTGAATGATGATAAATATTTTGTACTAATCGAAAGTTGCTAGGCCACTGAGTGTTAATAGTTACTTGTAAATATGTTATTTGAATGAGGAAAAATGTTTTGTAATACTCAATACTTGATGGCGATTGATTACCACTCTTGTCTTTAAATTAATTAATGAACATTTTTCTGTAATACTACATTCATGGTACAGAAATGTTCAATGACTAGAGTATGGATACCGCAAACTACTTATGTAATCACTAATCAAGACTTGTGTGTTAGTTAATGTCCTTCACCTTCTGACCTAACTACCTGAAATTATTGTAACATCCATTTGTCTTGTCCATCCTCATTATCATGGAGCACTATATTTGGTTTTTGCACTAATTCTACGTTGGTGTGCCGCCTCTTAAAAGCGTGGTGTTGACACGACATGCTGTCCACCACTGTAGGCGAAGAAACTACTTATGTAATCACTAATCAAGACTTTGTTATGGAGCACTGTGTGCCGCCTCTTAAGAGCGTGGTGTTGACACGACATGCTGTCCACCACCGTAACCGATGAAGACGTTATTCTGGTCCCACTGTTTGGTGTACCTGGTATACTGCCAAATGATAGTATGGAATACTACTACGACGTTTCACTGTCTTGATAAGCTGATAAATACTTCTGGGAACGGAACTGCAGATTGTATCACTTACTTGTGATTCTGTGGAAAGATATGGACTTTCAGTGCAGCTATGTGCAAACTAAAGTGCTACAACCATGATGCAATCCTTTCCTTTCCTATCCTAATAGTGAAAATCATTTTTTTACTAACACCATTTATGTTCATGGCCTATACATTTTTTCTCGATTTGTTGAACTCTAGTGCGAGTACACTTGTGTCACTTGTCGACATGATTTTTGCCATTTGTTGTCAAAATACTAAAGACATTTCCGATTTGTTTTGAAGTGCAGTATGTGTGCACTCTTGTCATCTATATACTTTTTGTGATTTGATGATTTTTTCTACTCTTGCGTTTATTTGTTATAAACATGTTCAAAAGTTTTCAGTGCATGTGCACTTATGTGAATATGTTTTCAACTGAACTACAGTGCCTGTGCACTCTTCTCAATTTTCGATATGATTTGTGTTCATTCTGTATACCTTTTATGATTTATGTCATTAGTTACTCTTGTATATACATTTCGTCTTTTACTGATATGTTCTCCACTGCAGTGCATGTGCACTCATGACACTTGTCAACATGATTTTTTGCCTGTTATGAAACTGCTAAAGAATTTTTTAGTGTGTGTACACTTTGTTATCTGTCAAATAATTTGTATATACATCTTTCCTGATTTGTTTTGTACTTATATTTTGTCTTGTCTGTAATGTTTTGTAATCGGTGCATGCGCACAACATTTAATTCATGTGATACATCTAAATATTTTGTAAATGTTAATTAATTAAAAGAAAAATTTGTTACGATGGCAAGTCCAAATGACTCACCATCGCTGCCAAATTTTTGCCCCCCCAGTGGAGGGTTATGAAACACGTATGTTGTGCGGCAGCGATGCTGAGACATTGTAGAATCTCTGACCAGAGCAGTTGCGCTCGACTCGCAGTAGCGAGCAGTCAGTCAGTCTGCAGTAGTCAGTCCTCAGTAGTGCTTGGAGTCGGTTGCTAGCAGTAGCGGAGAGCAGTCGGCGGGCGTCGGCATCGCAATGGTCGAGATTCAGGACGAGGTATAATTTATTTAAATAAATAATCATGCAGCTTTGCGCTCATCAGATAATGTAACGAACACTCATTGTAATTTAACTTTCAAAAATCGCCCCCAATAATAATTTTGATTTAAAAGCAAGTTTAGAGACAATCATTCAAATTTCCTTCCATTTCCTTTTAACAAAGATTTTTAAAAGGTACTTCCAATGCTTTTCATGCAACCGCCAGAGAACAATAAGAGCAGAATTTTGACATGCAGTTTCACTAAGGTAAGAAATTTATTCTCGTTTCGCACAGGGCAAACACCGACTTTTCGGTTGAATTGAGTTTAGGTTATCATTACAGTTTCATTATCATGGGATTAGCGTTCATTATTTAATGGGAACTTGTACTTGACTCAGATAGCTAATTTTTGTTTAATTGTCATTGTCATTAATATTTTTGCGGGAAGGTCACACTTAGCTGTGGCACCATTTCTAATAAATATAGTCATTCGAATATTTTTTGTGGGGAGGTTACAACTTCTGCCCAGAAATACGTGGTTTACAAGCTGGAGACTATTTATTTAGTCATGCTTTGTTACATAGACTGCGATATAATACGCGCTGTACCCCGCCAGCACAGTTACAGTATGCATAGATTTCTCCTAGAGGGAGGTACTGTTCCTCATACGTCACGCCATTAGCGCCCTTTTCTGCCATAGTAATTGTAATGCGTTCGATTGACTTCTTTTGCTGACTCATCTTGTAATGGATGTGATACGGCGTTATACGCAGTGGTTCCGTATTCGAATCGAAGCTTTCCGACGTGGTGTTTACTTTCAGAAAAGAAAAAATGGTAACGGGTGGCGAGCAGCAAGGTTGTTTCAGGAGACCCATGCCCGCTGACAGCAACCACAGCATTCAGTGTTTGCTACAGTGTTTCGCCTTTTGTCTGAGACAGTGTCGTTTCAGGAAGCATGGAATCATGAAGGACGTACTCGAAATATTCGGACACCAGACGTGGAGGAAAATGTGGAAAGCGACCACCCTGTCAGTTCAAGGCACCAACCGCCGGTACAGGGTAAGCCATACATACAACCGTGTGAAACATTCTCCATGAAAATTGTTACTACATTTATCACTTACAGCGTGTGCAGAATTTATAGCGACAGACTTTCAGCATCGGCAGCAGTTTTGTCACTAGTTTCGTCACCAGCCACCATCCTATTGAGAAGAGGCCGCCTTTACGCGGAGTGGCATCTTCAACTTTCATAACAGTATCTGTGGGATAGTACGCAGAACCCCCATGGTATGGTGACAGCGAATCATCAGCATCGGTGTAGCCGGAATCCATGGGCCGGGATAATTGGCGACCGTATTTTGGGACCAGTCTTCCTCCACGTCACCTAACAGGCCGGAACTATCGGCATTTCTTGCGAGTGACTGTGCCTACTCTGATGGAAGAAGTGCCTTTGATGATTCAAAGTGTTATGGGGCTGCTACATGATGGTGCTCCAGCCCACTTCGCCGTTAAAGTCCGCACGTGGTCGATGGACTGGACGAGGGTGTCCAGATGCATGGCCTGCTTGTTCACCATATCTCAACCCGTGCGATTTCTGATTATGGGGCCATCTCAAAAGTATACGGTATGCAGAGCCCATTCCAGATGTGGAGACACTGGAGCAGCGTATTCATGCCGCCTTTGACACTGTTCGGATGCAGACTGGCCGATGTGTACGTGTGGAACATAACATGCTATGGCGCGTAAACGCACGAGTTGAGGCACATGGAAACCATTTTCAACACATACACTAACTTTGGTTGCAAGGTATAGCGCGTATTAGACAGCAGTCTTTATAACAATGTATGACTGAATAAATGGTCTCTTGCATGGAAACCATGCATTTCCGGACAGATGTTCATTAGACTTTTTTGTTCCGTATCATCTCATTGCTCAATCCCATGAATTTGTACACGGTGGAAAAAATCACGCTGTATAACTGGTTTCGATCTTAACCGCGAATGCGTCTGAGTGCGACGTGCGCTAGCATTTCTGACTCACGCTCTTGCCACAGTTGTTGTCGTACAGCTGGCGCGCCCATTTAAAAGTCCCGTTGAGTGTGGCAGAGAATCCAATGAGTCTTCTGAGCTTTCTTTATCCACGACACTTTTGTAACTCCAATCCGAAGGCCGTCTTCTGTTTGACTGTCGAAGCTAGCGGAGGCTCTGTAACGCTGTGGGGCGTGTGCAGTCAGAGTGATATGGGACTCCTGCTACGTCTAGATAAGACTGACAGGTGACACGTACGTAAGCATCCCGTCTGATCACCTGCATCCATTCATGCCCATTGTGCATCCGTCGGACTTGGGCAATTCCAGCAGGACAGTGCTATACCTCACACATCCGGAATTGCTACAGAGTGGCTCCAGGAACACTCTTGCGAGTTTAACCCTCCCGGTACCAAGCTTTTTCACACCTCTATTTTACCAGGCGGGGTATTTCGACTACCCCAAAAGATTTTTGTGTTTTACTGTATATTTGTTCTCAGATTTCGTTATTTCCATTGAATGGGTTTATTTATTATTGAAAAACAGCTCTTCTGGCTATTAGAAGTATTTAATCAGATCACATATACAAAGTACAAAAATTTTTATATCTTTCACTAAATTCAGTCCTCAACGAACAGAAAATTAATAATCTATGTACCTCAATAGTCACTGCAGTAAAATAACACAAGACTTTTTTCAACTTTTCAGTCAAGTACATTTTTGCAGTGCATGCACTTCACAGTAACAGTTTCTTCTCTGCGTGTATTACGAACAGGTTTCTTGCACATTACACAACAGAATCTTGTTTTCCGATCTTCGTTTCTCTTGCAATCTTGACATCGTTGTGGCGTTGGTAACTTGGAACACTGTGTCTGGATCATTGCTGTAGGAATTGCAATTCCACAAGCTTTCAGTGCATCTTGTACATCTTTATGAAGACCGTTGATATTTTTGGCTCTTTCTTCCATGTTGCCTTTGCCGAGTCCAAATGCCAGTTCAGCCGTGAAGAGTTTACGTCGGCTTTGGTTATTCTTCTGCCATTCAGGAAATCTTTGAGTGTCATTTTGTCCCCATTATCTACAGCACCTTTGGTTTTGTTTTAGTGCAGTATGAGTCGGGTTTGTGCTCACTTTCTTCACCATTCACTTGTCTCTCATTGTGCTGAGTAGAGAGTAGTATTGCTACCTTTCCTTCTTTGGAACATAAGAAACTAGGGTCAAGTCATTTGTGAAACCAAGCATTGCAGAGTGAACTTCTCTCTTCCTGTTTGGCAAGAATTCCTTCGGAATTTCTTTCTTATTGGAACGAAAGGTACCAACCAATGTCGTGTTTCATTTTAATAGTTCAGCAGCCAATGGAAACTGGTGAAAAAATTATCAGTTGTTACACCATGACCGTTATTCAGAAATGGTTCCATCGGATCCAAAACAACGTCTCTCCTTGATTCACTTCCCGAGTATTGTCCACCATTTCTGCGTAAATTTGGATCCGTAATAAGTAAGATGTCTTCACATCAGCACAAACCCAAATTTTAATGCCGTACTTGCCAGGCTTTCTCTTCATATTAAGCCTAAAAGGGCAGTTTCCTCGTTACGTTGCTAATCGTTCATCAATAGTCACGTATTCATAAGCATAGAAGTTCTTGCACAAGTTAGAATGAAATTTGTCGAACACTACCCTGATGGCCTGTAGCTTGTCCTTGGTTTCTTCAATTCTCTGTGCTCCTGTGTCTCTGTTGTCAACAGAGGCAACATTACCTCCCCACAGATCGGAAGCATTTGTGCGATGTGCATGAGTTCGACCGGCTCCTTTTAGAATTGCTAATACAGCGTACACTTCAGTTGCATTTATATCTCTCCATGTCGCCGATGACATTGTAATTCTGTCAGAGAGAGCAAAGGACTTGGAAGAGCAGTTGAACGGAATGGATGGTGTCTTGAAGGGAGGATATAAGATGAACATCAACAAAAGCAAAACGAAGATAATGGAATGTAGTCGAATTAAGTCGGGTGATGTTGAGGGTATTAGATTAGGAAATGAGACACTTAAAGTAGTAAAGGAGTTTTGCTATTTGGGGAGCAAAATAACTGATGATGGTCGAAGTAGAGAGGATATAAAATGTAGACTGGCAATGGCAAGGAAAGCGTTTTTGAAGAAGAGAAATTTGTTAACATCGAGTATAGATTTAAGTGTCAGGAAGTCGTTTCTGAAAGTATTTGTATGGAGTGTAGCCATGTATGGAAGTGAAACATGGACGGTAAATAGTTTGGACAAGAAGAGAATAGAAGCTTTCGAAATGTGGTGCTACAGAAGAATGCTGAAGATTAGATGGGTAGATCACATAAGTAATGAGGAGGTACTGAATAGGATTGGGGAGAAGAGGAGTTTGTGGCACAACTTGACTAGAAGAAGGGATCGGTTGGTAGGACATGTTCTGAGGCATCAAGGGATCACCAATTTAGTATTGGAGGGCAGCTTGGAGGGTAAAAATCGTAGGGGGAGACCAAGAGATGAATACACTAAGCAGATTCAGAAGGATGTAGGTTGCAGTAGGTACTGGGAGATGAAGAAGCTTGCACATGATAGAGTAGCATGGAGAGCTGCATCAAACCAGTCTCAGGAATGAAGACCACAACAACAACATGTCGTTCGTGTCATTTTGTTCGAAGAATGAGCTGCATTCCACAAAGAAATTACTCGTTTGACTTCCCTGTTCGTTTCTTCTACAATGATGCTCACGATTTCTAGTAAGATAAATAATAAAAATGTCTTTGTTATTGTTATGATTGTTTTTCCATCTTTGACTGGGCCAGATGTTACGTTCAAAATGTTGCGACGTCGACGCCGCCCACCTTTTGGTGGTTCACTAGAAACTTGTAATCCACTTCTAGAAACAAACAAATCTCCAGTGTCTTCTTCTTCTTCTTCTTCTTCTTCTTCTTCTACTTTTTCACGTGAATATGTAGTATCTTCTGATATTCCATCATCAGCTTCATCTGATGGTATGATATGGTCTTTGGAAAGAGGTTCTATAAAATTCATTGAGTTCATTATCAATGTCCCATTCATTTTCATCGTCACTGACATCAGAATTGTATAGAATTTCTATGATCTCTTCGCTAGGAAGTCCTTTGGACATTCTTACTTGCTGATGAAATACTGACTCGTGTAATGTCAGCTCAACAGTGAACGTCAAATTGAGCTCAACAATAGTAACCAGCAACAATAACAAACACTGGATCTATGGCAAAACTCAACAAAGAAGATGAATGACAGATATATTTCCCAAAATCTTCTTTTCCTACAAATAAGAAAATAAGACGTTTCATACCAAGCGGGGTAGTCTCACAACCCCACCAATAAATGAGTTGAATAATAATGATAAAGCCAAAAAAATTAGACAGTCATGAGTGTGAATTCAACGTCAATCATTTTAGTATAAAGTCATGAAACCACAGGCATATGGCGCTTCAGATAACATCATTATAGGGAAAAAAATCAACCTGGTGTTGTCAGAATACCCCGCTTGGTAATGCGAGGGTTAAACGCTTCCTCTGGCAACCGGACTCCCCAGATATGAACATTATTGAGTATATCTGGGGCGCCTTCCAACGTGCTGTTCAGAAGAGCTCTCCACCTCCTCGTACTCTTACGTATTTGTGGTCAGCCCAGCAGGATTCATGATGTCAATTCCCTCTAGTACTCTTTCAGACATTTGTCGAGTCCATGCACGTAATGTTGCGGCACTTCTGTGTGTTCGCGGGGGCCCTACACGATATTAGGCACGTGTAGCAGTTTCTTTGGCTCTTCAGTGTACCTTTACTCTAGTCATACATCAAACTATGTCAGCGGACTAAATAGCAAGTGCAGTAGTGTGATAACTGTGTGCACTGACACCATTATCATGATGCGAGTTGTGAGCCGACAGCTAAAGGCATCTGATTACGGATCACGGCAACGTGCTGACGAAATAGTCCAATACTATACTGTTAAATCCTGAGTCGCGCGTAAACAATCATTGTCTAGTTAAGGTGTCTAGCTTCTTCCGGGCTAACACCCATCTCTCGTACGACATTATCTATAAGCTAGCAAAAAGTTCAATCAAATTTATGAAGAGCCTGCCGCACAACGCGTTATCTTTGTCCATATTTTATACGAAACAAGTCGTTTGTGAAGTACAGTGGCAGACAGACGACTGCAAAGTGAGTGGTTCTGCAGCTGGCAGCAGACGGCCAGAGCCCGGCCAGCGTCTGAACCCGCGCGGGCGACGTCAGAGCTGCCCCGCGCGAGAGGCGTGCGGCCCAGTTTAAGCTCGTTACGGCGACGAATCTGTGCCCTCCGCGACGAGGATTAATGACGGCTCCGTTTGACTCCGGCCGCCGCCGTTGCATTCCTCTGCACGCCGCTGCCCGCCACGGCAGACAAAGATCGATCTCTCTCTCTCTCTCTCTCTCTCTCTCTCTCTCTCTTTCAAAGCATGACAGCGAAATCTTAAGCCCACCACTGATATAATCCGCTTAGTTAGCGCCATCTCGCAGAGATGAAATAGTCTGTAATTAATGGTTTCACGTGGCTTGCATATTTTTCCTTGTTGCTGCCAATCATTCATGCTTGTCCCGAAAGTGGGCACGGTCTGGGTAAAAGCGCATTCTGACATCCCATGCAACGAAGTGGCAGAAACGTAGAGACTTCAGAAATAAGTTCCACATGTCGTCTCACGCTAAGGCCGTTATGCAAAAAGAGAGGCGTATTGTCTTGAAAGTACCTAACCAAAAGTGTTACTCAGTGAAAGTATCATTGATAAGATTGTTCTAAATTAATTATTCAGCAAACCTGCATCTGACTGCGTCTGTGAACTTGTTTCTTGCACTCCTCCATTTTGCCAGAAATGCAACATGTATTTGACTCGGCAATAAAATTTAAGAGAATAGTGGCGTTTGTGCAATGGCATTAAGATGGTACTGGAAAATTAACTTTTGGCCCTGATGTTTACTTGGTTCTTTCATTGGTGGGTAACTTTACTCTACTACTCATTTTCATATTCAATTCAAGCAAAGGATTTGGATTATGATTCAGGCTGTTAGAAACACAATGTTGATCTCAATACATATATTGTTAAAATTTTAGGTCGTACACAAAACCTACCGTAACAGGAAAAATTCTTACAAAAATTTTACCAAACGCTTACTGTGTCAAACCTTGGGCATACAAATCCTAACTCTGAATATTATCTAACAAAACCAATTTGAAATCATTATATATCTTGTCTCATTTACGTGCTGAGGTTAGGTCTGGGGCAGCGAGCGCGACCTACCTTACAGCTGTCACCACACGTCTGCTTCCTCCGGGCTCCTAGCTGCCACTCCTCGGTTCTTTACTGTACGCGCCCGGCTCTCTTAACCACCAAAGATCCTCCTACTCAAAGATATTATATTCGTTTCACCTTGCGGTTGGCAACTACCGACTATATTCTGGAGCTACCCTGATCAGACCTTAGCACATACCTTTCACTCTAAAGTAAGTACACTTTCCAGGTAATAACTGACAGTAATAATAATAGTAATAATAATAATAATAATAATAATAATAATGAAAATAATAGCTGACAAGAATAATAATAGCGATAATGATGGTAAACGGCATTAAGAATGATATAGATTAGCTTAGAACATTTGAATACATGTTTAGTATTACAGAAGCGAAATGCCGGCCGCTGGTGGCCGAGCGGTCCTGGCGCTACAGTCTGGAACCGCGCGACCGCTACGGTCGCAGGTTCGAATCCTGCCTCGGGCATGGATGTGTGTGTTGTCCTTAGGTTAGTTAGGTTTAAGTAGTTCTAAGTTCTAGGGGACTTATGACCTCAGCAGTTGAGTCCCATAGTGCTCAGAGCCATTTGAACCATTTGAAGCGAAAGGGATTAACATAGAGGAGAAGATTGAAACGACAGTGACAGTGGCTGTCATGAAAGAACAGAATTTAACTAAAGAACTCTGCCAACGTGGGTGAGAGAAAAGTTATAGGTGAAACGGGGGGTGGGGGCGGGGGTAGGGAGACTGATGAGAATGAGCTGCAAACTAGTCCATGGGAGAGATGGCTACTGTAATAGAAGCTGGGTCATTAGCTGTCTTTTGAAGTTTGGCAGGAATTTCTCTGATTTTTTTGAGGAAGATTGTTCCGAAGTCGGGTTCCTAATACGGTAAGTCATTTAGAGAACATGGCTGTGTTTTGTGTCGGTAGAGAGAGGATTTTACTTCGTTGAGAACGAGTATTTCTGTTGTGCTGTTCAGATAGTAATGTGAGACTTGAAGATAAATAAGAGGGAGTGAAATGACTGAGAAGACGATAAATTAGACATAGAGAAAGATAGTCTCTACGCATATCGGTACGTAGTCACGATTGTTGTCCGTAGGCAGGAGTAATACGGTCGAAACAAAGCACTTCATAAATATATGGCAAAAGTATTCATCGTCACTTCTAGCCTGTGTGAGCCTTCGTCCGAAAATATTTGGAAAATAGCATCACCATAGTCAAGTATGGGGACTATTAGTGACTCCAGGAGCTTCTTTTTGAGTTCGAAAGGAAATACTTTTTTTATATTTCTGTAGCGAATGAAGTGGCGGTGACACGTTGTTACACACTGCGACTGTATTTTCAGTCCAATGGAAGTGATGGTCCAGAATTAACTCTAAATTTTTTGCGGAAGAGGAAAAGCTTATTTCTGTGCAGTTTAGGATTAAGAGTTGAAGAGATTCTCTGAACCACGAGGTAATAAGTCATTTATGAGCGACTAAGGTTACTTGCGTTGTAGATGGGTTAAGTTTCATTCCTATGTCCTCTGCCCACTCTGACACGGCAAGTAAATCAGCATTTACATGCTGGATTGCTGCGCACAAGGTTGTTGGACTAGGAGTTAGATATAACGGAATGTCGTCAGCGTATAGGTGATATCATCAGTGGGAGAGGATACGGGACACATCATTAACATATAATGAGAAAAGTAATGGGCCCAACACTGACTCTTGCGGGGCCGCTTATACTATGTCCTTCCATCGCGACATGTCAATTCCAATCATTACACGCTGTTGGCTATATGAAAGGTATGAGTGGAACCACTCTGCAGCAACTGAAGAAAAATTTTGACTTGTCAGTATAGCAAGTAGAATGCCAAAATCAACAGCATCGAATGTTTTGCTGAAACAGAAGAAGCACATAATAGTCACCTTTTGTTTACCATAGCTTCTTTCCGTTCGTCAATCACTTTATAAGCGCAGTTGTCGGGTTTCC
Source organism: Schistocerca nitens (assembly GCF_023898315.1). Lineage (NCBI taxonomy): Eukaryota > Metazoa > Arthropoda > Insecta > Orthoptera > Acrididae > Schistocerca > Schistocerca nitens. Next base: position 739,351,074 of record NC_064615.1, read on the forward strand.
CGCAAAATCGCAACACGACTGGTACGGTTTGCATCTAAGAGGTTGTTTGATATTAAATAACTGGTACGCTGTTCGTGGACAATATATTCTAAAGCTCTGCATAATGCTGGTAGAATGCAAATGGGCTGTGGTATGTGTAACAGGCGCGTCACAGCCTGCGAGTGGAATGGCTTGGCACCCAGAAACGTTCTCCAAAGTTGAAGTACGCGGGACGGTACGGTTCTTGTGGTCAAAATATGTAAACTGCACACAGATTCAGCGTGAAATTCTGGCGGTGTACGGACGAAATCCAACGTAGCACACTGTCCTAGTAAAACGATGCCAAGAATTTGACGGAGGCCGCATAGACGTGCATGATACCGATCCGCCATACAGTTCAAATGGCTCTGAGCACTATGGGACTCAACTGCTGTGGTCATCAGTCCCCTAGAACTTAGAACTACTTAAACCTAACTAACCTAAGGACATCACACACACCCATGCCCGAGGCAGGATTCGAACCTGCGACCGTAGCAGCAGCGCGGCTCCGGGCTGGAGCGCCTAGAACCGCATGGCCACCGCGGCCGGCCCGCCATACAGTCCAGCAGACCTTGCACCGTGTGATTTCATCTCGCTAAAAGAACATGTGTGTATGTGTGTGTGTGGGGGGGATTTTCCAACGATGAGGACGTTCACGCAGCGGTTCTGAAATGGCTCCGTGACCAACGAGCGGATTTCTATCGTCGGGGATTGGAATGATTGGTAGGACGTCAGACACTGTTTACACAGGCTTTGTGACTGTGTTGAAAAATACGCTGGTGTCCAAAATTGAAGCAACAACTCGCTATTTCCCCGTCCTGTGTCTAATTCACGATATAATCGTACAAACTGTGAACAGATGTCCATACGGTCGTGTTCTGTGTGGAAGGTGGCAATTCGGCCAACGGGAAACCACGACAACGATGATTTCATGGCACCTATCAAATGTAGTGGTGTTTCCGTGTAGTCCCACATCCACAATCGCTGTGTACAGAGTCACAGACGATGCAGTATGCCACAGAGAAGACGCCTACCAGACTCTCTGCGATTGATGGTCATAGGAAGAATGGAAGAAGAGCAGTCGAAAACTCATGTGGCCTGATGTCTTAATGTGAATCGTTCTGTTGTTTCTCGGAGGTGGCACGGCCGACCACGTGTGACATCAGAAAGGGAGGACCGTTATTTTACTGTTAGAGCACGACGATACTGCCTTAGTGCTGCATATCAAATGGCATCTGACCTAGCACTTCCACTGGACATGTTGTATCGAGGCAAACGCTGTAGAGAAGGCTTCGACAGAGTGCCCTTGATTGCCGGAGACCTGCTGTATGTGTGCCTTTGAAGCCTCTTCACAGAAGCGAACGTCCAGAATGGAGTCGTCAACATGCCACCTCGACAGTGAACAGTGGGTAAACGTTCTTTTCACAGATGACCCCCGATCTGGTCTGGAGAGTGATTGTCGACGGATTCGCATCTGAAGTGAATGTGGAATACTATTTCGAGACCTGAACATTGTGGAAAGAGACGGATATCGAGGAGGATTACTAATGGTGTGAACAGGGATTATTTTGACCACACGAACCCCTCTTCATGAAATTGTACAGGTGAATCGGAAAGGTTTAACTACTGTGAGATATCGTGACGAGGTCTTGGGACCTCATGTACAGTTGTTGCGAGATACTGTGCTCCCAGACTTTGTACTGATGGACGATAATGCTCGACCTCATAGAGCAAGAGTGGTTGATGTTTTCCTGGAAACTGAGGATACTGCACGTATGACACGGCCTGCTCGATCTCCCGATTTGAATCCCATAGATCATGTTTGGGATGCAATAAGAAGACGGGTTGCTTCACGTCAACATCCACCAACCACTCCCCAAGACTTGCGAGCAGCTGCGCAGGAAGATTGGTTCAAATGGCTCTGAGCACTATGGGACTTAACATCTGAGGTCATCAGTCCCCTAGAACTTGGAACTACTTAAACCTAACTAACCTACGGACATCACATACATCCTTGCCCGAGGCAGGATTCGAACCTGCGACCGTAGCAGTGGCGTGGTTTCGGACTGAAGCGCCTAGAACCGCTCGGCCACAAGAGGCCAGCGCGCAGGAAGAACAGGCGTTATTGCCTGAACATGACATTGATGACGTTATTCACAGCACGCTCCGTCATTGTTTAAGTTCTGTATTCTTTACATTGTTTCTACCACCTGTTTATTCTGTTTTGTGGCAAAATAAACACAACGTTGCAAAATTTCCGTTTGTTGCTTTAATTTTGGACACCAGTGTAGTATTACGTACCGAAATCTATGACCCAAAGAGAGAGACGCTTGGTTCAAGCAGCAGCAACTATATTCCCAGACTTGAAGACTAGCATATGCTGCGACGTGCCCATCGCTATCGCCGCGCCACTGTTATGACGACAAACCATGCTTGCGACTATTTGGGATGACGATAGCAAGAATTAGTTATTAGCTAAATCTTTTCCTCTTGATCAGTGGTCTGCTAAACCGCTTAGTGAAACTGCACCACTATCCACACAACACTGTTAGCGGAAGAAAATTATAGTGCTAAAGGAGGTCTATACAGGGTGAGTCAAGAGCAAAGTGTTAATACTTTGAGGGGTGATAGTGTTGGTGATTCGAACGGAACTTCAAGTACGTCCTTTTCTTAAACGTATTCGATGTACAGCTGTTTGATTCGATGTACAGCTGTTTGAAAATCACGGGCGTCAGTCGCATTCGCTTCACCAGCCCTCACATGCCTGCAAAATCAAAGTGACATTAGGCTACGGAGTGTTGCTTTTACCGACCATAGGTCATGTTTCTGAAACCACTCTTTTTTTTTCCAACATACACGATGACTTAGTCTGCCTTGCCTGCTGCTTTCAGCAGGAGGGTTCCGATATGTCTTCACGGCAACTCACTTGTACACCAGTTGGGCTCATGCTGTTCCATTTACGGACGTTTCGGCGGAAATAATTTTATCAACTGGCTGGTCATTTGATGTCAGGACGCTGGAAAGATCTCCTTCCATCTCACAACATCCCACAAAAAAAGGGTATCCACACACACTAACTACTATCACGGATGTTCTTCGTCCAATTACATTGTCCTATAAAAAGGACTATTCATTTATTGCCATTTTTATAATCATTTATTTGTTATTGCATTTCTTTAGTCTTACTGAATAAAACTGCAACCGATATTTATCTAAAATCTGCAATAGTACAAGTACTTGTCTTCTTTGACTGAGCTGCTGCTCCATTTCAAGTACTAGAGTGAAAAGTCCTGATTGTAAAACATGTACGATAATACAAAATGGAAACTGACAACTATCATTTTTTATATAATGATATTACAACGTTCAGCAACATTTGTTCGTAAATACTGACGAAATTAGGTTTGTCTACCCGGTAACAGAAGGTCCTTTCGGGACACAGCACTAGCTCTAATACACACGTATGAGGGAGATAGCCACTTGCAGCTTTTTTGAAAGATATGGTATTTGAACCCCGCTTCTCCAGAAAACGAATATATTGTTTAGAAATCACGGAGACAGTCATATTTACACGAATTAAGAAACGAATAGGTTCCACTGAGATAGTGAACTGTGTAAATTTTCTTCATACACGAATCTAACATCGACTTGTCAGACTAGGATGTGTTCACGGCATCCGAAAATCTCGTGGAAGACTCGCGCGGGTGATGTGTGTTGCGTCTTCTCGCTCTTACGATACAATTCCATCAGCTAGCAAATTTTAATAATTTCTGGGCGAATTGAATACTCAAAGAAGTTTTGGGCTTTCAACTACTGTCCACGACATTTCCATTGGGAATCTGCTACTCATCTTCAGGTGAGCCATTGAAGAAGCCCAAAAGTTTTTTGAATATTGGGTCAGTTTGCCGGGCTTTTAAAGAGGGACTTCAGTTATGTACAAACCCTGCAATACTGCTTACCTACATTTGTTTCTACCAATAAATTGAATGGCAGAGCCACGTAAAATGAGACGGAAATCGGTAGATGTGATGTAATTTTATAGCCAAACCAGTGATTACAATTTCAGAAAAATTGGGTTATTTATTCAAGGGAAGTAGCTTCAAAAGCTAAGCAAGTTAATAACGCGTTGGCTCGCCTCTGGCCCTTAAAAAAATTATCTGTAGCCAATAAAACAAGTAATTTAAAATTCTCATCAACAGTAAAATTAAAACTGTTACAAGAAAATTTTGAATTTCAACTTGGAGAAACATGGAAATCCAAGGGAAATAATTAGATGAAATACACTCCTGGAAATGGAAAAAAGAACACATTGACACCGGTGTGTCAGACCCACCATACTTGCTCCGGACACTGCGAGAGGGCTGTACAAGCAATGATCACACGCACGGCACAGCGGACACACCAGGAACCGCGGTGTTGGCCGTCGAATGGCGCTAGCTGCGCAGCATTTGTGCACCGCCGCCGTCAGTGTCAGCCAGTTTGCCGTGGCATACGGAGCTCCATCGCAGTCTTTAACACTGGTAGCATCCCGCGACAGCGTGGACGTGAACCGTATGTGCAGTTGACGGACTTTGAGCGAGGGCGTACAGTGGGCATGCGGGAGGCCGGGTGGACGTACCGCCGAATTGCTCAACACGTGGGGCGTGAGGTCTCCACAGTACATCGATGTTGTCGCCAGTGGTCGGCGGAAGGTGCACGTGCCCGTCGACCTGGGACCGGACCGCAGCGACGCACGGATGCACGCCAAGACCGTAGGATCCTACGCAGTGCCGTAGGGGACCGCACCGCCACTTCCCAGCAAATTAGGGACACTGTTGCTCCTGGGGTATCGGCGAGGACCATTCGCAACCGTCTCCATGAAGCTGGGCTACGGTCCCGCACACCGTTAGGCCGTCTTCCGCTCACGCCCCAACATCGTGCAGCCCGCCTCCAGTGGTGTCGCGACAGGCGTGAATGGAGGGACGAATGGAGACGTGTCGTCTTCAGCGATGAGAGTCGCTTCTGCCTTGGTGCCAATGATGGTCGTATGCGTGTTTGGCGCCGTGCAGGTGAGCGCCACAATCAGGACTGCATACGACCGAGGCACACAGGGCCAACACCCGGCATCATGGTGTGGGGAGCGATCTCCTACACTGGCCGTACACCACTGGTGATCGTCGAGGGGACACTGAATAGTGCACGGTACATCCAAACCGTCATCGAACCCATCGTTCTACCATTCCTAGACCGGCAAGGGAACTTGCTGTTCCAACAGGACAATGCACGTCCGCATGTATCCCGTGCCACCCAACGTGCTCTAGAAGGTGTAAGTCAACTACCCTGGCCAGCAAGATCTCCAGATCTGTCCCCCATTGAGCATGTTTGGGACTGGATGAAGCGTCGTCTCACGCGGTCTGCACGTCCAGCACGAACGCTGGTCCAACTGAGGCGCCAGGTGGAAATGGCATGGCAAGCCGTTCCACAGGACTACATCCAGCATCTCTACGATCGTCTCCATGGGAGAATAGCAGCCTGCATTGCTGCGAAAGGTGGCTATACACTGTACTAGTGCCGACATTGTGCATGCTCTGTTGCCTGTGTCTATGTGCCTGTGGTTCTGTCAGTGTGATCATGTGATGTATCTGACCCCAGGAATGTGTCAATAAAGTTTCCCCTTCCTGGGACAATGAATTCACGGTGTTCTTATTTCAATTTCCAGGAGTGTACTAATATTGGTCTCAGCCTACTGTTATTTATGGCCCACCAACGTAGAAGCTAAGCCAGTTTACAGGTTCGGTCTTGCACGTGTTTCCACGGTCGAGTTGATGGAAACTTGTGACGGCCATCTGCATTCTGCCCAGCGCCGTCTGTGGGGAGCCTCGCATTCTTGCTTACTGAGGCGACCACGGCCACGCGAGCTGCTTGTATTTTTATACCGGGACGGAGACGCTCTCCGCATATTGAAGCTGTGGAATTTCCAGACGGAACTTGCAACGCCTCCTACGTGTGTCCTGTCCCTTGCCCACGCTGGACACTCGCCATTTACAGCACAGCGGAACGTTCTAGTCTTTCATTAAAATTTTCAGGTTGTGTCCATGAACAACAAAAAAGTACACATCAAAATTCGCGAGGCTCGTTTCACGTTATTTTCTAGAAGCATCTTCTGTGGACGCGTGTGACCTTACTGTTCTGCTGGTTAAGTTCTCCTTCTGCCTCCACCTCTAAGGCTATTTGCAGTGCTGCATACAAACTGCACGCTCACCTTTCTGCAGTGTTACTGTACTTAGTTTTGAAATATGCCTGCATGTGCGATAAATGAATATTTTTTGGGGTAAAACACCAAGCCGAGTTTGGCAGCATCTAATTTGTTCAAATGGCTCTGAGCACTATGGGACTTAACATCTGTGGTCATCAGTCCCCTAGAACTATTTAAACCTAACTAACCTAAGGACAGCACACACATCCATGCCCGAGGCAGGATTCGAACCTGCGACCGTAGCGGTCACGCGGTTCCAGACTGAAGCGCCTAGAACCGCACTGCCACACCGGCCGGCTCTAATTTGTTCCATCGTACTGTGTGACTTGTATACTTGTGCTAAGGGTAAGTGGTTTTCGTCCGCCTGTTTGTGTTTGTGGGAATTATTTCAGCAGTTTTCCACAGCAGTTTTGGTAGAAAAAGAGGAATACATGCTTCCTAAGTCCACAAGGAAACCGAACATACCTGAAAGCACTTGTCGCTGATAGACAGCAGCGTTAATCATCGGCTGCACTAAATGCAGAAGCACTCAAGTGCTTATCGCTACAGCTGCTGATCTGTGGAAGATGCAAGGTTCTAGCTTATTTTTGGTATTCAAGAAAAGTGATGTAAGCTCTGTTTTCATTCGATGTGTCACACTTCATATCTGTATACCGGAAATTTTTCAAACAGAGGTTTTCAGTAGTCAGTATATTACACCACAGAGATACAGAGCACAAGAAATGTGATCTTTAGTTACCAGTTGTACTGTCGTTGCTGTAGCAGTTTAGTGAGTGGTCGGGTGTTGGTCATGCTACTGAGCGGTCTGAAAATATCTCACAGATCACAGAGAAAGATATGGGGGATGTGGAATTTTGGAAATATGATTTGTTTAAAATTAATTTGAGAAGTGTTGCTGTGGCTCTACTTGCTTGCACATAATTCACACTTTCCACTCCTCTACCATTTCAATAATTAGTAACACGGCAGAGTCATTTTAATAAGTTCAAATGGTTCGAATGGCTCTGAGCACTATGGGACTTAACAGCTATGGTCATCAGTTCCATAGAACTTAGAACTACTTAAACCTGACTAACCTAAGGACAGCACACAACACCCAGTCATCACGAGGCAGAGAAAATCCCTGACCCCGCCGGGAATCGAACCCGGGACCCCGGGCGCGGGAAGCGAGAACGCTTCCGCACGACCACGAGCTGCGGACTTAAGTGGTAAGGATGATTGTAATAGCTAAAGATTAAGTTTCATTATTTACAATATAGTTCTTTAAAAAAGGTTAGCCTCATTTCAGTGATTTAGCAAGTTTAAATTCTACTACCGTCTCCTAACGATATTTATTTTCTCATTACGTGTGTCACCGCACTGCACTATTGCGGAACAGTCATTGAAGCATGATCTACTTAGCAAAGCTGCACGTCCCTGGGGCAATGCGCTGGGCAAGCCTTTCTTTGTTATTTAGATGGTTTATTGCTGCGCTGTAATTTTTTTATATTGATCACTTCTAGCTGTACCGACTTTCTACTGCAAAGGTAAGCTATGAAACTTTGCAAGAATTTATGGCTAGTTACATCACAGTCAGAAATAGCAAGATCATTTACAGTCAACTTTGCATTTCAAAAATATCAGATTCATTTTAGGTAAAATTCATTTCAGACTTAATTTCGTATTCAGATATTTTTAATCCTACAGCGCATTTGCGTGTGCATCATTTAGTGTTTAGAATTTTATTTTGTCAGTTTGCGCATACGAATTTGCGGCGAATTTTAACAGGAACAATTGGGTTATTTATTCTTTCAAAATTCAATGTATAATTTAATGCAACATTTTCCATTCTGCTACTTCTGTGTGTTGGAAGTGCAGGTTTCGTATTGTGACGCCACGCATTGTAGCACTGTTCACTGCTGTGCACAACACAGTTACACAGCACAGCTTATTTAGTTTTCAGCTCTAGGTTTTCAAATTAATTTGGTTGAAGTCAATTGCAACAGAAGTATACAGTTATACAGTTTCAGACATTTAGCGACTCGTTTTATCAGATTGTGTTTCGTAATTACACTCATTGTATTGTTCAGGACAACAACACAGACACATGAAGTTAAGAATAGGGAAGCAGTTCATATTGCGCTTCTTCGGAGAACACGCTATATTACTTTCGTTTCTGTAGTACATTCACTGTCCAATATAGCGTACTGAATTCTGTTAGTCAAATATTCCTCGAGCAAATCACTCTGTGTGGTCGTATCTCGATTGCTAATCGAAGGCCTTTCAGAATTCTAAGAAGACAGAATCTACCTGTCCACAAGCATCTCTTGTTCGCAAGGTGTCTTGTGTGAGTAAAGCAAGCTGTCTTGACACAAGCGGTTTTTCCTGGATCAGTACTGATTCTTGGAGTGAAGCCTGGAGGTAAAGGGGGCCGGCCGCGGTGGCCTAGCGGTTCCAGGCGATTCAGTCCGGAACCGCGCGACTGCTACGGTCACAGGCTCGAATCCTGCCTCGGGCATGGATGTGTATGATGTCCTTAGGTTAGTTAGGTTTAAGTAGTTCTAAGTCTAGGGGACTCATGACCTCAGATGTTAAGTCCCATAGTGCTCAAAGCCATTTGAGGTAAAGGGACGGAATGTTTTAGACTCATTCGCAGGAAACTTGGAACAACAGTTTGCCGATTTTACATGCAAAATGCTTGCTTGGCACACACCTGAACACTGTTAAAACGTATGGCATCCTTATGAGGTTGCACTTAATAGGGAACATCGAGCGTATACAACGGACATTGCGAATGATCACAGTGTCTGTAACCTAGTACATGTAACACACTTCCTGAAAAATCTCAGTTGGAAGCCGTTCTAAGCAAGATGCTAAATATTTCACGAAAAGCTGTGTGGAACAGTCCAAGAGTTGGCTTTCATTAAGGAATCTGATTTGCGGGATATATGCCGGCCGGGGTGGCCGAGCGGTTTTAGGCGCTACAGTCTGGAACCGCGAGACCGCTACGGTCGCAGGTTCGAATCCTGCCTCGGGCGTGGATGTGTGTGATGTCCTTAGGTTAGTTAGGTTTAAGTAGTTATAAGTTCTAGGGGACTGATGACCACAGATGTTGAGTCCCATAGTGCTCAGAGCCATTTGAACCATTTTTTGCGGGATATATATTCATTCATTTTTGCTCCTTTGTTTTCGTTTCACTCATAGGTGATATTTCGTAAGTATCATAGTGAAAGAGACCTTCCAGGTACGTGGAAAGAGTCAGGTTGTAAACTAAAAGCCACAAGCTGCCAGTGGTCGCTAAGTCCATAAAGTATACGTTATGATGACGTAGTGTCCACTCTCTCGCCTTTTTAAGTTGTATACTGTGTCAGAGTCGTTTAGGCCACACTTTGTGGCCTGTATGTAAGAGCAAAATGAGGTAATATGGCCGACCCCTACATATCTACCATCGTACGACTTGCACACTTCAACAATATCAACATTTGATCGATTGTATTAAACTGTTGAACATGTATATGCGCCCGCAATTGCTCAGTAATGGCGCTTGACTGAAAACTAGAGGGACATTTTAATGGGACCAATGACACCTAGTGCGGTAGATTATTGTTCAGGAAATCCCAGAACTACAATGGGTGGAGGTGGGCGTCGTGGGTGGAAACAGGTGACACGTATGAGTTAAGTAAGCGGGCAGTGCCGATAATCGGCTAGTACTCGAGCAACGTGTAGGTCTGTGGGTTCCATATCGCGCTGTACAGGCAGAGGATATCGAATACTCGAGGAAACACGACGCAAGTCACCTCAGGCTAAATAAATACGTTTTACAATAACCTCTACCCCTCATGGTCTGTTGACAACGTACTTAAATATTGTTTGTGCCACTTGGCACAGTTCGCATTAACTGACAGGAAGTCATCTGGTGAAACCGTAATTATATGTGCTGCTCGTCAACGAAGCATTATAGATCTTCTGCTGTTCTTAATCTGTACAAAGAATTTAGGAGACAATCTGAACAGCCCTGTTAGATTGTTTGCAAATGACGCCGTTGGTTGTCGTGTAGTAAAGTCATCCGAAGATCAAAACTAATTACAAAATAATTTAGACAGGTTCAAATGGCTCTGAGCACTATGGGACTCAACATCTGTGGTCATTAGTCCCCTAGAACTTAGAACTACTTAAACCTAACTAACCTAAGGACATCACACACATCCATGCCCGAGGCAGGATTCGAACCTGCGACCGTAGCAGTCCCGCGGTTCCGGACTGCGCGCCTAGAACCGCGAGACCACCGCGGCCGGCTAATTTAGACAGGATATCTGCACGGCGAAAAGGTCCTCCTCATGAGTGTTGAAAACAGGTCTATTAAAATTTCGGTTACACTATGAAACCTACAAATTAAAAGACTGTCGATTCGTCTAAATACGTAGACATTACTGTTAGAGACAACTTAAACTGGAACCATCACACGGAAACCGTTGGCAGGGAGGCGAAGGAACCATCACACGGAAACCGTTGGCAGGGAGGCGAACTAAAGCCAATGTTTTAATGACAGTACACTTAAAAGGTGTGACAAATCTAATAAAGAGACTGTCTAAACCTTCGTTACCTTCTGCTTCTCGAGCTTTGCTGAGCGATACGGGATCCTTAGCAGGTCGGATTGACGGTCCTCAACGGAAACATTGAAAGAAGAGTAGCTCGTTTTACATTATCACGAAAATTGGGAGGGGAGTGCCACGGATATGATAAGAAGTTGGTGTGATAATAAGTAAAAGAAAGGAGTTTCTCAATTCGGCTAGATCTCTTCACAAAACTGCTAGTTAGTTAGATCATTTGAACGATTTTTTATCGAAATTTCTTGGAACGGGTTAGTTTAAAGAATATGTATACATGATTAGTACAGCTACACTTAAGCCTTGGGTTATTTTTATCGCACGACAAAATTTAGGTGTTCATTCTCCCATATGCTGTTAGAGAGTGTGCCGGCCGCGGTGGTCTAGCGGTTCTGGCGCTGCAGTCCGGAACCGCGGGACTGCTACGGTCGCAGGTTCGAATCCTGCCTCGGGCATGGGTGTGTGTGATGTCCTTAGGTTAGTTAGGTTTAAGTAGTTCTAAGTTCTAGGGGACTTATGACCTAAGATGTTGAGTCCCATAGTGCTCAGAGCCATTTGAACGATTTTGTTAGAGAGTGTAAAGGTTGAGAAAAAATATGAAAGTGGTTTATGAGCCTTCAGCAGAACACTTAATTGTAAACTGGAGAGTAATCGAGCAGCTGTAGATGAAGCTCAACAGGGTGTCTATAGAAAGACGTATTAGGTTGATGCATAAGTTGGTGGCATTTTTATTTGGCGTGTTGTTGCTATGAATTTCTTCTCCAAGGTGTGACCGTTACTGCTGACATTTGTTGTTAACAACTGAGACTTGTTGCGGACGCAGTCCGCAGTTCGTGGTCTCGTGGTCGCGTTCTCGCTTCCCGAGCACGTGGTACCGGGTTCGATTCCCGACTGGGTCAGGGATTTTCACCTGCCTCGAGATGACTGGGTGTTTGTGTTGACCTCATCATTTCATCATCATCATGAAAGTGGCGAGACTGGGCTGAGCAAAGGTTCGGAATTTGTATGGGCGCTGATAACCGCGCAATTGAGCGCCCCACCACAAACCAAACATCATCATCATCATCATTTGTTGCGGACGCAGTCCAAGAACAACGACCAGGAAGACTGCGTGAAATGATGCTACTGTACGACAACGTCGGCCCGCTTTCTGCTAGACTTTCAAACAGCTTTCAAGGAACTTCCTTTCGGAAGAACTCGACGGGTTCTTGGCCTCAAAACAGGGTGATTTCCACAGTCACGGAATCGAAAATTTATTCCAGAGTCGGCAGACTGTTGTAAATAGTGACGGAGAATATATTATTAATGACTAAAGTCTCCGTTTTGTGTATCTATTTTGTTTATTAAACTTATGGGAGAACGGTAGTAAACTATGCACTTACCCAATAGATGTGAATGTCCAGGTCAGGACAACTGAGGAGTAACTACTTGAAGTTAAAGTAGCGACTCTAATTTCGACATGTGACGTTAACCGGAGGGCCGCACGCTCCTCCATCTCTGCCGTCGTGTGACTTCTTAGGCTGAGGTGCAGCAGTGGTTGGTGACACTTTCATCCTTCTTCGTCTTTTTAAAGATATATATGATCAGTAATTACGAGCTCCACTCAAAATTCAAATCCCTTTCTTTGCGCAGTAACCAGCTGTTGCGAGATGAACTGCGTCAGGACATTATTGCGTGGCACTTGATAATTAATTTCGTGAGCGAGAGGCGGCGCTGGTGACAGAAGACCGCGGGCGTAGATAGGCCGGCGCTATTAATAGGTCGCGGAGCGCGCCGGCAGATAACCGGTATTTATAGCTGACCTCCGCGCCTAGGCACGATTGGCAGCGACTGCTGAGTTCATCTGGCCGTCGCTAACGGGACGCGATGCAACGCAACGCCCACCAGCCACCTACCCACCGCCGTCTGTGCGTGCTGCTCCCTCCGTCACACTCACCAGCAAAAAAACTCGTGCACTACGCCACTAGGGATGACGTTGCGCTCTTCAGTCCCAGTGGCAGCAGTAAAAGCCTTACCAAACAGTGACGTTAGTATGGTTACCATCCATATTACCTGATGAAAAGTATCTGGGAAACCTATTAACGGCCATTAACATGGAATGTGTCCACCTTTCGCCTTTATGACCGTTTTATCTCTGCTGAGCACACATTCAATGAGGTATATGAATGTCTGTGGAAAAATGGCAACCAGTTCTTCCTCAAGATATCTGGAACCACAGATGGTAGTGATATTGGATGATGTCTGGAGCGAAATAAATGTTCTAATTCATACCAAAGGTTTTCCATCGGGTTCAGGTTGAGACTCGGCGCAGGCCAGGCCAGTCCAGTTCAGGAAAGTTATTGTCCACAACCCTTTGCTTTATGGTGTCCTTTGTCTGACAAATGACGCTTTATGATAGCATGCACTGTCATCCTGATACAAACAATCAACGACTCCGACTGTCCTGTACGCAGTACACAGCGCTATAAAATGTGTTCATATCCTTCCGCGTTTAGCGCTATCTTAAGTGCAGTGAGAGGTGTCGCACCCTGTCCATAAAATGCACCCCCATACCATAACACCATCTTCTCTGCACTTCAATGTTGGCACTACACATGACTGCATCTAACGTTCTCTCCCGATTCACCAAACCCAAAACATTCCCTCTAATTGCCACAGGATACAGCGTGATTCATCACTCCAAATGACTCATTTACAGTCAAACACCGACCAGTACCGTCGCACTTTACGCCACCTCAAGCGTAACTTAGCACTGACTAGAGAAACGTGTGGCTTATCAGGAGCTGCTCGAACAATGTACACCATTATTATTAGCTCCCTACGACCATGAGCGGACGATTTGGATGGGATTCGGTTAATGAAAAGGGGACATACAATTCAAGGTTTATTTCCCCAAAACAATTAATTAATTGTGATAAATTACACTGTGGCTTACAAATTAGTGACACAAACAAATCAAGCTGCTTACAATATGAGGTAATAAAAATGTTATATGCCACAGGTGAACAGAGAAACTTCAAATCTGTTTACAATTTGATACATTAACAAATAATCATTGTGCATTAAACTACATACTTTCACCTAACACAGTTAAATTTTATAATGTGAAGCACAAATGTATAATTTACAATTAAATTTTCAGTCGAAGTTACTCCTTCCTATACCTTCTTTAAAAGAGTGATAAAATTTCCAAAAGGTATCTCAATTAAAAATGCCCTAAAACCCTTAACACAACAACACGTAGCCGGCCGGAGTGGCCGTGCAGTTCTAGGCGTTACAGACTGGAACCGAGCGACCGCTACTGTCGCAGGTTCGAATCCTGCCTCGGACATGGATGTGTGTGATGTCCTTAGGATAGTTAGGTTTAATTAGTTCTAAGTTCTAGGCGACTGATGACCTCAGACGTTGAGTCGCATAGTGCTCAGAGCCATTTGAACCAACAACACGTACATGACTAGCTCAAATAATAAATATATGTACGGAAAAGCCCAACATCAACAGCGCAGACCACATTCAAACTCTAGCCAACAGGGGCCGCTTGCCGGTCAAAACATGTTACGACTGTTGCAGCGGGCAAACTTACATAGGTAATAAAAGAACACAGGCGACCTAGCAATCATACCAAAATCAGTTTACACGAAGGAGGAAGAAGGGACATAATAAATACCATAGGCAAGTGCACTTGCCAAACCTACTACTAAAACTACAGTGTAAAATGATCTCAATTAATGACAAATCCGGGATAGGCCCGGCAATATTGCATCTGAGCGCTAGTAGCCAAAATAAGGTTGACAGATACCAAGGTCTGACATCATCTTAGGGCTAACTGGCACAACAAATAAATAAGAGTAAAAGAACAAGCAAATGGCAATGACCTAGAATGTAAATAGGCTTAAGTACACACGAGACTAAAATCAATTGCTAGCACCTTGGACATCGTCTTAGGCTTAATTGATACTACAAATAAATAAAGGTAAAAGAACAGACAAATGACAATGCCCAGCAATTTAAATAAAAATAGGTAAGCACAAGGCTAAAAGCAATTGGTAGCATTTTAACAAGCACACATAAAAATATCAGACTGCTGCCACATCACAAAACTGAACAGGCGCGCGCGCAGTCCCCAGCAAGCCAGAAAACCAATAACACACACTCCAGCAACCGAGCCAGCCTGACCACAGTAATTTCAACTCAGAATGAGGGCGCGTGAGCACACCGGGTCCACGCAAAACACACACTGCCAACTAATTCCCACCAACAGATACGGTTGCCCCCGGGCGGGAAAACAGTGGCGACGACCGGGTGCACACCAGCAGAAAACTCGACACCCAGATTCCGGCCACAACGGAATCACGCAGAAAATATAAACAACAGCTGAAATAAGGTGAAACGAACCCCGCCACGCAGACCGGACAGAGCAAACACACAGAAAGCCTGCCCTGCAGTCCTTACAACTCCTGGGTGCGGAAACACAAGCGATATCGTGGCACCCTTTTCAGAGTCCGAGAACATCGAGGGATCGCGTGCGGGGATCCATCAGTTGTCCACTACAGCACATCACCAACACGCCACACCGCCCAACGGCCAAACCAACGAGGCCCGCCAACAACGAGACCACACATCCGTGCCGGGACGGAAGGCAAAATACCACCAGCTCGATGCGAATCCAACTACCGAACCGATCGCGCGCGGCCCCCCGCGAAAAACGCTGCAGAGGGCAGCAGCCGCCTCAGCGCCTGCACAGGCCGAACCAGACGGAAACCTAAATACAAGTCGCTATCGATAGTGCCGGATACGTAACGCGCCATAGAAATGGCACAGAACAGTCATTACGTTAGATACTACACATAATCGCAGCTAATATTCTCCACCCACTCATCAAACCCAAGTCGAGTCGCTCTTCAGACCTCCTCAAGCGTCGCTTATAATTGATTACAGAAAATGCTCGACCATTGTACCCCAATCTTTCTTTGTCTACAACTTCGTACACAAAAGTAAGGAGAGGTGCGGCAACCGTCGTCGTACGAAAGCTGAACAGGAGCAGAAATGATCAGTGAACAAGATAACACAGCAAACAGAAGATATACTTAACCTATATTTCCCCAAGTGTACAAAGACCCAGTACTGATAATGCAACTAATACAGTAACAAGAAGGATGAGCTCTCTGAACTAAAGCACAAACGACGATGTTGGAGCTGTGACTAGGCATCTGCATATAGGAAAGTGGCTCCGAGTGTGAGTCGTACATTGAGGCAGCAGAGGGCGCTCGTAGTCCACAGCTGATGAAGGTGTGGCTCAGTGGGCGCGCTCCATTGGGTCCATCGGATCCCACATGACCGCCATCGGCGTTTGATGGAAACTTGGAGTTCCGTTGCCAACTTTGAGATGCCTGTAGTGTGGTATCGATATGTGATACCACTCACCCTTTGGGATTCACTAGTGATTCTTCCTTTTGCTGATTTCATGCAACTTTTTGCAGCCAGTCTCTGCAATGTTGAAGGGTCTCTTACCTGAGGTCTGCCTGGTCTTGGTTCAATTGTGATTGTTCCTTCATATTTCCATTTCACTATCACGTCACCAACAGTCGACTTGGGCAGCTTTCGTAGAGTTGAAGACTCAGGTAACATCTAATGGTTAGTCCACGTTTGAAATAATGAGTTCTCTTGAACGACCCATTCTGCTGTTACTGTTGTCTAATGGCAGCATGATACTCCTTTTATACTGTCTGGTCCGTCTCTCGTGACATCTAACATAACGACGTCCTGTTTCATTTAAGAAGACAATGTACATTTAGAGCGAGCCCACGAAGTCGATGGCTACGTCATGGTGAAAAGGTGGATAAGTAGGCGTGGGATTGTCCCCTCCCCCCATCCCCCATACGTATATAGGCCAAAGCAACTGTTATAGGCATGCGTGTTGAAGAATACGGTGCAGAATACGGCGCTGCGGTCGGCAACGCCTATATAAGACAAGTGTCTGGCGCAGTTGCAGATCGGTTACTGCTGCTACAATTGTAGGACAGCCCTGCAGGATTCATGGTGTCAGTTCCCTCCAGCACTACTTCAGACATTAGTCGAGTCCAAGCAATGTCGTGTTGCGGCACTTCTGAGTTCTCCCGGGTGCCCTACGTTATATTAAGCAGATGTACCAGTTTCTTTGGCTCTTCAGTGAAGACTAAAGTTTATTATATGTACTTTTAGAGGCAGCTGTCGACAGCCCTGTTCGTATAAGTGTATGGCGAATGTCACAAAACTCTGCGATATGTTCCTTCAACAGAGCTTTTGGAGTAATATATCCTGATGTCTGTCTGTTTTCAGACGGGCGAGGGTAACGCTGTAATAATGCTGGTGGAGGTCCCGTTACCATATCGCCTTCGTATTGACCTCAGACAGACGGCTGGTTGTCGATGGTTAACTTTAGTTCAAGCTGCTCGTGGAAACCGTGAAGGCTGGCGACTGAACTGTGCTTTTCAACAGTACCAGAATGCCACGTGAATACAGAGATGTCTTTGCGTCATGAACGGACATTCTGAATTTTATATCGCGAGACTGAGGATAGTGGTGATGATAGAATGCTTCAGATCCAACTGGAATTTGACTCGGCTTACGTACAGATGATTTTACAGTAACGGTCGGCGGCTTGGAAAACTCGTCATTCACATCCGTACTTCTGTTTTCTGCCGTTTACCTACATTATTTCTGAGCAAATGCGAAATGGTTCCTTCGAAAAGACTACCGCCGATTTATCCTTTGCATGTACAGCTAAATGGTGCTCTGTCACTAACAATCTTGATGTCGACGTAGCAAACACTGAATTTATTTTCTCCTCGCCCTAAAAGCAACAGATTAGCTCGTAGAGTGACGCAGTGACAACTGTAAATAGTGCTGAGTCCATCCTGCAGCTGGTGACCGGATTTCTAGTTGTTTCGTAGTTTAGTGTCTCTCGCTTCTTGTTTTGTATCTTGCTTGTTGGTTTTTCGCGTTCTCGGGTTGTCTGTCTTCGTAATCAGCTCTATCTTCCGATGTAAGGGCAAATTAACAAGCGATCGTATCTACTTAGAACACTCGTTACGTTCATCGTACGTTTTCGCCAAATTAATTAGAGGAAACGTACCGTGACTTCAAGTTTGTTACTTATTTTGGCAATAAGAACAGTTTAGCCTAATTATTCAACTTTTTTCTGAGGTATTTATCGCACGAAACTACACGTTCACTAGTAACAGTCACTGATTACTTCCACACCGCGTTTCGAACGCTAAAACCTCCATTATTAGATGAATTTATGTGGATTATGGTGGGATGTATGTGTTGATGTCTTACAACTTTTGAGGGGCCTGTGGCACTCTCTGGTAGAGAAAAACAAGGCAATACTTCGGAACACGACTCATAGTTTTGTGGAGGTCTCTGAGTAAACGATGAATTAAAATATTTACGTCAAAATAAATAAACTAAAGTAAAATACTACCAGTGGTAGTAATGCGTGAATGCCTTGTGCGACACATAGGACATTCGTTCACTGGTTTGCAATTAAGTAGCAATCCCTCAGACATGTGCTTCCCTTTCAACCCAAGCACTCCACTGCACAACACAGCGAGCATAGAGTCATTTAAACTGTCGTTGTTTCTTCGCTCCATATGCGAATGCAACGTGAAGAAACAATATTTTTTATTTTATTTTTAACAGGTTCTGTGTAACCATGTGAGCTTAATTATCAAAGCACACTTGTAAACATCACGAGCTGTACTTGAAATGTTATCTGCCAAACTGGTTTCCGGATGTACAACACACCGTCGGTGGCATATTATACACTCATATAGCAATGATATTTGTGTCATTTAATACAATAGGATACGAAATCAGTCTATAACATATTACACAGGTTGTCGTGTGTGTTAGTGCTATCAAGTCTTAGACAGCGGAAGTTCTTGATAAGAAAATTTATGAACAAAATAAAGAATTAAAGCCACAGGGAAAAAACTGAGGTAAAATATACAAATAAAAACACATTACAGAGAAAAATTACAAACTATTGTGAGGAAATCTTGTACGAGGACGCGCTGAAAAGTAATGCTTCCGTATTCTTTATGTCGAAACTCTTCACGTTTTTTAAATAAACTGTACGATGTTAACACTCAGCACCAATATTCTTCATTTCTACATACACTGAGATGACAGAAGTCATGGGATAGCGATACGTACATATAGAGATGGCGGCAATATCGCGTACACAAGGTATAAAAGACAGTGAATTGGTGGAGCTGTCATTTGAACTCTGATGATTTATGTGAAAAGGTGATTATGGCCGCACGATAGGAAGTAACAGACTTTGAACGCGGAATGGTGGTTGGAGCTAGACGCATGGAACATTCCATTTCGGAAGTTGTTAGGGAATTCAGCATTCAGAGACCCACAGTGTCAAGAGTGTGCCGAGAATACCAAATTTCAGGCATTATCTCGCACCAAGGAGAACGCAGTGGTCGACAGGCTTCACTTAACGACCGAGAACAGCGGCTTTTGCGAAGAGTTGTCGGCGCTATCAGACAAGTAACACCGCGTGAAATAAAAGCAGAAATCAATGTGGGACGTAGGACGAACGTATCCATTAGGACATGGTCTATGGTAGCAGAACACCAACGCGAGTGTTCTTCCTAACAGTACGACATCGCCTGCACCGCCTCTCCTGGACTCTGGATTATACCGGAAAACCGTGCCCTGGTCAGACGAGTCCCGATTTCAGTTGATAAGAGCTGATGGTAGGGTTCGAGTGTGCCGCAGACACCATGAAGCCATGGACACAATTTGTCAACAAGACACTGTGCAACATAATGGTGTTACCATTATATTGTTTGGGCTGTGTTTACATGGAATGGACTAGGTAGTCTGTTCCAACTGAACCGATCATTAACTGAAAATGGCTATGTTCGTCTACTTGAAGGCCATTTGCAGCTATTCATGGACTTGTTGTTGTTGTTGTTGTGGTCTTCAGTCCTGAGACTGATTTGATGCAGCTCTCCATGCTTCTTCATCTCCCAGTACCTACTGCAGCCTACATCCTTCTGAATCGGCTTAGTGTATTCATCTCTTGGTCTCCCTCTACGATTTTTACCCTCCACGTGGCCCTCCAATACTAAATTGGTGATCCCTCGATGCCTCAGAACATGTCCTACCAACGGATCTCTTCTTGTAGTCAAGTTGTGCCACAATCTCCTCTTCTCCCCAAGTCTGTTCAATACCTCCTCATTAGTTATGTGATCTACCCATCTAATCTTCAGCATTCTTCTGTAGCACCACATTTCGAAAGCTTCTATTCTCTTCTTGTCTAACCTATTTATTGTCCTCGTTTCACTTCCATACATGGCTACACTCCATACAAATACTTTCAGAAACGACTTCCTGACATTTAAATCTAGACTCGATGTTAACAAATTTATGTTCTTCAGAAACGCTTTCCTTGCCATTGCCAGTCTACATTTTATATCCTCTCTACTTTGACCATCATCAGTTATTTTGCTCCCCAAATAGCAAAACTCTTTTACTACTTTAAGTGTCTCATTTCCTAATCTAATTCCCTCAGCATCACCAGACTTAATTCGACTACATTCCATTATCCTTGTTTTGCTTTTGTTGATGTTCATCTTATACCCTTCTTTCAAGACACTGTCCATTCCGTTCAACTGCTCTTCCATTGACTTAATGTTTCCAAACAACGATGGAATTTTTGTGGATGACAGTTCCTCATGTCACAGTTGTTCACAATTGGTTTGAAGAACATTCTAGATAATTTGAACGAATGATTTGGCCTCCCTGATCGCCTAATGTGAATCCAATTGAAGATTTATGGGACGTAATCGAGAGGTCAGTTCGCTCACAATATCTTGCAAGGGCAGTCCTTTCGCAATTGTGGACAGCTATAGAGGCAGCAAGGCTCAATACTTCTGCAGGGGACTTCCAAGAGACTTATTGAGCTGGTGCCACGTCGAGCTGCTGCACTACGGCGAGAAAATGGAGGCCCGGCACTATATTAAGAGGTACCTCGTGGATTTTGTCACCTCAGTTTATTTTCAGCCCTCTGCCGCTAGAGGGCTCCGAATTGTAGCGTGTAACATAGCGGTGTATAACGAAACTATGTCGCTGTGTGAGAAACTGCGCGTTGTAATCGATTTTCGAATTCGAAGAGTTTGTCCACACATGGAGGACCATCTGCTTCAGCAAGACAGTGCCAGATCACACACGAGAAGTAAATATGTAGACTTGAGGAATGAAGCTGTATAATAATAATGTTTATTTAAAGGAAACGCTTTAAGAGTTTTCACGTAAAATGTCCGAGGCACTACTTTCCAGCACGCTCTCGTAAACAGTATGATTCTTATTAATGTTTAAAAAACCCCGAAGCGACGTAGATGACGCTGAAACAAGTAATTCAGTAGAAGACACGTGGGGCTGCAAATGTCGGGAATTACCCCAAAAGCCGATGACAAATGTTGAACATGTGATGTCACCAGATGACGTAGCCCGCCGCATGTGCTGCGGTGGAGCCTGTCGGTCTGTCGCACCAGATCATCCCAGCCCAAGTTACGCATTCTCGTCAATGTGATTCTGGAGCTACGTGCGCGGCTTCAGCGCATGGGGCTCAGTGTTCGAGTCTTGCTTCTGGCAGGCAGCATTTTATTGCATTGTGTTAGACAGTTATGTGTTTACACTTAGGTAATATCCATTATTTTATTTACCTATCTCGCTGTCTCCGCTGGTTAATTGGAAAGTACAGTACAACAAAAACCTACTATATTGTGTCACAAGTAAATAAATATAAGCTTCCGAAGTGCATCGCTACCAGTAAATGAATTAAGTGTTCTTTAGTAATTTCTGGAAACAAAAAAGAAGGGAGAAAAGGAAAGAAACACAAAAAAGGAACAGCTTTAATTGGTTACACTGTGGACAATAGTTTTTTAACTTCTATGTCTACAACAGATCACATTTACAAACGTGTTCGAATGCAGAATAGATTAGCGGAACGATGTATAGCGCTGCCTCCTACGACAGAGGGTAGGATCTACAAGCACAATCGCTGCACGTGTGGCGTGGCACGTCATTTGGTGACGTCACACGTTCAACATTTGTCTCCCACTTTTAGGCTATTTCCCGACGTTTGCGTCCCCACGAGTCTTACATAAAAGTGCTTTTAAACTTTAATAAGAATCGCCCTGTATACTAGAAGGAGCGTGTCACTAGGAAACCTTTGAACTTGGATTTGAAGACGTAGGGTTTACCGCTCAACTTTTGCCGTTCTGCCGGAAGCCTGTTGGGAATGAAAATTGCCGAAATGCATATTTTTCTGTACATGCTTAACGAAGTGTTACTGAAGCGAAAATCGGTTTCTATCTGGAACTCACAGAATGACTGTTGCAGTTTCTTCTGAATGAGGCAACACCTAATTCTGTTGTTGTTGTTGTTGTTGTTGTTGTGGTCTTCAGTCCAGAGACTGGTTTGATGCAGCCCTCCATACTACTATATCCTGTGCAAGCTTCATCATCTCCAAGTAACTACTGCAACCTACATCCTTCTCAATCTGCTTAGTGTATTCATCTCTTGGTCTCCGTATACGATTTTTACCCTCCATGCTGCCCTCCAATACTAAATTCGTGATCCCTTTATGCCTCAGAACATGTCCTAAACGTATCTACTGAACAAATGTAGACTAGATACTTTAAAAATGCACCTGGTCGCCATATATTGGTTTCTCCTGTATAAATGATTAATAATTTATATTCAAGGATTCTTTTATCGTCTTAGCAGTTAAGGAGAAACATTTTTAATCTGCTTTGGAAAACAGTTCTGCTATCTGTCAGATATGTTATCGCCATGAGTCAATTATCTTTGGTACAGAAATAGGTGAAATGTGACAGATGCATTGCAGGATAATGCAGATCATTTATCGTTCTAGTGTTGAACACGTCAATATCTCTTTACTTTCAAACTCAGATGGTTTGTTGATAACAAATATCGTAAGTGAATTATTGTACTGATAGGCTGTGATTAATATTCCCAGCTGGTTAAAAAGATACCTGCTAAATGTACGTATGTGAAAAGCCCCACAATACTAATTACTTTTTTGTGCAATCAATATTTTAATGAATAAATGAGGAGTTACCACACAATATTGTCCCGTAAGAGATCAATGAATGACTTTTAAAATTCCAAAGTTGCCAATCATTTTTATGACAAAAGTAGCAGAAGTTAAACGCTTGAGCACTGTATGGTTTTTCCATCTTACATTCTCATCGATGTACACATCTTTGAAACTGGAACGCTCTACACTGTTTTCTATCTCTTGTTCGTTTACTGAAGGTACTCGGAGGCTGGATATTTTTGACAGTGCTGTGTACTTCCAAGAAGCTTTTCATCTCACCTCATACCTTGAGAACTTAAAATGATTTACTTCTTTGACTGTTTGACATCACTGGAACAATAAATTTCGCTTTTTCAAGAGTTCCGTGTCAGGAGCTGAATACGTTACGTTTTGTTGCAGTTAGGCAATGATCTGTTCTCTGAAATCCATGGTACCGAATAACCTGTTAGCTACAGGGGTTGGAAAAAGATATGTGGAAACATCGCGATAAATGCGTGATTGAACATAAATCTAGCCAAGTATGCAGATCGCACTGTTGTATTTGACTACGAACGGCACGTGTGCAATGTCCTCAATACGTTTCAAGTGCAGTCGTGGTCAGAACAGTGTGCTCTGGGGTTATGAGTGCATTAAGAGCATGTTGGAGGAGCTAAGTGAATTCCAATGTGGGAAACTTGTTGGTGTCGTATGTTGGGTGCTTCCGATACTAAGGAAACCGAAGAGTTTCGTGTCTCAAGAGGCACCGTAATTAAGATTCATACCACACAGAGGGAAAGCGGAAAAACATCACAATGCAGGCGTAAATGTGTGTTGAGTGATATTGACAGACATTCACTGAAGAGGATTGTGACGAAAAATACGACGATGGCAGCTGCAAATGTCGCTAAAGAGCTGAACGTAGCACTAACGAACCCTGTTAGTACTGAAACAATACGAAGGCAGCTCCATAAGCTGGGAACTGCGGGGCCAGCTGGAATTCCAAACGACTCATCAGTGATGCTAATGCCCGTAACAGGAAAACGTGGTGCCGAAGCCATAAAGCCTGGGCTGTGCAGAAATGGAAGAAAGTCATTTGGTTGGACGAGTCTCGTTTCACACTTTTTCCGACTTTGAGCCGAGTTCACAACACGAGACTGAAACATGGCGGGGATTCGGTGATAATTTGGGTACCCATATCGTGGTATTTAGTGGACTCTGCATGGTCGCATTGCTACAAAGAATTACGTGACCATTTTGATCGATAAGGTACATTCCATGGTACAATATTTGTTCCCCGGAGGCGGTGATGTGTCGAAAGGCGACAAGACCCCCTGATCACAGAGCTCACATCGTACAGGCCTGGTACTGTGAGTATGAGATGAATTGTATCTTCCCCTCGGCACCACAGTCAGCAGACCTCTATATTACTGAGCCTTAGGGTCTACATTGGAGAGAAGGGTACGTGGTCGTTTGCATAACCATCATAGCTTCCCACTATGTTGCAGGAAGAATGGTACGATTGCCTTGAAAACCATACAGAACCTGTATTTATCCACTTCAAGACGACTGGAAGCTATCTGAATGCCAACGGTTTTCTTACACCATGTTAAGCATGATTATGTGTTGTGCTTTTGATGTTTCCATATTTTTGTTTAACTCCTGTAGAACATTTACGTTACGTTTCTAGTTTTTCACAATAACACTTGTCTCATCTCCAGAGAGAGGAAAAAAATGTTTGAATCATCTGCCACCTTATGTGGAAGATCTTTGATATTATCAAGCTAGAAAAACAGTCAACCCAGAACAGAACCCCGTGGGGCAGCCCACACTTTATACACTACTGGCCATTAAAATTGCTACACCACGAAGATGACGTTCTACAGACGCGAAATTTAACCGACAGGAAGAATATTGCTGTGATATGCAAATGATTAGCTTTTCAGAGGATTCCCACAAGGTTGGCGCCAGTGGCGACACCTACAACGTGCTGACATGAGGAAAGTTTCAAACCGATTTCTCATACACAAACAGCAGTTGACCGGCGTTGCCTGGTGAAACGTTGTTGTGATGCCTCGTGTAAGGAGGAGAAATGCGTACCATCACGTTTCCAACTTTGATAAAGGTCGGATTGTAGCCTATAGCGATTGCGGTTTGTCGTATTGCGACATTGCTGCTCGCATTGGTCGGGATCCAATGACTGTTAGCAGAATATGGAATCTGTGGGTTCAGGAGGGTAATACGGAACGCCGTGCTGGATCCCAACGGCCTCGTGTCACTAGCAAACGAGATGACAGATATCTCATCCGCATGGCTGTAACGGATCGCGCAGCCACGTCTCGATCCCTGAGTCAACAGATGGGGACGTTTGCAAGACAACAACCATCTGCACGAACAGTTCGACGACGGTTGCAGCAGCATGGACTATCAGCTCGGAGACCACGGCTGCGGTTACCCTTGACGCTGCATCACAGACAGGAGTGCCTGCGATGGTGTACTCAACGACGAACCTGGGTGCACGAATCGCAAAACGTCATTTTTTCGGATGAATCCAGGTTCTGTTTACAGCATCATGATGGTCGCATCCGTGTTTGGCGACATTGCGGTGATCGCACGTTGGAAGCGTGTATTCGTCATCGCTATACTGGCTTATCACCCGGCGTGAAGGTATGGGGTGCCATTGGTTACACGTCTCGGTCACCTCTTGTTCGCATTGGCGGCACTTTGAACAGTGGACGTTACATTTCAGATGTGTTACGACCCGTGGCTCTACCCTTCATTGGATCCCTGCGAAACCCAACATTTCAACAGGATAATGCACGACCGCATGTTGTAGGTCCTGTACGGGCCTTTCTGGATACAGAAAATGTTCGACTGATACCCTGGCCAGCACATTCTCCAGATCTCTCACCAATTGAAAACGTCTGGTCAATGGTGGCCGAGCAACTGTCTCGTCACAATACGCCAGTCACTACTCTTGATGAACTGTGGTATCGTGTTGAATCTGCATGGGCAACTGTACCTGTACACGCCGTCCAAGCTCTGTTTGTCTCAATGCCCAGGCGTATCAAAGCCGTTATTACGGCCAGAGGTGGTTGTTCCGGGTACTGATTTCTCCGGATCTATGCACACAAATTGCGTGAAAATGTAGTCACATGTCAGTTCTAGTATAATATATTTGTCCAATGAATACCCGTTCATCATCTGCATTTCTTCTTGGTGTATCAATTTTAATGGCCAGTAGTGTATGACCCCAGTCAGCTCCAGTGCGTGACACAGTGGTAAGTTGCCTGCGGAGTGTAGATGTGCAGGGCAGGCCTTGGCTGTCCGCCCGCCCCGGCGCCGGCGCCTACTCCGCATGGGCCTGGCGTGCCGTGGCGCCAGAGAAAGGCGCCTCCCCAGGCGCCACGCGCTGCCGCCGCGCCGCGGCCGTCCTTGGACGCGCCTGTGTCTGTTCTCCGTGAGTTGCCGCCTCTGGACGCCAACCGCCGTCCATCACTCCGGCCCCCGCAGGTGTCCGCAAGTCTGCACTGCACTCGCCGCCTACTGCCTACCAACGGTTCCGCCTTTGGCGGCGCCGAGCGCTCGCAAAGGACAAGCTCCCGTCCGAGGGTTCCGGTGTCGACGTAACCGAGCCGCGCGCCGTTACTGCCCGTTTTGTACGAGAGCTGAAACATTTCTGTGACGTCATGCGAAGTCGCACTCGCAGCCGCTCAGTTTGGACGCAATGTTTGGCGATGCGTGGCGTTGTGTGCAAGACACATTATGCGATGCGACGCACTGCATATTTATTCTGAAACCTTTGTTGGACGATCCGGATTAATTCTCAGCACTTCCACACCTGTCGAGCGTTTACTTGTGATTCTCGGGATATTCCGACGGATATCGTGGTGCGTTAGAGGACGGCGCTGTACTGGTTGTGGCGTGAACAATGTGATCGTATGTACGAGATTACAGGAACTGATATTACTGATAAAAAGCATTTACGAGCCTGGTAGTTAGATGGATTTATGGCTTATTTCCAAGAATCAGGAACAGGCTCAAACTGCGCAACATTGGTCCTGGTGCACCTATTAACAAGTCACCCTCAATATCCCAAACATTTGCATCGAGTTGGATGCAGTAACACGTCAATCTGTGACTGTGGAGGGGAAGGCTCCGCTGATCATGTCGTTTTCAGATGACCCTTTTTCAGATAGAGACAGCCTCAGTTTGCGATCTGCAAACAACAAAAGGGACCAAAACTTGTGGACTGCACTTAATACGGTAACACATCGAATATCTAACAAGGAGAGGGCGCCTACTCGTCATCTACATCTACATCCATACTCCGCAAGCCACCTGACCGTGTGTGGCGGAGGGTACCTTGAGTATCTCTATCGGTTCTCCCTTCTATTCCAGTCTCGTATTATTCGTGGAAAGAAGGATTGTCGGTATGCCTCTGTGTGGGCTCTAATCTCTCTGATTTTATCCTCATGGTCTCTCCGCGAGATATACGTAGGAGGGAGCAATATACCGCTCGACTCCTCGGTGAAGGTATGTTCTCGAAACTTCAACAAAAGCCCGTACCGAGCTACTGAGCGTCTCTCCTGCAGAGTCTTCCACTGGAGTTTATCTATCATCTCCGAAACGGTTTCGCGATTACTAAATGATCCTGTAACGATCTGGTACGGATCCCACACTGCTGAGCAGTATTCAAGCAGTGGGCGAACAAGCGTACTGTAACCTACTTCCTTTGTTTTCGAATTGCATTTCCTTAGGATTCTTCCAATGAATCTCAGTCTGGCATCTGCTTTACCGACTGTCAACATTATATGATCATTCGATTTTAAATCGCTCCTAATGCGTACTCCCAGATAAATTATGGAATTAACTGCTTCAAGTTGCTGACCTGCTATTTTGTAGCTAAATGATAAAGGATCTATCTTTCTGTGTATTCGCAGCACATTACACTTGTCTACATTGAGATTCAATTGCCATTCCCTGCACCATGCGTCAATACACTGCAGATCCTCCTGCATTTCAGTACAATTTTCCATTGTTACAACCTCTCGATATGCCACAGCACCATCCGCAAAAAGCCTCAGTGAACTTCCGATGTCATCCACAAGGTCATTTATGTATATTGTGAATAGCAACGGTCCTACGACACTCCCCTGCGGCACACCTGAAATCACTCTTACTTCGGAAGACTTCTCTTCATTGAGAATGACATACTGCGTTCTGTTATGTAGGAACTCTTCAATCCAATCACACAATTGGTCTGATAGTCCATATGCTCTTACTTTGTTCATTAAACGACTGTGGGAAACTGTATCGAACGCCTTGCGGAAGTCAAGAAACACGGCATGTACCTGGGAACCCATGTCTGTGGCCCTCTGAGTCTCGTGGACGAATAGCGCGAGCTGGGTTTCACACGATCGTCTTTTTCGAAACCCATGCTGATTCCTACAGAGTATATTTCTAATCTCCAAAAAGTCATTATACTCGAACATAATATGTGTTCGAAAATTCTACAACTGATCGACGTTAGAGATATAGGTCTATAGTTCTGCACATCTGTTCGACGTCCCTTCTTGAAAACGGGGATGACCTGTGCCCTTTTCCAATTCTTTGGAACGATACGCTCTTCTAGAGACCTACGGTACACCGCTGCAAGACGGGGGCAAGTTCCTTCGCGTACTCTGTGTAAAATCGAACTGGTATCCCATCAGGTCCAGCGGCCTTTCCCCTTTTGAGCGATTTTAATTGTTTCTCTATCCCTCTGTCGTTTGTCATCTGTGCGACAATCTAGAGAAGGAACTACAGTGTAGTCTTCCTCTGTGAAACAGCTTTGGAAAAAGACATTTGGTATTTCGGCCTTTAGTCTGTCATCCTCTGTTTCAGTACCATTTTGGTCACAGAGTGTCTGGACATTTTGTTTTGATCCACCTGCCGCTTTGACATAAGACCAAAATTTCTTAGGATTTTCTGCAGAACTTTACTTTAGAATTCATTGAACGCCTCTTGCATAGCCCTCCTCACATTACATTTCGCTTCGCGTAATTTTTGTTTGTCTGCAAGGCTTTGGCTATGTTTATGTTTGCTGTGAAGTTCCCTTGGCTTCCGCAGCAGTTTTCTAACTCGGTTGTTGTACGACGGTGGCTGTTTTCCATCTCTTACGATCTTGCTTGGCACATACTCATCTAACGCATATTGTACGATGGTTTTGAACTTTGTCCACTGATCCTCAACACTATCTCTACTTGAGACAAAACTTTTGTGTTGAGCCGTCAGGTACTCTTAAATCTGCTTTTTGTCACTTTTGCTAAACAGAAAAATCTTCCTACCTTTTTTAATATTTCTATTTACGGCTGAAATCATCGATGCAGTAATTCATGGTACACGTAGGGTGTGGGGAGACAGGAAAGTGCCCCCAGTGGGAACTTCAGATGGCCAAGCGTTTAGGAAATAAAAAGAATTGTGATACGGATCTATCACCATGTGCACCTTATGAATCGTCCCTGTGACAATGTGTTTAGGAACCCGTGTTTGGCTCGGTGGTAAGAGAGCGGATAACGGATTCGAATTGAAAGGGTCGCGGGTTCGACTTCCACCAGCGGCAAATACTTTTGTCCTCCATGGAAAATATACGATGAACTGTTCCAAAATGAAGACGGATTGCCAACGTGTAATTTCAATGTAATTCTTCCCAAATGGACGCCAGTAGAGCAATCATGCGATGTATATTTCCATCGTTAGACAAAAAACCTAATAAAAATGTCAAAACTGCACTTACCTCCTCGCGAAAGAAGGAGAAATCACTTCCCTAGAAGCTTGGATCCAACTACACTCCATTACACATCAGCAGCTATCTTCTCACGTATTCAGCGACATCCTGCGTTACGCGTGGTTCGCTGCTAGACTGTGCGATGAAGGAAGCTGTTTTCAGAATGTCAATCAAGTTTGTTTTTCTAAAGAGAAATTAAACAAACATGTCACTGCAAAAAGGCGGCGTTTATAATACGCCCAAGATGCGGTCAGAATTATTGCTTCCCCTGTTTCTTTGATGAATATCACCTCGGTACATGTACAATTACAAAAGATTGGAAATATTATATACAAGACGTTCCCGTGTACGTGTTAATTACAATCCCTTTTTGAATGTTTGCAGTCCCGCATTTCATCCTATGCCTATACTTTTTGTGCATATATAAATTAATAAAATAACCTTTATGTTGTTGCGGTTACTTGTGAGGTCACTAGTGTACGAATTGCCAGGGAGCACAAATATATTTGCCACGCGGCGGAATCGAACCTGCGACCCTTTCAAAGCGAATCCAATCTCTTACCGCTGAGCCACACACCGCTTCCTAAACAAACTGTCACATACATAATTGATAAGGTGCACATGGTAAAAGATCCGTATCAGAATTTCTTTTTTTTCCTAAACGCTTGGCCATCTGGAGTTTCCACTTGGAACACTATCTTGTCTCACCACGCCCTACAAGTACCATAAATTTGAACGAATTCGGCGATGACGAACAGGCGTCCTCTCCTTGTAAGAGGCAACCGCTTAACCTTTATTTTAAAAGATCAAGTGGATGTTCTGAATATCAAATACCATCAACAGATCACAAGAAGCGTTTTCTCAGTTATAGATAATAACAGAAAACATCAGAGAGAGAGAGAGAGAGAGCTACTGATGTGCGGTTTAGCCAGTAAACAGATGGTAATAATATTTAGAAAGTGAATTTTTTGTGCAAACATACACTTTTTTAAAAATGGGACAATGCCTGCTGACATTAACAGCCTAAAAGTAGGGTAAACTGGAGAGACAGTGGTGTTTCTTACAGGATTCTAATGCGAGGTGTTTACAAGATATAGTATTTTGAAAATGGGCCTGCCACAGTGGCCGAGCGGTTCTAGGCGCTTCAGTCTGGAACCGCGCGACCGCTATGGTCGCAGGTTCGAATCCTGCCTCGGGTATGATTGTGTGTGATGTCCTTAGGTTAATTAGGTTTAAGTAGTTCTAAATTCTAGGGGACTGATGACCTCAGATGTTAAGTCCCATAGTGCTCAGAGCTATCTGAACCATTTTTGACCACTGACATTCTAATTTACCCTAATTTTTGTGTCTTAATGTCAATAGGCATTGTGCGGTTTAAGAAGTGTATGTTTGCTCAAAAAATACACTTTCAGTATTATTAAAATCTGTGTATTGGCTAACAATCCGAAGCCCCCGACTACCAATCCAGTCTGTGAAAGCCGCACATCAATAGCACTTTCCATTTGAGCAATATCAGCGGTGAAATTTTAGGTGATTGACAAAAAGAGAAAGATATGCTGAGGCCATCCACAGGGGTATGAGTATACTCGAGGATTGCCGAGGCACGTACATGCCTGTGCGGGTGATGTAGAATAATATAGAACAATAGGTTTAGAAGTAGGTATAGTTGTAGTTAGTCCACAAACGTCGTGTTATCCCGAGGCCGCCAGTGACATATTTATTAATGCAATCTGGAAGTTATGCGCTTGGAACTTATTTAATTCCTTTTATGTTATTTTTAACTGATGCTTATGGTTACTGTTAACATAACTTGTTACTATACACATAGTATAAATCATCCTATGCCATCATGATTATTGAATATGTACGACTGGTTTAGAGTTTCCACATAGCAGGTGTAAAATTCTTGGCATAAATTAAATTGAACTGAACTTCTACACATTAATACTAGTGTAAGATACGTGTCGCCAACTTCACTTCGATGCGCCAGGTATTACTCTGAATCAATAATTAACTTCAAATGCGGATATTTCGGTTAGGTATTACCGTGTTGTTATTGATATTGAATCAAACAAGTTTACTGTTACCAGCCACTATTTATTTAATTCCACTAAGCGTTTCGAAGTTTTAAACCTCCATCGTGAGGTGGATTTACATGGATTAATATGACATGTATCCAGCAGTGGCGGCCGGTGGTCATGTGCGAAAGTGCTACAGCAACTGTAGATATGGCTTGAGCTGTTCGCTGTTGTGGACGTCCAGCGCCGATCTCCCTGAAGCGGGGGGAGGGGGGTTCAGGGAGAGGAAAGAAGTTTTTGGCCGCAGCTTGGTGATGAATGCCAACGGCCTTGTCACAGTGGTAACATCGATTTCTGTCAGATCACCGAAGTTAAACGGTGTCGGGCTTGGCTGAGACGTGGCTGTGTGACTGTTCAGTCTACTGAGCGCTGTTGGCGATCTGGGTGCATTCAGCCCTTGTGAGCCCAATTGAAGAGCTACTTGGTTGAGAAGTAGCGGCTGCCGTTTCGAAAACTGACAACGGCCGGGAGAGCGTTTGCTGACCACATGTCCCTCCAATCCGCATCCAGTGACGTTATCGGCTGAGGATGACACGGCGGTCGGTTGGTGCCATTGGGCCTTCTTCCGACGCCTGCTCGGACGGAGTTGGCGATAGTGGCCGGTCTATCTATAATCCTTCTAAATCACACACTCTAAACGCTTTAAAGTGTGATAGTGTATGTGATGTATCACGGCAGGGAAAGGAGCTTGAGACCACAGTTTATTCCAAAGTCATAACACACCACCACTTGCAGTGGCGTCTCATGTACAATTTTAACATTGTGCTACAATATTACAAATTAAACAGGATACAGTTTACAAAAAAAAATGTATTGCGGTAAAAGCTAGTACTCAGTGACGGAAAAACGAACACTATACATCGTTGTTTTCTGCTACAGAATTTATCTGTAACTTTGGAGTTGAAACCCCCAACGTTGGGTACCATATTCTTCTCAGTTTTTCTGACCAACCACTACCTCGGAGTTCACGACATATTCGGAATACAAACGTTCTTGCTGTTATGAACACGAAGAAGGGAAAAAAATAGCATACAACATGATGCTAATCTCCTTATTTTGGTTTTATTACTCGATGTCTCTAACCATGCAGTCATGCTGAACATACACAACATTTAATAATATTATCGTCTACGTTAGAATTTCCTGAAGCATTTTACCACTTACGCGTCATTAATTGACATGTATCTATAAGGTATCGCATCGAAGTGACCTATTTGTGATAATTCTTCAACGCGCCAGAAACAACACGAGTAATATAAACCTGCACGCAGCTGAAATATAGCGGTTTGTGATTGGTCTTCCGGTTCTGATTTCATTGGTCGCTTGGTTAGGGCTCAGATGGTGTGTTGCGGATAGTGCTACACCCATGTTAGTTCTGTTCTTGTGTCTACTTACTTGGTACTGCGAGGACTGTAACACAGTGCCGGCAGGGATCACGTCACATCAGAGCTTGCGCAGTCCAAGAGTCATCGCGTCCCTTCTCAGAGTATCATGGCGTGGCTGAAATCATTTCAAAAAATGGTTCAAATGGCTCTGAGCGCTATGGGACTTAACATCTTAGGCCATCAGTTCCCTAGAACTTAGAACTACTTAAACCTAACTAACCTAAAGACATCACACACATCCATGCCCGGGTCAGGATTCGAACCTGCGACCGTAGCAGTCCCGCGGTTCTGGACTGCAGCGCCTAGAACCGCAAGGCCACCGCGGCCGGCGAAATCATTTCAGCAGTCGACAACTGTGGTTCCTAGTCATCATGGAGAGAGCACTACAAAACAAGTTTTCGTCTGTTTTGTTATGTACCTGCATCTGTTCGAACAGAAATGGCATAATTTTAATGAAATATTCTGAGTTCCTGCAGCACATTAGCACATGCCCACCGGCTGCCAATCAAGCCAAAGAATATGAAAACAAAAAATCTCATTGTGGTGACGGATTGATGTATAGCTTAGTTCGGGGTATAGGTTACATTGGAATGTGACAGTTTGGTTGTGAGTTGGCGAAGCCAACTAATGTCAAAGCAAACTGTCGGAAACTCAGGCCAAAGATGGGTCCAGGAGTGATGAATGACGGAACTGACTGTCTGCATAAATTGCTTCGATATCCAGTTACAACAAACGCAAGAATATTTCTCGGACGGCGCAGCCCTCCCACCGGAGGTTCGAGTCCTCCCTCGGCCATGGGTGTGTGTGTGTGTTCTTAGCATAAGTTAGTTTAAGTAGTTTGGTCCCTTAGGAATTCACACACATTTGATTTTTGAACACTTCTCGTATTGCCGTAAAGACGGCACTGATGAATGAAGTTTTGCGTGTGTTCTAGTAATGACAGCTGCATTTACAATCTATTACAAGGCCCGCCACGAATTCCTTTCCTGTGCTAACCTCTTCATCTCAGAGTAGCACTTGCAACCTACGTCCTCAATTATTTGCTTGACGTATTCCAATCTCTGCCTTCCTCTACAGTTTTTGCCCTCTACAGCTCCCTCTAGTACCATGGAAGTCATTTCCTCATGTCTTATCAGATGTCCTATCATTCTGTCCCTTCTCCTTATCAGTATTTTCCACATATTCCTTTCCTCTCCGATTCTGCGTAGAACATCCTCATTCCTTACCTTATCAGTCCACCTAATTTTCAACATTCGTCTATAGCACCACATCTCAAGTGCTTCGATTCTCTTCTGTTCCGGTTTTCCCACAGTCCATGTTTCACTACCATACAATGCTGTACTCCAGACGTACATCCTCAGAAATTTCTTCCTCAAATTAAGGCCGGTATTTGATATTAGTAGACTTCTCTTGGCCAGAAATGCCTTTTTTGCCATAGCGAGTCTGCTTATGATGTCCTCCTTGCTCCGTCCGTCATTGGTTATTTTACTGCCTAGGTAGCAGAATTCCTTAACTTCATTGACTTCGCGACCATCAATCCTGATGTTAAGTTTCTCGCTGTTCTCATTTCTACTACTTCTCATTACCTTCGTCTTTCTCCGATTTACTCTCAAACCATACTGTGTTTTCATTAGACTGTTCATTCCGTTCAGCAGATCATTTAATTCTTCTTCACTTTCACTCAGGATAGCAATGTCATCAGCGAATCGTATCATTGATATCCTTTCACCTTGTATTTTAATTCCACTCCTGAACCCTTCGCCGGCCGAAGTGGCCGTGCGGTTAAAGGCGCTGCAGTCTGGAACCGCAAGACCGCTACGGTCGCAGGTTCGAATCCTGCCTCGGGCATGGATGTTTGTGATGTCCTTAGGTTAGTTAGGTTTAACTAGTTCTAAGTTCTAGGGGACTAATGACCTCAGCAGTTGAGTCCCATAGTGCTCAGAGCCATTTGAACCTGAACCCTTCTTTTATTTCCATCATTGCTTCCTCGATGTACAGATTGAAGAGTAGGGGCGACAGGCTACAGCCTTGTCTTACACCCTTCTTAATACGAGCACTTCGTTCCTGATCGTCCACTCTTATTATTCCCTCTTGGTTGTTGTACATATTGTATATGACCCGTCTCTCCCTATAGCTTACCCCTACTTTTTTCAGAATCTCGAACAGCTTGCACCATTTTATATTGTCGAACGC
The DNA here is from genome assembly GCF_023898315.1 of Schistocerca nitens. Classification (NCBI taxonomy): domain Eukaryota; kingdom Metazoa; phylum Arthropoda; class Insecta; order Orthoptera; family Acrididae; genus Schistocerca; species Schistocerca nitens. Next base: position 739,386,441 of record NC_064615.1, read on the forward strand.
TTTGTCCAGGTCGACAAATCCTATGAAAGTGTCTTGATTTTTCTTTAGCCTTGCTTCCATTATTAGCCGTAACGTCAGAATTGCCTCCCTCGTCCCTTTACTTTTCCTAAAGCCAAACTGATCGTCACCTAGCGCATTCTCAATTTTCTTTTCCATTCTTCTGTATATTATTCTTGTAAGCAGCTTCGATGCATGAGCCGTTAAGCTGATTGTGCGATAATTCTCGCACTTGTCAGCTCTTGCCGTCTTCGGAATTGTGTGGAAGATGCTTTTCCGAAAGTCAGATGATATGTCGCCAGACTCATATATTCTACACACCAATGTGAATAGTCGTTTTGTTGCCACTTCCCCCAATGATTTTAGATATTCTGATGGAATGTTATCTATCCCTTCTGCCTTATTTGACCGTAAGTCCTCCAAAGCTCTTTTAAATTCCGATTCTAATACTGGATCCCCTATCTCTTCTAAATCGACTCCTGTTTCTTCTTCTATCACATTAGACAAATCTTCACCCGCATAGAGGCTTTCAATGTATTCTTTCCACCTATCTGTTCTCTCCTCTGCATTTAACAGTGGAATTCCCATTGCACTCTTAATGTTACCACCGTTGCTTTTAGTGTCACCAAAGGTCGTTTTGACTTTCCTGTATGCTGAGTCTGTCCTTCCGACAGTCATATCTTTTTCGATGTCTTCACATTTTTCCTGCAGCCATTTCTTCTTAGCTTCCCTGCACTTCCTATTTATTTCATTCCTCAGCGACTTGTACTTCTGTATTCCTGATTTTCCCGGAACATGTTTGTACTTCCTCCTTTCATCAATCAACTGAAGTATTTCTTCTGATACCCATGGTTTCTTCGCAGCTACCTTCTTTGTACCTATGTTTTCCTTCCCAACTTCTGTGATGGCCCTTTTTAGAGATATCCATTCCTCTTCAACTGTACTGCCTACTGCGCTTTTCCTTATTGCTGTATCTATAGCGTTAGAGAACTTCAAACGTATCTCGTCATTCCTTAGTACTTCCGTATCCCACTTCTTTGCGTATTGATTCTTCCTGACTAATGTCTTGAACTTCAGCCTACTCTTCATCACTACTATATTGTGATCTGAGTCTATATCTGCTCCTGGGTACGCCTTACAATCCAGTATCTGATTTCGGAATCTCTGTCTGACCATGATGTAATCTAATTGAAATCTTCCCGTATCTCCCGGCCTTTTCCAAGTATACCTCCTCCTCTTCTGATACTTGAACAGGGTATTCGCTATTACTAGCTGAAACTTGTTACAGAACACAATTAGTCTTTCACCTGTTTCATTCCTTGTCCCAAGCCCATATTCTCCTGTAACCTTTTCTTCTACTCCTTCCAATACAACTGCGTTCCAGTCGCCCATGACTATTAGATTTTCGTCCCCCTTTACATACTGCATTACCCTTTCAATATCCTCATACACTTTCTCTATCTGTTCATCTTCAGCTTGCGACGTCGGCATGTATACCTGAACTATCGTTGTCGGTGTTGGTCTGCTGTCGATTCTGATTTGAACAACCCGGTCACTGAACTGTTCACAGTAACACACCCTCTGCCCTACCTTCCTATTCATAACGAATCCTACACCTGTTATACCGTTTTCTGCTTCTGTTGATATTACCCGATACTCATCTGACCAGAAATCCTTGTCTTCCTTCCACGTCACTTCACTGACCCCTACTATAGCTAGATTGAGCCTTTGCATTTCCCTTTTCAGATTTTCTAGTTTCCCTACCAAGTTCAAGCTTCTGACATTCCACGCCCCGACTCTTAGAACGTTATCCTTTCGTTGATTATTCAATCTTTTTCTCATGGTAACCTCCCCCTTGGCAGTCCCCTCCCGGAGATCCGAATGGGGGACTATTCCGGAATCTCTTGCCAATGGAGAGATCATCATGACACTTCTTCAATTACAGGCCAAATGTCCTGTGGATACACGTTACGAGTCTTTAATGCAGTGGTTTCCAATGCCTTCTGCATCCTCATGTTGTTGATCATTGCTGATTCTTCCGCCTTTAGCCGGCCGCGATGGTCTTGCGGTTCTAGGCGCTGCAGTCCGGAACCGCGGGACTGCTACGGTCGCAGGTTCGAATCCTGCCTCGGGCATGGATGTGTGTGATGTCCTTAGGTTAGTTAGGTTTAAGTAGTTCTAAGTCCTAGGGGACTGATGACCTCAGATGTTAAGTCCCATTGTGCTCAGAGCCATTTGAACCATTTTTTCTTCCGCCTTTAGGGGCAATTTCCCACCCCTAGGACAAGAGAGTGCCCTGAACCTCTATCCGCTCCTCCGCCCTCTTTGACAAAGCCGTTGGCAGAATGAGGCTGACTTCTTATGCCGGAAGTCTTCGGCCGAGAATGCTGATTATTTATCAAAATTTAGGCAGCGGCGGGGATCGAACCCGGGACCGAATATGTTTTGATTATGGATCAAAGACCCTACCCTTTTTTTTTTTTTTTTTTTTTTTTTTTTAAATCTCATTTTGTTCGATTTTGTTCGTTGCATCTGCTCGGGGCGGACGTCGTAAGACATCCGTTTAAGTTCGTTGTTGATCGATTAGCTCAGTTTCTTTATTGCAGAGGGCTGCTAACCCTCTGACCGAACACGCTGAGCTACCGTGCCGGCGCCCCTAGACCATGGGTACGATCTAGTGTAACACTTTTTATTATATATATGAAGACAGTAACTGTTCTCGAAAGAACAGATACTGTTGATGACCGTGCAGCTTTTCAGTGGAATAAATGATAACTAAATAAAACCCTCAGCTGCCGACAGTTGTTGATATACGCCGATGTGGACAGCTGAAAATGTGTGCCCCGACCGGGACTCGAACCCGGGATCTCCTGCTTACATGACAGACGCTCTATCCATCTGAGCCACCGATGAGACAGATGAGTAGCGCGACTGCAGGGACTTATCCCTTGCACGCTTCCCGTGAGACTCACATTCCCAACCGTCCACAATTCTGCATATGTAATGTACCTTACAGACATTTGCCCATCCACTCATTACTCGCGCACGCTTTGGCGATTCCCCTAAGAGTTTGGGCAACCTGTGCGCATTCGCACAGGCGAAGGTCAATGGCTGGGTAGCCTTTAACTATATATATATGAAGACAGTAACTGTTCTCGAAAGAACAGATACTGTTGACGACCGTGTAGCTTTTCCCTGGAATAAATGATAACTAATTAAAACCCTCAGCTGCTGACAGTTGCTGTTGATATACCTCGATGTGGACAGCTGAAAATGTGTGCCCTGACCGGGACTCGAACCCGGGATCTCCTGCTTACATGGCAGACGCTCTATCCATCTGAGCCACCGAGGAGACAGATGAGTAGCGCGACTGCAGGGACTTATCCCTTGCACGCTTCCCGTGAGACTCACATTCCCAACCGTCCACAATTCTGCATATGTAATGTACCTTACAGACATTTGCCCATCCACTCATTACTCGCGCACGCTTTGGCGATTCCCCTAAGAGTTTGGGCAACCTGTGCGCATTCGCACAGGCGAAGGTCAATGGCTGGGTAGCCTTTAACTATATATATATGAAGACAGTAACTGTTCTCGAAAGAACAGATACTGTTGACGACCGTGTAGCTTTTCCCTGGAATAAATGATACCTAACTGAAACCCTCAGCTGCCGACAGGTGTTGTTGATATACCTCGATGTGCGATGTGGACAACTGAAAATGTGTGCCCCGACCGGGACTCGAACCCGGGATCTCCTGCTTACATGGCAGACGCTCTATCCGTTTGAGCCACCGAGGAGACGGATGAGTAGCGCGACTGCAGGGACTTATCCCTTGCACGCTTCCCGTGAGACTCACATTCCCAACCGTCCACAATTCTGCATATGTAATGTACCTTACAGACATTTGCCCATCCACTCATTACTCGCGCACGCTTTGGCGATTCCCCTAAGAGTTTGGGCAACCTGTCCGCATTGGCACAGGCGAAGGTCAATGGCTGGGTAGCCTTTAACTATATATATATGAAGACAGTAACTGTTCTCGAAAGAACAGATACTGTTGACGACCGTGTAGCTTTTCCCTGGAATAAATGATACCTAACTGAAACCCTCAGCTGCCGACAGGTGTTGTTGATATACCTCGATGTGCGATGTGGACAACTGAAAATGTGTGCCCCGACCGGGACTCGAACCCGGGATCTCCTGCTTACATGGCAGACGCTCTATCCATTTGAGCCACCGAGGAGACGGATGAGTAGCGCGACTGCAGGGACTTATCCCTTGCACGCTTCCCGTGAGACTCACATTCCCAACCGTCCACAATTCTGCATATGTAATGTACCTTACAGACATTTGCCCATCCACTCATTACTCGCGCACGCGTTGGCGATTCCCCTAAGAGTTTGGGCAACCTGTGCGCATTCGCACAGACAAAGGTCAATGGCTGGGTAGCCTTTAACTATATATATATGAAGACAGTAACTGTTCTCGAAAGAACAGATACTGTTGATGACCGTGCAGCTTTTCCCTGGAATAAATGATAACTAATTAAAACCCTCAGCTGCTGACAGTTGCTGTTGATATACCTCGATGTGGACAGCTGAAAATGTGTGCCCCGACCGGGACTCGAACCCGGGATCTCCTGCTTACATGGCAGACGCTCTATCCATCTGAGCCACCGATGAGACAGATGAGTAGCGCGACTGCAGGGACTTATCCCTTGCACGCTTCCCGTGAGACTCACATTCCCAACCGTCCACAATTCTGCATATGTAATGTACCTTACAGACATTTGCCCATCCACTCATTACTCGCGCACGCTTTGGCGATTCCCCTAAGAGTTTGGGCAACCTGTGCGCATTCGGACAGACGAAGATCAATGGCTGGGTAGCCTTTAACTATATATATATGAAGACAGTAACTGTTCTCGAAAGAACAGATACTGTTGATGACCGTGTAGCTTTTCCCTGGAATGAATGATAACTAACTGAAACCTTCAGCTGCCGACAGGTGTTGTTGATATACCTCGATGTGCGATGTGGACAACTGAAAATGTGTGCCCCGACCGGGACTCGAACCCGGGATCTCCTGCTTACATGGCAGACGCTCTATCCGTTTGAGCCACCGAGGAGACGGATGAGTAGCGCGACTGCAGGGACTTATCCCTTGCACGCTTCCCGTGAGACTCACATTCCCAACCGCCCACAATTCTGCATATGTAATGTACCTTACAGACATTTGCCCATCCACTCATTACTCGCGCACGCGTTGGCGATTCCCCTAAGAGTTTGGGCAACCTGTGCGCATTCGCACAGACAAAGGTCAATGGCTGGGTAGCCTTTAACTATATATATATGAAGACAGTAACTGTTCTCGAAAGAACAGATACTGTTGATGACCGTGCAGCTTTTCCCTGGAATAAATGATAACTAATTAAAACCCTCAGCTGCTGACAGTTGCTGTTGATATACCTCGATGTGGACAGCTGAAAATGTGTGCCCCGACCGGGACTCGAACCCGGGATCTCCTGCTTACATGGCAGACGCTCTATCCATCTGAGCCACCGATGAGACAGATGAGTAGCGCGACTGCAGGGACTTATCCCTTGCACGCTTCCCGTGAGACTCACATTCCCAACCGTCCACAATTCTGCATATGTAATGTACCTTACAGACATTTGCCCATCCACTCATTACTCGCGCACGCTTTGGCGATTCCCCTAAGAGTTTGGGCAACCTGTGCGCATTCGGACAGACGAAGATCAATGGCTGGGTAGCCTTTAACTATATATATATGAAGACAGTTACTGTTCTCGAAAGAACAGATACTGTTGACGACCGTGTAGCTTTTCCCTGGAATAAATGATACCTAACTGAAACCCTCAGCTGCCGACAGGTGTTGTTGATATACCTCGATGTGCGATGTGGACAACTGAAAATGTGTGCCCCGACCGGGACTCGAACCCGGGATCTCCTGCTTACATGGCAGACGCTCTATCCGTTTGAGCCACCGAGGAGACGGATGAGTAGCGCGACTGCAGGGACTTATCCCTTGCACGCTTCCCGTGAGACTCACATTCCCAACCGTCCACAATTCTGCATATGTAATGTACCTTACAGACATTTGCCCATCCACTCATTACTCGCGCACGCGTTGGCGATTCCCCTAAGAGTTTGGGCAACCTGTGCGCATTCGGACAGACGAAGATCAATGGCTGGGTAGCCTTTAACTATATATATATGAAGACAGTAACTGTTCTCGAAAGAACAGATACTGTTGATGACCGTGTAGCTTTTCCCTGGAATGAATGATAACTAACTGAAACCTTCAGCTGCCGACAGGTGTTGTTGATATACCTCGATGTGCGAAGTGGACAGCTGAAAATGTGTGCCCCGACCGGGACTCGAACCCGGGATCTCCTGCTTACATGGCAGACGCTCTATCCATCTGAGCCACCGAAGACACAGATGAAAATACGCGACTGCAGGGACTTATCCCTTGCACGCTTCCCGTGAGACTCACATTCCCAACTGTCCACAATTCTACATATGTAATGTACCTTATAGACATTTGCCCATCCACTCATTGTGGACGGTTGGGAATGTGAGTCTCACGGGAAGCGTGCAAGGGATAAGTCCCTGCAGTCGCGTATTTTCATCTGTCTCCTCGGTGGCTCAGATGGATAGATCGTCTGCCATGTAAGCAGGAGATCCCGGGTTCGAGTCCCGGTTGGGGCACACATTTTCAGCTGTCCACATCCAGGTATATCAACAACACCTGTCGGCAGCTGAGGGTTTCAGTTAGTTATCATTTACACTTTTTATAGTTACGCAAAATATTCGCCTTTATATATCTATAAACGTTTGTATTTATTCCAACCAGTGGGTAAAATCTTCTCAGGTATTGTTGAAAGGAAAGTGCGAGTATTAGTTGAGGACCAATTGGATGAAAATCAGTGTGGGTTTAGGCCTCTTAGAGGTTGTCAGGACCAGATCTTTATCTTACGGCAAATAATGGAGAAGTGTTATGAATGGAACAGGGAATTGTATCTATGCTTTATAGGTCTAGAAAAGGCATATGACCGGGTTCCTAAGAGGAAGTTATTGTCTGTTCTACGAGATTATGGAATAGGAGGCAAACTTTTGCAAGCAATTAAAGGTCTTTACATGGATAGTCAGGCAGCAGTTAGAGTTGACGGTAAATTGAGTTCATGGTTCAGAGTAGTTTCAGGGGTAAGACAAGGCTGCAACCTGTCTCCACTGTTGTTTATATTATTTATGGATCATATGTTGAAAACAATGGACTGGCTGCGTGAGATTAAGATAGGTGAACACAAAATAAGCAGTCTCGCATATGCGGATGACTTAGTTGTGATGGCAGATTCTATTGAAAGTTTGCAAAGTAATATTTCAGAGCTAGATTATAAATTTAAGGACTATGGTATGAAGATTAGCATCTCCAAAACGAAAGTAATGTCAGTGGGAAAGAAATATAAACGGATTGAGTGCCAAATAGGAGGAACAAAGCTAGAACAGGTGGACGGTTTCAAGTACTTTGGATGCATATTCTCACAGGATGGCAACATAGTGAAAGAACTGGAAGCGAGGTGTAGCAAAGCTAATGCAGTGAACGCCCAGTTACGATCTACTCTCTTCTGCAAGAAGGAAGTCAGTACCAAGACTAAGTTATCTGTGCACCGTTCAAACTTTCGACCAACTTTGTTGTATGGGAGCGAAAGCTGGGTGGATTCAGGTTACCTTATAAACAAGGTTACGGTTACGGATATGAAAGTACCTAGGATGATTGCAGGTAATAGTAGATGGGAACAATGGCAGGAGGGTGTCCACTATGAGGAAATCAAAGAAAAACTGGGAATGAACTCTATAGATGTAGCAGTCAGGGCGAACAGGCTCAGATGGTGGGGTCATGTTACACGCATGGGAGAAGCAAGGTTACCCAAGAGAGACTCATGGGTTCAGCAGTAGAGGGTAGGAGGATTCGGGGCAGACCAAGGAGAAGGTACCTGGATTCGGTTAAGAATGATTTTGAAGTAATAGGTTTAACTTGAGAAGAGGCACCAATGTTAGCACTGAATAGGGGATCATGGAGGAATTTTATAAGGGGGACTATGCTCCAGACTGAACGCTGAAAGGCATAATCAGTCTTAAATGATGATGATGATGAGTTTCCGAAAAAAAATTCCACTATGATGTTGGTACCTCAAAAACACGGTTTTGGGAAGAGCCAACAGCCTCATCATTTGAGTCCAACAGCTGCACACTCACTACTTTGCTTGACATCAGGTAGGAAAAAGAAGTCGCTGAGCGATAAATTAGGTGAATCCGGGCAACGACACGTTAATCGACGTTTTTCTCTGTCCAATAATTAGTTGTTTGAGATACTGCGTGAAAGCTGGGTTCACCGATGACTTGTGGCAAACAAATTTGTTGAGGTCTGTAAGTCACTTTGCCAATCCTAGTGCCGTGTGATGGCATCTTGCAAGCTGGAAGTGTCAGCCTGTCCAGTATAGCCTGCTCGCTGTCGAAACGTCGTAATTGTGTTGGGTGCACCATACCAAGCACCGCAGAGAGCGGAACTCATTGTATCTGGTCATGTGTTGAAATAACAGGTAGCCTGCAGACACCGCAGCGAACAGAAGTATGTCTTGGCCGGCGAACTACTAGTGCGGGCATGCTTGTAAAATTTTAAAAAGGATTAAGAGAATAAACATGTTACTTTATCAAAGACTGCGTTCCTGTAATTCATCTAAGTGGCAACACGGGGTCGGCAGTGATTCCACTCGTACCAGACCAGTGGTAACCAACCTTTCTAAGACCATTACCCCTAAGTGTAATCAGATACTGGCTGGTCGCACTCCCTGAAACAATCTACATCAGAGCCTTCCTAGAATGAAAAATAATTTTCTCCGAAAACTTTTATTTTTAAGAATACGAAAGATAAATGAATATTTAGCTTTTGTAGGTATTTTATTAAAACACAACTAACGAGTCAGTGAGATAGTTGGTTGTGCTTATTTGTAACAATCTTTTCTCATAGAATTATGAAACAATTCGCAGTGAAATGCGAGTGCTACCTACAACTTATCCTCAGAGAACGAAGCTCTCTATCTACACTGAGGCTACGCACTCCTTACAAACGTGTTTCCCCTGCACCACTCCTCTCCCTAGCGACACGTGCTCCGCGTACTCCCTGCACTCCCATTATAAGCAACGAAGTGAAAGTGTGTGCATTTCACTTACTGTTTGTACATCACTTGACTGCTCGACTCCTCACTTTTGCGGGCCAGAGTGGCCGAGCGGTTCTAGGCGCTACAGTTTGGAACCGCGCAGCCGCTACGGTCGCAGGTTCGAATCCTGCCTCGGGCATGGATGTTTGCGATGTCCTTAGGTTAGTTAGGTTTAAGTAGTTCTAAGTTCTAGGGGACTGATGACCTCAGAAGTTAAATCCCATAGTGCTCAAAGCCATTTGAACCATTTTGAACTCCTCACTTTTGAACTGACAGAATTTGGAGCACTCTAGGGTGCCAATACTTTGTGCCTGATCACTGCCACTAATAATAAAATAGTAATAATATGTGGGCCCTACAGCAGTGTAGTAGTGATCGCTTACGTATTGTTGAGCCGTCAGTTAGTTCGTTTATTTGTTGCTAAGTGATTAATGATCGAATTTCTGGTCCATTGCAGGAAATATCTACAACTCGAAGTAGGCATTTTAGTGAGATATTTAAGCGTATGTAACGCTTATGTCTATATTACTGTCGTAGATCCATGGTACAAAGAAGAAAGTATGTATGCAGTGGGTGGACTATGTGAGGAAGATCATCTACGTACATTTCTTTCATAAGCTGTAACTTCCACCACACAGTGTCACACGTCAACGCTTCTACTTGAAAAAAAAGTAATTATTAGTAACTTATGTAATCAGTATTACAGTGTTTTGAAATAGTAATGATGTATAACAGGCAGTCAAATGAAAACGAGACAGATGTAAAGAAAGTAAGTTAACACCTTTAGTTCCTTTTAGTTCACTCTGGAAACAGAACCATTTGAGTGCTGCTTAGTTTGCAAAAAAATGGTTCAAATGGCTCTAAGCAAATGGCTCTAAGCACTATGGGACTTGACATCTGAGGTCATCAGTCCCCTAGACTTAGAAATACTTAAAACTAACTAACCTAAGGACATCACACACATACATGCCCGAGGCAGGACTCGAACCTGCGACCGTAGCAGCAGCGCGGTTCCGGACTGAAGCGCCTAGAACCGCTCGGCCACAGCGGCCGGCGCTTAGTTTGTAGCTCGTACGAATATATCATAGTTTCGTCAGTGTATAAAGCAGATTTCACACAAAAACTCGATTGACCTGCCTCAGAATATTGCTCAAGTATGTCTAAAATTAGACTGTTTGGGGATACTGAACGAACTGTGTACCTATCTCAGCAACAATATCTGGGCGCCTGTTAGCGGACATTAACATGGGATGTGTTCGCCCTGACGGCCGGAACTCTACTGGGAAATTTTCAACGAGATGTCTTAATATCTGTCACGGAAGGGCAGCCCAGTCTTCCTCGAACCGCATAAGGTAGTGATGTAGGACCCTGGGGTCTGCAGCGAGTCAGCGTTCTAACTAATGTCACTGAGTTGAGGCCGGAACTCTGGGCAGGCCACAGCAATTCTGGAATATTACTGTCCACAAAGAGTTGCGTCACAGATGCTGCTTTGACAAGGTGCATAGTAATGATGATACAAACAGTCCTCGTCTCCGAACTGTTCCTCTTAGGTATTCAGTACACAATGCTGTAAGATGAGTTTATACTCTTCCGCCGTTCGCTTTTTACTTGAGCGCAATAAGGGGACCATACCGAACCACGAAACATACCCCTTACCGTAATACCATCACCTCCGTACTTCACTGACAGCACTACACGTGAAAGCAGGTAACACTGTCCAGGCATTCGCCAGAGCCAAACCCTTACATTGGATTCTCAAAGGACACAGCGTGACTCGTTTCCAGTCATCCGTTATCAAGTAACGTAGCTCTTTACACCACCTCAAGCGCTGCTTAGAAATGACTACAGAAATGTTTGGCGTATGGGTTTGGTTGGGGTTGGGTTGTTTGGGGAAGGAGACCAGACAGCGAGGTCATCAAACTTTCGCCAGTGTATTACGGAGATGTCCTTCATAATACACGTGTGACCATCTTACAATATTGCTCAAATGGGAAATAGGACTATTCAGGCATTTTGTATGTATACAGAAAGGGCAGCACTCATGATCACAAGTTTATTTAACTCACTGTATTGCAGACGCTTGAAAATAAACGCTAAACTATACCGCAAAAGCCTATATAAAAAGTTTAAAGAACCAGCATTAAGTGAGAAATCTAAGAAAATAATACAGCTCCCCTACGTTTCGCTTGCAAAAGGTCAGCGAAGACAAGACCAGGCTAATTATATTACGCACAGAGGCGTCCAAGCAGTCACTCTTCAAGGGCACCGTACATTATTGGAACGGGGAAAAGACCCTAATACGCTCCATACGGAGGAAATCAGTGAGGGGGATAAAACTCGATAACCTGTATTATTTATATGAGGAAGTGGTAAGTGTTCTGTGCCATTCGCTCCACAGTGATTAGTAGAGTCTAAAGCAGTCATTGATGACTACGCACTCTCGTTCACAAGTCACTCTGCTTCGTGGTGCGCGATCTAGGGCGTGTAAGCCCTTTCAGCTGCAACGCAAGTAAGCTCAGTCACATTCAAATCTGGTGATCTCAGGAGCCACTAAAGAAGAGTGTTCATGGAATTGACACGACACAGTTAATGGAACTGTGGTGTGACGTTCCGAGTTGCACACACAGACCAGCATAGCGAAGATGTAGAGCAACAACCCTAACTACTTGATTTTCCAGTCTAAAATTTAGTTAGGCTGCATACTCGGAGCTACGTACGGCAGTGTTTTTTTTTTACTTCAAAAATTATTCTTGTACTTGTGTTAATCTCAGTATTCTGTGACATGTGCTTCGTTTAGGTCAGTGGATCCTAACATGGTGGTAATTACCCCCTGAGGGGTAAAATGAAATTTTTTGAGGCGTAAAAACTAAACGACTCGATTCTGTTTCAGTCAAGAATGTAAATTATTTTCAAAATATCGTTACTATTATCACAATTTTGTAAGATTCTAATACTGATTACACAAGTTATCAACAATTGCTTTTCCTCAATTAATAGTACTGTGCGGTGGAAGTTACAGGTTCTTCACGTAATCTACCTACTACACACACATGTCGTGCTTTGTCCCCGTACATCGCGGATGATAAAAGTGAGACATATACGCAACAAATGATAAATATCTCAAGAAAATATATTCTCCAAGTTGTAGACAGTACCTGCAGTAGTCTAGAAATTGCTGTGTACATTATTCTCTCCGAAACATAAATTAATTAATTGACAGCACGACACAGTAGTGACTACATAAGGGATACAAGATGTGTGGTACACAGTATTATTATTATTATTATTATTACTCGCTGTGGTAAGACACAAAGATTAACAGCCTGAAGTCTTCCAATTTCTGGCAGTTCAGAAGTAGGGAGTGCAGCAATCAAGTGATTTACGAACAACTTGGTTGATTTTAAATGCGGTAGCGATGTGCAGGTCAAGCAAGTGCCGTAATAGGGAGGAGTAATGTACAGGAAATATGTACTGTAGCAAGTGTCTACTCTCACAGTGGATAATTAACTTTCTTATCTGAGAAGGAGTTGTGGGTAACCTGCGATGCACCAAAAAATCCTTTGTCACTCATTCCAGCATTACCCCCCCCCCCCACGACACACACACACACACACACACACACACACACACACACACACACACACACACACACACACATATCTAAATTTCACTCATGTTACATCGTTTTCAAAATAAAAGAGATGGAAGAAAAGTCTTCCATTCTAGAGAAGATTCTGCCGCAACGAAAAACGCCTTTATTTTCAGGATGTCCACTCCAAATGCCGTATCATTTCAGTGACACTCTCTCCCCTATTTCGCGATAATACAAAACGTGCTGCAATTCTTTGAACTTTTTCGATGTGCTCCGTCAGTCCTATCTGGTACGGATCCCACACCGCGCAGCACCATTGTAAAAGAGCACAGACAAGAGTAGTGCAGGCAGTCTCCTTAGTAGATCTGTTACAATTTCCAAGTGTCCCGCCAATAAAACGCAGTCTTTGGTTAGCCTTCCCAACAACACTTTCTTAGAATTTAAGTTGTTCCTTAGAATTTAAGTTGTTCGTAATTGTAATTCCTAGGTATTTAGTTGAATTACGGCCTTTAGATTTGACTGATCGTGCAACCGAACTTTAACGGATTCCTTTTAGGACTCATGAAGTATGGTTTGCCCTTCTGTTGTTTGCTTTGCCTAAGCAGCGAGTGTATCTTCTATCATTGTATTGTATTGTATGTTAACCGGGGGCCTAAAAACGACGGAGAGGCTCCGTCCCCGCAGCAACCGCAGTAGTCCACAACTCCACGACGACTACCGCAGTCCACTTCACCCCTCTGCCGCCCCACACCGAACCACTCTTTCAAGGTTATTGTGCGGTTCGGCCCCCGGTGGACACCCCCCCCCCCTCCCCCCTCAGGGAACGCCTCACACCAGACGAGTGTAACCCCTATGTTTGCGTTGTAGAGTAATGGTAGTGTACGTGTACGTGGAGAACTTGTTTGCGCCGCAATCGCCAACATAGTGTAGCTGAGGCGGAATAAGGGGAACTAGCCTGCATTCGCCGAGGCAGATGGAAAACCGCGTAAAAACCATCCACTGACTGGCCGGCTCACCGCACCTCGACACAAGTCCGGCGGGCGGATTCGTGTCGGGGACCAGACGCTCCTTGCCACAACGGAAAGCTCTGCGTTAGACCGCACGGCTAACCCAGCGGGATATCTTCTATCATATGTGTGTTCTCCATCACTGTGGCCAACCCGAATCAGAGCAGTTGCGATAGACCTCTCACGGCGGCAACCAAGCACCTTCCCGATTCTGGCTACAATGCGTCCTGTATCGTCAATCTGGCTACAGTCGAGTACGCTTGGACACCAGTCTTCCTCATCCTTTAGGTCATTACAAAATCTGATCTCTCTGTTACCTGTCACGGCCACCTGCTCAATACAACGAATCAGCACGATTGGATTATTGCCGTTTATCTTGTAAATGAGAACGGAAATCACTTGTTCTTGTCTACAAAGGAAACAACATTTAACTACCAACTGAAGAAGAACCGCTGGAAGTATTAACAATAGCAATGGAATACTTTAAGCTGACTTCCAACTTTTTTTATCTTTATGTGAAGCAACTATTGTGCTGTTGCGGTGCGCAAAGGTTCTGGGCACCAAATTCCGAAAACAGTTTGCAATATACAAATTCACATTGTTGTCGGAATGTAATTTATAAATAGCATTACATACACTAAAATGAATTGAATGGATCGATGGGTATGAAATCAGTGAAGATATAATGACGTAAACAGATATCAGTGCAAACCGCTGAGATATACTAAATCTTGAATGTAATGAACATGTAGTGCAAACTGAGTGTAATTCGTTTTGTCAAGTATCTCCGGCGCTTTGCTGTATCTTTATCTCTACAGTATTTTCGGCGCCGAAGGAACCTTAAAGTTTAAAGTGAAGGTGAGAGGCAGAGCAAAAGATGGTAACGGATATGGATAGCGATTGAAGTTGGCCGTGTTTTTCTCGAAAGAATCATCCAAGTATTCGCGTTCGAATTATGGATTTAGAGAAAACGTAAAAAATCTGTATCTGGAGACCTGGATGGTTATTCGAGCTCCCTTCTCTTGAATGTGAGTCTCCAGGTCTTAACTACAGCGGCTACGTGCTCGGTAGTGCATACATTGACAGATTTCAGCGTCCATGCTGATGGAGATACATCGATGGATTTTGCGTGGCGTCATCGAAACTGATAAAAAGGCTACACGGTAATCGAAATTTTTATTTTTTTTATATTTATAGTACGTTACTTTCAGAACTCAGATATTACGTCCCCAAAATAGTTCGATGCAACTCTAAACAATTCTCGAGAAAATAGTCTCTGAATTTTTCCGACGGTATCATCTTGCTCAGTCTGGAAACGGAATATCCTGTGGGGGGTTTCTGTGTTTGCAACTCTGTTTAAAAATTTGTAACAGCCGGGAATCGAACCTAAAACGCCTACGTGCCAGGCGAGCATTGTGTCACACAGCTACATGGCCTGTCCAGAAAAATCGACCTTGCTTTAACATATAAAAAGACCGTCGGAAAATTTGAATTTTATTTTTAACTCCGCCGTACGCAAAACTCTATTTATTCCTTTTTACACCCAGGCATGTTTCGACACCTACGTATCGTCATATGTGGGTCAAATACAAAGTTTATAATCGTTTCCCTATTGTAGGCCTAAAAATTATAACACATGCATTTTGTTTGGTATTGTTTAGATTGATCACCTGAAAATTACATTGGTAGTGAAAATGAAATTTTCGTATCGGTTTTTGTGATTTTTTTCGTCGTTTTGACAGCATGTCATCTGCAACAAGTCTTGAAGAGAATTTGTACATTTTTGAAGTACTTTTTCGTAGGTGGTGGTTATGTATAGCAGTGCATTTACATTTTTCGTCCTGTTGTGTATCTCTGATGGGTATCTCTTTCTAGTGCTTTGTATACAATGTTTTCACGCCATTATTAATGAAACTTCACTCTAATTTTTAGTTCACACTTGTTTTACAAAAAAAAGTGATTGAAGGAGACACTTATATTTCCACAATCATTGAGAGGTGTGCCGGCCGCGGTGGCCGTGCGGTTCTAGGCGCTGCAGTCCGAAACCGCGGGACTGCTACGGTCGCAGGTTCGAATCCTTCCTCGGGCATGGATGTGTGTGATGTCCTTAGGTTAGTTAGGTTTAAGTAGTTCTAAGTTCTAGGGGACTGATGACCTAAGATGTTAAGTCCCATAGTGCTCAGAGCCATTTGAACCACTTTTTTGAGAGGTGCTATGTGTTGTGGAAGATCACTTGTTCATCGTTTGCCATATGTTTAGTGTGGCACTAATTTTGAAAATTTACTGAGAACTGTTGTGATGTCTCTGTTGGGGAGAACTTAGCTTGTACAGTTCGCTGTTTTGTTGCATGGTGTTGTATTATCATTCGAGACTTTCCCGCCATCATTGCTTTTTGTATGTGATAGTTCTCTTCGACTGTGAATTTTTGGTAGAGACGCTTTTTCTGAGAATCGTAAGATCGGTCTCAAAGCTGTTTGGGTGGTCGTTTACTTCTATGAGACGATCTGCAAAAGCGGAATATGTGTACAGTCACTTTTTAAGCCTCTGAGGTGTTCAAAATACCTCCTCTTGAAATTTCTGCATGTTTGGCCTATACAGACATACTGGCATGAACTACAGATTAACTGATTAACTGTGTTTTCAATGGAGTTAATGTTATTTTTCTGCCAATGCCATTTGCCACATTCGTAA
This sequence comes from Schistocerca nitens, assembly GCF_023898315.1. Lineage (NCBI taxonomy): Eukaryota > Metazoa > Arthropoda > Insecta > Orthoptera > Acrididae > Schistocerca > Schistocerca nitens. Next base: position 739,402,973 of record NC_064615.1, read on the forward strand.
AGTACGCGATATGCATGGTTTCTTCGACCCGCCCTCTATTTTTCACACAGCATAGTAGACCTGTTAGTTTCGCTGGAGGTTCCATATTAACTGTGTAATGGTATAAAGGTTATAGTACTCAAATTGCAAATATAACATAGAAAATATTGGCAGTATAAACCTTATTATAGGATATATCCTTCTCAGAATAAAAACTAGAAAAATTCTGTAACCAGTGGCTTGAAAAATACAACAGAAGATTTTTGTTCATACAATGGTCACTGGGTTCCCCATAGGTAATGTGTCTAATCAATGTTCGCTGGTAAACGTTGTTAACCTGTGCTGTGGCAAACTCCTCTTTCAGAACTAATTACTTTTGTTTCCGCCAATGATCTTCAGATCTGCAGTCTTTTTTTTCATTCATTTCGCTTCTTTCCCCAGTTATCCTATCAAACTTTGTTATTTAACTACTTCCTTAAGCTTGTTCATGTGTATGGTGTTATTTTTATCTAAAATGACCACAAACGTGTCTCAAAATCATATGTTATCACTTAATCATTTCCTTTTTAACTATTTTGAATTTAACGTTATTCGTGTTTTTAATTATTACACTTTATCACGGTAATACCTGATACATTTTGGAAGCACACAATACAGAGTTTAAATTTTAAGTCGACAAACCAGAATAACTCGAAAAATAAGCTCCACACGAAAAAATGTGTAGAATCCAAAGTTGATTATTTTCGAGGGGGACATCTACTGTTGCTAAAATTAGCCCGCCACCCCAGCCCCCTAGGGGTGGGGCGCGAGGCAACTGTAAAATTTCAAATGGGAACCCCCATTTTTTAATTGCAAAATCAGATTGTACATAAAAAACTACGTACATTTTGTCTTAAACATTTGTTTTGATTCTCGGTAGCTGCCGCTGTAATTCAGGAAAATGCTTACGGAAAAATGAAAAATACTTATTTACTTCGTAAATATTGATTCGCTAAAACTAAAACTCTCTCTCTCTCTCTCTCCCCCATAGGGTGGGGTTTGAGAGAGAGGAATTACAGTTATGCAAATGTTGACCCAAACGTGTGGGGCAACATTTGTAAAACTCTAATTCCCCTCTCTCAAACCGCACCCTATGGGGAGAGAGAGAGAGTTTTAGTTTTAGCTAATCCAAATTTACGAAGTTAATAAGTATTTTTTATTTATACGTAAGCATTTTCGACGCAAAAAAAAGAACGTGGATTTTCTTGAATTACAGCCGCAACTACCAAGAATCAAAACAAATGTTTAAGACAAAATCTAAGAAGTTTTTTATGTAGAATGTGATTCTGCAATAAAAAATGGGGGTTCCCCTTTGAAATTTTACAGTTGCTTCCCGCCCCACCCCCAGGGGGCTGGGGTGGCGGGCTAATTTTAGCACCAGCAGATGTCCTCGAAAATAATCAGCTTTGGATTCTACACACTTTTTAGTGTGAAGCTTATTTTTCGAGTTACTCTTGTTTGTCAACTTAAAATTTACACCCTGTAGACATCTCTTCATTTATTGCATACCGTAAAATTTTATAATTGTCGAATATGTGTGGCTTTGCAGTAGCCACAGCTAATGAGCTTACGGCACAGGCATATGCTGTGGCTACTGCACTGCAACAGTAGCGATAGAGAAAGTGTAACTCTGCCGGAACTGTGGCCTAGTTCACAACATATTTTAAATATGTGGGATGATCCTAAGCTGATTTTTGAGTAAATTTTTTTAACGATATCGCTATGCCTTTATTATATTAGGGCATGTTATGAAACAGGTATGCCTCGTCATATTTTAAGTGCATGTTTTCACATCCACGAAAGTAATAATTTTTCGTTATGACATATTTTGATGTTCTAAGACGTAATCTGTTCACTAGATTTATTTCATTTCTCATGTTTTGCTGCAGATCTGAAGATGATCATTGCCGACCGAAAATGGTAGTCTAAGGACCAAACTTCTGTGATCATTAACGGAAAATAAATGAAATTCATTTTACACCTCCAGGATCACTGTTTTAATCCACGACCCTGTCGCAAATTGTGAAATTCATCTTTCGTTTTCTAGGATAACACGAGCCAAAAGGGTGAAACCAAGCCGGCCGCTGTGACCGAGCGGTTCTAGCCGCTTCAGTCCGGAACCGCGCTGCTGCTACGGTCGCAGGTTCGAATCCTGCCTCGCGTATGGCTGTGTGTAATGTCCTTAGGTTAGTTAGGTTTAAGTAGTTCTAAGTCTAAGGGACAAATGACCTCAGATGTTAAGTCCCATAGTGCTTAGAGCCATTTGAACCTATTTGGTGAAACCAAACGCAATAAAGCCGTCTCGAGCCAAATTGCTCCTTCCCCCTTCGCACTCCCGCAACGAAAAAAGGTTCTCGCGAGGAGATATATTCAATAAAACGCGACTGAATGGCAGTCTAAACATTACGGATCCATATTTCCACAGATACCCAGAGCGCAAATGTCAGTGTCTTCCTGAACAGTCGCCAGCGAGGCAGCAGCTCTGTCAGGAGAGCACAAACCCATGCATAGAGACCTTGAGGGACGGTGGCCGTGGCGACCTGCCCGGCTGTGTACGCTCGGCGTATCGTTGAACTCCAAACCACAGAACGCAGCTGCCCTCCGCGGCCTTCCTGATCGCGTTACTGCTTCACTTTCCGCCTACCGTCCAGGTGAAAACCGTCTCTCTTCCTGCCTGACCTCGCCATCACGCGAGACGCTTTCTATTGAGGTTCAACATGGGCGACGCATTAACATACTTCCACTGCCAGTCGTAAATTAATCAACTGACTAAAGTTTATGCATGCAGCAAAAAAATTGGCCACTGAAGTTACCGAACAAACCTAATTATACACTGAAGAGCCAGAGAAACTGGTATATGCATGCATATTCAAATACAGATATATGTAAACAGATAGAATACGGCGGTGCAGTCGGCAACGCCTGTATAAAGCAATAAGAGACTGGCGCAATTGTTACATCGGTCACTGCTGCTATAATGGCAGGTTATCAAGATTTAAGTGAGTTAGAACGTGGCGTTATAGTCGGTGCACCAGCGTTGGGGCACAGCATCTCCGAGGTAGAATTGCAGTGGGAATTTTCCCTACGACCATTTCATGATAGTACCCTGAACATCAGGAATCCGGTAAACCATCAAATCTCCAACATAGCTGCGGCTGGAGAAAGATCGTGCAAGAGCAGAACCAACAAATACTGAAGAGAATCGTTCAACGTGACAGAAGTGCAATCCTTCCGCAAATTGCTGCAGATTTCAATGCTGGGCCAAAACATGTGTCGGCGTGCGAACCATTCAACGAGATATCATCGATATGGGCTTTCGGAGCCAGAGGCCCATTCGTGTACCCTTGATACCCGCACGACACAAAGCTTTAAGCCTCGCCTGGGCTCGTCAACACTGACATTGGACTGTTGATGGCTGGAAACTTGTTACCTGGTCAGACGAGTGTCGTTTCAAATTGTATCGAGGGGATGGACGTGTACGGGTATGGAGATAACCTCATGAATCTATGCACCCTGTATGCTCAAATGGTTCAAATGGCTCTGAGCAATATGGGACTTAACTTCTGAGGTCATCTGTCCCCTAGAACTTAGAACTACATAAACCTAACTAACCTAAGGACATCACACACATCCATGCCCGAGGCAGGATTCGAACCTGCGATCGTTGCGGTCGCGCGGTTCGAGAATGAAGCGCCTAGAACCGCTCGGCCACAGAGGGCGGCCCCTGCATGCCACCAGGGGACTGGTCAAGCGGGTGGAGGCTCTGTAATGGTATGGGGCGTGTGCAGTTGGAGTAATATGGGATCGCTGATAAGTCTAGTTACGACTCTGACAGGTGACACGTATGTAAGCATTGTGTCTGATCACCTGCATCCCTTGTGCATTCCGACGGACTTGGGCAATTCCAGCAGAACAGTGCGACACCTCACAAGTCCGGAATTGCTACAGAACTGCTCCAGGAACACTCTTCCGAGTTTAAACATTTCCTCTTGCAACTAGACTCCCAAGACAGGAACATTATTGAGCTTTTCTGGGATGCCTTGCAATATGCTGTTCAGAAGGGATCCCCTCCCCTCTTACTCTTACGGATTTATGTACAGCCCTGCAGGATTCATGGTGTCAGTTTCCTTCAGCACTTCTTCAGACATTAGTCGAGTCCACGCGCCACGTCGTGTTGCTGCACTTCTGCGAGCTCGCGGGGCCCTACATGATATTAGGCCGGGGTACCTGTTTCTTTGGCTGTTCAGTGTAGTTATTCCACTCCGGGAATCGAGAATCTCGATCATTTTTGCCTGTTATAGACATCTGTCCTGCGTTACAGAGCAGACAAGCCTCCGGAACCCACGTTCTGTGAAGAGTCGTGGACTTCCAACTATTTGACCCCTAGTGGCAGTTTCAATGTCCTTCTACCTCTTTCGGTAGACGCTCTCGACAGTAGCACGTGGACATTTGACCAGGTTCGCCGTTTTCGAGATACTTGTTCACGAGCTTTGCATAATAATAATCTGTCCATTGTCAAAGACGCTTATCTCAATGCATTTCCCCATTTGCAACCCTTGTTCTTTGCTAGAGTGATGTCCTGTCCGTTTATGCTCCACTTACATACTTTTATTACCGCGTTACGTGCCCTCATCCAACGGCGCGGTGGGCAGTGGTTAATCGTTTTTGGTTCATCAGTGTATGTCAGACCACTAATACTATATGTACGATAATGTCATAATTTACGAGAAATTATCAAGACAGAAGTGAACAAAAACACAAACGTCAAATAAAAGCTACGAACCAATAAATTCCTGTAAATTAATAGCACCTAAGATCGCTATAAACATAGACTACTACAAACACACAGCAACTATTGAGATGGACACAACCAAATAATGTATACATCATCCGCACAACAGTGTTTATGCTTTGTAAAAGTATGCCATCGTACCTCTAAAACTGTCGAATTACTGTCATAACAAATTAACGATTAACTTAATTCAACATACATATAACAGGAGGCAAAATAGTTTCCAGTGTGTTATACGTATGTCGGTCCATCTAGATAATATATACGTACGCAGCAATCCGTGCTCAATGTTCTATCACAATATAAATATGTGCAATGAAAATATATCACCCACATGCTACCGCAGGTCATTCGACAATGGGAATGTTAGCCGAAACGGATCTGTATTGAAAATGAAAGAAATAAAAATTAATATCATACAGTAGCGAGTCTGATCATTCCTTATAAGTACACTGAAGCGCCAAAGAAACTGGTATAGGCATGTGTATTCAAATACAGAGACAGGTAAACAGGCAGAATACGGCGCTGCAAGACAAAAGTGTTTGCCGCAGTTATTAGATCGATTACTGCTGCTACAATGGCAGGTTGTCAAGATTTAATTGAGTTGAAACGTGATGTTATAGTCGGCGCACGAGCGATGGGGCAAAGCATCTCCGATGTAGCAATTAAGTGGGGATTTACCCGTTCGACCATTTCACGAGTGCACTGTGAATATCAGGAATTCGGTAAAACATCACATCTCCGACATCGCTGCGGCCGGAAAAATCTCCAGCAAGAACGGGACCAACGACTACTGAAGAGAATCGTTCAGCGTGACAGAAGTGCAACTCTTCCGCAAATTGCTGCAGATTTCAATGCTGGGCCACCAACGAGTGTCAGCGTGCGGGCCATTCAACGAAACATCATCGATATGGACTTTCGGAGCCGATGGCCCACTCGTGTACCCTCGATGACTGCACGACACGAAGTTTAACGCCTCGCCTGGGCCCGTCGACACCGACACTGGACTGTTAATGACTGGAAACCTGTTGCTTGGTCGGACGAGTATCGTTCCAAATTGTATCTAGCAGATGGTTTGTACGGGTATGGAGACAACCTCACGAATCCATAGACCCTACATGTCAGCAGGGGACTGTTCAAGCTGGTGGAGGCTCTGTAACGGTGTGAGGCGCATGCAGTTGGAGTGGTGTGGGACTCCTGATAAGTTTACATACGACTCTGACAGGTGACACGTAAGTAAACACCCTGTTTGGTCATGGGCATCTATTCGTATCCATTGTGCAGTCGACGGACTTGGGCAATTCCATCAGGACAGTGCGCCACCCCACACGTCCAGAATTAGTACAGAGTGGCTCCAGGAACACTCTTCTAAGTTTAAACACTTCCGCTGGCCACCAGACTCCCCAGAAGTGAATATTATTGAGCATATGTGGGATGTCTTGCAACGCGATGTTCAGAAGAGATGTCCACCCCCTCGAACTCTTAGTAATGTATGAACAGTCCTACAGGATTCATGGTGTCATTTCCCTCCAGCACTACTTCAGACATTTCTCGAGTCCATGCCACTCGTGTTTCGGCACTTCTGCGTGCTCGCAGAGGCCCTACACGATATTAGGCAGGTGTAGCAGTTTCTTTGGCTCTTCGGTGTATATCACTTGCCGTATGCCTCAGTGTTTGTCAAACCAGGAAAGTATTCGTGCACCTTTATGAGCACGACTGTTGCCACTGGAAGATGCTCACAAGACATGACAAAACGAAGCCGTAGGCGTTTACTCGTTTCAGTATAACAATCAGGATATAAAATTTGTTTTAAATCGGAATCTGTCCTTTGTTAAGCCTGTGTAACACCGTACCAGGGTACCACTCAAACTAATGTATACTATGTTGTCACACAAACCGTAGAATCCTATTTTCATTGTTGAGATGGTACGTACCGAAAGAAAGATTTAGATGAAACGGCAACACTTGGTCACAAAGAATGCTGAAATAAACATTCTGGTTAATATTCACTGTACCCTGAGTGAGTGCGCCCAAGTCGTGGTATGAAAACAGTTCCAAAGCATTACAGAACCCCCTCAGTCCTGAATTTCATCATCCGCACATGCGGGTTTAAAGTCCCATTGGGCCATCGAGCAACTTGACGCTTCGTAGCAAATGTAAAGTGGAGAAATAGCGACTCGTCGGACACATTACAGGCCCCCAGAGACTGCTGTGCAGTTGGCGTGTCGCTCAGCGCTGGGAGCAATGGCCTTTTGCAAGGCACCCGACTTCAGATGACCTGTGAATCCCGTTCCCTACGCAGTATTCGCTCTGCTAGTTGGGATGGACGTGTATTCGCTGACACAGCTACTTCTGTCAGATGTCAGGTTTGAATTTTATTGTTACGGACGAGACGGGAAACACATGTCAGTTCTTTCTCGGTTAGGATGTTTTTATACCACTGTACTTGCGCCGTGTTACATGGACGCCTGTGTTACACCATTCCTATAAGACCCTTTGGGCAGACCGCATTGATACACTAAGCATTTCGGGGAACTCCATTCGGGTGTGGTCGATGGGTACGACCAAACACGACAGATTTTTGCTGCCATTCTGTCTCCACATTACTCATCTTACTGCACTGATTCCATCTCGTCAGTGATCAGGTAAGTTTTTCAGTATGAGCTGAACTGTTCCTCCTTGGGCGCGATATTGCAAATCCGCATCACGTGTCTCTGTGACCAGCTCCGTTCAGTCGTATGCAGGAAGTGTCGCAAACCCGACGTTCTTACGCAAGTAGCTAATAACTACCTCTGTGAGCCATCAACTCGGTACTTCATGTGTTAACAATAGTGGCATTGTCTTTTTGCCGTGCCGTTTACGAAGATTCCGTGAGGGGGAAAAACCATACTAGGTACGTTACTGCTTTCTGGTAACAAGCGTTAAACGTTAAGTCATATATATGGTAAACTGTTGGTGGAATTCTAGTGAAAGGAAGAGGTTCAGAAATTTTGCAGTGTCTTTCCAGGAGGTGATAACTTCTGTTATTACGTCTCGCTGAACAACATTCTATATGTAAAATACAGGGTGCATGGTTAGTCGACACCTATTTCCCAAACACGTCCTGACCAAAAAGTATGAAAGATAAACTTCAGAATCTTTTGAACAATTAATACCGATACAAATTAAACACAGGACTTACAAACCTTTTACATGATCCACTGCTTCTCTAAAGTAATCGCGGGAGATTACGATAAAAACGTCCCTCATTCTGTTCTCAATAGTACAAAATACTTTTTCGCAAGTTTTTAAATCAGTGTTGTCCAACTCCATAAAAAAGAAAGAAAAATGCTAAGGCGGTTCTTTGTGGCCGTTATGACTGACCACGACGACCTATCCGTCATTCTGGAAAATGTGAGTTAATAAAGTTCAGTTTAAGCAGCGATGTGTGGAAATGTATACTGTCTTGCATAAATTTGGTACTGCATTATCCCATCGAACAGTGAGAGGCAACACTAGGATTTGACTTACATTCACGTAAATGTCATTGTTTGTACACATCAGAAGAACGCGCGTTCGATATTCACCGATGTCAGATCACAGTCGACTAACGATGGACGAGGCAGTTTCGCAAAACGGACGTTTGCATCACCATTAGACGAATAGTGGCATTTGTTATTTGTCTAGCATGATCTTCATATTGGACACGGGCCATCTGTAACTGTTGTTATCCATTAGATTATGTAGGAGATCCAGCTGCATCAAACGTATTTATGTTATGGCCGTTTTCAGCCCCTAGGACAATATCAAGTGGTTACTTGCTGACCCTGAATATATATATAGACAAAGAAGAAGTATCTTTAAACATACATAAACACTGATTATAAACAGTACCAAAGATGTTACAGGCATTTAGCGTATTCTGGTTTACAGATAGTTGTATATCTCATTACGTCTTCTGGTATCCATATATTATTACAAGGTTGTGCATCAGTGGACATTAATTAGTTTTTCATATGTTGACATTAGTTTTACGTATGTTAACAAAGAATATTTGTACCTAAATGAAACCTGTAGTTAATTTACTTTTACGAATACAGTGTCTATATATTTCTTAAAATAATTTGAATTATTTCATTTGCGTTCTAAATTTAACTGTGTACAACAAATTCATCTCTTTTGAAGAAAAAATAGTATACAAGAAGAGAAGCAATAGAAAATTAGGTTGGATCAGCTGTACATGATGCGGTCTCAGGAAATAGTCATGTCTCGTTGAAGTTCTGTATTGCCCTTCTGTATTCATTGCCAGTCTTTCATTCAGACTTACAGGTGGCAGTAACTTGAACCTTTGTGTGTGTGTGTGTGTGTGTGTGTGTGTGTGTAGAATAGTCAGTGCTTGATGCAAGACTCCTCTTCTGTGTACATGGATTGTGTCATCTGATTTACAATGATTCTTTAGTCTAAAGGATGCCACGTATTCGCAATATTTCTTTCTGCCTGTACGATGCACTTCAAAACTGTCAACTGATTATGGAGCAAAATCTCCGAAATGCCAATGCCTCGGAATTGAGAAATCAAAGCTTCGAGACTGGTTATATTTTTCATTTCCTTATCCGGACTTGATTTGAGTTTTTGATTTGATATTTGATTTGATTTTATCAGGGAAGCAAACACAGCATTGGTCAAGCCCGCTGCTGCCCACAGCGAAGCAGAGTTTATTGTGCGGTATCGTTCCCTGTGTCTCTGGTAAAGCCAACCAATGCCCTCGACCAGTGCAAGGAGATCCTTTACCAGTGCTTTGCTAGACACAATTTCATCAGATGTGGTTGATCCGAATATTCTGTGTCTTTTAACCTCCAATGCCGCGCATTCGAATATAAATGTGATGCGGTTTCCTCCCCCACACCTCGTATCGGACTTCCCTTTGCCCGTCCTAGTGCAGCAACTCGACCTGACTTGGACCCACCAAGTCGTTGGAAGTCTCCTGCAGAAATAATGAGTCATGCTGCCTCTACAGCCGTCCATAATTGCAAAACTGTTGCCGGTGCAGGAGTTGTGCACGAACTGACCTCTCAATTAAGTCCCATAAATGTTCGATTGAAATCATGTCGGGCAATCTGGGTGACCAAATCATTCGTTCGAATAATCCAGAATGTTCTTCAAACCAATTTCGAAGAATTATGGCCCAATGACATGGCGCATTCCATTGTTCTTTGGAAACATTAAGTCCATGAAAGGCTGCAGATTGTCTCCAAGTTGTCGAACATAACCAGTACCCAGTCCATTCCATGTAAACACAGCCAACACATTGATGGAGCAGCGGGTATCTTGCACATTGCCTTGTTGAAAACTTGGCTCTGTGGTTTCGTGGGGTTTGCGCCCCATTCTAACCTTACCACCAGCTCTTACTAACCGAAATCGGGACTCATTTGACCAGGCAACTGTTTTCCAGTCATCTAGAGTCCAACCGATACTGTTACGAGCCCAGGAGAGGAGCCGCAGACGATGCCGTGGTCTTACCAAAGGAACTCGGTTGCTGCCGTAGCCCATTAACGCCACATTTCGCCGCGCACTGACCTAACGGATACGTTCGTCGTACGTTCCACATTGGTTTCTGCGGTTATTTCAAGCAGTGTTGCTTGTCTGTTAGCACTGACAACTGTACGCAAACGCCGCTGCTCTCGGTCGTTAAGTGAAAGCCATCGTCCACTGCGTTATCCGTGGTGAAAGGTAATGCGTGAAGTTCGGTATTCTCGGCACACTCTTGACTTTGTGGATCTCGGAATATTGAATTCCCAAACGATTTCCGAAATGGAATGTCCCATGCATCTAGTTCCAACTATCATTTCTCGTTCAACGTCTGTTAATTCCCGTCGTGCGGCCACAATCATGTCAGAAGGCGTTTCACACGAATCACCTGAGTACAGACGACAGATCTGCCAATGCACTGCCTTTTATGACTTGTGTACGCGATACTACCCCCGTCTGTATAAGTGCTTATCGCCGTCCCATGATTTTTGTAGCCTCAGTGTATATACGAGGGGTGGGCATAAAGTTTTCATCATCACTTCGAACGAATTATGTGTGTAATTAATCTTTTTTTTTTCGTTTGCAGGTAAACGTCTGCAGTCACCGCACACGTTAAAATAATATGGCGTAGAAAAGAAGTTAGCTGCACAACTCGTCGGAAGATAAGTATTCACTAGTTCTTACTTTATTGCAGTTTAAGTGTGTGTTAGATTTTTTTTTTCGATTTGCTGTAAATGCAGCATCAGGTGGGATAAATATGGATGCTGCCGGAACGTAGTGAGTATAGGACAAATTTGTCAAGGCTGTGGGTAGGTGTCTCACTGGGACTATCGTATCGCGGAGGACAGTAAAGTATAAATCTTGCCTGTGGAGTTACAGGTTATGCTGTCAAGACAAGAGAATCGTGGAAGAGGTAAGGGAGATCTGTGCTCTTCAGGCAGAATTAGAAGTGGCATATTTTGGATTAAATAGGCTGAAGAAGGAACGAGATAATGGGGAGTGGGAAAAGGTAACAAGTAAAAGGCAAAAGGAGAAAACCTCAGAGATCACATTTCAAATTACGGTTAGCAATGAGTCTGACTTTTTACCCGAAATAGGAGAAGAGGCTCAGTCAGTTTTGAGCAGCAGTAGATGCAGCAGACTCGTCGGAACAGCTTTGAGGCAAGGTCGGTAGAAAAGTCAAGGGGAAAAAAAGCGTCCTACTGCCAGGAAGCAGTCACGGGAGGGTATAGGCCAGATGCCACGGGAAACGCTAAGTGTAAACTGCCAGGTAACAAGCATTGTGAAACCTAGTACCAAGGTTAACCATGTGACAGATAACATAGGGGCTTTGTGCAGAGATTTCGATGAAGATCAGGTACTTACGGTAGGAGCAGGAAACACTCTGGCTAGCAACGTATAGTATTAAAGGTGACCTGAAGGAAATAGGAGCAGCAACAGCACACACTCGTGTGGGGTTTCCGGAAGTTTTGCAGCACGAAAACCAGCTCTTCGTTAACAGAGCTGTCAGCCGTCTAAAGAAGGAGCTGACTGACTGACTGAATAAAATCTTCTGGGTTTTCAAGCCGCTTCAATTCCAACAAAATTCCTAGTCAGTAGTTTTACTCCTGAGGACGATGGCAGAGCTAGCTATCGAAAGCTCCAGAATTTTATTGGAACTGACGCGGCTTGAAAACCGAGAAGATTTTATTCAGCTGAAACGAATTATCATATCTGTGGTGCAGCTGTTGCAGCAATTGGGAGACGGGGATACATAAATTTTGGCCTGGACATGAGTAGGAGGGGAAAGGGCACATTAGCTCAGAATCTTTGGGACAGTGTAAAGGTGCCCACAAGCACACATGGCAAAATCCCATTGATTATTGCAGTTAGAGGTCACATATTATAGTTTACAGTCAGGTTATGGACAACCTTGAAAGAAATTAGCACAGGATCATAATATATGTAACAGTTTCCACACAAGTAAAATTATCTGTTCTGTTGGTCCATCACGGCCACGGGACATCGGCTGGTACGTACTGTTCAATATCAATAAACTTTACCAACAGCTGTACACTTTAAGATATATTTTATTCTGAAAGCAACCAGTTTCGGCAACTTATTTTGCTATCTTCAGGCCCCATACGCTTTTTTTTTCAAATCAACGAACTTATCGTATAGCGCCATAAAACTGGATATCGTGAATTCCAATCGTTGTACGGTCATTTCATGCGTATAGCGATTGTAATTCAAGATTCGACAAGTAAAATTAGCCTGTTTCATCACAACATTAGGGCACTGAGAAACAAGGTACGTGAACTTCTTGTATGTCTAAAAGATGTGGAAAATTTTGAAGTGGTAGGTGAATTGCGGCTTTCTGAATACCATGTTCCCACATGGATAGAGAAGTTAAATATCACGGATTATAGACAAGCATCATTTACGTGTAGAGTACGGAAAGAGGACGAACTACAACATATGCAAAACTTGGGCAAAAGCCAGAGGTATTGAAATGAGCAGTTTTTGTCTGCAACAGAACTAGAAGCATGTGCTTGTGAGTTGCCACTGCAGAATAATTCTCCTTGTAAGTGTCACAGCCTACATAACCTCTCTACATAATTTTCGACTATTTATGAGAAATCTAGATACATTATTGAGCTACGTCTCAGATCAGAAGAAACAGTTACTAGTTTGTGGAGATTTCATTGTTGATTTCTTAAGACACTGACATGGAAAATGAACTAGACTCATTATTTGTGTTTGTTTCAATCTAATTTCAGTAGCGAATTTTCCAACTCGCGTGCAGCCAGATAGTGGGTTCCTGATTGATAACATTTCTATCGGTAGTGCTCAGGCTGAAACAAATAATGTGTGCCAAATTGTTAACGGAATATCTGGTCATGATGTACGATAACTATAAATAAACAATGTAGTTACTTAAAGTTCTGAGATATGTTCGTACAAAGCAGTGAGTCTTATTAATGAGAACAGGGTAATTTTTTTTTTAAGTATAAGAGTTAGTATGGGATGAGCTATATATGGAAAGAGATGTTAATGTGAAATTCAGTATACTCTACAGTACATTCGCGTCAGTATTTGAAAGTAACTTTCCTAGAAAGTTGTCCAGAATGTCCGGTAAGTGTATCTAAAGTTACTGTAAAGTAAATTTGAGTTTCTACTACTATTGTTATAAGTGGCTTCAAAATAAAACTACTGGAGCAGTATGTGCTTCTATCTACGTATATAAAGAAGAATGTCCGCTTGTTTGTTTGTAATTCACGCAAATCTACAGTTTTATTCCGACCTTGATGAAATTTGGCCCACTTTACCTTCAAGACGAGAAGAAGATCACTGTCTACGTAAGATTTCGTGTAATATATATATATATATATATATATATATATATATATATATATATATATATATATATATATTACACACAATTTATAAATGTCGTTACTGTTGTGATCGTCAGTCCGAAGATTGGTTTGATGCAGCTCTCCATGCAAGCCTCTCCATCTCCGTTATAACCACTGCAACTTACATCCTTCTGAACATGCTTGTTCTATTCATTTCTTCGTCTCCATTTACGATTTTTTTCCTCCCATACTTCCTTTCAGTACTAAGCTGGCGATCCGTTGGTGTCTCAGAATGTGTTCTATCAACCGATCCCTTCTTATACTCAGGTTGTGCCAAAAATTTCTTTTCCCTCCAATTCTATTCAGCATCTCCTCATTAGTTACATGGTCTACCCATCTAATCTTCAGCATTCTTCTGTAGCACCAAATTTCAAACTGCTTATCGTCCATGTTTAATTTCCATACATAGCTACAGTCCATACAAAAACTTTCAGAAAAGACTTCCGAATACTTAAATCTATATTCGATATTAACAAAGTTCTCTTCTTCGAAAACGCTTATCTTGTCATTGCCAGTCTGCATTTTATATTCCCTCTACTTCGTCCAATCATTCGTTATTTTGCTGCCTAATAGCAAAATTCATCTTCCACGTTAAGCGTCTCGTTTTCTAATCTAATACCGTCACCATCACCTGATTTAATTCGATTGAATTCCATTATACGTGTTTTGCTTTTGATGTTTATCATATATCTACCTTCTAAAACACTATCGATTCCTTTCAACTGTTCTTCAAGCCCTTTGCTGTGTCTGACAGAATCAATGTACAGCTTGAACAATAGCGGTACAGTCTACAACCCTGTCTCGCTCCCTACTCAGTCATTGTTTCCTTTTCATGCCCCTCGACTGTTATTACTGCCGTCTGGCTTCTGTGCAAGTTGTAAATAAGGTTTCGCTCCCTGTATTTTACCCCTTCTGCTCTCAGAATTTGAAAGACAGTATTCCAGTCAACATTGTCAAAAGCTTTCTCTAAGCCTACAAATGCTAGAAACGTAGGTTTGCCTTTCCCTAGCCTATCTTCTAAGATAAGTCGTAGGGTCAGTATTGCCTTGCGTGTCCTACATTTGTCTGGCATCCAACTCATGTTCCCCGAGGTCGTCAGCTTCTACCAGTTTTTCTAGCCTTCTGTAAACAATTCTTGTTGATATTTTGCAACTATGACTTATGAAACTGATAGTTCGGTAACATTCACACCTGTCAGCAACGGGTTTCTTTGGAACTGGAATGATTATATTCTTCTTGCCGTCTAAGAGTATTTCGCCTGTCTCATACATCTTGCACACCAGATGGAAGAGTTTTGCCATGGCCGCCTCTCAAGACTGCCAGTAGATCTGACGGAATGTCGTCTACTCCTGGGGCGTTGTTTCACTTAGGTCTTTCAGTGCTCTGTCAAATTCTTCTCGCACCATCATGTTCCCATCTCTATCTTCGTCCTCTTCCATTTCTATACTGTTGCCGGCAAGTTCATTTCCATTGAATATACCCTCTATATACTCCTTCCGCCTTTCAGCATTCCCTTCCTTGCTTAGGACTGTTTTTCCATCTGAGCTATTGATATTCATAGCATTACTTATCTTTTCCCCAAAGCCCTCTTAAATTGTCCTGTAGGCGGTATTTATCTTTCCGCTAGTGGAATAGGAGTCTAATTCGTTACACATGTCCTTTAGCCATTCCTGCTTAGCCATTTTCCACTTCCTGTCAATCTCATTTTTAGACGTTTGTATTCCCTTTCGCCTGCTTCATTTGCTGTATTTTTGTTTTTCCTCCTTTAATCAATTAATTTCGAGATCTCCTGTGTCACTCACCGATTTCTACTAGGCCTTGTCTTTTTACCTATTTGATCTTTCTCTATTTCATCTCTCAAAGCTACCTATTCATCTTTAACTGTATCCTTTCTCCTGTTCTAGTCAGTCGTTCCCTAATGCTCCCTCTGAAACTCTCAACAACCCCTGGTTCTTTCAACTACTCCAGATGCCATCTCCTTAATTTCCTATCTTTCTGTAGTTTCTTCAGTTTTAATCTACAGTTAATAAGCAATAAATTGTGGTCACAGTGCACATCGGTCACTGGAAATGTCTTGCAATTTAAAACCCGGGATCTAATTCTCTGACTGACCATTATGTATTCAATCTGGGACGTTCCAGCGTCTCCTTATCTCTTTCACACATACAATCGTCTTTTATGATTCCTAAACTATGTTTCTGCGACGAACGAATCATGTTCTGTCCCGAGTTCTACAACTTTTCCTTCTCTTCCTTTTCCTACTATCGAATTCCAATCCCCCATCACAATTAAATTTTCGTCTTTCTTAACTACATGAATAATTTCTTTCACCTGATCATATACTTATTCAATCTCTTCGTCATCTACGGAGCTGTTTGGCGTGGAAACATGCACTGCTGCGGTGGTTGTGGGCTTTGTGTTTGTCTTGGCTACGATAAAGCGTTTACTATGCTGTTCATAGTAGTTTACCCGCTTTAGTATTTTCTTATTCCTTATTAAACCTACTTCTTCATTACCCCTATTTCATCTTGTATTTATAACCCTATATTCACCTGATCAGAAGTCTTGTTCCTGCTGCTACCGAACTTCACTAATTCGTATTATATATAACTTCAACCTATCTATTTCCCGTTTTAAATTTTCCAACCTACCAATCCTATTAAGAAATCAAACATTCGACGCTGCGATCGTAGTTCGGCAGTTATGTTTCTCCTAAATACAACATCCTCCTGACTAGTCCCCGCCAGGAGATTCAAATGGGGCACTATTTTACCTCCGGAATATTTAACCCAAGAGGCGGCCATCGTCATTTAACCATACAACAGAACTGTATGCCCTCGGGAATAATTCGGGCTGTCTTTCCCATTGCTTTCAACCGTTCGTAGTACCAGCACAGCAAGGCCGGTTTGGTTGATGTTACAAGGCCAGAGCAGTCAATCATAGAGACCATTGCCCCTGCAACTACTGGAAATGCTGCTTGCTGCCCTCTTGAGCAACCACACGTTTATCTGGTCTCACACAGATACCCGACGTTGTGGTTGCACCAACGGTACGGCTATCTGTATCGTTGGGGCACGCAAGGCACCAATGGAAGGATCCTGGTACATTGGGGCAGGAGGATAAACGTTGTCACCAAACAGCTGGCAAAGTACGTGACCGATTTACTTCAAAGTTCTTGGCTGGTTTACTTAAAATTGCTACATTGTGATGAAACAATGACGAAAATTTATGAAATATCAAATTTCTACAAACAAAATATGTCATGGCAAACTGACTGTAATTTTCACTGCGAGAATAAATTACAGCAGCAATACGAGTGTTGGAGACTGTAACTTCAAACGTCAGTAGATCGCGGGACGAGCGAAAACTCGAGAATTTGACAGAAACATGATTACAAACTCTTCTTTATTGAATAGTTGCTGTTGTCTGACATGCATATATTGAACATCTCGCATAACGACGGGCACTGCAGCTAGTGTGATGTAAATTTATTAAAGCTTAAGCCCATTTTTGCTTGTTATTGAGGACTATAATTAGTTTTTGGCATTATGAGTATTGAAGTTCCGAGATGTTGGAATGTGTCCAGGAAAATTGCGAAATTGGTTTAAGGAATATCTCACGAAATGATGGGTGGCTGAAAACACGTATTTCCCAAAGCTTCCAAAGTGAAATCATAAAATTTAAAAGACCTGATTGTTTACTTTTTGCCAGTTTCTTCTTGTATTCGTTATTTGCCTTGACTATAAAGGCCAGTTTTGCGAAAAATGACTTTATGTTGTTGGGACTTGATGCGTTAATGTAATCGAGCGTAGTCCTTTCCAAAGGCGTGTTGTAGGAAGGCAAAGGTCCCGAGTTCGAGTCTCGGTCCAGCACACAGTTTTAATCTGCCAGGAATTTTCAATGCGGAATTTGTTGTGGGACATCGAGGAATATGCCCGCTTCAGCCCCTATAGTTTCATGCAGTGAGCTGCCACGAGCATCTTTCGGTAGAAAACTAGGGCGTCGCAAATATTCGTAGGCGCTTGCAGAATGTATACGGAGACTTGGTAGTGAATAAAAGCGCGGTGATTCGTTGAACGAGGCGACTGTCATCATCGCAGCAAGGTCGGCCGCACACAGCTGTGACTCCTGCAATGTTGGAACGTGCGGACACTCTCATTAGGGGAAATGGACGGATCACAATCTAACACCTCGCTGTTCAGCTGGACGTCTCTGTTGGTAGTCGCGACACACTCGTCGACCAGTAAAGTGGTAGTACGCGGGCATATAGGCCCTTCCAGCAAGGTGTTGTAAGGCCGTCGCATTGAACAGAGATTATGTTAAAAAATAGGGCTTTGTAGCCAACAGAGTGAGGAATAATATGGTGTATTGGATCCTGGTTTCGGAAAAAGAGAAAGCGCTTTCTGCGGGCAGCACTGGCCACTGACAGAATGTGCAACGACACGGAACATTGCAGCCAAAAGTATTGCTTTACTTATTCAACGCCCCTCGAGCATGGTGTCCAAATTAGTGCTTCGGCCACGACACATTTCCATATTCAGCAGATCGGATACGTCAGAAATGACAGTTGTAGAGCTGCGCGCCCTATCGGATAGACTTCTGCCAGGCGATCGTACGGTGCGTGTCGGACGAGCGCGCAGCCGCCGCCCTGTTAGAGGCCAGGGCCGACGCCGAGTGGGCGTGGGCGGCTGAGCGAGCCCTGTCCTTGCTCGCGCTCGCTCTCGCCCACCCGTCGCGCCGTGCGTGGGGCCCTTGCCCGCTCGCCCGCTGATTCACTCCTCGCGGCCACCGCCTAGTACGCGGCCGGGAGCCCGCCCCGCCCAGCCCCTGCCAGGGACATCCGCACGCGCTGTCGTCCCCCTCACCATTCTAGGACCTCAGCGGTGGTTAACCGGTAGTTAACCCGCCTCCGTACCCGAGGTCGGCAGATTACGGTAGTCCATTGGCGCTCCACTCTGAAGTAGTTGTTGCTGTTGTGGTCTACAGTCCTGAGACTGGTTTGATGCAGCTATCCATGCTACTCTATCCTGTGCAAGCTTCTTCATCTCCCAGTACCTACTGCCGCCTACATCCTTCTGAATCTGCTTAGTGTATTCATCTCTTGGTCTCCCCCTACGATTTTTACCCTCCACACTGCCCTCCAATACCAAATTGGTGATCCCTTGATGCCTCAGAACATGTCCTACCAACCGGTCCCTTCTTCTAGTCAAGTTGTGCCACAAACTTCTCTTCTCCCCAGTTCTATTCAATACCTTCCCATTAGTTATGTGATCTACCCATCTAATCTTCAGCATTCTTGTGTAGCACCACATTTCAAAAGCTTCTATTCTCTTCTGGTCCAAACTATTTATCGTCCAAGTTTCACTCCCATACATGGCTACACTCCATACAAATACTTTCAGAAACGACTTCCCGACACTTAAATCTATACTCGGTGTTAACAAATTTCTCTTCTTTAGAAAAGTTTTCCTAGCCATTGCCAGTCTACATTTTATGTCCTCTCTACTTCGACCACCAGTTATTTTGGTCCCCAAATAGCAAAACTCCTTTACTACTTTAAGTGTTTCATTTCCTAATCTAATTCCCTCAGCATCACCCTACTTAATTCGACTACATTCCATTATCTTCGTTTTGCTTTTGTTGATCTTCATCTTACATCATCATTTCAAGACACTGTCCTTTCCGTTCAACAGCTCTTCCAAATCCTTTGCTGTCTCTGACTGAATTACAATGTCATCGGCAAACCTCAAAGTTTTTATTTCTTCTCCATGGATTATAATACCTACTCCGAATTTTGCTTTTGTTTCCTTTACTGCTTGCTCAATATACAGATTGATTAACATCGGGGAGAGGCTACATCCCTGTTTCACTCCGTTCCCAACCACTGCTTCCCTTTCACTCCCTGTATTTACCCCTGCCACCTTCAGAATTTGAAAGAGAGTATTTCAGTCAACATTGTCAAAAGCTTTTTCTAAGTCTACAAATGCTAGAAACGTAGGTTTGCCTTTTCTTGATCTATCTTCTAAAAGAAGTCATCGGGTCAGTATTGCCTCAAGTGTTCCCATATTTCTACGGAATCCAAACTGATCTTCCCCGAGGTCGGCTTCTACCAGTTTTTCCATTCGTTTGTAAAGAATTAGCGTTAGTATTTGGCAGCCGTGACTTATTAAACTGACAGTTCGGTAACTTTCACATCTGTCAGCACCTGCTTTCTTTGGGATTCGAATTATTACATTCTTCTTGAAGTCTGAGGGTATTTCGCCTGTCTCATACATCTTGCTCACCAGATGGTAGAGTTAGGTCAGGACTGGCTCTCCCAAGGCTGTCAGTAGTTCCAATGGAATGTTGTCTACTCCCGGGGCCTTGTTTCGACTCAGGTCTTTCAGTGCTCTGTCGAACTCTTCACGCAGTATCATATCTCCCATGTATAGACCCTCTATATACTCCTTCCACCTTTCTGCTTTCCCTTCTTTGCTTAGAACTGGGTTTCCATCCGAGCTCTTGATATTCATACAAGTGGCTCTCTTTTCTCCAAAGGTCTCTTTAATTTTCCTGTAGGCAGTATCTATCTTACCCCTTGTGAGATAAGCCTCTACATCCTTACATTTATCCTCTAGCCATCCCTGCTTAGCCATCTTGCACTTCCTGTCGATCTCATTTTTGAGACGTTTGTATTCCTTTTAGCCTCCTTCATTTACTGCTTTTTTATATTTTCTCCTTTCATCAATTAAATTACCCAAGGATTTCTACTAGCCTTCGTCTTTTTACCTACATGATTCTCTGCTGCCTTCACTACTTCATCCCTCAAAGCTACCCATTCTTCTTCTAATGTATTTCTTTCCCCCATTCCTGCCATTTGTTCCCTTATGCTCTCCCTGAAACTCTGTACAACCTCTGGTTCTTTCAGTTTATCCAGGTCCCATCTCCTTAAATTCCCACTGTAGCCTCACAATATATATACTCACTTATGAAATTTGTTATTAACAATCCGAACGAATTCAAAAGTAATAGCAGTGTACATGGCTACAACACTAGGGGAAAGGATGATCTTCACTACTCAAGGTTAAATCTAACTTTGGCTCAGTAGGGGGTAAATTATGCTGCCACAAAAGTCTTTGGTCACTTACCTAATAGCATCAAAAGTCTGACAGATAGCCATATAGCATTTGAAAGGAAATTAAAAGAATTTCTTAATGGCAACTCCTTCTACTCATTAGATGAATTTTTGGATATAGTAAGTTAGTAGGTAATTTCCCCAACCCCCCCCCCTCCCAAAAAAAATTGAAAATAATTGAGTGTCATGTAATATTTTGTGTAATCTAATATCTTGTATAGACACCTTTTATTAACCTGACACGTTCCACATCATTACGAAGTGTCGTATTCATGATCTATGGAACAAGTACTAATCTAATCTTATCTAAACTATGGTCATCCACTGATTGAGAATGAGAGCACTTGTAAGACTTGTAACAGTCTTGACACTTTTGATTTTGACTTTATCATTAGTCAATGGGAGAATAGTCCGAAACCGATCTGTGTATTGTCTCTTCAAACATAAAGGTTTTACACTTTTTTCTTTTTGTATCATCAGTTTTTTGACTGGTTTGATGCGGCTCGCTGCTAATTCCTCTCGTGTGCCAACCTCTTTATCCCAGAGTGGCATTTGCAACCCACGTCCTCAATAGTCTGCTGGATGTACTCCAATCTCTGCAGCTCCCTCTGGTACCATGGAAGTCACTCCCTGACGTCTTAACAGATGTCCTATCATCCTGTCCCTTCTCCTTGTCAATGTTTTCCACATATTCCTTTTCTCTCCGATTCTGCGGAGATGCACCTCATTCCTTACCTTATCAGTCTACCTAATTTTCAACATTCGCCTGTGGCACCACATCTCAAACGTCTCTACCCTTTTCTGATCCGGTTTTCCCACAGTCCATCTATTACTGCCATGAAATTCTGTGCTCCAAACGTACATACTCAGAAATTTCTTCCTCAAATTAAGGCCTACGTTTGAATAGACTTCTCTTGGCCAGGAATGCCCTTTTTGCCAGTGCTAGTCTGCTTCTGCTGTCCTCCTTGCTCCGTCTGAATGCCTAAACTTCACCTACTTCGTGAGTATCAATCCCGATGTAAGTTTCTCGCTGTTCCGATTTCTGCTACTTCTCATTACTTTCGTCTTTCTTCGATTTCCTCTCAATCCATATTCTGTACTCATTAGATTGTTCATTCCATGCGGCAGATCATGCAATTCTTCTCCACTTTCGCTCAGGATAGCAATGTCATCACCGAATCGTATCATTGATATCCTTTCACCTTGAATTTTAATTCCAGTCCTGAACCTTTCTTTTATTTCCATCATTGCTTCTTCGACGTACAGACTGAACAGAAGGGGCGAAAGACTACATCTTTGTCTCACACCCTCTTTAATCCGAGCACTTCTTTCTTGGTCGCCCATTCTTACTATTCCCTCTTGGCTCTTATACATATTGTGTTTACCCGTTTCTCCCTATAGCGTACTCCTAATTTTCTCAGAATTTCGAACGCCTTGCACCATTTTACATTGTCGAACGCTTTTTCCATGTCGACAAATCCTATGGACGTGTCTTGATTTTTATGTAGTCTTGCTTCCATTATCAACCGCAAAGTCATTATAGCCTCACTAGTGCCTTCGCCTTTCCTAATGCCAAACTGATAGTTATCTAACACATCCTCAATTCTCTTTTCCACTCTTCTGTGTATTATTCTTGTCAGGAACTTGGATGTATGAGCTGTCAGGCTGATTGTGCGATAATTCTCGCACTTGTCAGCTCTTGCAGTCTTAAATGTTTAAAGTCAAATAATTAACAGATCAACTCATTTGTGAATTTGTATCATACAACGGAATTAGATTCTTCAAAGAATCGGGGCTGAGGATGGGGGTGGGGTTTACTTGTGACTGTCTAAATGCCTCTGTACTTGTCCTAATCTCTATTATCTTGACCTGTGGTCCTACGCGAGATATAAGACAAGGGGAAGTATATGCGTGATAGATTTATATGTACAGCATTTTTTACACTCTAACATGAAAGTATTACATCCAGCTATACACAGGGTGTCCCAGAAATGTGAGGTACTTCGATGGGTTATAGAGGGTGCCTCGAGAAACAAATACAGGAGAGGAGTTACCTGTGTCCGGGAAAATCAGCCAACGGCGCTACATAGCGTCGAAGTTATAGATGGCGCTTGCCACTAGGCCACCCCTTCAGCACCAAATATGGTTTTGTACGCTGACAGACCTTAGACGAAATATCTCGAAATGTTTTTGTTCTTCAAAGACAGTGACTCACTGCTGCAATCGCCAGTGGAGAAGATAGTGTGAGCTGTCCACTTGTAATATAATTCATGAAAAATGACCTGAAACGGTTATCATATGTAGAAGAGATTGTATCTTTGACACCACTGAACCAAAGATATTACCTGAGAGGCAAAATCGATTGTTAAGTAGGTAGGCTGTAAGACTTAAAGCTAGTGGCTAGCTGTGCGAATTTAGTTGGTGGTCTGTGATCGCAGCGTAATACAGTTTTTACAAAATGAAGTGATAAATGATATTGTTTGTGCTCACACAGAGACAGTAAATATTAGGTGGTAGTTATTTATATAAAAGACTAAAGTTTGTATTATTAATTTGTAAGGCTATAACGCGACTGCTACGGTCGCAGGTTCGAATCCTGCCTCGGGCATGGATGTGTGTGATGTTCTTAGTTTAGTTAGGTTTAAGTAGTTCTAAGTCTAGGGGGACTGATGACCTCAGATGTTAAGGCCCATAGTGCTTAGAGCCATTTGTACCATATATTATCAAAAATTGAAGTGATACTGATCGTTAACAAATATTGACTATTGTCGATGGCAATTGTAGAAGTGTAATGAATTGATACTGTAACTCAAAGAGAAAACAACTGGAACAAATTTGTAAGGTAATGAAATTTTGTATATTTAGTTTTAAGTACGCAGCAACGCCTTGTGGATTTCGCTGAATTTTACAGTACTGACCCTTGAATGCGGGAATCAAGTATTTCCCATCAGATTTAATGTATAGTTTTATTAGGTATACCCGATTTGTAATATTTTGAGTGTTTTGTGATCCTGATAGAGAGAAGTTTAATTGTTGAATGTGTTTTGTCAAACAACGTCAGATTGTTTCTCATGTAACAATTAAAGTGTTTTTAATTACGTCAGTAGGTGAGAATTGTAGAACAGTTGAGAAGTTCATGGACTTTGAAGTTAATGTAAAATGTTTCGCATCAGATTTTGTGAAGCAGAAGCTTTATTTTGAATACATTTTTCAAATTTAAGCACTCGGTCTTAGCATATCCCCTTATCAGTATCTCATCCTCTTCCATGCCGTGTTTATTTAAATCCAATGAATTTTTTTAAAGAAATTATTTTTAAATCGGCATCAGAAAAATATTAATTTGCCAGAGTCAGAAAAGTGTTAATGTTTGTAACAGATTCAATGCGGACATCATTGCACAGCGCTGAGATAATATCCAGTATTTTCACTGCACCTTTGCAAAGTTATTCATTTATCAGCTGATCTACTGATATTATCTGTATGAAGATATTTTACGGCCGGCATTGCACATCGCTGTGCGAAGACTGAATATTTTCTATGCCTACTGTGGAGAGAACAGAATACCAAGATTACATTAATTGCGACTCTAGAGGTAAGAAAAATTTATTTCATTGTTTATTTGCACAGGGAATTTTGTCAGTTTATTGTACAGGGCCATAGAACTCGATGCTCACGAGACTGGTTAAAGTTCAGAGCGATCGATTTCATTGTGTGTATTACGTATTGGTTTTGCAGATTTTAAGTCATTGGCTCAAAAACACATCACACAGTAAATCTGCGTAAGACTAACATTACGCATTTCATATTCATTGGCGGAAAAACAAACAAATTTTTATAAAGAATTTTACAATGGAGCTAGGTGCTGCGTAGAAAGGCGTTGTCTCCTATGAAAGCGATACTTTGTTACCTCGGCGGATGACTGTTTCAGACAAGGGTTTCTACCTGCAGTTTATTTTTCTCCTGTATATCGAAAAACACTTGAGGTTTTAGAGGGTTCCAGGAGAAGGAAAAAATTGCGGACGGAAACCTGTGGCCGAAACAACCGTGCACCGGGACAACAGAGGGTTCTGTCAATGTTCAAGTCGTGTCACAGTGGAGAAGAAATTTGAGTTTCGGCGATTTGCAGTGTAAGGTAAACCTACCTAGCTTCGTAATATTAATGATTGTAAATGAAATAGCAAAACAATAGAAATTGTATATTTTACATGCAAGAGAGCAATATATTGCTCTAGTGACCCATGGTAAAGAACGTTTAATAAATGAAAAAGAACGCAGTAAACAAAGTGGGCATGTTACCTGATTTAGTTATAGCACACCTAATGCTGTGACATTATACAGTAAACTTAACTTCGTGATAATGTTCACTTAACGCACTTAAAACTACCATTGAAGCATCGCAGACAAAAACAACTCTCAATTCAAGCTCTTTCATTCTTTCCGCAATTGTAGCTGTCTTTACAAGTGGCGCAGCTGACATCATTTCTTATGTTCTTTGTCTTCTGTTTCCCCTTAGACACTGATT
Organism: Schistocerca nitens; assembly: GCF_023898315.1. NCBI lineage: Eukaryota > Metazoa > Arthropoda > Insecta > Orthoptera > Acrididae > Schistocerca > Schistocerca nitens. The sequence continues at coordinate 739,428,325 of NC_064615.1, forward strand.
TCTCTGATTTAGCAGAGTATTCAGTTAACGTTCAGGCCAAACCCTATTTTCTGCTTTTTATTATGAAATTAACCAATTTAACTTCCAGCTCACTCGTAACAGCAAACAGTCTATCAATTTTGCCAATGGTCACTTTGTCTTTGTCATCATCATTGAGGTCTACATAGTTTTGTAAAGAATTCTATAAAATGGAGAAATATTTAGCAGCTTTGTATATCGATCACTTTTCTTCCAAAACCTTCTGAAGTACTCCACGAAGGTCATTAGTTGAATAGGATTGTCTTCTTTTGCACACATCACCCATTTTTGGTTTGTCCTTATTCTCAAATTTGCTTAGAGATGGAGTCATTGTTTCTGAAATCAACACAAAACTTAAGAGTTGTTGTCGTTTTCCTAATTGAATAATTCAGTAATAAGGCTTTTAAATCCAACTATGATGACTAAGATTATTAGTATGTATCACTGGTAATACTGTTGCAAGTAAGTGCACGACTAATACTTCAGCAACTTACCTTAATGAACTTGTATAACAGGACCAGAGCAGCAAACGATGTATTTCCCTTCACACAACAAACAAACTACCTGTTCCGCACACAGCGTCCATTCCTGATCAGAATGTCTTTCCCGTGTGATGATATTCCTGCCATTTTTTGAGGACACTTGGAACTGTGTGTAGAAGGCCTACATTACTTAGCGACAAATAATACGTGTGCTATCACGATTAAAGTATATCACGGAGTTAGGTATGTTTATCCTATTCATAGTCAGGAAAAACGAACAATTCGTCGAACTTCTGAGACTCATTAAAATGTAACACGAATTGAATTCCGTAATAAGCTGTAGACATCTATGTAATGCAACCCGCTTGTTATTTTAGTGACAGTCATTCGTAGATTAAGTGCTAGCGAGCTGTCGGGTCGAACTTCCGAGACCCATTAAAATGTAACACGAATTGAACTCCGAAAGAAGCTATATAATGTATATGCAATGCGAACCACTTGTTATTTTAGTGACAGTCGTTCATAGATTAAGTGCTGGCGAGCTGTTGACCTGTAACAGCAGATTCTCTTTGGAGCTACGAGGCAGCTGCGTCGGCCCGGCTTCTATTTTAGGACACATTAGGCGACCTAATTGAGCATGGCGCAATCTGCTGATTTGTTAAGCGTTCGACGTGAGGCGCAACCCAGAACTGGCCCTTAATGGGACGGACGAAAATAGCCGACAGCAGTGAGTGGCGTTTGTCGCTTGGAAAACAAATGCAGTGGACAGTCCTTTATCGCGAGAAGATAACTCGCTCTGCCTGTACAAGCGCAGCGATACGGAAGCAACAGTAGTGAAAGCAGTCCCCGTGACACTGACCTATAAATAAGTTCGTGCGATACCTGCGATTCCGTCGAAGGGGAAGTTGGTGGGGGGAGGAGGCAACAGTTTTCAGTGTCTTCCCCCCCCCCCCCCCCCCCCGCGCTTCCCAAGTATAGTTTTCCATCACACCTCTCCCGCACTTTTAACGTGCCACAGAGGCCTGACATTTAAATAATAATTACAATAATATATCTTAATTTGTGTTTTTCATTCAGTGGAAGGCCGTTTGATTCAACAAAACAGCTAATATTCTTTCTCTCAGAGGATGAGCTGCTGCTGACAACACTAACTCTTCCTACATGCTCTGCAGTACGGCACGAAGTAACTCACGAGCTTTGTCTTGACGCACAATGGATTTATATGAGTTATTTCATACTATGAGTATATTTTACATAAAGATGTGGACAGTGGATCGTACAGAAAGTATCATTCATGTTGCGTTGTTGGTATCTACATTTTTTCAGTGTTGTTCTCCTATGTGAGGTTCACTGTTTTGGCAAGGTTCGCTGAATTTCAGATAGTGAATTATTGCTCACGGGCCCGCAGCTCCTGGTCGTGCGGTAGCGTTCTCGCTTCCCACGCCCGGGTTCCCGGGTTCGATTCCCGGCGGGGTGGCTGGGTGTTGTGTGATGTCCTTAGGTTAGTTAGGTTTAAGTAGTTCCCACGCCCGGGTTCCCGGGTTCGATTCCCGGCGGGGTCAGGGATTTTCTCTGCCTCGTGATGGCTGGGTGTTGTGTGATGTCCTTAGGTTAGTTAGGTTTAAGTAGTTCTAAGTTCTAGGGGACTGATGACCATAGATGTTAAGTCCCATAGTGCTCAGAGCCATTTTTTTATTGCTCACGGGCATGTGAAACATACCAACAGGCGGACGTAACCGGACAAGCCTAATGACCTGCCAAAGACTGGAAATACCGGGTATTAAAGAAAGCAGTTCAACATTTGGAGGTGATGTTATAGTCATCAAAACAAGAAAGAAACATTTTAGAATATGGATACTACCACTAATATCTTATACATACGAGTACTTGAAGACATACATCTACAGCTATAAGATTACTCTGCAATTCACAGCTAAGTGCCTGGCAGAGGGTTTATCGAATCACCTTCAAGCTGTTTCCCCTACCGTTTCTTGTCGAGTAGCGCGCTTGAAAAACGAACACTTAAATCTTTCCGTGCGAGCTCTGTTTTTATTATTTTCTGATCATGATCATTTCTCCCTAAGTAGATGGACACCAACAAAATATTTTCGTACCGTGAAGAGAAAGTTGTTGGTTGAAATTTCATGAGAAATCCTGCCGCAATGAAAAACGCTTTTTGTTTTAATTATTGCCACCCCCAATACGCTATCATGTCCGTGGCACTCTGTCCCCTATTTCGCGATAATACAAAATGAGCCGCTCTTCTTTGGACTTTTTCGATGCTCGCTGTCAATCCTATCTAATGCGGATTACACACAGACAGCAGCACTCCAAGAGAAGGCGGACAAGTTTAATGTAAGCAGCTTCTTTAGTAGATCTGTTGCATATTCTAAGTGTTTTGCCAATAAATCGCAGTATTTGGTTTGCTTTCCCACAACATTATCTGCGTGACCATTCTGATTTAAGTTGTTATTAATTACAATCCTTATATATTTACTTGAGCCCATAGCCTTTAGTTTTGTGTGATTTATCGTGTAACAGGAATTTACCAGATTCCTTTTAGTACTCATATGAATGACTTCATATTTTTTATTAGTTAAAATCAGTTGCCACTGTTCATACCACACAGATATCTTGTCTAAATTATTTTCCAGCCGGTTTTGATCATCTGATGATTTCACGAGCTGGTCAGTTACAGCATCATCTGAAAACAATCTAAGAGGGCTGCTCAGACTGTCTCCCAAATCGTTTATATAGATTAGAACAGCGTAGAGCATATAACACTTCCTTGCGGAATTCCAGCTTCTGTTTTACTCGATGGCTTTCCGTCAATTACTATGACCTTTATGACAAGAAATCGTGGATCCAGTCACACAACTGAGACGACACTCCATAGGCACGCAGTTTGATTACAAATCGCTTGTGAAAAGAACACCAGCGGAAAGACGCAATCACTACCTTCACTGTGCGACAACAGTGATGAAACAGTTTTCCAAAATTCCTTCACCAGAGAACACAAGTACATATTTCAGGAAATCTTCAATGTGTTTTCTGTTGATAAGAGAAGGTCTAATATTAAGGACAAAATTTCAACTTCCTGCGTCTAGAATAAGAGTGAACTAGCGAAGATACATGCAGGTGTGAAAGATAATTTCGACAGTAGAGGTGGCAAAGTACTTAGGCAAGAGCACGGAAGCTAGCTGAACGGTTGCAGACAGTAAGCAGATTGTTGGAGGAAAGAGAGAGCTTTCTTCAGAGAAAGAATCCAGTTGGTACAAAACAATCATGTAGAGTTGAGGAAGATGTTCTTGAAACTTTACCTCTGCACGATATCATTGTGCGAAAATGATACCGGGACCGTGGCAACACCTCCTTCTCCCTTTCCTTCTGCACTACAACCCTCCTTGGCATCCTCAACAGCCTGCCTGCATACAGCTTTTCCCTTTGCTTTTTTCCTCCATCCTCTGATCTCAGTGAGGTCAATCAAAACAATGTCCATCCCTCTTACTCTTGGTCGCCCCTCCTCGTCAAGGAGTACGACCTTCCTTTCAGCACTGTCTTGGGCATCCCATAGTCTGTCATCCTCTCTATATAGATTCTAACCAACGTATTCTCGTAACTATACTACTATATCGAGGTAAGTCGTCGTTTAACGTTGTTACCAAAAATCTCGAAAAGCACATGACCGATTTACTTCAAATTTTTACACGATACTCTAATGAACATTTGGACGGACATAGGCTATACACTTTATTAATATACGTAATATATTAATGGGAAAAGATGTTACCAAAAGTCTCAAAAAATTCATTAGTGATTTACTTCAAATTTTTCACACGATTCTGTAACAAACATTCGACAGGCAAATACTATTTTTCTTAAACAACAGTGTACAGATTTCTGTTAAAAACCTATAGCGATAAGGAAAATTTATGTGCTGAACTCTGCTGTGAAAATGAGCGCTTTTGTTTTCTTTCTCGAAGTCAGTTTTAACTACAATAGGGGGACATTTACACATTTAAAGATATTGTTTCTCCCATATATATTCTTTGTCATTATACACATTTCTAAACAAAACTTGTATACGTAACAATGTGATCCTTTGTTTTCTTTCTCGCAGTCGGTTTTCACAGACGACAGCAAAGTCGCATTATTTCTTATTGGTTTATATTTAGAATACTATTAAGGAATCAGTGCAACAACAGTAGACAAGGCTCAAGATCAGAGAAGAGGAGATGAACAGGGAGAGGGGGGGGGGGAGGAGATAAAGATCGGGAAGGAGTAGATGGACGGAGAGAGTGTGGAGGAAAATATGGATAGAGAGAGGGGGAGGATGTGGACATGGACAAAGAGAAGGGGACGGCCAGAGAGACGGGCGCGAAAGAGTTCAAGACGTATATGCAAGTCCCACGTATTTAGCATTGCCGTGTTCGCTAGTATTAGATAAATTTAACTATATCTTCCTCTTGCCCAAGTTGCTATAATTCATTGTTACGTCTTATGATCTATTCGTATGTCCCTCACACTCCCGTAGATACCTCACACAGATTTTGGAGCTTAAAGGGCCTGAGACTGTTAACATCGGCATTTGTTATCGTCAACACTTCTGACTCATACATAACAACTAGTCGTACACGAGAATTATGGTAATGTTCTTCTAATTTCGTTGTTTTTGTCGATACAAATTTTAAATATCTCTGAGTTTGCAAAGCACCTCTGTTTTCTGCTTGTATCTTTTCTCTGATACGTTATCTTGTATTGTCGTCATTAGTTAAAAGAAGATCTAGATAATTTAAGCAACGAAAGCCTTTAAAATATTTATAGAGGCCATAACGTCATGTAATGTCTTCTAGTCTGACAATTCGGCATTGTCACATATTTTGCTACTTTCACTTGCAGTGAGGTCAGTTTTTGCTCTTTCTGCTTCTATCATTTCATATATTTCTCTAGGGGTGATTCTTAACATAACTGCATCATTATCTGTATATGCACAAACCTGACTGGATTTCATTACTACTCGCCTCTTGTAATCTTACCCTCCCACACATCACTATTAAAATTCTCTGTCTCTGCACACAATTTCTGAAAGCTTCGAGAGGCGTAAGATATTCAAAAGAAAAACTTTTTACTTCATTTTCTCTTGTTGTTGGCTCCAGGTTTTGCGTCTAGGGGTACATTCTTCCGGCTGAAATTTTTAATTAACGTTGTGGATTCCTTATGACTAAATAACTGATAAAGATTTGCCTGTATTAATCTTGAATTATATTATTCTTTGTCATATTTTTCAGTATAACATCGTCTTTACACTTTACACTTCTATCACACTACAAATTACATTATTAGTAACACAATCAAAAACACTTTTGATTCCATCAGAGGCAACCCACTACTACTAACATTCTGCGGTATCACAATATTCCAAAGAGTTTACAAAACAAGAGAGTTTACAAACTTTCTTGACAAAAGAAGACTCATCACCAAGTTATATCATTATTTTATAAATGAATCCGGAAATGAATTTAATAATTAGCTTTAGATTGTGCAATTAATGATATGAATTTTAAGTATGCCAGAAATTTTTAAATGTCAAGTATTTCTAAAAGAAGAATAATTTTAACTGTACATACAGAGTTTAACAAATCAATTTCTTTTTATACATTTTAGTCTAAAAAATAATACATAGTATACAAAATCATATGAAATTCTTTTAGTTAAACTACTGAGATAATGTTAACCTACACCAGAATCAATAGTATAAATGGTATCGGTTATTTCTATAAAAAAGGTAATGTTAGAGGGGGGCGTCCCATCGTACTCCGTCTATTTATTGAATTATACTGTACTGAATTAAACAGAGCTGCAAAGATACAATCACCTTATTTCGCTCTAGCTGTAGAGTTAAAGCTCTTGGTCATTTTGTTATTTCGTGGAGGACGCGTAAAAAGATTTCAGTCACGATTTGTCTTGAAAAATCTGCCCTCCTTTGTGGCTAATACAGCTGAATCCTAGATGAATTCTAGAATCCATGGCCCGACAGTGATCCGGCACAACCACTTGAAATTTGCTGGAGACCGTTCCCTTCTACACCGGCCGAGCGGTTAACCCGATCGGTACTTATCGCTCACTAGGCGTGGGCGACTAGGCAATGCATGTGCAGTTGTTCCGTGTTTTCAGAGGCGTTCACCTGGACTTGCATGTAACAGTAGAATGGCGACTAACAGCAGTGCTTAATCATGTCAGCGGAATTGCTGCGTACATGAATAAACATGCTTAGGAACAAGATTTTGAGCTTGTTAGAATGACCAGGCCAAGGCTGCGTAATTTCCTAAGCCGCAAGAAACGCCTACCCCCGATTTCTCAACTAATCAACTTTCTTGTGTCTCTTTAGAGTTCACCTCCACGTTTAGTTTTGCGAAGATCGCCAAAGTAACGTCCACTACATCCAAGGCAACACGGAACACTCTTTGGTGTCGTCTAGAATTGCCAACTTGCAGAACACCAATACACAGTTGCTTGTTCCATAAACCATGTTCACGATAAGTGTTATATATGGCTTCATGTTGGTCATCTATAGGTTTTTCCTATAAAAATGGTAAATTATTTCTATTCAAGAATTCTGTAGTATAGGATGAGTTGTTAAGGAGAATCATTTTTATGTACATTTGAGAACATTTCTGATATCTATCTGTCAATTTCTTTCCATGGGTAGAAAGGCAAACAGTTTTATACCTGTATGTTCACCCCTTTATAAGCCGAAGTCAGGTTTCATTAAAGGGTAATGCAGATCACATTACCTTCTTATACTATACTATACTTGTGAATATCTCTGTTGCTCTCTCAAACTCAAATGGTTTGTTGATAACAAATTACTTAAGTGAATAAATGCATTTTCAGGCTGTGGTTAATATTCTAACTTACTTACAACCGCGCGCAAATCTAATGACTTTCTTTTGTGCAATAAATACTTTCTGTCTCTGTTATTCCAGAGTTTTATCCCACAAGACCTGAATGAATGAATATATGCCAAATATATCAACTTAGTGACTAGTGCATCCCCAAACTTGGCAATTATTTTATGGCAAAAGTAGCCGGACCTAAATGTTTTAGTGGGTCTGTTATATGGTTTTTACACTTTAAGTTTTCATCAATACGTCCACCTTAGAACTTAGAATTTTCGACTCTATGTTATTTCGTGTTGATAGTCCATGTTAACAGGAGGTGGGATAAATTTGACAGTACAAAACTGGATGAGCTGCGTGAGTTTAAAGCTAGCCCACTTGTGCAAAACAAGTGAAGAACTTTCCCAAAAGCTATTTAGCGGCTGTGGATCGATGTCCCATTCAAACTACTGTGATGCCAACGGTGTTGCATCACATCGATGTCAACTCGCGGCTGTCTTAGTTTTGCGGGTGGACTGCCGTGTATGAGCTGGACTTCGCAAGGACCTCTTCAGACCAACCATCTAATTTTGTAAGACTACAGTAAGAGAGTACGCGAGGTGATTAAGGACAAGTAGTGTTTTAAATATTAACATCATTAACGCAACCAGTCTGTTTCGATGTTATTGTTTACTTACAGTGCATAATGAGGTGTAAGTTGCTAACCACACGTCTTCGTTCGAAGATTAATTTTTACACATTCGGAACTAGTTATGTGTTATATATATAATCAACAACAAAAAGTGACTGATTTCGGTTATCTTCATAGCTAAAATTGTCGGACGTCCAATCTATTTTACTGTCACAGGCCTTTAATTTGTCGAAAAAATTTGAACTTTTTTTTCAAAATTTATTTTGCTGTACTTCCCAATTCGGCATGTGGACATTTTCTTAGGCATATGCTCATTTATTTATTTATTTATTTAACCTGACAGGATTGGGACACCAGACCATCTCTTACATCTAACCAGAATTCTATATAGTTTACATTACATCAGTTACTATGAGTATGTTATTAAATACATTTAACATGGAATATAATATTAAAAAATTACTGTAGTGCATAAAAAACACCGTTTGTATTCCTTCGAGAGAAGTACAGTAGTAAAGACATACGCTCTAAGGCAAAAAAAGAGCAAAAAGGATGCACCACTAAGGAATAAGGAATTATCTGAATAGGAGGGAAACGGATAGATGTGATGTACATGTACAGACAAACATATGATTACAATTTCAGAAAAACTGGATGATTTATTCTAGAGAAAGAGCTTAAAAAACTGAGCCAGTTAATAACACGTTAGCCCATTTTGGTAAGCAGTTAATCCACTTGGCACTGATTGCTGGATGTCATCCTGAGGCATATCGTGCCAAATTGTGTCCAAATGGTGCTTGGATCGTCAGAATACCGAGCTGGTTGGAGGCCCTGCCCGTAATTCTCCAAACGGTATCAATTATGGAGAGATCTGGTGACCTTGCTGACGTCCGGAGCTCGTGGTCTAGTGCCTAGCGTTGGTGCTTCTGGATCAGGGTTCCGGGTTCGATTCCCGGCCGAGTTTGGGACTTTCTCTGTCCTGGGACTGGGTGTTTGTGTTCTCCTCATCATTTCATCATCATTCGTGAAAGTGGCTAAAATGGACTGTAAAGATCGGGGCTTTGTAGGGGCGTTGATGACCGCGCAGTTGAGCGCCCCACAAACCAAACAACAAAATCGACCTTGCTGACCAAGGTACGGCTTAGCAAGCGCGAAGACAACCAGAAGAAACTCTCGCCTTGCGCTGACGGCATTATCTTGCTGAAATGTAAGCCCAGGATGACTTGCGTGAAGGGCAACAAAACGGGCCACAGAATATCGTCACGTACCGCTGTGCTGCAAGAGTGCCACGGATAGCAACCATAGGTGTCCTGCTATGAAATGAAATGACACCCCAGACCTTCACTCCCGCTTGTCGGGCAGTATGGCTGGTGACACTCAGGTTGAAATCCCACTGCTGTCCAGGTCGCATCCAGATATGGGATTCTGATAATCTAATGCGTCAGTTGGACGCAATTTGGCATAAATCCCTCAGGAGGACATCCAACAACTCTGTCAACCAGTGGCAAGCGGAATATCTGCTTGCATGAGAGCTCGAGGTGGACCAATACGTTATTGACTTGCTCAGTTTGTGAAGCTCTTTCTCTTGAATATACCATCCAATTTTTCTGAAACTGTAATCATTCATTTTTCAGTACGTCTACATCACACCTACCGGCTTCCATCCCTTTCGGGTGATTCCTTCGTGGTGCGTTGTTTCCTCCTTTCTTTTCTTTCTCATCTTAGGGTGCATTATAGGCTGATAGATTTAAATATGAGCGTTAGCAGCAACTGATATGAGAGAAGCGATGGAAGATGGTGAAAAGAGGAAAATGTGGAAACACGATAACACGATTAATGAAGACAGGAGGAAAGGAAGTGTATATGTTAATTTTTGAGGGACGTAATGAGGGTGACGGAGAAAAGAGCGCCAGTTTTTTCTTAAAGCAGCAGGATATTTAATTGTGTCCAGAGGGCAGGGCAGCTTGTTCCAGAGGCGGACAGCATCAACGGAGAAGGAAGCGACGAATGTTATTGTTTCGTTGTTGGGCACAGCTAGGGCACTAGATACGTGAGAATGTATGTTTGGATTATCGTGAAGTGATAGGTGTATGACATCCTATTCAAAGCCACGGAATATGAATTTGTTCCCAGATTTCCTTTACATAAATATGATGATAACCAAACGTGCAGTGCAACGTGTGCTCTTAGTCGTTACTGTTGTAACTGCGTCCGTATACAAGAGAATTCGATTTGCTTCTTTCGAAAAATAAGTTCTTATTTTAATATTAAACGAATTAATTTTAAATTATACTTGCCATCGTTGTAAATCTGTCTGTGAAAATGTCCTCGGGCTAAAACTTGCTAGTATGCAAAATAAATGTCGAAATTAAAGTTTCACTGCTTCCAACAAATTAAACAGCTTATGATAGTACCAAATGGTTTTAGCCTTCAGTAAGTACATTAAGGCTGTGAGCCCAGGTATGAGGAAACTAACTGCATTCCACGGTAACGGAAATATCTGAGAGTCCATAATGGATAAAAGAAGTGCAACCAGTTTGGAAGCACGGGTTTCACATGCCCGTCCGATCAAAAAAATGGTTCAAATGGCTCTGAGCACTATGGGACTTAACTTCTAAGGTCATCAGTCCCCTAGAACTTATAACTAATTAAACCTAAGGACATCACACACATCCATGCCCGAGGCAGGATTCGTGCCCGAAGCAGGATTCGAACCTGCGAACGTAGCGGTCGCGCGATTCCAGAATGTAGCGACTAGAACCGCTCGGCCATGCTGGTCGGCCCGTCCGATCATGTTGAATTAGGTCAACCGTGGCACAACTACTTCAGACAAGTGCCAGGACCATTCTTTTCACTCTCTCCATTCCATTTAAGCTAGTGTTTCACGATTTCGACGAGACGCTGAAAGGTAATCTTTCTTTTCTTCCTTTATGTAAGACTATAAGCTTTCTCGACCAACGCTTTTGGTGAATAAGCTCTAAGGTATTACTGACGACGAATATTACTGTTAACTACTTGCTGCCGCAGCACAGATGTCCTAGCTTGTCCTCGGCACATTTTCAACTTATTTGAAGTCTCCTTCTCACTAGACTAGTGAGTCTCCTATAACTATATACAGTGAGGTGAAAAAACCACGGGATGCCTCCTAATATAGCGTCGGATCTGCTTTTGCTCGGAGTAGTGCAGAAACCCCCCTACCATGGACAGCACGAGTCGTTAAAAGTCCCCAGCAGACTGAACCATGCTGCTTCTACTGCCGTCCATAATTGCGAAAGTGTTGCTTGTGTGCTAGCACTGACAACTACACGCAAACGATGCTGCTCTCGGTCTTTAAGTGAAGACCGTCGGCCACTGCGTTGTCCGTGCTGAGAGATAATGCCTGGAATTTGGTATTCTCGGCACACTTTTCACACTGTGGATCTCGGAATATTGAATTCCCAAACAATTTCCGAAATGGAATGACCCGTGCGTCTAGCTCCAACTACCATTCCGCGTTCAAAGTCTACTAATTCCTGCCGTGCGGCCATAATAGCCGGCCGCTGTGACCGAGCGGTTCTAGGCGCTTCAGTCTGGAACCGCGCTGCTGTTACGGTCGCAGGTTCGAATCCTGCCTCGGGCTTGGCTGTGTGTGATGTTCTTAGGTTAGTTAGGTTTAAGTAGTTCCAAGTCTAGGAGCCTGATGACCTTAGAAATTAAGTCCCACAGTGCTTAGAGCCATTTGAACCATTTTCGGCCATAATTACGTCGGAAACCTTTTCACATGAATCACCGGAGTAGAAATGACAGCTCCGCCAATGCGTTGCCCTTTCATACCTTGTGCACGCGATACTAGCGGCATCTGTATATGTGCATATCGCTGTCCCATGAGTTTTGTCGCCTCGGTGTATAGGGAAGAATATCCTCACGAATGTGGTTTTTATAAGATGGAAATAAATTAATTAAACCTGATCGAAACGTTGAAAATTTGTTTCTTTGAGTGCTATATAAAATTTTAGCAAGTTATTTTGATTTAGGTCAAAATAATGTGAATTGGGTGTCGCTCTGTAACCAACTATGTAAGTATCTGACTCAAATTCCAAAGGTCAGCAGCGGTTCAATTCCCAGGCAGTCCTGTGATGCATCCTGTCACTCGTCGCTTGTTTCACCTCTGCCGACGAGTTATATGCCTAAAAAATGTCGAGATGCACCGTGTTTCGCAGACCACATTCAGCTTAAAGCCCCTCCTGTAACTGTCTAGGTCAGTTCAAAGGTCGGAGCAAGGCCGATTTCTAGAAAGGTACTGTTGTGTTCCAACGGACCTTCGGTTTCAGAACACTTAACTTTATTCCTTTTTTGTCTAAGTACACTCCTGGAAATGGAAAAAAGAACACATTGACACCGGTGTGTCAGACCCACCATACTTGCTCCGGACACTGCGAGAGGGCTGTACAAGCAATGATCACACGCACGGCACAGCGGACACACCAGGAACCGCGCTGTTGGCCGTCGAATGGCGCTAGCTGCGCAGCATTTGTGCACCGCCGCCGTCAGTGTCAGCCAGTTTGCCGTGGCATACGGAGCTCCATCGCAGTCTTTAACACTGGTAACATGCCGCGACAGCGTGGACGTGAACCGTATGTGCAGTTGACTGACTTTGAGCGAGGGCGTATAGTGGGCATGCGGGAGGCCGGGTGGACGTACCGTCGAATTGCTCAACACGTCGGGCGTGAGGTCTCCACAGTACATCGATGTTGTCGCCAGTGGTCGGCGGAAGGTGCACGTGCCCGTCGACCTGGGACCGGACCGCAGCGACGCACGGATGCACGCCAAGACCGTAGGATCCTACGCAGTGCCGTAGGGGACCGCACCGCCACTTCCCAGCAAATTAGGGACACTGTTGCTCCTGGGGTATCGGCGAGGACCATTCGCAACCGTCTCCCTGAAGCTGGGCTACGGTCCCGCACACCGTTAGGCCATCTTCCGCTCACGCCCCAACATCGTGCAGCCCGCCTCCAGTGGTGTCGCGACAGGCGTGAATGGAGGGACGAATGGAGACGTGTCGTCTTCAGCGATGAGAGTCGCTTCTGCCTTGGTGCCAATGATGGTCGTATGCGTGTTTGGCGCCGTGCAGGTGAGCGCCACAATCAGGACTGCATACGACCGAGGCACACAGGGCCAACACCCGGCATCATGGTGTGGGGAGCGATCTCCTACACTGGCCGTACACCACTGGTGATCGTCGAGGGGACACTGAATAGTGCACGGTACATCCAAACCGTCATCGAACCCATCGTTCTACCATTCCTAGACCGGCAAGGGAACTTGCTGTTCCAACAGGACAATGCACGTCCGCATGTATCCCGTGCCACCCAACGTGCTCTAGAAGGTGTAAGTCAACTACCCTGGCCAGCAAGATCTCCGGATCTGTCCCCCATTGAGCATGTTTGGGACTGGATGAAGCGTCGTCTCACGCGGTCTGCACGTCCAGCACGAACGCTGGTCCAACTGAGGCGCCAGGTGGAAATGGCATGGCAAGCCGTTCCACAGGACTACATCCAGCATCTCTACGATCGTCTCCATGGGAGAATAGCAGCCTGCATTGCTGCGAAAGGTGGATATACACTGTACTAGTGCCGACATTGTGCATGCTCTGTTGCCTGTGTCTATGTGCCTGTGGTTCTGTCAGTGTGATCATGTGATGTATCTGACCCCAGGAATGTGTCAATAAAGTTTCTCTTTCCTGGGACAATGAATTCACGGTGTTCTTATTTCAATTTCCAGGAGTGTATAAACGGTGGAATTTCTTACCGAGAAACGAAACGTATTCGTACATGAGGAAGGACAGTTGAAATCGTTTTTGTTAAAATTGAGTACCGTTATCAACCAACTAGTTGCCAGTCCGGGCTTCGCACGAGTAGTACTAAATGTCTACGGTCGGACGCTGTAATACATCATATATACAAACCTTCGTCATGAGTCAGTGTGTATATTAATGGAAACCGTATCCAAATTGACACAGTAGTTCCTCAGATTAGGCTTCACACACAGACAGAAAAACGCGGCGGGAAAGTTAATGTACAATATATATAGATCTACATTATCTCAAGCAACTCATCAAGCAACTTTGTTTTATTCTATTAAAATGTACGACGTTTTTCTGTTGCTGTTTTCAATAATTTTTTTATGTCACACCACACGGATTAGCAATAGAGGTACTTAATTGAAAGCGATAGAGGACAAAGAAAGTGTGCTACGGTAATTACCAGATTAACAAGTGTGAATAGTTGAAATGTTCAGCCTATCACAAGTTCACCATCCTCCTTGTAATTTGAAATTTACAGAGAGCCATCACTAATTCCTAGAACTACCGCTAATCTAGCCATATCCAAGGCGGAACTTATGCATCAAAAAATGGGAACCTGTTGCAGTATCCACTGACGCCTCATGACTACATGCTGAAACTGCGGAGCGCTTCGTACATAGGTCGGACCGTTTCTGAAGTCACTCCCTAGCACTTACTCTTTTTCAAGCACTATGCTGAACAGTCCTTCGCCCTGCGACGTCAGAACCTCCCAAGCTCCATACTATGATCTGCTGCTGTGTTTTTGTTGTTTGTCTTAGTTTGAAGTGGCATTAATGGGTAACTGGAACCCCGTAGTTCTTTGTCTTTCTCTCATCAGAAAGTGAGTGCTGCTTTTAATGAACTCACGGCCACCCACTTCGTTATGTACAGATCGTTTTTGCTCGAACTGGTAGTGAACGGAAAAGAAGTTGGCAGCAGCATTTGTCGAGAAATCGTTTGTGTGTACGCGGGGAATGGCGAGAGATGTGGAGCTAGCGCACTCACCGGCTGCGCGAGGAGAAGTACTTTTCTTTCCTTTCCTTTTTAACTGCAGTAATACAGAGGAAATAGCTAGTTCTGCAGAGACCGGTGCAAGTGATGCGAGCTGTCCATTTTTCAGGCACTGGCCGCTAGTTAGTAAATAAAGGTACTGAAGTACATCGTAAATTTTAACAAAAAAGACTTCAACTTTCCTTCCTCAACTTCGAAAACGTTTCGTTTCTCGGTAAGAAATTCTACCGTTTGTACTTGAATAAAAAGAGGAAAAAACTTAAACCGAAGGGTGGGCGATATTACCCACTAGTCAGTATCTGAGTCCACTAAAAAGAAGCTAAACAATATCGTCACTTTCATTGAGCATCTGCGTCATATTCGTATAATTTATTTACCCCATGTCCTTCAGTACCGTTCTGTATATATACATATTCTTTTCCCCACGTTCCTTCCGCATAGCATCCTCCGAAATCCTTCCGTTTCACTGAGCGAGGTTCAGAACGGGAGGAACGTGGCTTAGATCTATGTCAGGCCACTGAGTAATCAGACTTAAGTTTCCCGTTGTTTCCCTAATTTGCATAAAGTAAATTCCGGAGTGGTTAGTTTGAAAAGGCCATAATATATATCCCTCCCTTTACTTGTACAAACTTAGCAGGTAAAGGGTCTCCAACGACCTTACCGTCGAAGGATATAAAACCCTATTCTTCTTTCCTTCTTTAACCCTCATATTCTTTGGTTTCATTGAGGCAGTCGTCAAATCCTTTTTGGTTACTTCCCTCCATGACCTTCCTTTACATCCCTTAAGAACTGGGGAATCAATTACATGGCGGACTCTTTTCCTCTTTTAGGACAATCGTTTATGTAATTTGCACTTTTCAGCGAATGAGAAAGCATTCTGCATTATTTTTTCTCAAAATCAGATTAAGAATTTAGTCTTTAATGATCAACCGAGTGAGGTGGTGCATTGATTAGACATTCGCGACAACGACGGTTCAAATCTCTACCCATACACACACAGATTAAGGTTTTCCGCGATTAAGGTGAATGCCGGGATGATTCCCGTGAAAGGAAAAGGTCGATTTAAGTCCCTACCCTTTCCCAAACCGATATTGTGCTCCGCCTCTAGGGACCTAGTACTCAGAGGGACGTTTAACCCTAATATTCCCGCAATAAACTGGTCATTAAAACAGGAATTTATTTCTTGAAGACTTAACGTAATATAATTAATTATGGATAGGAGGCTACAAAGCGAACTACAGTTCTTTTTAGTAGCTTAGTGGCTCTAGTCTAATCGGACGCGTGAAACTGGGATTGCGTACGAATTTCTGTTTCTTCTCTTGTACGCAAATTGCTCACAATAACTGCGGGCGAGTTGCGCACATGGTTCCGGAGCATGGCTGAATTTTCTGTTGCGTATTTTGTTTCTGTGTCTGAAATCATTCTTGCTGTGCCAATTGTGTCCACGGGGCTGGTGTGGTTTGTTGATTGAAAGGCGAATAGACAACTACAGCGTGTTGTGCGATGTGTCGATAGCATCGTGCCCAGCATAAATTACCGTTTACTTGCTGCGCTGACATTTAAAATCGCGGCGCACAGTAAGCCGTCGCTTGTGCTCACAGACAACCGTAAATACCAGCGAGGAGTGATGCAGGCTTGGAACGTGGCGACTAACAGATACTTTTGCGAAAGAGCGGACAGCCCTCCTTCTGGAGGAACTGACACAGATCGCGATATGCTTGCGTTATTTACGACATGTTAAAAGAATTCTGAAACACAATGAACTTCGTATCCCATCAATCACCGTCATCACAATTAGGAAGGCTCTTTAAAGTTATAAGTAGGCTAGTAGGGGTCGCGCGGGGTAGCCGCGTGGTCTTGGGGGGGAGGGGGGGGGGCTTGTCACGGTCCGCGCGGCTCCCCTCGTCGGAGGTTCGAGTCCCCCCTCGGGCATGGGTGTGTCTGTTGTCCTTAGCGTAAGTTAGTTTAAGTTAGATTAAGAAGTGCGTAAGCTAAAGGGACCGATGACCCCAGCAGTTTGGTCCTATAACACCTTACCACAAATTATAAAAATTAGGCTAGTAGGTCAACTGCTCCAAGGTTAGATAGCCTCCTAAACAATAAATGTGAGATGGAAAGCGAAAGGCGAAATATTGTCGAATTATTTGTATTTTGAGCTTTTGCAGCTTCTTCATTCAACATTAAATTCTGACCATTTCGTAAAAAAAAGAAATAAAAATAAATCTCTAAATTTGTGTGGCTTATGACAGGTTAAATATTGATTATGGGAAATGTGTGTTTCGAGATGAGGTGTTTTATTACGTCTGTTTAATTTGACACACTCCAAAAACAAATTCTGTATATATATTACACTTAAACTGTCCTTTGTCAATGGTAGGGACTCCTTTAACATTACCCATTAAGTGGTTACATTATAGTGTACAAAGATGAATACCAAATAAACTGGTCCCAAGCTGAGAAAAATTTGAGTACCCTTCACAGCTTTTTTTGGCAAAATATTAGTATTTTTACTCAGTGTTACAGCACCTTTTAGATGAATTTTGTTTTTATTTTCAAGCCATTAATGGGCCCAAAACCACCCAAAAGTTTTGTTCACAAAATCTTCCAAAATAGTCTACTGAGATACCATATTTTATAATACCCAAAGGGTTCCATTTTCTTACTTCTAAAGTACTTGTCTCTGAAGGAGTTGAAGGTCATTCACAAACAGCGTGGTCGCCTCTTCTTCTTAGGTTCTGGAATATCTGTCTGGTCAGGTTCTGGTTCTACTTCAATCTTTGCAATAGGTCCTAATCTTTGCGAAGGATAGAAGAAACTTTTCCAACCTGCCTTCGAGGTCTCTCAGTCAGCAACTGCATACGACTTCAGTTTTTTTTTTTTTCGACGGACAACGTTGGAAATTATAAATTAGATGCGTCAATTGGTTGCTGTCACATGTGTGGGCATGCGCATTCTCCGCGTGCTGGATCCCCAGTCCTTCGCTTTGTCATTACGCTTGGGTGAGTGAGACGACCATATAACGGGCGCATGTAATGCACCCATCGCATATTTTCCTACAAAAGTAGTTAACTAATTGAAAATGTGACCGTGAAGACATCTTGAGAGGCACCCACATGCCTTGCTCATACTGTGGCATCAAGCAGTCAGGCCTGCAAGATGAGTGGTCCGCCAAGCGAGTGGACTCATTCTTATTTATCGAGTAACATGAACTCTAGTACTCACAATTAAGTTACAAGTTATTCTCCTGTTTGAATATTACGCAACGGAAACGCACATCTGACTATTAGTAATTTACACAACTCGGACTTCACTACGCACTGGCAATACCACATTTTATTTCTTATTTAAAGGCTTTGATCAACACGTGGCCATCGCACTGAATATGAATGGCGCACACATTATAAATTCTGGATAGCATGACAACATACAATTCGAAGGAAAAGGCCACCAATCTTTTTCTTTTCACTATCTTATTTATTCCGATAAATTCTATAACTTAAACACACAAATTCTATAACCTACAACAATAACACATGAGAAATTCCGCCCAGTGGGCATGGCTTTACATTGGTGATTCTCTATCTTATGGTCTCGTAATTATTTAACGCTACAGTGCACTTTCTGGATAGGATGATGGATCTTTTGCTATATATCACACTTCGACTCTCACACCCATGATCACGAAACTTTCCTCCAGACCGAGTGGTACAAAAAGGAACATGCATAACCCACTGCCTCTGAAACTATCTTGTTACTATCCCATGCCAACCACACATACTTAAATTTCATGAAATACATTACGCTGGCAACATAGAATACAAAAACAAGGAATAGTCACAACGTTATAATCGCATCACTTTCAGCTTTCCCACTTCAATTAAAATTCATCCCAGTTTCACACGACACTGCCCCACTTCGTAACTTTTCTTCCCTGCTACGAACTCTGGAGGATATATGCACGTCTTCCTGTGCAATGCAAGCCAAGTGGCGTTGCTGGATAGGCGGCTGACTCACCTTGTTTCTCTCTCAGAGTGTTATAGTTTGAATCAAGCGTCACACGGATTGAGACTCACACAGTACTCACCACGTGGAAGTACTCGTCTCTAATTTCAAGTCCTGCACACACCATTTCTTAAATATTTCCAACTTATAGTACACACGCTAGTAATTCAGCTTAACTTAAGCACTCGGAACTATTTCAACTTATTGCTACACGTGGTTTCATTGTGACCGTTGGTCACTTCCGAAGATTACTAAGATCTCCTTAATATTACCTGCCTGACATTTAATTCCCCCCCACAAAAGTTCCTGAAATAGAGAAATTATTATTCCAAACCACTCTTAAGTATTTCACATGCATACCATGTCTCCACTCTTTTGTCTTTACGGAGCACACCTAAAACAGCTCTTACCAACACTAGATCCAGCGGCAGAGTCCTGAAAACATGGCCGTTCTTCAGGTCCTCTCGCACCTCTGTCGAAATGGGTGAGCACCTTGCTACCGTATTGGTCAGCCATTTCAGGTGCTCAAAGCTCAGGTAAATTTCATCTCTTTGGTTCCACCAAAGGTGACCAAAGGATCGTCTCAAAGATGATCATATTTTCACATTCACTATCTGCGGTTAGCAGACGACCATACATTCATTCATTTCACAGATCTCACCAAACTGGATGCAGGGATTTATTTTGTGGGAGTGCAAATGTGATAAATTAAATAAATAAATTGTCATTCTTTCCCACACTGGTATCCGGCTACGCTGTATTAATTGAAATTGAGTTATTATTAGAAAAAATATGTTGTAAGAATAACGAAGAATGTTGTACCCATTTTCAATGTCGGGCGGTACTGTACCCTTTCAATCTGACTACCCAGCGCCGAGCTACAACTAAATTTCAGTACCGGCGGTAATTTACCCTGGTTTTGTGTGCATTTACTGAGAACTACTAATTAGACTGAAACAAAACAGCTATGGCAAATGGAAATTTGGTATAGTGTAGCTAATGACGTGTTAGAATATAATCACTGAATCACGTAATACTCTAGTAATTTAACATCTACAAAAATCATTCACACTATCATGCACTCACATTAATGTACTGTCCATGGACTAAGCAATATAACAACTCATGCAGATAATATAGTGGAGTTACTATACTGGATAACTTACTGCAATGGCTGAAACAGTATGCTCGTAACAAAGCTTTATATTTGAGTGCCAAACTAACTTGTAATGAAGGGTTGCGAAAATAGTTAAATTAAGAAATCAGTTATTTACACTGCGTTTAACTCTTTAAGCTCCGAATGTGGACGCGAAACGTCAGTGAGAAACATAACTTTACAAGTAAATATCACTTAGCTGGATGGCTGCTGTGACGTCATAGTTTAGTTGCAGATAAATAATTTCCATGTCCGTCCTCAGTCATTGCAAAGCCACGTTACGTTAGTTATTACATAGTGGCACATCTCTTTTTGAAGTATCTCCGTATAATGCCACGTTATTCCTCCATATTTATTTCTTCGATTGTCAGAGAATGCACACAGAGCACACGTCATTGCCATAATGAGCCGACTGTCGCAGATCACTACTCTCAAAGTTGTTACAATAAAATAACTCTGCCTAACTAGACAGCCCTCGTAAGAGGACAATAAATGTTTTACATTCTTTGTTTCTTTTTAACGCACATTACAAATTTCAGTTTAGTTTAACTTTTGAAATAATTTATTACACAAATAACGTTATTCACAGATATTTAAGTGGTCAGACGGAAATGACAACATTTACGCAAACAGTTCCTAACGCTACTAACAGATGGCGTTGCTGTATACAGTCTCAGAACATTGGCGGATACGTTTGATTCCAAAACGGATTATAAATTGAAATTAATAAACTCTCAAATAATTACGCTGTGCTTCTATGTGTCGCAAGTGAATGACTTTAATAGTATGTTATTGCCTCGACAGAACTATGTCGTTACGAACAGACGTGCTTAGAGACTACCTGAATGCAACACAAAATAGTGCTCACGATAAAACATCGCTTGCTCACCGGCTAGTCTTAGGCGAATCACAATTTGTGCAAAACGTCTGCGAAACTGTTTGCGCAAAAGACTGACTGGAAAAAAGAAGAATAGGGTCGATCTCCCTGTAGACATCGAGACCATTAGAGAGACGAAGCACAAGCTCGGAAAGTTGCAAGGATTGGGAAGGAAATCGTGCGTGCGTTTTTGAAGGAAACACTACGGCATTTGCCTGGAGCGATTAAGGCAAATCACGGAAAACCTAAATCTGGATGGTCGGACGCGGATTTAAATTCGTCCTCCCGAATGCGATACCAGTGTGCTAAACACTGCGCGACGCGACCTGGCTCAGTGATTAGACTGAAAGCATTTTGTCAAAAAATTACAGCAAAATATGCAGTGCAAAAAGTGGCAAAATGAACGTCAGCGGTGAAGATTTCCAGCTCTTCTGTGATTCTTAGTAACAAGGGTCAAATCCGCGCCTGTTTTATTGTAAATATTTTCCTGGTCAGATTCGCTGTGCCCATCCTGTATCAAGCTTTTGTAAAAAGTTTCATATCTATCTGCCCCAGATATTTTCAGAGATAAAACTGAAGCCACAAGTATATGAGTATCTAGTAGGTGACATCATTCCCAATGAAAAATAATCCATCATGGGATTACTCTCTCGGTGCCAAGTCGGCATCCAAATTTTATAGTTTCCTGGTTGGCTGGCTACAGCTGGTATATACGAAGTTCTATGGAGTGGTGGCCGAATGTGTATTGGAACGACAAAAAGACGAATTTATACTCGTTCAGGCGAATAGGAGACGAGCAGTCGCTTTGGAGAAACAGATAAGTCCGCCTTAGCGGAACATACCGGGTGATCAAAAAGTCAGTATAAATTTGAAAACTTAATAAACCACGGAATAATGTAGATAGAGAGGTAAAAATTGACACACATGCTTGGAATGACATGGGGTTTTATTAGAACCAAAAAAAAGAAAAAAATAAAGTTCACAAAATGTCCGACAGATGGCGCTGGACAGCAAAACGTCAGTAACTGCTACCGTGACGGGTGAGAGGTTACAGAATCGCATCATCCCCAGCCTGGCTGATAAACACCTACTGGAACGTACGATGTTTATGCAGAATGGCGCTCCACCTCATATTGCTAAACGCGTGAGAGATCTCTTGCGCGTCCTTTGGTGATGATCGTGTGCTCAGCCGCAACTTTCGTCATGCATGGCCTACCACGTCCCCAGACGTCAGTCGTTGCGATTATTGGCTTTGGGATTACCTGTCGACCGACATCTCTAGGGTTGCTGAAAGACAACATCCGACGCCTATGCCTCACCATAACTCCGGGTATGCTTTACAGTGCTGTTCACAACATTATTCCTCGACTACAGCTATTGTTGAGGAATGATGGTGGACATATTGAGCATTTCCTGTAAAGAACATCATCTTTGCTTTGGCTTGCTTTGTTAAGCTAATTATTGCTATTCTGATCAGATTTTTTAACTTTTGTATTTTTTTGGTTCTAATAAAACCCCGTGTCATTCCAAGCATGTGTGTCAATTTGTACCTCTCTATGTACATTATTCCGTGATTTATTCAGTTTTCAAACTCATACTGACTTTTTGATCACCCGGTAATTTACAATGTGGAAATCGTGAAACAAAATTTCGCAAAACTACCGTTTTAGCCGAGACAATGAGTTATCATGCGCGCTTGTATAGAGAAGCAATATAAGATTGCCACTCCGGCAATGGTAGAAACGGTGTATGGAATATCATGACATCAGATGTTTCGTCCCAGAACTGTTCCGACAACTAGTCCACCACAAAAGCCTTAAGCAACACAACATAATAATTTTAACAATAAGAAAGAAAGAGTTCAATGAAATATGTATGCTGGCTTTCCACCTAGAGTGTATTTCCAACGAGCGGTTACTTTTAATCAAGAGTGACGTTACCTATCCAGTAGTCCTTTGCATTCAACTTCACGTAACGTGCGGAGGGGCTCTTTACGCAGCCAATTACATTCTTATAAATTCGGAACGTCTGTTACCAGCTTCATCTCTGAAGATGTCTAACGCAGATGGGGACGAAACGTTAGTAAATAGTCTTATACATCCACCAGAGCCTCTCAGTACAGAAGATTTAACAGAAATTTAAATATTTGGTTTTGAGTCGGCTGCATGTAGCTATGTCGTCTTTCATAGAAGCCCCTTTTGAGCAGCTTAATGTGCTTATTAGTTATAACTAAAGGATACGGAGTGTACATTCACATTTACGTTTCCTATTCTTAGCCTGTGTCAGTAAGTTTTTCTGCATGACAGTTTTCACTTTGTTGTTGGGAACCGTGCTTGACTTTCCTGCTGGGTTAACCGACGGATCATGGAGATTTGTGAACTGTAGAGGTGGAAGAGCGGGGGAGATCGTTGGCGTGGGATATGATGGTGTGACTGTGGGGCACTTTTGCTACGTTGATGTGTGGGTCACATAAATATACAGGGTGTTACAAAAAGGTGCGACCAAACTTTCAGGAAACATTCCTCACACACAAATAAAGAAAAGATGTTATGTGGACATGTGTCCGGAAACGCTTGATTTCCATGTTAGAGCTCATTTTAGTTTCGTCATTGCAACGTGATGAAATTGTAAATTTTCACAATCAACATGTGTGGGCTGACTAGAATCCGCACGCAATTGTGCAATCACGTCATCAACACAGATTTTCTGTGAACGTTTGGGCAGGCATTGTTGATGTCTTGATTGCGCCCCATGTTCTTCCACCTACGCTCAATGGAGCACGTTATCATGATTTCATACGGGATACTCTACCTGTGCTGCTAGAACATGTGCCTTTACAAGTACGACACAATATGTGGTTCATGCAGATGGAGCTCCTGCACATTTCAGTCGAAGTGTTCGTACGCTTCTCAACAATAGATTCGGTGACCGATGGATGGGTAGAGGCGGACCAATTCCATGGCCTGCACGCTCTCCTGACCTCAACCCTCTTGACTTTCATTTATGGGGGCATTTGAAAGCTCTTGTCTACGCAACCCCGGTACCAAATGTAGAGACTCTTCGTGCTCGTATTGTGGACGGCTGTGATACAATACGCCATTCTCCAGGGCTGCATCAGCCCATCAGGGATTCCATGCGACGGAAGGTGGATGCATGTATTCCCGCTAACGGAGGACATTTTGAACATTTCCTGTAACAAAGTGTTTGAAGTCACGCTGGTACGTTCTGTTGCTGTGTGTTTCCATTCCATGATTAATGTGATTTGAAGAGAATGAGCTCTAACATGGAAAGTAAGCGTTTCCGGACACATGTCCACATAATATATTTTCTTTCTTTGTGTGTGAGGAATGTTTCCTGAAAGTTTGGCCGTACCTTTTTGTAACGCCCTGTATATAATGCTACTATGGAGGATTACACATTTAAGTTCAAACGAGTCATTGATCAAATAATAATACAAATAATTATTGTAACATTCATTTTCTTTGCAAGACAATTGAAGGTACATAAAACAGTTAGGTGAAACGTGCGGTTGAAAATATAAGTAAAATTCAGTAACAAAACATGAGCAATGTTCGATCTTGTCAACAATATAATTAGTTTTAGACTTTCGTTAAAACCGCATTTGTTGCTATAGTGTCGTCGCTAAAATGATATAACAAAGACTACGCAAATGTGAGTGTCCATACTTTGTAGATAATCTCAGTTTCTAGGATTAAAAGCTTTTAACCCTCCAGCTAGCTAAGCACAAGAATTCTCTCTCCAGTCAGTCCAAATGGACTAATGATTTCCATGGTTTCTTCAAATCACTATAGCGCACCACGGGGACATACATTATGTGTAGTCACAGTAGAATTTTTTTTCCAGTTCAACTTTTCACTATGTATATCATTGCAACCCATTACTATTCTGAATATATTATTTTCTACGACTACCATTCGCAGTAGTCACAAAAAAGTGCAAAATTTTATGTGACGGGCAGACATAAAGTTCTTCTCTCAGTTTCACATAAATTAATTCTTGTGTATTGACGATGCCCGTGGCCTCGATTTTATGGCGGAAAGGTTCTGTGAGGTTTCTTTGTAAATACGAGCACGAATACATAAGCTTGCATTCCCTGCCTGCGTTGCGATGCCGGATACTCTGTTTCCAGCTGAACACTCTCTTGTCTTTAGATAATATTATGAAGAAAGGCTACTTGAAGAAATACTACTTACAAAGGCAGCGCTGTCTTGCCCTGACCGTCTTACTGCATTTAACTCTTTGTGTAAAAGCTTACGAACACGCTCAAAGTTAACGACATGCAGCGTTCAACTGCAAACTTTGTAGCCACTCGTTTAAGAACTTGGGTACGCTAATGACACCACTGTATAGAATCAGTTTTTCACGCAGACTGTTGAGCTGCGCTGATACAGGGCTGGTTTACGAGACGTGAGAGACCACGGACACTGAAGTTACACAAAACGAATAAATATCCTTTCTTATTATTTTCCAAGTTATAGCTTTAGAGATGAGTAAAGATAAACTCGTCAGTTCTTTCTAGTCCACTTAGTGGTCACGCGAGCAACACATATCTTGTTGTTTCCTCGTGTAAACATGTATATAGCTGCCAACCAGGTAAACCAACAGTCTGATGTAATCCATGTGGGGCTTGAGCACGCTCAGATATTTTTCGTAGTGTATGAACTGCAGGTAGACCTTTCGAAGAAACGGCATTCCAGTCACTCCCAAAAAAATAAGCGAGGTTGTGTCATGACGGAACCAATAAATGAGATGTTGGAAGATCCCTTACTGACTCTTTGCGAAAGGAGATACACGAATCACCTGGAACTTACCTGCTTTAAGCAGGCAGGCATTTTTGTGAGGAATTTCTTGTCTTCCAAACCATTTTCTAGGCTTATCTATTCACTGTCTGAGTGCTTCATGTAACAGCGGCATCAATACCTATGCCAAGATCAGACATTTTCAGTACAGGCTTAAATTTTACGAAGAATTCACATTTTCATCGTGACCAAACTATCTACCTAACTAGCCATAACTTCCAAGGCGTGCTGAAAAGTAATGCAACCAAATTTCGTGTGTGGAAACTCTTAAAGCTGTTAAATAACACTGTACATCTTTATTCATCATGTCTACCTATTTCAAGCCTTCTGCCGCAAGAGGGCTCCGAATTGTAGCATGTAACATTGACGGTGTTTAACGTACATACGTCCGTGCGTGAGAAACGTGCTGTAAACGAGTTTCGAATTCGAAAAATTCGTTTACACACGGAGTACCCTCTGCTTCAGCATGAAAATGCCACACAGCCCTACAGACACCAGCACTGCGACATTTGCAGCAGTCCGTCGCCTTGGGTACAGTCATCAATCATCCCCTCCATAGTCCCGACTTGGTCCAGTTCGATTTTCATTTATTTCCAAAACTTATAGAACACCTTCGAGGACTTCACTTTGATAATGAAGAAGTGGTGCAAGGAGAGGTGAGGTTGTGACTCCTTCAACGAAGTCAGACATTCTACAGTGACGGTGTCAATACTCTATAGTCTCTCGTTGCGAGAAATACACTCCTGGAAATGGAAAAAAGAACATATTGACACCGGTGTGTCAGACCCACCATACTTGCTCCGGACACTGCAAGAGGGCTGTACAAGCAATGATCACACGCACGGCACAGCGGACACACAAGGAACCGCGGTGTTGGCCGTCGAATGGCGCTAGCTGCGCAGCATTTGTGCACCGCCGCCGTCGGTGTCAGCCAGTTTGCCGTGGCATACGGAGCTCCGTCGCAGTCTTTAACACTGGTAGCATGCCGCGACAGCGTGGACGTGAACCGTATGTGCAGTTGACGGACTTTGAGCGAGGGCGTATAGTGGGCATGCGGGAGGCCGGGTGGACGTACCGCCGAATTGCTCAACACGTGGGGCGTGAGGTCTCCACAGTACATCGATGTTGTCGCCAGTGGTCGGCGGAAGGTGCACGTGCCCGTCGACCTGGGACCGGACCGCAGCGACGCACGGATGCACGCCAAGACCGTAGGATCCTACGCAGTGCCGTAGGGGACCGCACCGCCACTTCCCAGCAAATCAGGGACACTGTTGCTCCTGGGGTATCGGCGAGGACCATTCGCAACCGTCTCCATGAAGCTGGGCTACGGTCCCGCACACCGTTAGGCCATCTTCCGCTCACGCCCCAACATCGTGCAGCCCGCCTCCAGTGGTGTCGCGACAGGCGTGAATGGAGGGACGAATGGAGACGTGTCGTCTTCAGCGATGAGAGTCGCTTCTGCCTTGGTGCCAATGATGGTCGTATGCGTGTTTGGCGCCGTGCAGGTGAGCGCCACAATCAGGACTGCATACGACCGAGGCACACAGGGCCAACACCCGGCATCATGGTGTGGGGAGCGATCTCCTACACTGGCCGTACACCACTGGTGATCGTCGAGGGGACACTGAATAGTGCACGGTACATCCAAACCGTCATCGAACCCATCGTTCTACCATTCCTAGACCGGCAAGGGAACTTGCTGTTCCAACAGGACAATGCACGTCCGCATGTATCCCGTGCCACCCAACGTGCTCTAGAAGGTGTAAGTCAACTACCCTGGCCAGCAAGATCTCCGGATCTGTCCCCCATTGAGCATGTTTGGGACTGGATGAAGCGTCGTCTCACGCGGTCTGCACGTCCAGCACGAACGCTGGTCCAACTGAGGCGCCAGGTGGAAATGGCATGGCAAGCCGTTCCACAGGACTACATCCAACATCTCTACGATCGTCTCCATGGGAGAATAGCAGCCTGCATTGCTGCGAAAGGTGGATGTACACTGTACTAGTGCCGACATTGTGCATGCTCTGTTGCCTGTGTCTATGTGCCTGTGGTTCTGTCAGTGTGATCATGTGATGTATCTGACCCCAGGAATGTGTCAATAAAGTTTCCCCTTCCTGGGACAATGAATTCACGGTGTTCTTATTTCAATTTCCAGGAGTGTATGTTCATAGCCAGGATGACTAGAATGAAAAATAAATATGTAGACATGAAGAATAAATATGTAGAATGTTAATAACGATTGTTTTATTTGAAAAGCTTTAAGAGTTTTGATATAACAAATTTGGAGGCATTACTTTTCAGCACACCCTGGTGGATACGGGCTTGCATAGATACTACTTTGACCAGTAAGCTGTACATGTTTTTGCAGCTCGTAAACTTGTCTCGTGACATTGCGGTGTTATCAGTAACGCGGTCCAACTTGGAATTTTTAAGCTGATAAACCTGAGTTAAAATTTGCTACAACAGCGTATATAGAAAAACAATCAACGCAAAGAGCTACGCGGTGTACATTAAGTCCCTCTAAATCATAACTTGAAAAATGTTAGAGACAGAGCATCGTGGTTTGATGCAAAACCCTTGGCAACTCCCAAAACCTTTTTTCTGTTACTTCAGCATTTCCATATGGGGCCTGCTCGTCGCTCTTAGGACATCATCAACAGTTCTGATTGCTTCACTGATTCATGCACGAAGGACAGCAATGTCATTGATTGGCGTTCTCTACACGCGACTTCTCTACACGCGACCCTTGATGTAACCCTACGAAAAGGAATCTAATGACGTGACATCGGGAGAGTGCAGGGGCCATGGGTTGGAACCACCCATCCATCTCTCAGTTAATGTCATTCTGCACATCCATCACGTTGAAGACTCCAATGTGTCCGCCCCTGGTAGCTGAGTGGTCAGCACGACGGACTGCCACACCTAACGGCCCGGGTTCGATTCCCAGCTGAGTCGGAGATTTTCTCCGCTTAGGCACTGGGTGTTCTGTTGTCCTTATCATCATTTCATCCCCATCGACACGCAAGTCGCCGAAGTGGCGTCAACTCGAAAGACTTGCACCAGGCGAACGGTCTACCCGACGGGAGGCGCTAGTCACATGGCATTTCCAGACTCCAATGTGGGCGTGCACACTGTCGCACTGGAAGATGATGGACGGCTTCAGTTCTTAGATCTTAGGTAGCAGGAACTGCTCTAGCGTGTCCCGTAAATATTTCTCGTTATACTTGTCTGTGCGTAGAAAAATGGGCCTATCCCCTTACCGTGCATTGACATAACGAAACATTATACTTAAGACTATCACGGATGTCTTAACGTGTATTGCATGGATTTTAGGAGCACCGAATCCTAATGTTGTGGTGATTCTCATGTCCAGATATGTGAAACGTTCTTTCATCTGGAAACGCATTTTTTTCAAGCAGTCGTTTTCAGCATCTATAGAGAACAGAATGAAAATCACAAATGCATTCCGCAGAGGGGATGGCAGTTCGGCTGCAATGCTTGGAAAATATGCAGTTGGTACGCAAAAAGTTGAAACCGTTTACGTAACACTTTATGGACAGTTGATCTTGCTTCCCGCAATTTGCGTGATGAACGACGGATTGACTTCTGGCGGCTGCATTGAAATGAATCTTGCACTCGGTGAACAACTGTTTGAGACACAGAGGGAACATCCATTTCGAGGAAGGGCTTTGGCACTGCCTTTTTCTTTAAATATGCTTGCTTTTGCCGGTGGGGCTCTTCCTTATATTCGTCGATAATTCAGCAAAAGTGTTTCACGAATTGGAATTCTGCATACCAGATGACACATTGCACCTTTTCCTCACCTGTCGCCATTTTGATGCACTGCAAATCAAATCTCCAACAAAGGACAAGGAAAAAAAACTTTGAGAGCTGCTAAACGCTTTACAACAAATCACGATTCTCAATCTCTAATAATTTCCAAGTTAAGATTATCAGAAACGATAAATGGACTTTATGGACACCTATCAAAGGATAAAGTCGAATATTAACTCTTGAATAGAATGGGCAGCCTACTTAGCACACAGTATGGGTTACGGACAAACTAAGAAAGAGAAAAGTTTTGTGGAATAGTAGTAATGAAGATGCGAGACTACTAGACACCAAATTTGGAGAATGCAGTTATAGAACAGTTGAATAAATTCGGCCATATAAGGAAAATCAATACCAAAGGTAAACGAAGTAAGGGACCAAATGGTCAAGTACAGAAGAAACTTTGCATGGTGGCTTAATTCTATGAAATGCAAATAATTTTAATTTTTGCTTTAGTAGCTGTCTGTCCGTTTACGAAGTCTCGTAACGGTTGGCCCTGACTAGTATTATTACGCTATCTGACTGCATAGAACAACAACAAGGAATGAAATGGAAATTTTCATTAACACAATTAATTAATTAATTAATTAAGTCCCCAGCAACTATAAAACCTACGAAACCAAAGCACAAGTATCACTGTTCTGTGTGTGGGAGTGTGACTCAACGTACACATCTGGCACGGTTCTTCTTCAAAAGACAAGAATTTCAAATACCATTTATACTGAATTAATTAAAGAAAATACAAATACCATAATTACTCAAGAGAACCACAATTACACTCTAATCCAAGAACACAAGCCAGATGCTTTGTTGACTGAACCTGTAATGACACATTATTTAAAACATGGAAATAATGAAAAATAAATCAAGTTTCGTTACCTTCATATATTGACCAAAATCACTCTCATAATTACAATATATCTCCACACCGCCTCGCTATTACCACATCTGAACAAGAACCTTTCAGTATCACATCTCAGCAAGCACTCCCTACTAGCACATCTGAACACCAACTGACTACTACGAGCTCTCCCCAAGCAGTGACCTCTAGCACATCTCAATAATGACTGCCCGTGGAGGCGGCGGAACAATGCTCTCTAGCGATCTCTGGCGCTGTGGCTCAGTGTAGCCACCTTTCATATGCCCTTCCTCCACGGCTAGAATTTGATGGTATTTTTGCCAGCATTGGTGGTGAAAATACCACCAAATTCGTCAAAAAAATACAGACAAAAATAAAAGATAATATTAATACGTAAACATCATATAACTAAATAAAATTTTGGCTTTGCACTGACCTTTCAATAACCTATTATATAGAATACAGTAAGCAATACAAATTCTGTCATACATGTGACTTTACATAACAGTTTACACAAGTATTATGTGGTTAAACAGTTCAATCAATAGCGTCAGCAATGACGAATATGTGCAGGTAAGAGTCTCTTAACTTTTCACAAACAGTAATACACAAAAATCAGTTTATACAAATATTCACATAAACGCTTTCCATAGCCCAAGAATAAGAAGTTGACAGTTCCAGCAGTAGCACCCAGCAATGGTCAACAGGTGCAAATACCAATAAGTAACATTTTTTCAATAGAAGCAGTCCATCAGTGGCACCCAGTAATGTTGATCAGGTGCACACAGCAACAGGTGACTCCATTTCAGTAGAAGCAATCCATCAGTGGCACCCAGCAATGTTGAGCAGGTGCAGACATCAACAGGCGACATCTTTTCAGTAGAAGCAGTTCCATTAGTGGCACCAGCAATGTTGAACAGGTGCAGACACCCACAAGTAACATCTTTTCAGTAGAAGCAGTCCATCAGTGGCACCCAGTAATGGTGACCAGGTGCTGACCGCAGTCCATAAAATTCACTATCACTAATCACGCTGTTCATCAGCAGAAATTAAACATGTCCTAGTGGCACCAATCATGTAGAAAAAGTGCAAATCACAGTCCATAATATTCACTATCACTAATTAGACAGTTCATCATACAAATAATAATAAACACACAAATGATATCAGATAATTGTCATATTAACTATTACAATACACAAATAGCAGTAAACCTATAATATTTATGGGTGTCAGTGCAAGCCACAACAAACAAGTAAAATAATATTTAGGAGATAGGTTGGGATCCCTTCTCTGGGATTATAAAAGGAAAACACACAAAACACACTCACTCATCTTTCATCCACATTTAGTGCTACTGTGTAGTTGAATAGTGTTAACTGTGTAAATGCAATTCTGTCAAAATTTTATGTTCATCATGTGTATCAAGTAGTAGTGGCAGCAATGTATAGCAGTCAATAATAGTTAGTCAACGTCATAGTCATCATGTCAAGACCAATGTTTGCCAAGCCAGATAAAATGTACAGTTGCTGAACAACTGTCAGTGAGCCAAGATATGCAATTACTTCCTCTCTCCAAAAAAAAGTATATAGTGCTTAGTGATTTAACAAAGTGTGTGTGTAGACAATCTTCTTTCTACTTGAGTGTTCTAGTCTGCCATCTTCATCCTCCTTGTTCCATATAGACCAACAAAAAAATATGCTCCTCACTTACTTTACCTCTTATCCACCAAAACTCCAATAATCATCAGCATCACATAATCTCAATACTTCACTAATACCTCTTCAATACGTCGATACATATAAACGTTATCATCAATATCATTTACCTTACCTCTTGTCCACGAAAACTCCAATAATTATCAACTTCACATAATCTCAATAATATCTCTTCAATACGTCAAAACATATAAACCTTAGCACCAATATCGTTTCACTTCCATAACAACTCTTTCCTCTAGTCAGTCTCCTCGAACAAGTACAGATAAAATCCTAATGCAAACCTCAATTCATCATCTCATACAATCCGAAGACACAATGTCAACACACAACCTCTCGTGTAATCCATCTGATCCAAATCTGCTACTCATTATAAATTATAAGATACATTTTGGTTCCTTGTCCATCATTAAATAAAAGAAATGCATACATGACCTCTAACAGCCTTTAGTTCGAATAACTCTCAGTAATTAAGTACGATTACGGAGTGTGAATGATCACAATATTTCACAGTGTGTACATCCCTTCAAGAATCATGGCAGAAGCAAACATGTGGAGTATTTTTTTGTGTCAAGTGTCACTTCCTATTTCAATTGCTCACGAAAAATGCAGTGTAATACTGTCAATGGTCTAAACCTAGTTTTGGTATGTCATGTCGTTAGCTTCCTTCCTATTAGCATAAATTTATACAGCTTCCATAAAACCTCAGCTCATGTGACTTCTATGACTTTCTTGTACTAATGTCGTTCGTAGAATTACTGCAGTTCATTTTCTTATCTTAAAAATATAAGGCACTGAGCGTAAGCAAAACAAGCAATAGCGAGTAAATATACCAGTAGAGAACAGAATGTCAACAAGTGGATGCAGCACAATTCTTACAACGAGGCTCGGCCAAGCGAACAATCTATAATTAATACAATAGTGTGACCTAAACTCTATGTACGTACACAGTATATCAGCATTTCTATATTCTAAATTGAAGAGTAGTTATGACAACAAAACAGAAACGTGTAAATATGCAATCCATACGCACAGCAGCAAACATGCCTTACACAATAAACAGGTCATTAGCATCACATCGACATAAGCAAATAAATGTTCATATGTAATCTTAATAAGTACCCATGAAGGCGCAAGCAGATAAATCACAAAGTATAACTTACATATCTAACCACATCAGCACAATTAATCAGGTGACAATTATAATTTAAATAAATAAGCACAGCAGGCACATAATTAAAAAATATGACATCAGTGAAAAATCATAGCAGCCAAGCGATGCATAATATATACAAATAACAACCCTGTTCATTAGTCAATCATTTTAGAAATGAGTTAATGTGCGCAAGCACGTCGCTTCACTAGTAAATTCATAGAACATGAAATTAGCACAAAGTATGAATCACGTAATCGCAAGCAGCAAATTACGTCTAAAGTACGTACCTAAGTGGAATTATGTTACCTGAAAAATAAACTCAATTAATAGTTACCCTTTTTAGTTTATTACTTTTTTCTTCGAAATTACATTCTTCCTGAAATTTTCTCCATAGCAAGTCGTCTTAACGTCGGACACACACAGAATTTACCTGAAGGTCTTAAATATTTTACACACCGTATCCTGAAAAATACTGAACGTTAATAACATAATTTATGAAGTCCTTATAGCTTTATACAGAATTTATTCGGAGAAATTAAACTGTGTATTTATTTACGTCTGTCAGTGCATTCGCACTGAGCGCTCGATCAGCTGTAGGCGCGTGACGTAGGAAGTGATTGTTTGCGGTCAACGACTGCCTTGTGCGGCGCGCAGACTGACTGTTGCTTTGAGTACGCGCCGCCGCCAAAACACAGCGCGGTATCCTTGTACTCTCCGCATGTTTACATGTAGCTGTTAGTTTCTCTAAAGTATGTCATTCCACAAAAATGTTTCAAAATTATATCATTCCACAAAAATTTTAACGTTCGATATATGATGTATTCCTTTAGAGCGTCGAGATTTAAGAGTTTCTACTTCAACAGTGTTATCATGAATAATTTTGCGAACTCTATATGGACCGTTATAAAGCAGAAAAAATTTGCGACACAAGCCTTTTCCTTTGTGAGATAAACGATGGGACTTAATTAATACCTTTTGACCAACTGACAAGATTTTTAAACGACCAGGACGTTTAGCTGATTTCTCTCTTCTCGCAGCCGCAGACGCAATATTTCGTAGGGCCAGGTTCACAACTTCAGAATGCCGCAGTTTTCGGGAAGGCGGAAAAGGAACGATTTCAGAAATGCGATTTGTCGGTGCTTTATTTTTTAATATCAGTGTAGGCGGTAAAGAAGTTGAATCATTAGGGAGTTCATTCAGAATATTTTGAAAAATATGAAGATACTGATCCCACGTTCTGTGATTCTGATGACAATAAAGACGACACAATTTATTGATTTCCTTCATCCATCTCTCTGAAGCATTAGATTGAGGGTGAAAAAGTGAAATGAAAATTGGTTTAATCTTCCGACGCCGTAGAGTACGAAGCCAAATTTTAGAGCGAAACTGTGATCCATTATCTGATATAACCTTATCAACATGACCAACTTCTTTAAGAAAATGTTTGATGAAAGCATTAGATACTGAACGAGCTGTTGCTTTGCGTAACGGTGTAAAACACACATATTTTGATGTCAGTTCCACTGCTACGAAAATGTACGCAAAACCATTAGTAGAACGAACCACTGGACCGAACAAATCGACTGCAGCCATCTCCTTTAATTTCGCTGGAATGATAGGAAACAACGGTGCTCTGTGAGAAACTGTTGGCGGCTTAGCCTTTTGACATAATTTGCATTTGGCAAGAACAGATCGAATACGTTTTTCCATATTACTGAAGTAGCAATTTTCTCGTAATTTATGAAAGCATTTTCTGGGACCAAAGTGCGCATAACTGATATGTGTGTACCAAATCAATTTATTGACCCACTCATCAGGAATACAAACTAACCAAACAGAGTTGTCGACCGATTTTCGTTTGAAAAGAATGTCATTGCGAACTAAATAATGCTGTCTAATCGCTACGCTTTCCTTTCTCCTCCACTTCTCCTTAATGTCCTTCCAGATTGGATCCTTATTTTGCTCCTTAGCGATGTCCTGGAGCGAAGACGAAATAAAGTTCTCAAACGCAACACCTTGAATATACATCAAACAATAATGGTTTTCTTTGCAGTCCTCTTCAGCACATTGTTTCAAACCCATAGGTGCACGTGATAAAGCATCAGCAACAATATTTGAAGATCCCTGTATGTAAACAATACGAAAATCAAATTCCTGTAGGTACAACGCCCATCGTGACAATCTGCCATGAGTTAATTTTGTCGACATAAGAAATTCCAGAGCTCGATGATCGGTGTAAACCTTAGTATGTCTGCCAAACAAAAATGTGCGAAATTTTGTGAAAGCCCAAACAACAGCCAAAGCTTCAAGTTCCGTAATCGAATAATTCTTTTCGGATTTAGAGAGAACACGACTTCCAAATGCAATAGTCTTCTGTACTACAACGCCGTTTTCTTCTATCTCTTGAAATAAATGTGCACCTAGGCCTTTGTATGATGAGTCCGTCGCCAAACAAAAATCTTTAGATAAATCCGGATGTGAAAGAAGTGGGGCAGCAACTAAAGCATCACGAAGTTGTTCAAATTCTGACTGAGCTTCCTCATCCCAACACCAATTAGAATTTTTTCCAGATAATTCACATAAACGAGGTGTGGCCAAATTGTCCAATCTAACAAAGCGTCTAAGAAAATTACAGACACCAAGGAAACTACGAACATCACGTTTTGTGGAAGGAACAGCATAATTACGAATAGCGTCTAATTTTTCTGGATCAGGAAGAATACCTTCTGTAGAAATAAGGTGACCGAGAAATTTCACCTGAGAACGACCAAATTCAGATTTTTCTAAGTTCACTCTAATGCCAACTCGTGCAAAAATACTTAATAATGAATCCAAAATTTTGTTGTGCTCACTCCAAGAACGTTTAGCAATAAGAATGTCCTCAACATATGAAGTAATATTGTCACGAAGATAAACAGGTAAAATTTCGTTTAAACTACGAATGAATGCTGCAGAAAATATAGTAAGTCCAAACGGTAATTTCCGAAGTCACTTTTGGGTAAAATCGTCATATCCGGTTAATCTTTACCTACTGTCTACATAGATGGATAGTAGAAGAATTGTTTTTTATAGATGCAAAGAATAGTGAAAGAGTAGGCAGCGGTGCAGAAAACTAAAAGGGAAATAGCACCACTACAGCTCGGGGCCCTGTGATCGCTACGGCACATATTCACTTAGTATAGTGAATCCCCTGAGGACTTTAATAGCTGCACATAAATTTCATTTTGTGACTCAGTGGCAAATCTGGCGGAAGTGCGCACGTAAATCGATCCAACCATGAACATGGACGTATGTCATTCCTAGAATTGTAAAAGATCTTAAATTTCCGAACAGTCAAAAAGTGTTTATAGTCAAAGTTTTCGCCTCGTGGCGACAAAGACCTACCGCGTCTGTCCCAGTTTGAATGTCGATTATTGTCAAGTTCGCGCGCCTGGCGCTCTCTTGTTGCGTCCCGTAAATGAAACAAATTATCTTCTTCAAAGCCCTCTGCTATCTGTGATTCTAAATTTCTTCTGCTGTCTTTTCCTACGATTTCACCTTCGATTTGTTTGACTTGCTTTCGTAATGCCTCTACTTCCCTTTTAACGCGTTCATTAAACTTTCCCTGATTTTCAACATGCTTATTTATGTTCTGGTACTCTTCGGTTTCTGCAAATGGTAATGGAGCTGTATCATCTGAATCTCTATCCCCATTTAAACTAAGATTTGTCAATTTATCTGAAATCTCCTCAACTCTTTCCGATAAGTCACCTAATTGCTCTTTCTGTTTATTTACGTCTTCCGTAAGTGTCGCAACTCGGGTTTCAGTATTGTCACATTTAGTAGTTAACTGTTCACACTGTTGCGTTAAGTTATTTATTCTGTCATTTGGTACGGATTCCTCGATTCTCTCAAATATCTCTTCCTTATCGTGTGCACGTTGTAAATTTAACTCTGAAAATTTTTGTACTATCACGCGATCTCTTTCTTCCTGTTCTCTATCCTGTTCCCTTTGTCTAATCTCTACTGCAACTAATCTACTATTGTGAGTATTCAAAATTGGTTGTACTTCTTCTCTGATTTCTCTCTTTAATTCATCTTTCATATTTTTAAAACAAGTCCCTATTCGTGAATCTAACCGTGTTTCCATTGTTTCCATCTGTGTTTTTAATTCAGATCTAAACTGTGTTTCCATTGTTCCCATATCATTTTTTAATTCAGATCCCAAAGTTCCCATCCGTGTTTCCATTCGTGTTTCCATTGTTCCCATCTGTGTTTTTAATTCAGATCCCAAATTTAATATTATACCCATCAACTGCTCCATTTGATCTGGTTCGAAATTCTTTTCGCCCCTATCATTTCTCGCAAAACCAGTTTCCTTCGTCATAGCTGTATAGCCATCTGTGTTCGATACTATTCCAGAATCTTCTGTCGTTAGTCTCGAATTCTGAAAATTTTCTAATTGTGAAAAGTTTTGAATTGGTTCCGGACTATTTTCCCGACTTATTACATTGTTTTCCACTTCATTATTCAACATACTGTTCTCTTGTGTTGGCGAGTTCGCCATGTCAACAATTTCATCATTCTCACTATTCATCATTTTTGCCTTTTTCATTGATCGCGTAATCATTTACAAAACAAACAAAACTCGTCACTGTACGAAAATTACACACAATGACTCTTTATCATCAACAATACCATTCACTCGAAATGTTTCCCTCAAACACGATTAACGAACAATTGAAATAATTGCACTAAATCGTCAAACGCGTATACAAGACAACAAATCAAATTCAGAGAAAAAATACCATTATAAGAATGACAATTACCAAATCTACACATGCAAAACAGACTATAATTACTAAACTACAAGTTACTACAACAATGCTACTGTCTACTATTTTTTACAATCAGAAGATTCCAAGGGACGATCCGAAGCAGTGGTCGCCACGTACATGGGGGCTTAATTAAATGAAATGCAAATAATTTTAATTTTTGCTTTAGTAGCTGTTTGTCCGTTTACGAAGTCTCGTAACGGTTGGCCCTGACTAGTATTATTACGCTATCTGACTGCATAGAACAACAACAAGGAATGAAATGGAAATTTTCATTAACACAATTAATTAATTAATTAATTAAGTCCCCAGCAACTATAAAACCTACGAAACCAAAGCACAAGTATCACTGTTCTGTGTGTGGGAGTGTGACTCAACGTACACATCTGGCACGGTTCTTCTTCAAAAGACAAGAATTTCAAATACCATTTATACTGAATTAATTAAAGAAAATACAAATACCATAATTACTCAAGAGAACCACAATTACACTCTAATCCAAGAACACAAGCCAGATGCTTTGTTGACTGAACCTGTAATGACACATTATTTAAAACATGGAAATAATGAAAAATAAATCAAGTTTCGTTACCTTCATATATTGACCAAAATCACTCTCATAATTACAATATATCTCCACACCGCCTCGCTATTACCACATCTGAACAAGAACCTTTCAGTATCACATCTCAGCAAGCACTCCCTACTAGCACATCTGAACACCAACTGACTACTACGAGCTCTCCCCAAGCAGTGACCTCTAGCACATCTCAATAATGACTGCCCGTGGAGGCGGCGGAACAATGCTCTCTAGCGATCTCTGGCGCTGTGGCTCAGTGTAGCCACCTTTCAACTTCTTCAGATAAATGGCTCAACTTGTACCCAAAAATGCTAGGCATTTGATATAAAAGTTTTTAATTTTACATTTGAAGCACAACATCGTTTGTAAGTGGAACGTGGACTATGGGAAAATCGGAGAAGTGAGTGGAACAGTATCACCTGTCGTTCTTCAAAATGATGAAACTAAGTAAAGAGATGAATTACAAAATGAAGGAATACGAGAAAGAATAGTTGAGGAAAGAAATGTGTGAAAAAAATCCACATTTAAAGAGGACTGACTAATGGAACATAATTATGATTAGGTAATCAGAAATAGTTAGTTTGGGATTGAAAAAAGTAGTAGTGATGAACTGTGGTACAGGCAAACACTGCAGTATGTCTCACAGGTTGTCGATAATTTTAGCTGTAACCCATATTTGGAGATAAAGAGATTAGCAGCAGGGAGGAAGAGACGGAGACAGCATCCAACGAGCAGCCGATTGGTTAATTAGAAAAAAATGTAATGCGGTGATAAAGCCTGTAGGTTAGTTTAAACTTTGCAATATCAACTACGTCATGTACATCTCAGCCAAAGAAAGAAAGATTCATGTTATCCTAAATGCTTCTGGTCATTTGTGCAATGACACTAAATACCTAATTCTATACATATGTTATAAAGGCAAAAGTTGATGGGTGAGTGTGTGTGTAAGCCAGTATGTCTGTTACTCTTTCACGCTGGAACGACTGGGCGGATCTGGATGAAATTTGATAGCTTATCCATGAATTAATACATAAGCTACTTTATATATCCCTACTTATCAAAGTGATTAGGGGGGAAAACAAGTGTAGCCCACGAGGCGCGAATACCCATACTGTATTTATCCAGTATTTGAGAATGAAACTACTTGTGACTTGCAACAATCTTTCCACGCAATTTCAAACCCTTATGAAACTTTTTCGAGCTGACAAATACAACAAAATGATGAAAGTAAAAATTATTGTCGCTTCCTACATTTTCGCTCTTCATGCAGTAAAACTGCCTCATTAAGCAAGACATTTTAATTTATTACTTGCTTACTACTAACTTCATTCGCGACACATTTGCCAGATAGTATTCACATATTCCACTGGACGTACTTTTCGCTTAAAATGTGTCATTATACGACACATACACATGACGTCAAAAACCGATATGCTTGAAAAACTGCCTCAACATGCATGACGTTTTAATTTATTGCTTCTTTACTACTAACTCTGTTCACAACACATTTGGCAGACAGTAGCCACATATACCACTGCACCTTCAAAATTATATCATTGTAAGACACCTAGTTCAGGGGTGACGACGTGATAAACATTGAGCTGCGTGAAAATGAAACTGCAGGATGAAATTCGCTGGAGATATGGGTGAAGTATGTATATAAATGCGTGCGAAATATGTTAAATGCAAGTAAAATATATTTGATGTGCGAGTGCGCTGGAAAGCCATCGGTAAAAAGTTCATCCTCATTCCCCACAACGATTTCAACCAAATGTGGTACACATATTAGTTACGATCTGTAAAGAAATCCGGTGGGGTTAAGAACCACCAGTCCCCCATTGGGATGGGTTTGATAAAGTGGTGAGGGAAGGGGGGGGAGATTGATACAGATAGGGGAGGAGTTGGACAGAGAGAGGAGGAGGAGAAGGAGTAGGAGGGGGGAGGAGGAGGAGGAGGAGGAGGAGGAGGAGAAGTTAGGCAGAGAACTGTGTGTTAATTCCTAAGGGTCCAATCTGCTGAGGTCATCGGTCCCTAGACTTCGTAAACTATCTTAAACTGACGCTAAAAACAATATATATATATACACGCCCGAGGGAGGACTTGAACCTCCGGCGGGAGGGGCCGCGCAATCCGTCACACGGCGCCTCAAACCGCGCGGCCACTCCGAGCGGCAAGCACAGAGAGAAGGGGAGGAGTAATTGGACAGAGAGAAGGGACAGGAGGAGATGGATATAGAGAGGGGTGGAGGAGACGAACAGGTAGGGGGAAGGAGAAGATTGACAAAGAGAGGAGGAAGGAGAAGATGGGCTAATAGAAGATTGGGAAAATACATAACTGAACATTTTTCTTGTCAGAAAAAAGTGTTTAACAGCAGGTAATACTGCGTGGCGTAGCTAGTACATAATAAAAAGCTTTTACAAGCAGCACAAACATGTTCTCCTTGATTACTTCCATTTTGCCGAAGGGTTTT
Source organism: Schistocerca nitens (assembly GCF_023898315.1). Classification (NCBI taxonomy): domain Eukaryota; kingdom Metazoa; phylum Arthropoda; class Insecta; order Orthoptera; family Acrididae; genus Schistocerca; species Schistocerca nitens. Next base: position 739,469,470 of record NC_064615.1, read on the forward strand.
TATGTGCATACAACCACCGAAGCACGTCTTTCCTCTGTACATTTTGTGACCACGGCTTATTAAACCCATTGTTCCATAATATTCAGACCTGTATGCTCCCTCCCTTCCTTGGAACTGTAGTTCGTACACTCTTCTTGAGAACTGAAGGTATTACGCCTGTCCAGAATGAAATATCCGGTTCGACTGCCCTCGCCTGGCGCTTGTTCAGCAGCCGCACGGAGATTAGCACCTGTCTTTCCTGGTGTTGTCGCTCTTTTAATGGGACGAGGGTGATGGTGCTGTAGGCTGATAACTCTCTGACTGGGCTCTGTGTGGGCCGGTTGGCTTGCGTGCCTGCGGGCCGTGGCACGCGACTACACGCAGCTCATTAAACGCAGCCGCCGGCCGTGGCGCGGTGGCTCCGTAGAGGCCGCCTGCTTATCGGTGGACTGGCTGCCTCTGCAACGTATGCTCCTGGGACAGTAGTAATAGTCATTGAATACGTGGACAAAATGCTGACAAACTCCTTTCTTGCTCAATAGCTGTGATCTGTTCTTGACTGTGAGAAGTTAACTCGCGTGAGCTCTCTTGTTTCTGAGGCTGCTACGAAGGAGCAGGCATATCCTCATTACATCCGACAGGCTAAGTGTACTATTGGCTCTCAGCACGCCAACGACACGGAGAGACAGCACCGTTCTTCTTGTGAATGCAGTGCAGAAGGTAGATGAACTACGCCAGTGTAGATCTTCTGTGAATATACTGTAGATTAAGTCGCACCGGGACCCTCCCTCCCACCCCTCCCCGTTATCAAAACATTGCCCCAACTCTTCACAAAGGGCGCAGCGCACAACGGACGCTTGCCTGTTGCCGCTTTCAAATCATCTACGACATCCCCAAATTTATATCGAGCGGCTATAACGCTTGGAGAAATAGCTGCAAGACACAAGACGCCAGGAAGAACGTCATAATCTACAAAACGCTCCCTCCATAAGACTTTGGTTCGTGGGGAGGACGTTCGGTTGACCATACTTAACGCCCACAACAAGTACTTGTTGCATTCAGGGAAAGATGTCTATCATCTCTAAGGCGTAAGCGTCGGAGACTCTTCAGCTCAGTCGTTCCACTCAACATACGAACGTGACGTAAATCACATACTCTTCTCGTGTCAGAGATATCCGGAACAGCAAGTCACTTTGTGCAACAGACTACGCAACTTTAAGCACCAGTTTCCAAGAATAATCACTATCCTCGAGTCAAGAAGCACAGTAACTTGAAAGTTTATAATCTGCACATACTAGAGTAATGGCTTCATGTGTTTTATGTGAAAACTCTTGAAGCTTTTTAAGTGAAACAAACTTTATCAACATGCTATATCTTTTTTTATTATTGCTGCATATTCACTTCTCAACGTATTCGCCCTGGTGACGAACACATCCCTCCCAATGAAAGACCAGTTTGTTGATATCGCCACTGTAGAATATTTACTTCAGAGCTACAACCTCACCTCTGTTTGCACAGCTTCACCATTAAGAAGGTGTTCTCTAAGATCTGAAACAGATGGGGCCAATTCGGCCTGTATGGAGTATAATCGATGACAGTGAACCCAAGGCGTCGGATTGTTGCAGATATCGCAGCGCTCGTGTCTATAGAGCTGTGTATCTTTGTCATACTGAAGGAGAGGAAATTAAGAGATAGGAAATTAAGGAGATAGGATGTGGATAAGTTGAAAGAACTAGAGGTTGTTGAGAGTTGCAGAAGGAGCATTAGGCAACGGTTGACTAGAACAGCGGAAAGAAATATACAGTAGAAGACGAATTGGAAGCTTTAAGAAATGAAATAGTACAGGCAACCAAGGATCAAATACGTAAGCAGACAAGATCTAGTAGAAATCCTTTGTTGGCACAGAAGATACTGAAATTAATTGATGAAAGGAGACAGTATAAAGTAGAAGAAAGGGAATACAAACGTCTAAAACGTGAGACTGACAGAAGGTGCAAAATGGCTAAGCAGGAATGGCTAGAGGACAAGTGGAAGGATTTAGAAGCAAATTTCACAAGGGGAAAGACAGATAGTTTATACAGAAAAAGTAAAGAGGCCTTTGGGGGAAAACAGAAGCTGTGCTATGAATATCAAGAGTTCAGATGGAAAACGAGTGCCAAGCAAAGAAGGGAAAGCTGAAAGGTGGGAGGAGTGTATAGAGGGCCTGTACAAGGGATATGAACTTGGAAGCAATACTATAGAAATTGAACAGGACATAGATGAAGATGTGATGGAGATATGATACTGCGAGAAAAATTTGACAGAGCACTGAAAAACCTAAGTAGAAACAAGGCCACTGGAGTAGACGACATTCCGTCAGATCTGCCAGCCATGGGAGAGCCAGCCATGACAAAACTCTTCCATCTGGTGCGCAAGATGTATGAGACCGGCGAAATACCCTGTAACTTCAAAATAATGTTATAATTCCAATTTTTAAAAAAGACAGTTACTGACAGGTGCGAAAATTTCCGAACCATCAGCTTAATAAGTAATGGTTGCAAAATACTAACACGAATTATCTGCAGAAGAATGTAAAAACTGGTAGAAGCCGACCTCTGGGATCAGTTTGGATTCCGGAGAAATACAGGAACACGCGAGGCAGTACTGACACTATGACTTACCTCAGAGGATATGTTAAGGAAGGGCAAACCTACATTTATAGCATTTGTAAACTTCGAGAAAGCTTTTGACAGTGTTGACTGGAATATTCTTAGAAAATCTGAAGGTAGCAGGGATAAAATACAGGGAGCAAAGACTATTTACAACTTGTACAGAAACTAGATGGAACTTCCTGGCAGATTAAAACTGTGTGCCCGACCGAGACTCGAACTCGGGACCTTTGCCTTTCGCGGGCAAGTGCTCTACCAACTGAGCTACCGAAGCACGAATCACGCCCGGTACTCACAGCTTTACTTCTGCCAGTACCTCGTCTCCTACCTTCCAAACTTTACAGAAGCTCTCCTGCGAAACTTGCAGAACTAGCACTCCTGAAAGAAAGGTTATTGCGGAGACATGGCTTAGCCACAGCCTGGGGGATGTAAAGTTTGGAAGGTAGGAGACGAGGTACTGGCAGAAGTAAAGCTGTGAGTACCGGGCGTGATTCGTGCTTCGGTAGCTCAGTTGGTAGAGCACTTGCCCGCGAAAGGCAAAGGTCCCGAGTTCGAGTCTCGGTCGGGCACACAGTTTTAATCTGCCAGGAAGTTTCATATCAGCGCACACTCCGCTGCAGAGTGAAAATCTCATTCTGGAACTAGATGGAAGTTACAAGAGTCGAGGGGCATGCAAGGGAAGCAGTGGTTGAGAAGGGAGTGAGACGGGGTTGTAGACTGTCCCCAATGTTATTCAGTCTGTACGCTGAGCAAGCAGTAAAAATTTGGAGTAGGAATTAAAGTTCAGGGAAAAGAAATAAAAACGTTGAAGTTTGCCGATGACATTGTAATTCCGTCAGAGATAGCAAAGAAATTGGGAGATCAGTTGAAGAGAATGGACAGTGCTTTGAAAGGAGTATATAAGATTAACGTCAACAAAAGAAAACCAAGAATAATGGAATAAAGTAGAATTAAACAGGCGGTGCTGAGTGAATTAGATTAGGCAACTTGCCACTAAAAGTAGTAGATAAGTTTTGCTATTTGGGCATCAAAATAAATGATGATGGCCGACGTAGAAAGGATATATAAATCGAAAACAGCCTTCACCTTTGGGAAGTCTTTTCTGAATGTATTTGTCTGGAATGTGGCCATGTATGGAAGTGAAACATGTACGATGACTAGTTTAGACAAGAAGAGAATACAGGATTTTGAAATGTGGTGCTACAGAAGAACGCTGAAGATTAGACGGATAGATCATGTAACTAACGAGGAGGTACTGAGCAGAACTGGGGAGACAAGAAATTTGTGGCACAACTTGACCGGTGATTTGTGATTGCGGGTCTAGCGCCCGACCACGTCCCAGATGTCTTCCATTGGGTTCAGATTAAGCGAATTTGGTGGCCAATAAATCAGCCTGAATCCACTGTCATGCTCCCCAAACCACTGTAGCACGAATCCAACGCGTGACACAGTTATCCTGCCGGAGAAGGCAATTTCCGTCGGAGGTCCTGGGTTCAATTCCCGGCGCGATGAGGGATTTTCACCTGCCTCGAGATGACTGGGTGTTTGTGTTGTCCTCATCATTTCATCATCATTTATGAAAGTGGTGAGATTGGACTGAGCAAACGTTGGGAATTTGTATGGGCGCAGATAACCGCAGAGTTGAGCGCCCCACAAACCAATCATCATCATCATCATCATCATCATCATCATCAATATCCGTCGGGAAACACATCAAGATTGAAGGGATGCCGGCCTTCTGTAATAATGATCACATAGTCCACAACTGTCATGGACCCTTCGTTTACTACCACAGGTCCCGTGTAACTCCAGGTGACCGTTCCCATGGCATAATACTATCCTACTGGCCTGCGACAATGCCGTGGTGCATGTTTTGAGCAGCCGTGTATACGGGCACGACTTTCAAACTGGTGTAAGAAGAAACGTGATTCATTCGACAAGGCCACAAATTTCGACTGATCTCCTGTCCAATCTAGATCATTGTAACCGTAATTGACAATGTCGTTGGGTCAACTTGGGAACACGCAGAGGCCGTCAGCTGCATTGCTGCAACAATGTCCGCTGAACGATTCGACCTGAACACTTGCGCCAGCACCAGCAGTGTTCTGTGTCGTCTGCCACAGCTGCCTATATTGCTCCAGAGAGTGAGCAGCCCTCCGAAGTCCACGTTCTGTGATGAGACTTGGATTTTCATCATTTTGTCGCCTACTCGTGGTTTCGAAGTCCATCGACCACTTTCAGTAGGTGCTCAGGACAGTAGTACGTGATCAGTCGATCCGCCTCTGAGATGAAGGTGCTTGGCCATAACACTCTGCTCTTCGTGTCACATTCGCTTACATCAGTGGATTTGCGCCTCATATCGAATGATTCCCCTTCGTCTCTGCGCTGCTCATACATACGATCCTGTTCCATTAATGTGACCACCGCCTATGTTCGACGCAACATGCAATAACCAGCCACAGACGACAGGCGGCAGCACTATCAGTGGACGGTACATTAAGTGCGTCGGGGGGACGCGGAAAACAGTGCAGCCGTTGTCGCAATGCGGAAATGCGACGCTTTATCTGACATCCAAATGAGATTGATGATTGACGATCAGGCCAAGGGTGGAAGCATTTCCGTAACGGCTGAGATTCTTGACCGAGAAACCTAGCACAGCTGGCCTGTCGACACATTCCGGAGCCTCACTGACACTTTTTGTGCACATTTCGCAGCGGTCCGCACTGCAAAAGATTGTTATTCAGGCTTTTGTCAGGTGGTCGTGTTAATGTGACTGGACTGTGTAGTTTCTCTACCTCGTAACTTCACCGTAACGCCACCAGGGAGACACTGTTTTGCGTTGGGCAGCGGTCAAACGTTTGCGCTCATCGCTACAGTGAGAGAGAGATTGAGAGGGTGGGGGGGAAAGGGGGGGGGGAACACGCAGGCACTTGAAACGAACAGGGAGCTAACCAGAGGCAGCGCGGGCTGCGCTGGTTAAAGGACAATGTGGTAAGCAACAGGCGCGTGGCACACCTGGTTTCAAAGGGCAGCTAGCAACTGGTGGGGTAGCCACAGGTGTGTGAGCGCGTGCCGCTATGGCAGGGTCGCGTGTTTGGCACGCGGTAGCCACGTGGTGGCACCTAAAGCCACGTGGCTGACTGCTCGACAATGTTGACTGCAGTGTGTGAATGCTCTTTGTCATCGTACAGACGCGCTCACTTATCTCCTTATCGTTTGTATGCACAGCTTATGTGGCTTTGTGACGAGTACGTAATTGGGTGTATTCTGTAGATTATAGTTAATACATTTTGTACGAGCCAGATGGCATCGTGTTTCTTATTACAGCTAAGACATTACAGGCGGTTCACAAGATACTTTTTTCGATTGATTCAGAATGTAATTACCGTTTACGTAACTTAAGATAAAAGCTAGACATTCTCCAAGAGTGAACGAGGAAACTACGGAAACGTGAATCAGAAATGGCTGATGCCTCTGTGGCTCCTCCTGAATATAAAATCAAAACCCTGGTACTCTGTAGCTTTAAAAACCTTCATCAGTAATCCGAGAGTTATTATAAAGCTGATGGTAGAAGTTACTTTTTGTAGCACAAATCAAAGTTTTTTTTTTCCTATTCTATTCATAGCTGAAGCATGGGACGAATACTGTTTGTGTTATCGTGGGTCCTATTATTAGTCAATACTTCTGTGGGCTCTACGGAACTACCGGCCGGGGTGGCCGAGCGTTTCTAGGCCCTATAGTCTGGAACCGCGCGACCGCTACGGTCGCAGGTTCGAATCCTGCCTCGGGCATGGATGTGTGTAATGTCCTTAGGTTAGTTAGGTTTAAGTAGTTCTAAGTTCTTGGGGACTGATGACCTCAGCAGTTAAGTCCCATACTGCTCAGAGCCATTTGAACCATTTGAATCTTCGGAAGTAGTGCTGAAGAGTGACTGTACGCTCTGCAGAAGAAAAAAAAAAAAATGCGAAATATTTGATCTTTTCTTCTTCGAGAGAGACTGCCAGATATAACAGAAATGCCCTCTTGCCCCTCTTCGTGTACGTGTGATGTCGCCTGTTTACTCCGAACTCATATAGACGCCGCAAACACACAAGCAGCATTCAAATTGTGAGCAGTCTCTTTCACAGATAGACTGAAATTTGCCATTGTGTCAGTAGCATACATTCTGTTGAGTCTACGTGGTAATTTTCCTATGAGTCATCCGCATGCTCCCGAGTATGTGTGTGTCACGACTGTCTCCAGCTAAGACTCATTATTCCTACAGGAAAATGCTGCAAAAATTTTACGTCCCCTAAAAGCCGAAACTAAACATTTGTGCACGTCAAGAGCAGTTGCCACTCATTACACTATGATAATATTTTGTGCAGGTATATCCTCGTCCATATCCACATCATTTGCGAAACTTTTGCAGCAAATCATCAAATTTTGTGGCTTATAATTTTATTTGAATTCAGTGAAATGAAAGCGAAGTCATTTGTAAGAACGAAGAGGTGGGACGGAAATTGACAGATGTGACGTACATCTGCCGACAAACAAGTGACTACAGTTTCAGAAAATATGGCTGATTTATTCAAGAGAAGGAGCTTCACAAATTGAGCACTTAGTAACGCTTGGTCCACCTCTGGCCCTCACGTAAGCAGTTGTTGGGCTTGGCATTCGTAGTTGGATTGTTAGATGTTCTCCTGAGGGATACCATGTCAAATTCTGTCGAATTGGAGCGTCATATCGTCAAAATACCATGCTGGTTGGAGGACCCTGCCCATAATGCTCCAAACGTGTTCAACTGGGAGCGATCCGGCGACTTTGCTGGCCAACGTATGGTTTGACAAGCACGAAGCCAAGCAGTAGAATCTACCGCCATGTGCCGGTGGGCATTATGTTCCTGAAATGTAAGCCCTGGATGGCTTGGCAACAAAACTGCGTAGAATGTCGTCGACGTACTGTTATGCTGTAAGGGTGCCGCGGATGAGAACCAAAGATATCTTGCTATGAAAAGAAATTACACTCCAGACGATCACTCATGTTTATCGGGTTGTATGGAGGACGACAGTCAGGATAGTTTCCTACCGCATGAATGGAGTAAAATTGTCTTCGTTGTTGAATCCCACTTCTAAATTAGCTCCAATAACCAGCGAAGGCATGTCTCCAGACGGCCTGGACATCGCTAGGATACCATTTTGTCTGTCGCCCGCCGGGCCCCGACAACCGGGAATGATTGTCTGGGATGCCTTTTCTTTAATAGCAGGAACCCTTTGTTTGTCATCAGCGGCACCCTTACAACACCGCGGTACGTCGACTGTATTCTACGCACCTTTTTGTTGCCCTCCATGGCAAGCCATCCTGGGCTTACATTTCAGCAAGATAATGGCCGTCTGCCACGGAGCTTCCTTCTTGCCGAACCATATCTTGGATAGCAAGGTCGCTGGATGGCTCTCCATTTGAGTACTTTGGAACATAATGGAGAGGGCCCTCCAACTAGCTCGAGATTTTGACGATATAACACGCCAATTGGACAGAATCTGGCACTATATACCTCAGCAGGACAGCCAACAACTCTATCAACCAGTGTTAAGCCGAATAACTGTTTGCATAGTGGCTAGAGCTGGACCAACGCGTTAATGACTAGCTCAGTTTGTGAAGCTCATTCTCGTGGATAATTATCCAGTTTTTCTGAAACTGCAATCATTTGTTTGTCAATACATCTACATACATCTGCCGATTTCCCTCTCATTCGAATAATTCTTTGGTGGAGTGTCCTTTTTTTTTGTCTTATAATGTACGGACCCCGACAGTGGCATGGCAGTACTTTCGTCCGTCCTTTGAAATTACACATCCAGCCAGTTATGCGAGAACATACAATTTAACTTTGACCCCGAACCACGACGCAACACGGAACTTTCCACGTATACCAGTCCTTGCTGGAGATGAGAGAAGCGACAAGTGTCAGAAAATTCTAGTGGCCACTCGGCATGAGACGCCAGACTTTCGAGCGGATATTCCGACACTTACTCACTGAGCCACAGAGCTGCAAAGAACCGGTTTATTATTCACACAACATCAAAAAAGTTTGTTTTGCTGGACGCCAGAACTACGTGCCTCTATAAATAAAGATGTAAAAGAACAGTATTTGATAAGTAACAACAAAACTTCATTAATAACTTACAACCTTTTACACAGATTTAGGAGTGCAACGAAACGTGCTCACGGCCGTTACCAGAGTGGGAATTGTTCGATGTTTATAGCGTAACAGGGCTGGCTCTGAGCACTATGGGATTTAACATCTATGGTCATCAGTCCCCTAGAACTTAGAACTACTTAAACCTAACTAACCCAAGGACAGCACACAACACCCAGTCATCACGAGGCAGAGAAAATCCCTGACCCCGCCGGGAATCGAACCCGGGCGCGGGAAGCGAGAACGCTACCGCACGACCACGAGCTGCGGACGCGTAACAGGGAGTTCACTTGTTCAGCTCCTGCCTTTCAGTCGCACTCGCTGCAGAGCTTCGCACCACTACAAGATGTGCTGCATTACCCAGGGTGTGTATGTGGAGTGTGGTAAAGTGACTTGTAGCAGAGGAATGGCGACTCGCTGGCCGGTCCTCTATTCTGTTGTGAGAGACGTTATTTCTCAGAAACACAAAAACTCATTTGAGTTCCCTCCTAGCATGGTTTGCGCACTGGGCTGTCATTTGTCTTGTCAGACCCTATGGTCTTGCAAGATATTATAGTACCATTTACAGTAATTAATTATGCATTTATATTTATTTTTTACGTCCATTAATTATCAATTTTGTTGATTTAAAAAGTTGCACTGGTATTTCTTCGGCAGCATACAAGTTAACGTCCACTTAGGTGGTGTGCAATAGTGTCCCAGGTGTGATCTACTGGGTTCAGATATGGCAAATCTGCTGCTCTTGACATAAATGGGTGGTCACTATAATGCTCCTCAAACAAATGTACCACAAAGCTGGCCTTGTGACATGGACAGTTATCCAGCTGCAAGATGTCATCGCCGTCGAGAAAGTTGCACAGTTGTCATTTTTCATTAGATAGCTACCCGTGGAAATTAAGGTGAATACCCCCTACCACCCCTTCGCCATAGGATAATAGTGACTCCACTGGCCTGCGCCCTTGGCATAGTGCATGTTTCCAGCAGCCATTCGCCTGAATGACGGCATATCCGTGACTACCATCGGCCTGATGTTACTAGAAAAATGATACATCTCTCCAAGTGACCCATCATTGATCGACAGTTTGATCTCGGTGATCTCATGACAAAGACATTGGGTCACCATAAGAACACCTAGAGGTTGTCTGCAGTGGAGCCCCAAGTTCAAGAATTTGCGCTGAAAGGCGTGGTCTGAAACGCTTGTGCTTGCAAAAGCATTGTACTCTGTCACCAGATCAGACACAGATAATCTGCCGCCTGTTCTGCGTTGCAGAACGGGAACGGAGAAACGTCCAACCTCCAAATTCTGTTATGGGGCATGGACAACACCTTGTTGACTACTCGTGGTTTTACTGTCCTTCAACCGTTTTCCGTACATGCTCATAATAATAGCACCTGGACAACCAAGCAGCTTCATCATTTCTGAGACGCTCGTTCCCATACGTCGGGAAGTAACAATCTGCCTTTTGTCAACATTGCTTAAGTCAACGGGATTCCCCTTTTGTCGCCCATATCATCGCTAGAATATTCCCCATTTTGAAATTAATTCGCTGACTGTAAATTCCTTAACATCTCCTGTACTGGATATAGATCTGCTACCTAACAGTGACAAGTTTGCGCCGGACAAGGACTCGAACCTAGATTTCTCACGATTTCTCACTTTTCGCGAGCGGTCGCCCTAACAGATTCGGATAACCGTGAACGCTCCCCAGATTAACCCTAACTTCTATGTCGCACTGCCTACATCCTTCTATCGTAGTCCACTAAATTCATCACTTGACGCTGGCAACATCACTTGGATTCTCGCTACAGGGAGAGGAGAGACCAGTGTTACTATCGTTAGTAACAACGATACGAGGATGTAGGCAGTGTGACGTGAAAGCTTGGGTTGGTCCGGGGAGCGCTCACGGGTAGCGGGAAAAACGGGCTCGAGTCGTCATCCGGCACAAATTTTCATTTTCACTAGCGGGTAGTAATACAGTTAATGTCAAGGAATTCGGAGTCAGTGAATTATTTTCGAAACTTTTATTTTAGTTTCTTGTGTAAATATCCTGCATTATGTACAAAAATATTCGTATTTAGGCGAGAGAGAGAGGTATAAGAAGACAGCACTGTATAGACATGCTTAACAGGTGGTAGGGCTGAATCTGTAGCGCAGTTGCTCAGCGTAGATGGCTGCCATGCGGAGGACCCGGATTCGATTGCCCGTACTGCGAAGGAAGTTTGATGGGAGGGTTGGTACGGGATGCACTCAGCCTCGTGATGCCAATTGGGGAGCTGCTGATCGAGCAGTAGTGGCTCCACGGTCAGGAAAGGAAAACTGCCGGGAGAGCTGTGAGCTGACTACATGCCCGTCCGTACCGTATCCGCAGGGCGTAGGATGACACGGCAGCCGGATGACATTTCTGGGGCATTTGAAGGCCTGGAGAAGGAGTCCGTTAAATAGATGATAGCTACGCCATAAGCAAGAGCTATTCTGGTGATTCTCACTCCACATTACGCATTTAGATGGCAAAGAAATGTTCTGATGGCAGCAATGAGAACAGTATTGCCAAGAAAAGGATTTCAGTGGTAATGTTTTAGTCTGCTGGTCCTAAAGCACACTCGTTGTAAATGAAAATCATCCGTTCAGATATGTTTTCGGAAAAGGCAAAAGAAGATAATGCTGGAGCTGTCTGATAATTTAGCGGGAAGATACGAGGGTGTGCAGATAAGTCAGTCCTCCGAATTTTTATATGAAAGCTCTTACAGCGTTTTAAATAAAACGAACGTTATTAACTTCTACATCTTTATCCTTCCGTGGCTACATATGTGCAACCCTCTGCCGCTAGAGGGTTGCGAATTGTAGCATGTAACATGGCGGTGTGTAACGTAAGTGTATCGGTGCGTGAGAAATGGCATGCTGTAGTCGAGTTTCGAATTCTAAAACTTCCTCCACACACGGAGCACTCTCTCCTTCAGCATGACAATACCAGTCCTTACATGAGCGCAGCGACATCTGCAACTATCTGCCCCCTTGGGGTCAGTGTTATGCATCATTCTCCATGCAATCCCGACTTGGCCTCATCCGATTTTCGGATATTTCCAGAACTGAAAGACATGGAAATGAGCGTTTGGCGTCATTGGCTGGGAGGCCCCTTACGGGGCAGGTCCGGCCGCCTTGGTGCAGGTCTTATTATATTCGACACCACACTGGGCGACCTGCGCGTCGGATTGGGATGAAATGATGATGAAAACAACACAACACCCAGTCCCTGAGCGAAATCCCCGACTCATCCGGGAATCGAACTCGGTCCCTTAGGACGGCAGTCAGTCACGCTCACTACTCAGCTATCGGGGCGGACACTTAAAGAACATCTTCAAGTCTTCACTTTGACACTGATGATGTGGCGCAAGCTGAGGTGAGTTTGTGGCTCTGTCAACAACGTCAGGCAGTCTACAGCGATGGTATCAACAAACTGGTCTCTCGTTGGTGACGTGGGTTCTTCGCTAGGATGACAACGTTGAGAAATAAACATGTAGACGTGAAGAGCAAAGACGTAGAATGTTAATAACATTTGTTTTACTTAAAAACCTTAAAGAGATTGTACATATATTTAGAGGCATTACTTTTCAGCATATTCTCGTACATTGCGTAAGTTGGGTCAATTTTTATAATAGCAGGTCCTCGTATAAATGCCACTTTCATAACATGAAATGTGGCAGCACGATCTGATAACGGGAAATTAATAATTTGTGTAGGTAATTAGTGGTTCTTCTTCGCTTCCTTAAATTGTATCTCTTATATTGACCACATTTATCCAGTGTCACCCTTTCAAGTAATTGAAAGGTGTTATGTTTTCAAGGTGAACAGGAAGTGGTAAACAGAACTCATAAAATACCAACGATCGTTGTGGCGGGATAGATAGCACATTTCTGTTGAAGCTAGAAGCATACAAGTCTAGTTCTTGCAGCTGTCACCTTAAATGAACATGAATTCTTTCTTCTTTTTAATATTTAGCACTAGAATAAGATTCAGAAAGTTATTTCTGTTACAGAGAAATATCAGATGTACAGGGCCACTATAAATCATTCATTCGCATTCATTGTTACCGAGCGAGGTGGCGCAAAGCTTAGCACGACTTGCATTCGGGAGGACGACGGTTCAAACCCGCGTCCGTCCATCCTGGTTTAGGTTCTATGTGATTTCCCTAAATCGCTTCAGGCAAATACCGGGATGGTTTGTAACCTCCCCCTTACTAATCGACCTATCCTACTTGCGATATAAAATGTGACCGTGTATCGAGTGTATACCTAACGGAATTTTTCTAATTGGATAAGGCTATCTTTCCCGAAGAAGTAATACCGATAAGTAGGGGGAAAGTGTACAACCGATCTTCCTGATATAAAAGTCAATTAAAAATAAAAAAGTAATTAAACCAAACAGGGCTACAATTTGGAAAAAATGAAAGTTATTTTGTGCGTTCACTCACGAAAAACACTGGACAGAAAAGGGGTAATACTTATCATGAATCCAAAAGTTACACTAGTGAACGAAAAGGAAATAATTACGGTCGCCAGCCCACTAGGGCGATTTACATACAAAATCGTGTACGAGATGATGGGAAAGAAAAACATTTGTTATTGAACACTGACGTGGCAACTGAAGGTTGTCACGTTTTTTGACACTAATTTTAAGTGAGTATGTAATGATCCCCCCCCATGAACCATGGACCTTGCCGTTGGTGGGGAGGCTTGCGTGCCTCAGCGATACAGATGGCCGTACCGTAGGTGCAACCACAACGGAGGGGTATCTGTTGAGAGGCCAGACAAACGTGTGGTTCCTGAAGAGGGGCAGCATCCTTTTCAGTAGTTGCAAGGGCAACAGTCTGGATGATTGACTGATCTGGCCTTGCAACACTAACAAAAACGGCCTTGCTGTGCTGGTACTGCGAACGGCTGAAAGCAAGGGGAAACTACAGCCGTAATTTTTCCCGAGGGCATGCAGCTTTACTGTATGGTTAAATGATGATGGCGTCCTCTTGGGTAAAATATTCCGGAGGTAAAATAGTCCACCATTCGGATCTCCGGGCGGCGACTACTCAGGAGGACATCGTTATCAGGACAAAGAAAACTGGCGTTCTACGGATCGGAGCGTGAAATGTCAGATCCCTTAATCGGGCAGGTAGGTTAGAAAATTTAAAAAGGGAAATGGATAGGTTAAAGTTAGATATAGTGGGAATTAGTGAAGTTCGGTGGCAGGAGGAACAAGACTTTTGGTCAGGTGATTACAGGGTTATAAATACAAAATCAAATAGGGGTAATGCAGGAGTAGGTTTAATAATGAATAAAAAAATAGCAGTGCGGGTAAGCCACTACAAACAGCATAGTGATCGCATTATTGTGGCCAAGATAGACACGAAGCCCATGCCTACTACAGTAGTACAAGTTTATATGCCAACTAGCTCTGCAGATGAAATGTATGATGAGATAAAAGAAATTCTTCAGGTAGTGAAGGGAGACGAAAATTTAATAGTCATGGGTGACTGGAATTCAAGAGTAGGAAAAGGGAGAGAAGGAAACATAGTGGGTGAATATGGATTGGGGGAGAGAAATGAAAGAGGAAGCCGTCTGGTAGAATTTTGCACAGAGCATAGCTTAATCATAGCTAACACTTGGTTCAAGAATCATAAAAGAAGGTTGTATACATGGAAGAATCCTGGAGATACTAGAAGGTATCAGATAGATTATATAATGGTAAAACAGTGATTTAGGAACCAGGTTTTAAATTGTAAGACATTTCCAGGAGCAGATGTGGACTCTGACCACAATCTATTGGTTATGAACTGTAGATTAAAACTGAAGAAAATGCAAAAAGGTGGGAATTTAAGGAGATGGGACCTGGATAAACTGACGAAACCAGAGGTTGTACAGAGTTTCAGGGAGAGCATAAGGGAACAATTGACAGGAATGGGGGAAAGAAATACAGTAGAAGAAGAATGGGTAGCTCTGAGGGATGAAGTAGTGAAGGCAGCAGAGGATCAAGTAGGTAAAAAGACGAGGGCTAGTAGAAATCCTTGGGTAACAGAAGCGATATTGAATTTAATTGATGAAAGGAGAAAATATAAAAACGCAGTAAATGAAGCAGGCAAAAAGGAATACAAACGTCTCAAAAATGAGAGCGACAGAAAGTGCAAAATGGATAAGCAGGCATGACTGGAGGACAAATGTAAGGATGTAGAGGCTTATCTCACTAGGGGTAAGATAGATACTGCCTACAGGAAAATTAAAGAGACCTTTGGAAAAAACAGAGCCACTTGTATGAATATCAAGAGCTCAGATGGAAACCCAGTTCTAAGCAAAGAAGGGAAAGCAGAAAGGTGGAAGGAGTATATACAGGGTCTATACAAGGGCGATGTACTTGAGGACAATATTGTGGAAATGGGAGAGGATGTAGATGAAGATGAAATGGGAGATACGATACTGCGTGAAGAGTTTGACAGAGCACTGAAAGACCTAAGTCGAAACAAGGCCACGGGAGTAGACAACATTCCATTGGAACTACTGACGGCCTTGGGAGAGCCAGTCCTGACCAAACTCTACCATCTGGTGAGCAAGATGTATGAGACAGGTGAAATACCCTCAGACGTCAAGAAGAATATAATAATTCCAATCCCAAAGAAAGCAGGTGTTGACAGATGTGAAAATTACCGAACTATCAGTTTAATAAGTCACAGCTGCAAAATACTAACGCGAATTCTTTACAGACGAATGGAAAAACTGGGAGAAGCCGACCTCGGCGAAGATCAGTTTGGATTCCGCAGAAATGTTGGAACACGTGAGGCAATACTGACCCTACGACTTATCTTAGAAAATAGATTAAGGAAAGGCAAACCTACATTTCTAGCATTTGTAGACTTAGAGAAAGCTTTTGACAATGTTGACTGGAATACTCTCTTTCAAATTCTGAAGGTGTCAGGGGTAAAATACAGGGAGCGAAAGAGTTGAGGGGCATGAAGGGGAAGCAGTGGTTGGGAAGGGAGTGAGACAGGGTTGTAGCCTGTCCCCAATGTGATTCAATCTGTATATTGAGCAAGCAGTAAAGGAAACAAAAGAAAAATTCGGAGTAGGTATTAAAATCCATGTAGAAGAAATAAAAACTTTGAGGTTCGCCGATGACATTGTAATTCTGTCAGAGACAGCAAAGGACTTGGAAGAGCAATTGAACGGAATTGATAGTGTCTTGAAAGGAGGATATAAGATGAACATCAACAAAAGCAAAACGAGGATAATGGAATGTAGTCGAATTAAGTCGGGTGATGCTGAGGGAATTAGATTAGGAAATGAGACACATAAAGTAGTAAAGGAGTTTTGCTATTTGGGGAGCAAAATAACTGATGATGGTCGAAGTGGAGAGGTATAAAATGTAGAATGGCAATGGAAAGGAAAGCGTTTCTGAAGAAGAGAAATTTGTTAACATCGAGTATAGATTTAGGTGTCAGGAAGTCGTTTCTGAAAGTATTTGTATGGAGTGTAGCCATGTATGGAAGTGAAACATGGACGACAACTAGTTTGGACAAGAAGAGAATAGAAGCTTTTGAAATGTCGTGCTACAGAAGAATGCTGAAGATTGGATGGGTAGATCACATAACTAATGAAGAGGTATTGAATAGAATTGGGGAGAAGAGGAGTTTGTGGCACAACTTGACAAGAAGAAGGGACCGGTTGGTAGGACATGTTCTGAGGCATCAAGGGATCACAAAGTTAGCGTTGGAGGGCAGCGTGGAGGGTAAAAATCGTAGAGGGAGAGCAAGAGATGAATACATTTAGCAGATTCAGAAGGATGTAGGTTGCAGTAAGTACTGAGAGATGAAGAAGCTTGCACAGGATAGAGTAGCATGGATAGCTGCATCAAACCAGTCTCGGGTCTGAAGACAACAACAACAACAACAACATGTAATGATAAAGAAAACTGAGATGTCACTTTTACGTTAAGTTTGTCATTAAATTTTGAAAAAGGCAATCGAGTAATTATTTGAAAATATCCACTCAAACTGTATGTTAGTATTGAACGTCGTTACGTGAACAATGACTTTCAGAGACCTCACCATAATGGCATCAAAGAAATTTAGAGAAAGGCAAGCACTTTTTACTTTTCGGTTACTTAATTTTCAAATTGGATTTTATATTATTGTCTGAACAGCAGAGCCTTTTTTACTAACTTGAACACAATTATATATACTAGAATACGTACCAAACCAGCCATGTGCTCCAAGCTATATGTAAAATAAATAAAACTTCCACACTCTAAATTTGTGCATTTTCTTTAGATTTGGATTTTTTCCAGTGATAGATTCTCAAACTTCTTCCGTTGCATGTAAGGAAAAAAGGGAACAAGGACCCTGCTTGGTAACAATGTCTGAGGGCAATGAGGACACATTCGCCCTGAATTTAACTGATTATTATTTAAATAAAGTCCATTAATCAAATCACATTCAGTCGTGCTACTGGGTTAGCCGTTAATACTTTCTACCAATGAACAGTCTTACTTCAGTGTGCCGACCGCGGTGGCCACGCGGTTTGGGCGCTGCAGTCCGGAACCGCGCGGCTGCTACGGTCGCAGGTTCGAATCCTGCCTCGGGCATGGATGTGTGTGATGTCCTTAGGTTAGTTAGGTTTAAGTAGTTCTAAGTTCTAGGGGACTGATGACCTCAGATGTTAAGTCCCAGAGTGCTCAGAGCCATTTGAACCATTTCAATCTTACTTCAGTGCTGTGCGTGCGACGGAACTCGGAGCCGACGACGAATGTGTGTTGCTGGAACTGTTGCTGTTGTTGAAGACGGTAGTATCTTGCGGGGCCATGGCTAATTACAGGAACGGGCAATCGTAATTAATACAGCCTCTTCCGCCCGTCCACTGTCCTTCCTCCTGCTACTAGTCATCTGGCCGGTACATGATGCCGCCGAAATGGTACTCTCTACTGCGAGAGCGTTAACACACCGCACACTGCAAGCGCTGAAACCCGTCTCCCGCTCTCTCCGCGCGCTCTGCGCAACAACCCCCTATCCAAAGATTTTACAACGCACAAGCACTGCTATTGTGGTTGCTAGTCGATGCAAATAACAATTTCTTTGGCTTTTGCCAGAGCTTAAAAGTTTCACAGTAAAACACAGAAAAATACAATAAAACGTCAACAGACTTCTACCTAAATATACACATACAGTGAAGCAATGTCCTTACTTACTAAAAGAAAGCATTTAAATTACAATTATTTACATACAATTGAAAAAATTATATATCGGTAGCAGGAGCCCTGCATCCTACATTTTCGGTGTTACAGGCCCGTTAAAGGCCGACATCCTTCTCCCATCCTTCCCTAATACTATGGGACTGATGACCTCGCTGTTTGGTCCCCTCCTCTAAATCAAGCAACCAACCAGCATTCAGTGTTCTATATTTTCCTATGTATTACGCGTACAAATATATCTGATGCGTGAGTGTAACTGTAAACTTGCCGAGTTTGCGTTGTGCCCATCAGTCGGGTTACGAGAGCAGTGCCTTGATAAAACGGTGAGAAATCAAGTAACGAGTTTTTATGTGTTGGAATATGCGAAATGTTTATCTGTTACAACGGTGCATCATGCATTCAGAAGGAATTATGGAAAAGAACTGCCATGTAAAGGGAACCTTGTGTGTTGGTATCGACAGTTTAGGTACACTGTCTGTCTGTGTAAACAGAAAAGTGTTGGTCGACCAATTGTGCCAGATGCAACTGTGGTGACGGCGAGAGAAAGTTGCGTCCGCTGTCCATTGTGGACAGCCTGATGCCACAATGTGAGACTGTGCGGCACTGAAACTCCTCATGAAGCTGTGGCGCATGAACTAGGTTCGCCGAAGGTTGATGTTTTCTCTGCAGCGTCACAGACAAAACTGTAAGGGGAGTTTTTCTTCTGTGAGAAGATAGTGACGGGTTCCTCTTACCTTGATACTTAGCAGTTGTGGTTGTTTCCACATCTGACTGCTGATTCCAAGTATTTCATCTTCCAAGTCCGTCACTCCCTCTCTGGAGCGCCAATGTCCTTTGCTAACTACACGACGAAATTCCGCATCGCTAGATTGGCCGTAGTGGTGAAGACGATGCGATTCTATTCCCCTGGTCCCGTATGTTGCCTGACCCAACGCCTTTCAGGCTACATTAAGGACCGTGTTTACGTACCACCACTGCCGAGAACTTCGGAACACACCGCCACTGCCAAGAACACCAGAACAGCTCAGAACGCTTCAATGCTGCTACAGTGATCATTGACAGGCTGTTGCGAGTTAATTTATAGAATAAAAGCTTCATTACCGCTTAGACGTGTGTCATGTGAAAATGCAAACTTGTTGAGTTTACAGTTCTGTTCATGCATCATATTTGTTACTGTAATTCCTTGGGAAACACAGAGCTTTGAAAACGAATGAATCGTTCATAGTAATAGCCTTGTATTTTTAAATGTCTTGCTCACCAACGGTGCAAGTAAAGGCCACAAGTGTCTGAAGAATTATTTTGGAGGGGATTTCCTCGCACTGGCCCCGAGAACGTGCCTTGTGGAGAGTCAGTGTCGCTGCGGCGCGGTCAGTTGAGCCCGTCGCCTCGGCCGTCCTGCGGCCGCGCGCTGCGTAGCGTGTGACGTCGCACGTCCGGCGTCCGCGCGGGACAGGCCACTCTAGTGTCACCGTGACGTCACGCGGGCTATTAATAGACCGCGTGCGCAGCAGCACGGCAGAGCCCTCTACCGGCAGCCGGCCGCAAGTCTGCGGCAGGTCCGTACATGCCGTCCTCAACACAGTGACCGTTACCAAGCAACCACAAACTGAGTTCATACCGTTCGAGCACTAATTCGCTGCCTAGAACGCTTTCACAATCACTGTCATTTTTATTATATGCTTCCATTTCTCACCTTGCGAAAACTCCCATCGCCTTTCCTTGTAAAGCCGCAAGTGTTAAGTTACCCAATATGGTCCATACATCTTCGTTTCTACCTGTGATGTATGACTTAACGTTCGTGTACGGTTTGAGTACCCAGTTGTTTTGGTGTAGCCTTCTGCTCGAAGCGAAGACTGATTTGATACAGCTCTGCTCATTAGTCTGTCCGTGCAAATCATTTCTGCACAGCTGTTGCGACCTACGTCCATTTGAACCTTTTAACTGTAGTTAAGTTTTCGTCTCTCTTTGTAATTTTTATTCTCTATACTTCTCTCCACTACCAAACTGACTATTTCTTGATGCCTGACGTTGTGTCCCATCAACTGATCATTTATTTGACACCCGCACACCAGCACTTATCGCTGGTGGCTCACTTTAGTTCGTTCCATCGTATTACCCATCAGCCAGGTGCAACTAACAGCTGCGAAAACAATTTAGTGTGAACCGTCAACGAGACAGCATTCTGAACAAATGAGATATTACAAATTTATGATTAACCTAGTACAAAGTTTTTTTGTGATCTCTCGCTGTTTTAACAGAATTTACTTTCAAAATAAAAGATTACCATATTGAAATAGTTGCCTAGTGAGTCTGAATACGGCCTCCAACCCACGGCGAGAAACAGGGAAAGCAGTGTCGCCAGATGCGTAAAGTATGAAAACGCGCGACGCCTCACAGCAAGAAACAAAATTCTCAACACCGGCGTGAACGCGTTAAATCACGTTTTAGTATAAATTTCTTTCCTCTCTGTTTAATTCAGTGCCTCTTCGTTACTCGTACGAATAATCCATCTAATCTTCAGCAATCTTTATGTATTTCAAAAGCTTCTATTCTCTTGTCTGAAATGTTTATTACCCATGTTTCACTTTTACACGATGCTATTAAGGCTACATCCTCACAAACACCCCCAAAATAGACTTTCTGACACTTTATTTTATATTGTACGTCAAAATATTCCAGTTTTTCAGAAATGCTTTTCTGTTTCCTATTGCCAGTCTGCATTTTATATTCTCTCTACTTCAGCCATCATCATTTACTTTACTCACGAAATAAAAAGAAATCCATGACTTCAATAGTCTCATTTCCTATTCCAATTTGCTCAGCATCGCCTGATTTGATTCGACTGCGTTACATTACCTTTGTTTTACTTCTGTTGATGTCCGTCTTATAACATGTTCTCAAGACATTATCCGTTTCATTCAGCTGGTCTTCCGCGTTCTTTCCCACTAACGACAGAATTGAAATGTCACAAGGAAACCTTATAGCTTTCAATTGTTCTCCCTGAACTTCAATTCCCTTTCCAAATATCTCGTCATTTTCCTTTAAGGAATGCTCAATGTACAGACTGAATAACATTGGGGACAAACTACAACCCTGTCTGACTCCAATCTCAATTACTATTTTCACCTCACGCCCTTCGAATCTCGCAGCTGCGGTGTGGTTACTGTACAAATCGTACAGAGCGTTTTGCCCCCTGTCTTTCTTTTTAATCGCTACTATCATTAAAATTCCATAGAGCGTTTTTCAGTCAACTTCGTCAAAAGATTTCTCCAAACCAACAAATGCTATGTCCCTCTTGACCCATCCATAAGGATAACTTGATCTACGTCGTGCTGCTTCATCCTCTTTTATATGCAGCTGGTATTTTCGATACACGTTAAGAATCGTGCACCGACTTGGTTGACACATTCCATCCTGATGTTCAGAATGTGTGTGGCGTTGCAGGCCGCCATGCTTTTGCCCCATTACAGAGTATGCTTGTAGGCGCCTTTGAGCCTAATTTCAAACTTATGCGTCGCTCTGGGAGACAATTACGGGGTTTCGAAAAAATGATCCTGTAGTTTTGTTGCGCAGCGTGTATTCGCATGACAGTCGTATGATCCACACAGTACTGTGTAACGAAGAACCACTGTTGATAGGACACGATTCCTAACTCTGTCGAATTCCAATACGTGGTGGTAGACGTTACTCCTCCTTACACGGGACGTAATACAATCTTGCCACAAACAACCAACATTCAAATGGAATTTCTGAATGAGAAAGCAGCCACGTGATCTCTCCTTACATACAGAATGTACAAAGCGTTACTTCTACAAGCTTGTTGCGATTGCACTGAAATGCTAATCATTTGCATATCCCAGCATCCAAACGTGTGATGTGCCTGCTCACAAGGGAACCTCCCCATCGCACCCCCCTCAGATTTAGTTATAAACTGGCACAGTGGATAGGCCTTGAAAAACTGAACACAGATCAATCGAGAAAACAGGAAGAAGTTGTGTGGAACTATGAAAAAATAAGCAAAATATACAAACTGAGTAGTCCATGCATAAGATAGGCAACATCAAGGAGAGTGCAAGCTGAGGAGCGCCGTGGTCCCGTCGTTAGCGTGAGCAGCTGCGGAACGAGAGGTCCTTGGTTCTAGTTTTCCTTCGTGTGAAAAGCTTACTTTCTTTATTTTCGCAAAGCTATGATCTGTCCGTTCATTCATTGACGTCTGTGTTCCCTGTAATAAGTTTAGTGTCTGTGTTTTGCGACCGCACCGCAAAACCGTGCGATTAGTAGACGAAAGGACGTGCCTCTCCAATGGGAACCGAAAACATTTTTTCGCAAGGTCATAGGTCAACCGATTCCTCCACAGGAAAACACGTCTGATATATTCTACACGACACTGGTGACGGCATGTGCGTCACATGACAGGAATATGTTGTCGACCCACCCAACTTGTACACTTGGCGAATGGGTAAAAAGATTCTTCTACCTTGACCGATTTAGGTTTTCTTGTGGATGTGATAATCACTCCCAAAAAAGTGATGAAAACGTAAGAGTTTGTCACATAAACTGAAAATAAAAACTTAAACTCTTCACTCGAGGGAAGACTTGAACCAATGACCTCTCGTTCCGCTCCTCAGCTCACATTGTCCTTGATGTTGCCTATCTTGCGCATGGACAACTTCTTCCTGTTTTTTCGATTGATTGTGTTCAGTTTTTCAATGCCTATCCACTGTGCCAACTTATAACTAAATCTGAGGGGGGGTGCGATGGGGAGGTTCCCTTGTCAGATGCAAAACTGGGGCTCGGATAATAAATCAGGAATTCCAGTGAAAAAGACTACCTACCTGTTGCTCAAAGCCGGCCGGAGTGGCCGAGCGGTTATAGGCGCTACAGTCTGGAACCGATCGAACCGCTACGGTCGCAGGTTCGAATCCTGCCTCGGGCATGGATGTGTGTGATGTCCTTAGGTTAGTTAGGTTTAAGTAGTTCTAAGTTCTGGGGGACTGATGACCTCAGAAATTAAGTCCCATAGTGTTCAGAGACATTAGAACCATTTTTTTGTTGCTCAAAGGCAGCCTGTCCCGCTCGCAGGACCCTACTCTGAGAATGGGTGGACGCAATGAGATATGTAAGAATTTTGGCAAACACTTGGATGAGAAGGGTAACTTTCACACAAATACCTCTCAGATTTTTCAGAAAGCTGCCAAAGTTATACAAAAATTGGCAAGACTGGGCAGCATTGACTCCAATGTCCCACTGCAACTGCCTACACTCCGTCATGATGCAATCCACACTGCTATCGTAGCAATTACAGCCAGCTTCTGGGCACA
Organism: Schistocerca nitens; assembly: GCF_023898315.1. Lineage (NCBI taxonomy): Eukaryota > Metazoa > Arthropoda > Insecta > Orthoptera > Acrididae > Schistocerca > Schistocerca nitens. Next base: position 739,492,816 of record NC_064615.1, read on the forward strand.
CAAGCTACGATACGGTCGGGAAGTCAGTCCTAAGGCGTACACAGAGGTCTGTGCTGCTGACAAGGTAAACTCCCCATCGCACCACCCTCAGATTGACTGGTAAGATGGCCCAGTGGATACCCCGTCAAAAACTGAACATAGATACGTAATGAAAGCAGGAAGGAGGCGTACTGAACTGTGAAAAAATAAGTAAAATAGAAACAGTGAACGGTCAACGCTTAGGATGTCCTACATCAAGCAAATACGGGTAGCACCTGTGTCGTGGTTCTGTGGTAATGGTGTTGGACTGCGCCGCAGCTCGTGGTCGTGCGGTAGCGTTCTCGCTTCCCGCGGCCGGGTTCCCGGGTTCGATTCACGGCGGGGTCAGGGATTTTCTCTGCCTCGTGATGACTGGGTGTTGTGTGATGTCCTTAGGTTAGTTAGGTTTAAGTAGTTCTAAGTTGTAGGCGACTGATGACATCAGAAGTTAAGTCGCATAGTGCTCAGAGCCATTTGAACCATTTTGAAATTTGCGTCTGTGTCCTCGTGTGACATCCGTTTGTTACAGCGAGGTGTAAAGAAGGAGCCTCCAGACGTACGTAGCGCCTATTCGTTCTAGACAAGTACCACATGTTATGACTCTTGCGTTCCGTTTTGGAAGTCTCGAGTCTTGAATTCCCTTGTTGTAATGTAGTCCACACCCGTTTATTTATTTATTTATTTTTCATTTCTGTGAGGGGTCTAAGCGGCATCTCGCCTGCTCTCACTATTCATCACATTTACTTGCGACGGTAATATTTTTTTACATTACTCATACTTCATAAGCAATGTGTAGTATGACAATTACCAAGACTACAGGAGAACAGACACGTCAATAGTCGGACGAAAAGTTCATAAGTTTGTATAAAAAGAAGGGAGCGCAGGAGCGAGATTTGAACACGGATCTCTCGCTTTGCAGTCCAACACCGTGACCACACCATCACCACACGGTGATCCTTGCTATTTGCTTTATGCTGCATATCTCGAGCTTGGACCGTTCACTGTTCATGTTTTGCTTCTTTTTCCATAGTTCAATACACCTTTTTCCTGTTTTCATGCTTGACCTGCCTTCAGTTTTTGACGGGCTATGCACTGGGCCATTTTACCACTAAATTTGGGGGGGGGGGGATGCTATGGGGAATTTCCCTCTTGAGGATTGAAGGAGCCTTTGGAACGGCACCGGTGGATGCACTTATACTGGGCATATGCCCAAAAGATACTTTCAGATACAGGGGTTTCTCTACTGCCTTTGCAAAGGGAATCTTCCCACAGTGAGAGAAATTATGCGTCAGGAAATAAGAACCAAAGTAGAGTTAAAATTTTGGGAAGTGCGGGAGTGACAAAAAGACTAGGATAACACCGAACAGGTTCGAAATGGTTCAAATGGCTCTAAGCACTGTGGGACTTGACTTCTGAGACCACCAGTCCCCTACACTGAACAGGTCGCGGAGTATATGGCATATTTCGGATCATTAAGGAGCCGTTACTTATGAGGCGAGAAAATCCATCTATAAGCTCGGTTCACTACCTGTCAGGCTATAAACGATACCATGAGCATTTATACCAGATAAATGTGTGTGCACGCAGAGACAATGGTACACCAGACAATATCCTACCAGAATGCACCGCCTACGAATCTTTGCGGACTCAAATAAAAGGCATTGGTACACCAAGTGACACAGTTAGAGACATCTATATCTACATAGATACTCCGCAAGCCACCACAAGGTGTGTGGTGCACAGAGCGAGGTTGCGCAATAGACTTAGCACACTTTGATTAGATTAGATTTACTTTCATTCCAATTGATCCGTAGTGAGGAGGTCCTCCAGGATCTAGAACATGTCAGAAAAACAACAGTACATGACAAATATTTACAACTAAAACAAATAAGCTAATGTACCATTCCACAGGTCCCAAGTGGAATGAACGCTAATTCTGGAGTACGACTGTTCAAATCCCTGTCTGGCTATCCTGATTTGTCTGGCTATCCTGATTTAGGTTCAAAATGGTTCAAATGGCTCTGAGCACTATGGGACTCAACTGCTGTGGTCATAAGTCCCCTAGATCTTAGAACTACTTAAACCTAACTAACCTAAGGACATCACTCACATCCATGCCCTCCTGATTTAGGTTTCCCGTCATTTCCGCAAGTCGCTCTGGTCAAATGCCGAGATGGTTCCTCTGAAAGGGCGCAGCCAATTTCCTTCCCCATTATTCATTAATCCGAGCTCATGCACAGTCTGTAATGACCTCGTAGCCGACGGGACATTAAACTCTACGCTTTCTTCTTCCTTCCTTCCGTCCTTCCTTCGGAGACTCACTCGCACAGAAAAAAGTAATGTTAGCAAAGGTTATGAGTGTGGAATTCTGCAGCAGGTGTTACTTGAAAAATACAGTGTGTCCCAGGAGGAATGAGCAGAATTGGGATATACGACTAGAACGATCATTCGAAGCAAAAAAGTCTAGTAAACAAGGGCTCTTACATGCATACCTAATGAGTTAAACCTTTCATCTTCGATTCTGTGAAACACAACCCTTCTGCCGGCCGGTGTGGCCGTGCGGTTAAAGGCGCTTCAGTCTGGAACCGCGTGACCGCTACGGTCGCAGGTTCGAATCCTGCCTCGGGCATGGATGTGTGTGATGTCCTTAGGTTAGTTAGGTTTAATTAGTTCTAAGTTCTAGGCGACTCATGACCTCAGAAGTTAAGTCGCATAGTGCTCAGAGCCATTTGAACCACAACCCTTCTACTCAACAAATGCTCGTAGCTCGCAAGACATGCATTTTAGAGCCCATTTTCTTACTTCGAATGATCGTTTCTGTCACATCCCTGAATACTGACCATTTCTCCTGGAACTCCCTGTATACTCGTGTCTTCCTAAATCCTGATGTGCCCCAGTGGTTTCATTAGGAGCTGCCAGAACGCCATCAGTTGCGATGGTAGTGTAGATGATTAACAGATATAGCTACATGGTTTAAAGGTTTTGAGTGTTTTTCCTTTTTGTTTAATATTTTATAAGTTTTTGATTTCCCTTATACTAAATATCACCAGTTACTTTATAAATGTAATTGAGGCATAACCTTTATTCCAGTGCATTGTGGTGCGTTGGTGCAACAATCTTATATTGTGATCAATATTAAAAGACCCTCCTAGGTTGCACAATGATCTTTATTGGCTCAAAAAGGAAGCGTTTTACCCCCGTAGGGCATCATCATGTTATCTCCAAGTACAGTGAAAACTGGACATAAAATAAATACCTGGGCGTGTGATCCTATCCTGTGCAGCTATACTCAAAAGTGCAAACTACTAAATGTGTGAGACGTGAAGGACAGGAAAGCACGTAAAAAATGTTAAAATGATTACTGCCAAAAATCATTCGTCAAATACGCCTAAAATACCCGGAGAACGAACGTGAAGAACACCATGTGACACGGTACAAAAACCATCAAAAATAAACATAAAGAAGAACATTTAAAAAGTGTGACTGTCGGCTTACCTCGTCCGATGTGGGTGATCGGTCGTAGTATCGTAGAGTAAGACCAGGATCAAACTGTAAACACGGCCCCGGAACAAAGTGCCGGTGGCCGATCCGTGCTCACGCAGTGTACACACGTACTGGTAGAATCGGAAGCGGCTGACTGCGCTAGTAAAGATAACGAGAGGTGGCGCCAAAATGCCGGTACAAGGTCTCAATCAAAAATCACTACAATAGGGTCCGCCCCGATAGCTGAATTACGCGAAGACGACTCAGAAGCCTCTGGTGGCGGTAGTAGGATTCAGTTAAATATATATACAATATAAAACTAAATAAATACGTGTGAAATATATATAGATGTATACTTATAAATAAGTGAATTTGATTCAATAAAGTTCTCTTAGATCCTATCGAACCCCTTTCCTTTCCTTGGCGCTCGGAGGGCGGGAACGGGACATTGAGGCCAGGCCTCGGAAGACGACCCCTGCCCACTTTTCCCCCGACCCTTCTCTCAGGCCTTACAAAAAAAAAAAAAAAAAAAAAAAAAAAAAAGTTTGCGTGACGAACTGCCGTCCTAAGGGGCCCGGGTTCGATTCCCGGCTGGGTTGGTGATTTTTCTCCGCTCAGGGACTGGGTGTTGTGTTGTCTTCACCATCATTTCATCCCCATCCGGCGCGCAGGTCGCCCAATGTGGCATCGAATGTAATAAGATCTGCACCAAGGCGGCCGGATCCGCACCGTAAGGGGCCACCCGGCCATTGACGCGAAACGCTCATTTCATTTTTTTACTATAATAGGGGAAAGAGATTCTCTTAGGCGAGCTACAAACACGTTAAATAGGAAGTAAAATGTATAAATGTTATTACAGAATCCAGTACAATACCAGAGGCACGGGATTCAAGTATGCGAACATGGTACAGTTGAACAGAATAAAAATTAGAAACAAGAAGAAGAAATGTGGCAGAGTTGCGAAATACAAGAGAGTCGGTAACCCGACAAAGAATAAGAAGATAAAGTAAAAAGAATTATGCAACACCCTAAAAGAAACATACCTGATTAAAAATTTGACGAGACAGTGTATCGGGGAACGAGTTAATTTTAATTTTAAATAATTATATACAAGATAGTGTAGTGAAAGTATGACTCGCATTAGATTCCAGGTGGCGGGTGTTGAAATTGTAAGCAATAATAAACAATGTAAAGAAATCCGAGCATGTGGTATATTTCAGCGTGACGTTTGCTGCATGCTGATTCATGGTGTCGGAATTTCAGTGGCTTGCAGAGTATTGTGCTGGGGTTCGACACGTAGCCGTGCCGCCACCCAGAAGGCATCTTCCACTGAGGACAAGAGAGAGCAGCCTCGGGGGCATCTGTGTGTGCGGCCATATCGACGACGTTACTCGTCCACAAAGGAGTCCACGTCTTATGTTGGAGAGACAATAAATAAGCACAGTGTGTTGTGCAGTCGGGTAGGGGGGAGGGTGGGCGACGCTGCTCAGAAGAGTGCGGGCACTGTCTTTCGCGAGTGGCCGATTTGAAAGCCGGTTCCGAGTACTTGGCGCCGTGGAATGGCCCGCGCGTATTCGCTCCCAAATGGAGCGTATCGGCGCCGGTATTTACGAGGGAGCTGCAGTTGTGGCGGCGGCGCTGAAGACCGCTAGTGTAGCGCGGTGGCGTACTCGCGCTTTGTGTGTGGACGCGGAATCTGCGTGGTCACGCGCCCATTGTGCGGCCAGCCGGGCCGTGGGAAGCGCCGCGGCAGAACTCAACGCAACACAACAGAGCTGAGCGGGACACAGTGCGGCTGCCGGCGCGGCGCCGACACAGAGCGACACGTGCGCCGCGCCGCGCTGCGCTAACCTGCCGCCAAAAACAAACTGTATTGTTTACAAAACATCCTCTAAGACAGAAAAAGACGCACTACGACTGAATTGTGCGAATGAGATGGAAATCAGAGGTTGTGATGTACATGTGCAGACAAACAAATGATTACAATTTCAGAAAAAATGGATGATTTATTCAAGAGAAAGAGCTTCACAAATTGAGAAAGTCAATAACGCACTGGCTCAAAAATGGTTCAAATGGCTCTGAGCACTATGGGACTTAACATCTGAGGTCATCAGTCCCCTAGAACTTAGAACTACTGAAACCTAACTAACCTAAGGACATCATCCACATCCGTGCCCGAGGCAGGATTCGAACCTGCGACCGTAGCGGTCGCGTGGTTCCAGACTGAAGCGCCTAGAACCGCTCGGCCACTCCGGCCGGCGCACTGGTCCACCTCTGACCTTGTACAAGCAATTATTCGGCTGGTTAATGACTGATACAGTTGTTGGATGTCCTGTTGAGATATATCGTGCGAAATTCTGTCCAATTGGACCGCTAGATCGTCAAAATTCGGAGCTCGTTGAGGGACCCCGCCCATAATGCTCCAAAGGTTCTCAATCGGGGAGAGATCCGGCGACCATGCTGGCTAAGGCAGGGTTTGGCAACCACGAGACAAGCAGTAGAAACTCTCGCCGTGTGCAAGCGGGCATTATCTTGCTGAAGTGTGCGGCTGGTCCCGGCGGAGGTTCGAGTCCTCCCTCGGGCATGGGTGTGTGTGTGTGTTTGTCCTTAGGATAATTTAGGTTAAGTAGTGTGTAAGCGTAGGGACTAATGTCCTTGACCGAGCGAGGTGGCGCAGTGGTTAGCACACTGGACTCGCATTCGGGAGGACGACGGTTCAATCCCGCGTCCGGCCATCCTGATTTAGGTTTTCCGTGATTTCCCTAAATCGCTCCAGGCAAATGCCGGGATGGTTCCTTTGAAAGGGCACGGCCGCCTTCCTTCCCCGTTCTTCCCTGATCCGACGAGACCGATGACATCGTAGTTTGGTCTCTTCCCACAAAAAAACAACAACAACTGATGTCCTTAGTAGTTAAGTCCCATAAGATTTCATACACATTTGAACATTTTGCTGAAGTGTAAGCTCAGGAAGGTTTGCCACGAAGGACAACAATACGGGGTTAAAATATCGTTGACGTGCCGCTTTGTTGTAAGGGTGCCACGGATGACAACCAAACGGGTGCTGCTATGAAAAAAAAGCACCCCAGACCATTGCCCTAGAGTGTCAGGTCTTAGGGCGGGCGGAAGTCAGGTGTTGGTATCCCAACGCCGTCCGGGGTGTCTCCAGACACGTCTTCGGCCTGGAATGTCATTCACTGAAGTAAAGGTGTCTTCAGTGTTACCGAGCAAGGTAGCGCAATGGCTAACACGCTGGACTCGCATTCGGGAGGACGACTGTTCAATCCCGCGCCCGGCCATCCTGATTTAGGTTTTCCGTGATTTCCCTAAATCGCTCCAGCCACATGCCGCGATGGTTCCTTTCAAAGGGCACGGCCGACTTCCTTCCCCGTCCCACCCTAAACCCATGAGGCCGATTACCTCGCTGCCTGGTCTCCTCCCCCAAACAATCCAATCCAATCTTCAGTGTTGAGAACCGCTTCGGACTGGACCCCGATGACCAAAGAAGACGTATCTGGAGACGCCCCAGACAGGAGTGGATACCAGTGTGACTGCAGTCCACCGTACGGCGAGCCAACCAGGAGTGATGGTCTGGGGTGCAATTCCTTTTCATTACAAGACCCCTAGGGTTGTCACCTGTGGCACCCTTACAGCACAGCGGTACGTCGATGATATTCCAAGCCCCGTTTTGTTGCCCTTAATGGCAAGCCTCCTGGGCTTATTTCAGCAAAACAATGCCCGTTCGCACACGGCCTGTCTGCGTGCTTGCCAGGCCCTACCTCGACCAGCCGGATCTATGCCGAATTCAGAACATTCGGAGCACTGACATTCTTATGCTGTTGGACAGGTACCGCATGATTTGAAAGCAATAGTTCGAATCTAACTGGTCAATATAATTTTCACAACCAGTATTTGACGGAAAATAGGTGGCGAGATGATAGTGTACAGCTTGCGACGTGCAGGTTGTGCGCTAAAGTCCTGTGTTCAGTCCCAAATCTCTATGCGTCGCCTCACAGTGCAACGGCATTTAATACTGTTGTATAAAATGTTCTTTCTTCCTACCGCGTCGAATGAAGGAAAATTTTGAAAAAATTATATTTGGACGATAACCCCCATTGCATTCCGTCTGGGCGATGCCGACGCACTTAATCGCCGAAGGTACAAGGTTTTACATTAATTAGACGCTCCAAAGACGCAGAGAACATTTTATAAACAGATGCCGTATCGCAAAACTTGTTGTCAGTGTATGTCCGGCAACCCTCTTACAGCTGTTTGAGAGTAGTATGCATTCTGCTTACTCTGGGGTTGTTAATATTCCCCTTATTATCTGTAACAACACAAACACGACACTTCACCGCACTGTAGTCTGTTTTACTCTAGTCAACTATTTGCTCTGCTCCTTTTCAGTGTCCTCTATTTTGTGTTATTGCGGTGTTCATTTTAGCTCTGTACCCCTTGGTGTTCCCTCCATCTGGGTGCAGAGGTTACGCTTTTACTGTTGTAACGTTGTTGCTTTAATCTGCTATGAAAGCGGTGCTGATAGACAATAAAAGCAGTTTAAAAGCTGTGAGCTGTCTGGGTAAGTTAACCTTGCATTACTGAGCAACTGTTTCACCAGGTATCCAGTCTAGCTTACCAAATTCCCAACCAGACTAACATTAATTATAATCTTATAATAGTCATACGACAACCGGTGATATATATATATATATATAAAAGAGAATTTAAATAAAAGAAATAAATCAGTTTCTATTTGGAAATTTATTTTAATATTGATCATTGAAATTTCAGCATATTAAACTTGAGTCATAACTAAGCTGGTGCCTTATTTAGGACTGTGGAAATGTGAGTTTGTAATCTTACGGAACGCATCAAATATGGAGCCAAGATTGGGAGACTGCATACAACACTGCATTCATAAAATAACACACGAAGAACGTTGAAACATATGCAAGAGGAAATTAACCACAATCAACCGATTCAATTTTCACCCAATGAAGTTACGTTCGTAGCGCAATCCTGTCCGTCATGAAATTACCACACACTGGTATACTAAATTCATACTAACTCTCTGTGAAATCTTCCCGAAAAGAATAGCTGAGGGCTACTTTGATGCTTTCACCACATGCTTCACGTGGTCAACTTGGTTTACACAAAGAGTGTAACTCCACAATAATTTTGATAATTAAAATAAATTACATCGAAACGCAATTTACTAAAGAAAAACCTCGAACTGGTTACTATCGTCTTACTATTAACCTGATGGGTCAAACAGTTGTATAAGCACGTAGTACTGGTCTCACAAAGTACACCCCACGTGGGTTGAACATAAAGAAAAGTTGCTATATTGAAAAATATTGTCAAGACGAGACGTTATAATCACACGAGCATTCGCATTTAAGATTGATGATCTTAGTTAGAGTTACTGATCAACTACCGGAAGATATTCTGAACTTCACACGCGAATTACGCTGCGTTGCAATTTAAGATAACATTAGATGCTTTAGAGCTAAACCTGAAATAAAGGTGATTAAATTTTCAGTTAGGCTGATCTTAAGAAATCCATTGTCCTACGGACTTAGCAGACACGCGCTTAGCCGGAGATCTTACCACTTCAGACGCTCGCCGCGGATAGACTGACCTGGGCTCCTACAAAGGGTGCTTCCGTATACAAAACGGAAGTGACCAGAGAGGCAGCTTCCTATACCAACATGACAAGGGACGGACAGGACCATACTAAGGATAGAAACCTCTTTGCTTTTAGAAAGCAAAGCCTGTCTCTAGCAGACAGGCTTGTCTGATACCCTCAAGCATGGAACTAGAAATACATTTGCTCATTCATCCTCTCACACAGAAGGGAAGGGGGATGACAGTATCTTATCATATACAGTATATAAAAGAAAGCAGATGTAGGTTCCGTATGAGACTGTGTGACATGAATTACATATAAACTGTGTTTTCAAGTGTAGTAGTGTGACAGATCGTTCTTGTTTATGTGTAAAAGTAACACGTTCCACTACTCAGTCTCCTCCCAGATAGTCAGAAACGCCACAGTAAATTTAGACGAGGAATTTATGCCGTAAATGACAACAGATTTAAGAAATTAACATGAAAGGAATCCAACAGAGACCTTTCACTGTATAGACCTTTTACATGTATGTCTGTTTGGAACAGGGGACTGATGACCTCGATGTTTAGCCCCATCAAACCCCAAAACCAACCAACCAACCAATCAACCAACCAACTTCACCGCACGAGACACAAAGTAATCCACACAACATAGCCACATACTCGATGCACTCCGCTGAGGGGAGAGAAGATCCCATGAACATGCCATCACAGCCTGGGTCACAGCTATCATATTCGAACATAATGTCACTTCATTCTGAACAGTCAAAGGTTTTGGGAATCTTTCCCTCATCCGCGATGTGGCTGTGTGTAATTCGTGAGTGGTGGTGCACACAGTTGACGACTCTGTCCAAATCTGAGGAAAAGGGAGAACTATATTGTGCCAAATCCGCTGAGCATACCAGCTGCTCAGGATTCAACTGTGCAAGAACTTGGCGCTAGTATGGGAAGCGCGTGGCTGTGCTTCAGTGTGTTGGGAAATCATTACCTCGGCGGATTTTGTGACGTGAAACAGACCCTTCCCGCAGGTGTTGCCCGTATCTGTGAAGAATTTAGTAGTGTAAAGTGGTTAAGTGTTGAGGCTTGTCTTTAGCATTGGTCCTCTTCATTTCTAGCTTCAGCGATAATAAATTTTATTACCTGGCTACTCACGACGCTTAGATGGACGTTTTCATCACTGTGATGAGGCTGTAAAAGGTCATATAAATCTCGAGAATTCACTTTTTCCGGCTGTAAAAATTTTTATGTCGCAGTCAGTTGTTTAAAAAAGTTTTACTATCTCCTCCACCACCACCACCATCTCTACATACATACTTACATACATACATACACATACACACACACACACACACACACACACACACACACACACACACACCACACACACACACACCGCACGATTCCGTTGCTTCTGGTATGGTAGTAAAGAAAGTAACACTTGTGAGCCTTTTTGCTACGAAGGATAGTAATTACGAAATAACAGCAGCCTCAGTTGTGTCTGTATCATTTTCTGTTTGTTACGAGAAAGTATGACCCGTTATTCATACACAAATACATATTTCATCTTTTTTAATGTCGTTGGAAATGCAGATAAAATATGATGTCGGTATAATATTTTGGAATTAAATGCAGCTGCACATCAAATCTTACGCAATGGTGACCTCAAACCTAATACTGAGCCGGCCGGTGTGGCCGTGCGGTTCTAGGCACTTCAGTCTGGAACCGCGTGACCGCTACGGTCGCAGGTTCGAATCCTGCCTCGGGCATGGATGTGTGTGATGTCCTTACGTTAGTTAGGTTTAATTAGTTCTAAGTTCTAGGCGACTGATGACCTCAGAAGTTAAGTCGCATAGTGCTCAGAGCCATTTGAACCATTTGAACCTAATACTGAAACTTACTTGGTGACACTTCGCTCTCACCTCGCTTCGTGTACAGAGCTTGAGGCTGCAGTGGACAGACATCACTGTTGGGACCGGCCATGGGGATCCAACGCACCTCCAGCACGACTCCCGAGTCCGCCGATCGATCCCACCAGTGGCCAACCCAGTTACTGCTCGCGCTGAGGTTGACCTCTAACCCATGGTAGAGTGGAAGGTCGGGGCTTGCCAGACTGCGAAAGACTTCCCGGAGGTTTCTGGTGCTATCTGTGGCTGACAATGTCCCTTAGCCAGATGATGTCGCTTGTCCTTTTTCAGAGAAAACCTCACAGCCTGTAAGATACGGGCAGTCACAGGGGTTGAGATTAGTGGTAGTTGGGAGCTCCAATGTTAGGCGCGTTGTGGGGCTCCCTTAGAGACATAGCCGACAAGGAGGGGAAGAAAGCCAATGTTCACTCCTTGTGCCTACCGAGCGGATTAATTCCGGACGTGGAAAGGATCCTTCCGGATGCCATGAAGATTACAGTGCAGCCAACTGCAGATGGTAGCTCATATTAGTAAGAATGATGTGTGTTCTTTGGATCGGAAGAGATTCTCTCTTGTTTCGAGCGGCTATCAGAAGTGGTAAAGGCTGCCAGTCTTGCTTGCGAGATGAAAACAGAGCTCACCATTTGCAGCATAATCGGTAGGACCGATTGCCGCCCTCTGGTATAGAGTCGATTGGAGGGTCTGAATCAGAAGAGGCTGGGACGGTACTGCGATCGTGTAGGCTGCAGATTACTCGACTTGCGCCATAGAGTGGTGGGGTTTCCGGTTCCTCTAAATAGGTCAGGATTCCATTACACGCAGGAGGCGACTACACGCCTGTGTGGCGTGGACTGAGAAATTCTTTTTTTATGTTATAGGGCCTCAGGGAAACACAGAAAGGGCTTAAGTCTCAAAGAGTGCAGCTCGAACACAGGAAGAACGTATATCTAGTAAGCATCGGCATAACAGTCGTAAATTGTCGTATCGTTGTTGCCAAAGTACCAGAACTCCAAGAGCTAATATTGTGCACTATGTTCCAATCGTTATGAGCACTGAAAGCTGATTAAAGCCGGAGATAGGATCAGCCGAAATTTTTGCGAAAGACCTAATGATGTTCGGAAAGGATAAGCGAGTTTGTTGCTGTTAGAAATAGTTTATCTTGTAGCGAAATTGAAGTAGATAATGAGTTGCAATGGGAAAAGGTCATTCTTGGCAAACGGAATAAAATAATAATTGCGTCCTTTTTCCGGACCTCCCAACTCAGATGATACAATTGGTGAAAGGTTCAAAGAAAACTTGAGTTTAATTTCGAACCAGTACCCGACTCATAAAATTATGTGTGGTGGTGACTTTAATTTCGACATGTTGGCGAAAATTCATGTTTAATTCCGGAGGTATGCATAAAACTTCATCCGAAATTGTGCTATACGCGTGAAAATTATTTCGAGCAGGTAGTTCATTAGCCCACGCTAATAGTAAACGGCTGTGAAAACACACTTGACCGCTTAGCAACAAATAATTCTGAGCTAATAACGAGCATCAAAACGGATACATGGATTAGAGAACTCAGGGTTACCGTAGCGAGACTGAATAAACTCCCAAATCCACCAAATATATATACTAAAAAAGACATAAAAATTCGCTTGATGCGTTTCTGAGAGACAATCTCCACTCTTTCCAAATTAACAATGTAAGTATAGAGCAGATGTGGCTTGAATTCAAAGCAACAGTGTCTATACAAATTGAGAGATTTATACCATATACATTAACAAACGATGTAGCTGATCCCCATGGTACACGAAACCTAAATCGCCAAGATTGGCAAACTTTTACATAAACTCGAAATTTAGCGCGGACTTCAATGCGAGATGCTTATAATGGTTTCCACGACGAAACTTTTCTCGAAACCTGACAGAAAATCCAATGAAATTCTGGTCGTATGTAAAGTACGATAGCGGCAACACGCAATCAATACCTTCTCTGTGTAATAGCAATGGAAATACTATCGATGGCAGTGCTACTCAAGCAGAGCCCTACGAAATTCCTTCACCGAGAAGACAAAGTAAATATTCTAAATTCGTATCAAGAACAGCTGCCATCATGAGTAACTTAGAAGTAGATATCTTCGGAGTAGTGAAGCAACTTAAATGACTTAATAAAATCAAGTCTTCCGGTCCAGATTGTACATCAGTTAGGTTCCTTTCAGAGAATGTTGATGCAATAGGCCCATACTTAAAAATCATATACAACCGCTCGCTCGACGAAAATATCCGTATCCGTAGACTGGAAAGTTGTACAGGTCACATCATTATTAAAAAAAGTTAATAGGAGTAATTCACTAAATTACAGGCCTATAACATTAAAGTCGATATGCAGCAGGATTTTATAACATATATTGTGTTCGAACATTATGAATTACCTCGAAGAGAACGGTGTACTGAGACACAATCAACATGGATTTAGAAAACATCGTTCTTGTGAAACACAACTAGTTCTTTACTCACACGAAGCATTGATTGCTATCGACAAGGAATTTCAAATTGATTCCGTTTTTCTAGATTTCCAGAAGACTTTCGACAATGTGCCTCAAAGCGGCTTGTAATCAAATTGCGTGCTTATGGAACATCGTCTCAGTTATGCGACTGGATTCGTGGTTTCCTCTTAGAGAGGTCACAGTTCTTAGTAATTGACGGAAGGTTATCGAGTGAAACAGAAGTGATTACTGGCGTTCCCCAAGGTGGTATTATAGGCCCTCTTGCTGTTCTTTATCTATATAAACGATTTAGGATACAATCTGAGCAGCCATGTTAGATTGTTTGCAGATGTTGCTGTCGTTTATCGTCTAGTGAAGTCATCGGAAGATGAAAACCGACTGCAAAGCCATTCAGATAAGATATCTGTATGGTGCGAAAATTTGGCAATTGACCATACATAAATAATTAAAAGTGTGAGGTCATGCACATGAGTGCTAAAGGGAACCCGTTAAATCTCGGTTTCACGATAAATCAGACAAATCTAAAGGCCGTAAATTCAGCTAAATACCTGGGAACTACAATTATGAATAACTTACACTGGAAAGAAAACACACAAAATGATATGGGGAAAATGAAACAAAGACGCTGTTTTATTGGCAGGACACTTAGAAGATGCAACATATCTACTAAGAGACTGCCTACTCTACGCTTTTGCGGCCTCTTTTACCGTTCTATTGCGCGGTGTGCAACCCTTACCAGATAGTATTAATGGAGTAAACCGAGAAAGTTCAAAGAAGGGCAGCACGTTTTATATTATCGAGAAATAGGGGAGAGAGTGTCACGGACATGATACAGGATTTGGGGTGAACACCATTAAAACAAAGGCGGTTCTCGTTAAGGCGGGATCTTCTCACGAAATTTCAATTATCAACTTTCTCCTCCGAATGCGAAGATATTTTGTTGACGCCAGCTACATAGGGAGAAACGATCACAATTAACTAAGGGAAATCAGAGCTCGCACTGAAAGATATAGGTGTCCGATTTGTCCGCGCACTGTTCGAGAGTGGAATAACAAGGAATTATGGTGAAGGTGGTTTGATGAACCCTCTACCACACAGTTACGTGTGACTTGCAGAGTAGCCATGTAAATATAGATGTAGATTTCTCACTTCAGTGTACACTTCTTAAAACTGCGTGGAATTCACAGTTGCTGATCAGTTCTTTTTAGATATCCCCGGCATATGAAATAACTCATTCTAAATATTTCATAGGTTATTTTCGCTATTGTTTTTCACGATTGTGAAAAAATTGGAAATTGGTGGTTAGTTCCTATGGGATCAAACCGCTAAGGTTATCGGTCATTAGGCTGCCACACTACTTAATCTAACTTAAAATAACGGTAAGGACAACACACACACACACACACACACACGCACACACACACACACACACACACACACACACACACACACTCTTGCCCGAGGGAGGACTCGTCCCTCCTAGGGTGTAGGGGGGTGTGGAGCCGCGCGAACCGTGACAAGGCACCTAGACAGCTAGCCCGCGCGGCCACGATTGTGAATCTCGTTAGGTTTCCGTGTCGGCTTATGCCGACCCAGTCCCATCGTCACACAACTTACAGAGGTGCTGTCGTGTGGGACATGTGCTTCTGAATTGTGCAGTTGCTGTTTGTTTTAATAGTTCCCATACTGTGTAAGAACCTACTTGGCTTTCGTGTTAATGGGTGTGAAAACTGTTACTCTGACGTTGGACTGTACGATAAGGTCCCTGTGTTGTAGTTCACCTGTATTGTGTGCCATATATAAGTAGCTTTTTTTGTTTAAGTTTTCTCTGGTTTTGGTGTGTACTCTCCTTAACGTGGACTGCAGGTGTGGCTGAAGGCATTGGAAAACATGATCATTCATCAGCTGCAGAAACCTAGCATAGACTGATCATAGCTGCATCATCTCTGCTGTTTTATGGGATTAAATGTCTTAGAGGGACAGTTAAATAGTTAAGTCAGACACTTACATACATTGTCGCGAGGGATTCTCGGGTAGCTCAGCTGATTGGACGTTATTCGCCAAAAATGCGAAGTATCCTGAGAAGACGTATAATTTTAAACTAAACGATGCTTTTGGATGAAATTGTAGCCAGTTATGTTCTGATGGTTTGAAGTAATTTATTGTCCTGTTATCCAGATTTCGAGTTGCTGCAGGCTCACCATCGAATGGTGGAGACTAAGAGGAGTTCTGTTTTGTGGACGACAGGCACGCAGTATTTGGAGTTGTAGCTACTGGCTGCACGGGTTCTAGCTCGTCGTAATGGCCAACAGTCGATGATAAACCTGTAGTAGCTTGAAATAGTGGATAATTCCACAAAAAATCTGTTCCAGACGTCACGCCAATGGTTGCACTTTCTTTCCGAAACACCCTCAAATGGTTCAAATGGCTCTGAGCACTATGGGACTTAACATCTAGATCATCAGTCACCTAGAACTTAGAATTAGTTAAACCTAACTAACCTAAGGACATCACACACATCCATGCCCAAGGCAGGATTCAAACCTGCGAGCGTAGCAGTCGCGTGGTTCCGGACTTAATCACCTAGAACCGCTCGGCCACCGCGGCCGGCTAAACATTGTAACCTCCCCACAAAAATTTTAAAAAAAAAAATATGAATAATATTTATCAGAAATGAAGCCACAGCTAAGTGTAACCTCCCCACAAGAAATAATAATGACAATACTTATTAGAAATGGAGCCAAGTGTAGCCTCCCGCAAAATATTAATGACAAAGACAATTAAATAAAAGCTCGCTATCTGACTCAAGTGCAAGTTCCCATAAAATAATGAACGAGAATCCCATGACAATGAAACTACAGTGATACTCAAAAATCAATTTAACCGAAATGTCGGTCTTTGCCCTGTGCGAATTCAGAATAAATTTCTTACCTTATTAAAACTGCATGTCAAAATTCTGCTCTTATTGTTGGCTGCGGCTTGGAGGAAAAACATTGCAATTGCCTTTTTTTTTTTTTTTTTAAAAAAAAATTTTGTTAAAGGGAAATGGAGGGAATTTGAATGATTGTTTGTAAATTTGTTTTTAAATCCAAATTATTATTGGGGGCGATTTTTGAAAGTTAAATTACAATGAGTGGACCTTACATTATCTGATAAGCGCAAAGCTGCATAAACATTTATTTAAAAAAATTATACCTTGTCCTGAATCTTGACCATCGCTGTGTCGACGCCCGCCGACGCAACTGCTACAGACATACTACTCTCCGCGACAGCTACCAACAGACTACTTTACGCGACTGCTCGCGACACACTACATTACCCGACTGCTACCGAGATACAACTGTACTGCACTGCGCTTCGAGCGCAACTGCTCTGGTCAGAGATTCTACAATGCCTCAGCATCGCTGCCGCACAACATACGTGTTTCATAACCCTCCACTGGGGGGGCAAAAATTTGGCAGCGATGGTGAGTCATTTGGACTTGCCATCGTAACAAATTTTTCCTTTAATTAATTAACATTTACAAAATATTTGGATGTAATACATGAATTAAATGTTGTGCGCATGCACCAATTACAAAACATTACAGACAAGACAAAATATAAGTACAAAACAAATCAGGAAAAATGTATATACAAATTATTTGACAGATAATAAAATGCACACACACTGAAAAATTCTTTAGCAGTTTCATAACAGGCAAAAAAAATCATGTTGACAAGTGTCATGAGTGCACATGCACTGCAGTGGAGAACATATCAGTAAAAAAAAAAAACGAAATGTATATACAATGAGTAACAAGTGACATAAATCATAAAAGGTATACAGAATGAACACAAATCATATCGTAAATTGGGAAGAGTGCAGAGGCACTGGAGTTCAGTTGAAAACATATTCACATAAGTGCACATGCACTGAAAAGCTTTTGAACATTTTCATAACAAATAAACACAAGGGTAAATAATCATCAAATGACAAAAAGTATATACAATAGAGATGACAAGAGTGCACACATACTGCACTTCAAAACAAATCGAAAATGTCTTTAGTATTTTGACAACAAATGGCAAAAATCATGTCGACAAGTGACACAAGTGTACTCGCACTGGAGTTCAATAAATCGAAAAAATGTATAGGCCATGAACATAAATGGTGTTAGTAAAAAAATGATTTTCACTATTAGGATAGGAAAGGAAAGGATTGCATCATGGTTGTAGCACTTTAGTTTGCACGTAGCTGCACTGAAAGTCCATATCTTTCCACAGAATCACAACTAAGTGATACAATCTGCAGTTCCGTTCCCAGAAGTATTTATCAGCGTATCAAGACAGTGAAACGTCATAGTATTATTCCATGCTATCATTTGGCAGTACATCAGGTACACCAAACAGTGGGACCATAATAACGTCTTCTTCGCTTACGGTGGTGGACAGCATGTCGTGTCAACACCACGCTCTTAAGAGGCACACCAACGTAGAATTAGTGCAAAACCAAATATAGTGCTCCATGATTAGGAGGATGTATAGGACAAATGGATATTACAGTAATTCAGGGTAGTTAGCTCAGAAGTTGAAGGACATTAACTAACAGACAAGCCTTAATAGGTGATTACATAAGTAGTATGCGGCATACATAGCTCAGTTATTGAACATTTCTGTACCATGAATGTAATATTACAGAACATGTTCATAAAAAGTCTTAATTATAGGCACTCAGTGGCCAGCAAGTATTGAATAGTACAAAACATTAGTAGCATTAATAAGCATGGGCATTATAAGTTACATTAATTATGGGCACTCAGTGGCCTATTATTAAAGATATGAAGTCAAAATTGAATACAGTACCTAATTAATGACAATTAATACATAGTTCATTATGTGACACTAATTATTGGCACTCAGTGGCCATCAATTATTGAATTATGTCATAAACTAGTGACATTATATGAGACTGGTAATACATTTTGTTTTTGTGCTAGCACTACATTGCTTTAGCTAATTATACGGGAAAGCAAGAAGAAGAGAAAAAAAAAAAGGAGGAAAAAATTGCTTCTAGGTTGTTCATATAATGAAAAATGTGTAACGTCATTCGTCATGAGTCAGCTGTAGCAAGGTTGTGACACAAGGTAGTATATGTGATGACATTTATAACGATAGACACAAATGGGTAAAAAAAATAAAATGTAAGTACTAGAACAGGTATAATAGGTAACAAGTTTAGTAAGTATCATAAAAAGCTTCTCCTGAAAGAAAAATACAAAATGGATTATTGAGCTGAAAGAAGAAACGCAGACTATGCTGAAAAGTAGTGAACTTCGAATTAACAGGTAGTGAAATGTGTATAAAAAATGTGTTCCATAGCTGTCCTTTCCAAAACCTTCAGTCATCCTACTACGCAATATAACACCTGCTGTCAAAGTAAACTGCAACAAATACTTAAATAACTACATAGCATAAATACATAACTTCAACATTATCCTCATCTGTAAAGAAAAACTTCATTATTCATATCATCATAACTCCATCATTATCATCACCTGTAAACAAAAACTTCATTATTCATAGTACCATATTCTTCATCATTGTTCATTATCAGCATTCATTATCATCTGCAAAAATCATTTCATTATTCATCACACAACTATTCCTAATCCCTACCATATTTCATCACTTAAAACTAAAATGTGTAGTTCTGTCTGACAGCTTGCATCAATCGCTTTGTATTCTGAAAGAAAAAATTAGTTAAGACTGCTATTCTGCGATGTGTATAATATATTCTGGTTAATGCTTGTTAATTCTGATCCATTTACTCGTCCTCATTAGCTTATTGCATCTTCTTTCGTTTATTCCATAGGTGAAATTCCCACTTCTGTTTAATTCATTTCCTGTACGCATCATTTATTTCTGAAATTGATGAACAAAGATTAATGTCTTGCATTTAAATCATATACCCATTAAATAATGACTGGTTAATGGTGACACAATTAAGCATACAGCATAACATGACAGAAAAACGTAATATGTCAAAAGCATAGACAGTGTTCAAAGGCAAAAAGTGTACAGAGAATATCACAATGCAGCAGCAAAAAAAAAGAAAAATGTAAAACAGTCACGATGTTGAGATATCATAGGGCAAAAATGTCAAAGTCAAATGGTGTGTGTTACACCTTGACTAGTTCACAATGCATACAAACAAAACAGGAAAACAATCATACGCAAAAAAATGAAAAATGTGCACAGTCTGATGTGTAACGACAAGAAAAGCGACCTGCTAACCTTACCTTGCCGGGCACTTGCCAAGAAAAATACGATAGTCATCATCAGTAATTAGTCATATAATTATACTTGCATAACTGGTCATAAAATGTATAAGTTCTTTTGAAAAAAATGTGCACGGTCTGATGTGTAACGACAAGAAGAGCGACCTGCTAACCTTACCTTGCCGGGCACTTGCCAAGAAAAAATACGATAATCATCAATAATTGTTCACATAAATATCTGGAAAATGTATTACCGTGTGATAACTCATTATGTATGTTCATTCAATAAACGCTTTAACATTGGAGATATGGTGATTGCCTTTCGATTTTCTAGTTCTCAGAGTTTCGACGTGTACAACATTGGGGTGAGGAATGCTACGAATCCGATATGGACCTGCGTACAGAAGTTCAAATTTACTGCACTTACCTTTTAATTTGCTGGATAAATAGTGTGTTCGTACTAATATCTTCTGTCCAACGTGAAAGTCTCGGCGTCTACAAACCTGTTTTTGCTGTCTTCTCCGGCGCTCTGCGGCACGTTTGATGTTGTTCAGCGCAATGTCAATTATTTCGTGGTGTCGTAATCGACGAGA
Source organism: Schistocerca nitens (assembly GCF_023898315.1). NCBI lineage: Eukaryota > Metazoa > Arthropoda > Insecta > Orthoptera > Acrididae > Schistocerca > Schistocerca nitens. The sequence continues at coordinate 739,513,192 of NC_064615.1, forward strand.
TGTAGGAAATGTTACTAATTCTTTAATTTTGTTTGGTGGTTCAACGTTTTTCAGTATAACATACGGAGATAGCATAGTGGATTCATTTGGAATGGAATTAATTACATCTTGGAATGAGTGTATGTGTGTGTCCCAATTAACATGTCTTTTGTGGCAGTATATTCTACACAGTTTACCAATTTCTTTCATTAGTCGTTCACAAGGGTTCGAAGAAGCGTGGTACTTGGATATATAAATCGGAGAAATGTTTCTAGCTCGTAACATGCGTGTCCATATGACAGAACGAAATTGTGATCCATTGTCAGAAATTACTTTCATCACATGCCCTACATGAAATAAGAAATGCTTTACAAATGCTTTCGAAACAGTTTTAGCAGTAGCTTTGCGTAACGGAGTGAAGGTAACAAATTTTGAAGTGAGTTCAACAGCGACAAAGATGTAGCAAAAACCTCTATTAGTTCTCGGAATTGGACCAAAAATGTCTACTGCGGCCATATGTCTTAATTTAACAGGTACAATGGGATATAATGGAGGAATGTGTGAAGTGGTGTCAGACTTAGCTTTCTGGCAAATTTTACATGACGCTAAAACTCGTCGTATACGTTTTTCCATGCTGGCAAAATAACAGTTCTGTCTCAGTATCAGAAAACATTTTCTTGCTCCATAATGTGCGTAGCTTAAATGAGTGTACCAGATTAATTTGTTAACCAGTTCGTCAGGAATGCATAATAACCAATTGTTACTGTCTGGATGAGAGCGGCGAAACAGAATGTCATTGCGTACAGTGTAGTGGTTTCTAATCGTAACATTATTCTTATCTTGCCAAAGGTGTTTAATTTCTTTCCACACATTGTCTTTGCTTTGCTCTCGTGCTATGTCCTGTAATGATGATGAAATAAAATTTTCAAATGCAACTTGTTGAATGTACATGACGCTGAAATTTGCTTTGCAGAAGTTGGTTGCTACGTCTTGCTGATTGTTGCTGAGAGAACGAGAAAGTGCGTCTGCTATAACATTTTGTGTACCGGGAATGTGAACAATCGTAAAATTAAATTCTTGTAAATACAGTTTCCATCTGCTTAATCTGTCGTGAGTAAATTTAGCTGAAAGTAAAAATTGTATAGCTCTGTGATCTGTGTAAACGGTGGTATGTCTGCCATAAAGAAAGTGCCGAAATCTCGTAAAAGCCCATACAACACATAATGTTTCTAGTTCAGTAACGGAATAATTTCGTTCAGCAGGTGACAAAATGCGGCTTGCAAATGCGATGTTTTTAATTACTATTGAGCCATCTTCTTCAATTTCCTGAAAAATGTGTACGCCTAAAGCTGTGTTGGAACTGTCGGTGGCAATAGAAAAATTTCTAGTAAGATCTGGGTGCGATAAAAGTGGAGCATTCAGCAAAGCATATTTCAAATAACATTCTCGTGAACAAAATTCTGCGTGTCAATAAGTATTGCTTACGTTACTGGAATAGACTACCTGTACTGTGTCTGGTCAAATTCTGTCGTACGTGCTGTTATTTACGGGACGATGCTGTGGTATTTTGACTATTTAAACTGCTCTGTTATTTCTTACTGACATGTTACGCTATAGATGACACCTATTGTCTGTTTCATTCATGATTATATGTTGTTGCTGACATTCTTGCTGCTGAAAAGATCGACTGTAATGAAATGTACGCTGAAAATTGTGCTCGTTAATTTTACGTCTGTCATAATAGTCACTTCTATACGGCGCATAGCGATACGAGTCGAAATATTGTGTTTTCTGTACGTAGTTATTTCTCTGCTGTGCGTTACTATTTATTGTAGCTGGGACTATACGTGCACGCGGCGAAACATTGTAGTTTGGTTGACCTTGTAGACTGCATTGTTGGTTAGGTATGCTAAGCGGCTGACTTTCATGCTGTTACGGTGAAAAACGTCTATTGTTACCAAAATGTGGTTGCTGTTGCTGCTAATTTTATACATACTGATGATTACGATTTTATCTGTTATTAAAATTACGTTGTTAGTTGTCATTACGGGAGTGCCTACTGAATATTGTCACATTCGGTAAAAATTGTCATATCCGGTGTTCAGTACATATTCTTAATTCTAGGTAGAGCAAAAGTTAAAGAGCTGTTTTGATAGATATAAAGGATAGTAGAAGAGAAGGCAGCAGTGCAGAAAACTAAAGATGAAACAGCACTACAGCAGCTCGGGGCCCTATGCTCGCTACGGCACATATTCATTAAAGCGTAATGAATCCCCTGAGGTCTATTACGCACTGCAAATAAATTTTAGCTTTTGCGTTCCAGGCAATGTCGGTAAAATTCCAAACAAAAACTGCTGTATTCTTGCTAATTCCAATTTCTGCATTATAGGCAATACTGATGAAAGTACAATAGCAAAATGTCGTAACAGGTTCAAAGCTCGTTTCTGCATTACAGGTAATAATGGTGAAAGTACAAAAATAAATTGTCTTATACGGTGCAAATCGTGTATCTGTGCTCTGTCATTATTAAGTTCCTTCGATTTTCTTAGAAATAAAAATTGCTCGTAATGTACGTTCTCGTCACTGAATTTAAGAAAACGTTCAGGTTTGTGTGAGAATCTGTTTGTCTGTGTCATTTCGTACTTCAAGTTACGTAGCTTTTCAGATTTTAAGTCGCGTGGCTTTTCGAATTTTAAGTCGCGTAGTCTCTGTAAATTGTTCAAATTATACGCGCTGCGTGAGTCTGGCAAATGTCCACAAAGTGGCGTCTGCTGTGATGTGTTATTAACCGAAATATTTTTTATCTCTGCTACTTCTTGCTGTAAACTAGACAACTTTCTACGCAATGTGTTATTAGACGAATCGATCTCATTAATTGTCTGCTGTAGATTTTGAAATTCAGGTGTTTGATTAAATGCAACCGGTGAAGTATCGTCTGATTTATTGTCATTAGTAGTTTCGATGACGTCAATACGACTGGCCAATTCATCACATTTTTCAGTCAGTATTTTTACCTGATCATCGGTTTTAGTGTCATTGGCATTAATCTGGTTTTGCAATTTACGTGTAGTTTCGTTCAGTTTTGTAACATCGGAATCCTGTGTTAGTTCTAATTGTTCGAGTCTGTCAGTCACTGTTTGAAAATCTGTTATGTATGTGTCTGTTTTCGATTTCAGATCAGAAATTTCGTCACGTAATTCTGTGTTTGACTGTTCGATGGTATTAATTTTGTCCGAAACTGTGGCAATATTATTGTCTACATACGTTTTTGCCTTCGCAAACATTTTACGTTTGTCTTCTTGTCTCTGTGCAGTGATTGTTTCCATTACCTGGCGTTTTACTTTATTTTGATCATCAATAAATTTACGAAAACGCGTATTACTGTTTTCTATGTGAAGACTAAGACGTTCGTTAATTTGTGTGTTCTGTTGTTCGAATTTTGCGTCAATCTTTTCATCCATTGTGCGCGAAAGTTCTACCGTCATTGCTTTAAACTCGTCGCGTAATTGTGTAGCTTTTTCAGAGCATTGTTTAGCGACTGTACTGATTTCCGCTCTAAGTGTTTCTGTTGCAGCTGTTTGCAATTCCCTTAATTCCTGAGCAACAGACTTAATTTCTTCGCTACTTTTTCGCGAACAAGCCTCGATTTCCTCGCGTAACTGTTCCTTAGTGTCATGGCACTGCGCGGCAACGGCTCTAATTTGTTCACTTAACTGTCTGGAATTGTTATCTAATTTTTCATTTAACTGTCTGGAATTGTTATCTAATTTTTCATTTAACTGTCTGGAATTGTTATCTAATTTTTCATTAAGATTGTCTTGTTTTTCACTCTGTTGTCTGACCTGTTCATTAAGTTGTTTGAGATTTACATTCTGTTGTTTGGACTCTTCACTCTGTTGTTTGTTCTCTTCAAGAATTTGGTTAACTCGTTGCAGCAATAGTGCCATAATTGGATCCGATACAGAATTAGCATTTCTATTCTCTGTGCTATTTAATGGAGGATCTCGAATTGTTTCGCTTTCTGCAACCATTTGGTTATTCTGAGATTTGCAAAAAGGTTTCTCAGTCGGATATACATTGTCACTCACTATTTCGGAATTAAATAAATCCGGCGTACTTTCTGTGTCCCGTTCATTTTCATTTGAAATATTTGCCTGAACGTTACTTGAATCTAGTAAACCGGTTGTGTTAGGTTGGGCAGCGCTCATTACAATAGAGCGTCCCGCGTCATCGATTGTCAAATCAACAGAGGACATAACCGAGTTCGTTTGTTCATCATTAAGACAAAAATCATCATTAGAGGTGACTGGAACGCACTGATTGTCAGTGAACGCAGGATTGTCATCATTACTCTGCGTTTCACAATTGCTATCGGTCATGTTTAAGTCGGTAATTTCGTTCATAATACCTCGCGATACACTATTCACAGTCTTTCGCGGCATTTTCACAATAGTCACAATAAATCACAAAACAAATAAACACAATGCAAAAGCAACAAACAAAATACAACAGAGCAACGAATTGCCGATGATCTGAGGAAAGAAAGTCACAAATTAATAAAAGCGTTGCGCCAAATTATAATTATATTTAAGCAATAAGAGCAGATATCTGACTGTTTTTCAAAAGATTCACAACGAAATACGATCCTGGACTGGGTGTCGCCAAGTGTAACCTCCCCACAAAAATTTTAAAAAAAAATATGAATAATATTTATCAGAAATGAAGCCACAGCTAAGTGTAACCTCCCCACAAGAAATAATAATGACAATACTTATTAGAAATGGAGCCAAGTGTAGCCTCCCGCAAAATATTAATGACAAAGACAATTAAATAAAAGCTCGCTATCTGACTCAAGTGCAAGTTCCCATAAAATAATGAACGAGAATCCCATGACAATGAAACTACAGTGATACTCAAAAATCAATTTAACCGAAATGTCGGTCTTTGCCCTGTGCGAATTCAGAATAAATTTCTTACCTTATTAAAACTGCATGTCAAAATTCTGCTCTTATTGTTGGCTGCGGCTTGGAGGAAAAACATTGCAATTGCCTTTTTTTTTTTTTTTTTTAAAAAAAATTTTGTTAAAGGGAAATGGAGGGAATTTGAATGATTGTTTGTAAATTTGTTTTTAAATCCAAATTATTATTGGGGGCGATTTTTGAAAGTTAAATTACAATGAGTGGACCTTACATTATCTGATAAGCGCAAAGCTGCATAAACATTTATTTAAAAAAATTATACCTTGTCCTGAATCTTGACCATCGCTGTGTCGACGCCCGCCGACGCAACTGCTACAGACATACTACTCTCCGCGACAGCTACCAACAGACTACTTTACGCGACTGCTCGCGACACACTACATTACCCGACTGCTACCGAGATACAACTGTACTGCACTGCGCTTCGAGCGCAACTGCTCTGGTCAGAGATTCTACAATGCCTCAGCATCGCTGCCGCACAACATACGTGTTTCAACATCCTCCGTTTGAGCAGTTGTGGAGTGCTGAGCCCTGAACGGCTAAGATAAAATTACTTTTAATATGTCTTGAATTAACAGGTACTTTTATTATGAAAAACGTCCATTGACATACTTAGAAGCAGTTCTGTTGCCAGGGTGTGTTTAATAGTAGGTTTCGGGCACGGCGGCGTAACAAAACACTGGGTTATGTCTCTGTATCGTCTGTCTGTGAGGGACGACGGTCGTCATGCCAAAGGAAACATTTATTCGCACTTTTTTAGCTTTGTTTCACAAACTTTATTATGTCTGTACGGTGAGGTTTCGTGTTATAGACCCATTTTCTAGTACATAACTGATATTTGCGATCAGTTATGTACTAGAAAATGGGCTTATAACCCGAAGCCTAGGTTGTACAGTAATAATAAATTTTGTGAAACAAGGCCAATAAAGTGTTTCGTTTAGTTTAAACATTGTACACCACCGCAAAAATAATTAGTACACCTGGAAAGACGACGTTGATCTTGATCCGATGATGGCATTTACCACCTGGAAATAGTAGATGTACTAATAACAGTCGTCCGCCAACGGATAGCGTATTGGCATAGCTGCCAGAGAGCCATCTGTGTTTACACTTTAATAGGGAATGCTCACAGCCACGAGGCTCAGTATGGTGCGAAAGTGCGAAGCAAGCAGGCAACCATGCCACTGAAGTGCACTCGTGCTTCCTGCAGCCAACTGAGCGAGTTTTAAAGGGGTCACATTTTGGATGTGCTGCGTCAGCTGTGCAACGATGCTGGTATCAGTGGTCACGTGCCATTCTCACAGCCGTAGACGAGCTTCTGGACATCCACGCAGCACAGACGCCGTTTGGAGTCGTAGTATTGTAAGGCCAACAGTGACAAATCGTACAGCTACCACACAACAGACGTGTGAACACGAGCTGCTGGGAACCGGTTCTTAGCAGTGGCACTCGGTATACACACCTCCAGCCCGGCTTCCCTCACACCACAGCATCGACGTGAACGGATAGACTGGTGCCGCAGAGCGTCACTTGGAAGATGGAATGGCGGGCCATGGTTTTCAGCGATGAAGGCAGATTCTGGCTGACGCAAGTAACAGTCGTTTGCGTGTACAACGTAGACCTGTGAGCACTGTCTTGTAGAGCGCATTCGTCCGGAACTTATGGCCTGGGGCGCGATAAGCTACAACTCTCGTTCCCCTTTGTGTTTGTGGAGAGCCGGCCGTTGGTGGCCGAGCGGTTCTGGGCGCTTCAGTCTGGAACCGCGCGACCGCTACGGTCGCAGGTTCGAATCCTGCCTCGGGCATGGATGTGTGTGTTGACCTTAGGTTAGTTAGGTTTAAGTAGTTCTAAGTTCTAGGGGACTTATGACCTCAGAAGTTGAGTCCCATAGTGCTCAGAGCCATTTGAACCATTTGGAGAGGACGTTAAACAGAACAGCAGGATCTCGTCAGATCAGTTCTTTTGCCGTTCTTACAGTAGGAAGGCAATGTGTTGTTCCGACAGGATAATGCTCGTCCATACACTGCCCGTGAAACTCGATGTTCTGTACAAGACTTGCAGCAAGTTCCGTGGCCAGCAAGATCTCTGGAATTGTCTGCAATCGTGCACGTGTGGGAGATAATGGAATCAGAACTGACTCGTACGACTCGTCAACCAACAACTCTTACAGAACTACGTGAACAGGTCAAGCAGGCATGGAGTAACGTATCCCAGGACAGTATTCGGCATCTGTACGATCGACTGGACAAAAGAGTCAGTGTCTGCATTGCCGCCCGTGCAGGCTACACCACGTACTAATATGGGTGTTTCAGCATAGGTCGATACCTGGTACCTCAAAACAACTTGTGGCACTGACCTGTAAATGTAAACATTTCATATAATCCATATGCACTGTTGCATCAATAAACCTTCAGTGAATTGGAAACCTCTATAAGGGTGTACTAATATTTTTTCCGGCAATTTACAATGTTTCACCAAGAATCCACAATTAAATCAATTAAAATCTTTTATTCGCACGTTAACATTCAAAATATGAGACAAAAATGATTCGCCAGCTCTCTACATTTCGAAGCAGTATTACCCTACCGTTGTTAGTGTTCTGCATACGCTGTGACATACTGTTGGCTGGTGTAAGCCCGAGAAAGGCGTTGGTTCTGCTCGATAAGAAAGTTCACTTAGTGTTCGTGCCTCTCATTGGATTAGCGAGTGATCATTGGCCAGTGCCAAGAGAATCGTTCAGTGTGACAAAAGTACAACCTTTCGACAAATTGCTACAGATTTCAATGCTGGGCCATCAACAAGAGTCAGCGTGCGAAGCATTCAACGAAGCATCATCGACATGGGCTTTCGAAGCCGAAGGCCCACTCGTGTACCCGTGATGACTTCACGATACAAAGCTTTATGCCTCGCCTGGTCCCGTCAACACCTACACTGGACTATTGATGACTGGAAACGTGTTGCCTGGTCGGAAGAGTCTTGTTTCAAATTGTATCGAGTGGATGGGCGTGTACGGATGTGAAGACAACCTCATGAATCCATGGAGCCTGCATGTCAGCAGGGGATCGTTCAGACGGGTGGGGGCTCTGTAATGGTGTGGAGCGTGAGCAGTTGGAGTGATATGGAACCCCTGATACGTCTAGGTACGACTCTGACAGGTGACACGTACGTAAGCGTCCTGTCTGATCACAAGCATCCAATCATGTCCACTGTGCATTCCGAAGGACTTGAGCAATTCCAGTTGGACAATGTGGCACCCCACACGTCCAGAATTGCTACAGAATGACTCCAGGAACACTCTTCTGAGTTTAAACACTTCCGCTGTTCACCAAAGTCCCCAGACATTAAGATTATTGAGCATATCTGGGATGACTTGCAACGTGCTGTTCAGAAGAGATCTCCACCCCCTCGTACTCTTGCGGATTTGTGGACAGTTCTATAGCCGGCCGGTGTGGCCGTGCGGTCTAGTCGCTTCAGTCTGGAACCGCGTGACCGCTCCGGTCGCAGGTTCGAATCCTGCGTCGGGCATGGATGTGTGTGATGTCCTTAGGTTAGTTAGGTATAAGTAGTTCTAAGTTCTAGGGGACTGATGACCATAGATGTTAAGTCCCACAGTGCTCAGAGCCATTTGAACCATTTAACAGTTCTATAGGATTCATGGTGCCAATTCCCTCCACCACTACTTGAGACATTACTCGAGTCCATGCCACGTCGTCTTGCGGCATTTCTGCGTGCTTGCGGGGGACCTACTCGATATTAGGCAGGTGTACCAGTTTCTTTGGCTCTTCCGTGTATATGCTCGATACATTATACTTACTTCCTGAAAAGCCCTCCTTTACATGTTATAGGACAGAGATTTGATTTTCTTCCAAAATCCAGACCGATCAATGAACTAAACGAAAAACAAGGTGGCACAGACATTTGTTTACATTGGTTGCTGATTTGAAGTGCCGAAGAACGTGATATGTGTACAGTTACGTTAAACTTCTGGACTTACTTCAAACGTACTTCTACATACTACAAATAATTTTATACAGTTAGACATTTAATAACTTTGGTTTGAAAGGTGCTGGTAATGGCCAATGAAGAAATTTCTCTCTGTCAATTAATTGTTTGTATCGTTTCGTTCTCCAACATAAATGGATAAAATAATGAAATATCTGTTACTAATATGACGTCCAATGAGTAGTATGTTTTCGAAGTCGCTGTGTTGGCTGACCCATTCTACTGACAACAGAATTTTTTTTCACCCGGAAAGGGTAAAGCGGGCTGCTTGAGAGCTTGCAGTTTGCTCTTTGCAGTCTGCTGGGTACGTTGCTAGCATGGGTACTAATTGGGATTTTTTTTCTTTTCGATCTTTACGGTACGATAGGGTTATGCGTGGGCTAATCTGCCGATTGGGAATATAGAGGGGTTGGGGACAACTCTGGCGTTGATGTTACGACCGACGGAAATCTCTGAAAACCCTTCTGGAGTTGCTGGAGTTATTACGTATTTGTCGTCAGCGATCACGGCGGAAGATCCGGCCGTACCACTCTCTTTCATCGTAGGACATCAGGAGTCCTCGTCTCCGACGACTTCATCCGCCTGTACTGTTCTGTTCGCCGCCTCGGGGCGATCTCTGAGGTCGCCTACAGCGGGTCAGCTCCGTCGACTTGGGTCAACTGTACTGCCTTTTTTTATACTGACGGATCTGCCTCTCGTGACATCTAGTAGTCAAGTCTGCATTACATACAGGTGTCCCGGGCGATTTGATCAGATAGCTTATTACAGACTTGTGGACAGTCTAATATTCAGTAGCTGAACAGTGCTGGAGAACCCATAATACTGGTGTTTGTTATTAGCCTTAGTCTGCATTGGATGTTGTTAAGTTTATCATTTAAAATATTTGGATTCGAGACTTTATTTGTATAATTCTTTGTTGTGGGGAGTAGCCCAGAGGTTTCTCTGGGATGCAGTAAGCAACCTGCACATGAGAGGTCGGGTCCGGTCCTTATAGGCACGTGGAGTGCTGCAGTGCGTGAGTCAGGCCACGCCGGGGTCGGCAGGCGCAACAGGCGGCGGGCCTGGGACCCCGGCTCCCACGGAGGTCAGCCGCGCGTGGGCGCCTCTGCTGACACACGGCGACGCAAATAGACCGCCGCGCCGCGCTGGCGCTGCTCTGCGCTCAAGCCGAGTGACACGTCCCACGGAGGACGGCAGGGACCCACACGCTCGACACGCGCGAAATGATGCAGCCGGACAGCTTGTCTGTAACAACTATTTTCGTTCTGCCGACGACTAGAGTTATTTCCAGTGGTTACTAGGAATCGTTCTCGGCTGGTAGGTGGAAATGTGATATCGTTACGGTATGCTTGGGGCACAATATGACAGTCAACCCCTGGGTTGGTCAGAAGTGGTTAGTTAAGCGCTGTCGGGCGTGGCCGGCACTTGGTTGGGTCACCATCCAGGCCGCCATGTGCTGTTGCCATTTTTCGGGGTGCACTCAGCCTCGTGATGCCAACTGAGAAGCTACTCGACCGAATAGTAGCGGCTCCGGTCAAAGAAAACCATCGTAACGACCGGGAGAGCGGTGGCCTGACCACACGCCCCTCCTGTCCGCATCCTCAACTGAAGATGACACGGCGGTCGGATGTTCCCGATGGGCCACTTGTGGCCTGACGACGGAGTGCTTCCTGACGAGTATGCCTGCACTCACATTCCCATGCAGTCCAACATCGTGCCCCTCTCACGTCTGAATGCCCCACAAATGTGGATATTGCACGATTTGACCAGCCGGTCAAATGGAGACCCACAATGAGGCCCCATCAACACACTGACAGGTACACATAACGCCGTCTCACACGAGTACGCAATATCTCGGTGTCCTTCAGTGATCACTCAATATGTGACGCTGTTCGCGCGACTTCTAAACTCTACCACCTCTGGTAGCAACACTGGTGCACTCTGGTTCTACCTGCCACAGAGAACTCAACTCCAATAATTTACATAGCCACTGATGACGTGTACGTGTACGTAGCTACACTAACATCCGGCTATGTCTTCTGAGTACTTCACTTTGTTGATCAGACAATATGAGACACAATAGATACGGCAGAAATGACATTCAAATTATAACAATCACTTTCCTGTTTCGAAAGACAGTACATAATTCATGAAAGAACATAAAAGATTCCAACAAGTAAATTTACGAAATGACTGAAAAAAAGTCTTAAAAATTATGTCGCTCAAGTGGCGTCTGTCACAGGGTTGTATTTTTGATTGATGGAGCATGCACACCCCCCCCCCCCCCTCAAAAAGTTGCGAGATTGATTTTAGTCGTGGCGTATGAGCGACGTCAGCGCAGTAACTACGGTGGGAACTAGAACTAACTGCTGTGCATCCGACCAGCCAATTGTGAGCAGGCAGTGTTCAGTAGTGGACGTGCGTCAGTAGTGTGTCAAACGTCTTTGTGTCGCAAATCGTAATGGAGCAACACCTCGAAATCACGTGTTCCATATATTTTCCAGGATGTTTTGCAGAAGACACAGAAATAAGCGAAGTTTTTCCCACACACCATGAATCTCACACAAACGCGACCACACGTGGACGCCTAACGCGAGTTGATTGAAATACTAAACGCGGGCAATACTTTTCTGGAAAAGATCATCACGTGTGACGAAACTTGGTCTTACGAGTACGAACATACCACAAAGTGTAGATATTCACATGAAGGGTCACAGCCTTGACATTCAAGCGAATGTGACGCACAAGTTGAACAACATCCCAAAGAAGGACTTTTCTGATAAATTCGCATGGTTGTTTGAACGTTCTGTGCGTTGTACTTAAGTGCCGAGAGACAATGTAGAACACCCGTAGTATTAAAACCTCACTCTTAACTTATCTCTGTTTTTAGTAACGCACTCTCCAAACATTTTGAACAGAGGCGGTATTTTCACCTTTCGATGTCCATTGTAGTTACCAGAATTTTGGTGGGGGAGGCCAAACATTTCGAGCAGGAAAGCGTTTCACTAACATAGTCCTCGGGGGTTATTGTGACGTAGTGCAGACCTTCGTATATCGAAGTCCGGATATAATTAAATTTTTTTTAGTCAGCCCTTCATTTAAATGATTTGGGCCAGTTGTTCACTGTTATCCTACACTCACACACACACACACACACACACACACACACACACACACACACACATATATATATATATATATCACACTACTGGTCTACTGATAGCAAGCGTGATTTACTCCGGACGTATTGTTGCCATCTCATCTTTCTGCATACCACCATCGCTTAGCCTGACCGGCCTGGTTAAACGAAGTGATACAAGATGTAGCCGTTATTAGCGCCGCATCGACCCAAAACGCCATAGAAAACCTCCGCTAACGCTTTCAGCAATTTGCTGGAGTGGAGCAAGACAATTTCTCATTGCGATGTCTTTGTCTTGTCTAGCGGGTAATGAAAACAAAGTAGTTGAGATAAATTCATCCGGTATGGATATACCTTTGATACTGCCTTTGATAATGTGGATTGTTTCATTGACTAGGACGTCAGTGTATAGATTGGTAATGTGTAACGAAAATTATTTTGAATATTTTGTGTTTCGTGTCCTTTGTTTGACGTATAATCTCCTCTTAGTTTTTAATCGCATATTGTTTGCCATAAACATAATTTTTACTAACAATGTCATTTGGTTTTATGCGTAGTAAGCAGCGCTCCTCATACAATTCACGATTATCTGACTTGTACATATTCTTTAAATATTTCAGTTTGTGCTCGTAATTTGGGAGCAAATGAATTCTTGATTGTACACCAACGCTTTTCAGTCTTGCCGAGTAAGATCTCTATAAAATTTAATACTTTCTTATCCCTGGAACACTAAAGTGGCAAAAATGATGCATTGATATTAAACCATTGTAAAGCTTACTAATCCACATTTCATTCGAAGGCAGTCATAATTTGTAGGTTATGCACTAGTTAATTACACTTATTAGATCTCCAGCTATATGTTACATACCAAATTAAGTGCAAAATGTCCTGTTTTGTACTCTAGTGGAAAATTTTGCGAAGGTTTAGTAATCTAGGGTTAATAAAGTAGTTGAATTCGGTTTTTTGGGCCTCAGCCATTCTTGTTAAAAGAATTCCAGCGTTTTTTCATGTGTTCCTGTTTATGATACTGTTTTCCTTATCTGAATTTAGAACTACAGCATGTTGAGAGGCCAGACTAATGTGTGGTCCCTGAAGGGGGGCAGCAGCCTTTTCAGTAGTTGCAGGGGCAACAGTCTAGATCACTGACTGATCTGGCCTTTTAATACCAACCAAAACAGTATTGCTGTTCTGGCACTGCGAAAGGCTGAAACAAAGCGGAAACTACAACCGCGATTTTTCCCGAAGGCTTCCAGCTATGCTGTATGATTAAACGAAGATGGCGTCCTCTTGGGCAAAATATTCCGAAGGTAAAATAGACCCACATTCGGATCTCCGGTCGGGGGCCACACAGGAGGACGTCGTTATCAGGAGAAACAAAACTGACGTTCGACGGACTGGAGCGCAGAATGCCAGATCCCTTAATCGGGCAGGTAGGTTAGAAAACTTAGAAAGGGAAATGGATAGGTTAAAGTTAGATATAATGGGGATTAGTGAAGTTCGGTGGCACGAGGAACAGGATTTAGTGTCAGGTGAATACAGGTTTAGGTTTAGTAATGAATAAATACACTAAGCAGATTCAGAAGCATGTAGGTTGCAGTAGGTACTGGGAGATGAAGAAGCTTGCACAGGATAGAGTAGCATGGAGAGCTGCATCAAACCAGTCTCAGGATTGAAGACCACAACAACAACAACAACAATGAATAAAAAAACTAGAAAGGCGGATGAGCTACCACGAACAGCACAGTGAACGCATTATTGTAGTCAAGATAGACACGACGTCCACGCCTACCACAGTGGTACAAGTACCAACTAGCTTCGCAGATGACGAAGAGGTTGATGCGACTAAAGAAATGATTGACGCAGATAAGGGAGAGGAAAATTTAATAGTCATGGGGGACTGGAATTCGATAGTAGGAAGAGGAAGAGCAGGAAAAGTATTGGGTGAGTATAGACTATGGGTTCGGAATGAAAGAGGAACCGCCTAGCAGAATTTTGCACAGAGCATAACTTAATCATTAAAATTATGAAAGAAGGCTGCATACGTGGAAGAGATCTGGGGACACCGGAAGGTTCAAATGGCTCTAAGCACTATGGGACTTCACATGTGATGTCATCAATCGCCTAGACTTAGAACTACTTAAACCTAACTAACCTAAGGACATCACAAATATCCATGCCCAAGGCAGGATTCGAAACTGTGACCGTAGCAGCAGCGCGGTTCCGGACTGAAGCGCCTACAACAGCTCGGCCACATCGACCAGCACACCGAAAGGTTTCAGATTGATTACATAATGGTAAGACAGAGATTTAGATACCATGTTTCAAATTGTAAGACTTTTCCAGGGGCATATGTGGATTCTGACCACAATTTATTGGTTATGAACTGAACTGTACATTAAAACTGAAGAAACTGCAAAAAGGTAATAATTTAATGAAATAGGGACTGAAAGAACCAGAGGTCGTAGAGAGTTTCAGAGGGACCATTAGGGAACGATTGACAAGAACATGGGAAAAGAATGCGGTAGAAAAAGAATGGGTAGCTTTGAGAGATGAAATAGTGAAGACAGCAGAGGATCAAATAGGTAAAAAGACGAGGGCTAGTAGAAATGCTTGGGTAACAGAAGAGATATTGAATTTGATGAGAGGAGAAAATATAAAAATGCAGTAAATGAAGCACGCGAAAAAGAATATAAACGATTCAAAAATGACACCGACAGGAGGTGCAAAGTGGCTAAGCACGAATGGCTAGAGGACAAATGTAAGGATGTAGAAGCATACATCACTACAGGTATGACAGATGCCGTCTACAGGAAAATTAAAGAGGCCTTTGGAGAAAAGAGAACCATCTGTATGAATACCAATTGCTCAGATGGAAAACCAATTCGAAGGAAAGAAGGGAAAGCAGAAAGGTGGAAGGAGAATATAGAGGGTCTATACGAGAGTTATGTACTTGAGGGCAATATTATGGAAATCTAAGAGGACATTAGATGAAGATGAGATGGGATATATGATACTTCGTGAAGAATTTGACAGACCACTGAAAGACCTAAGTCGAAACAAGGCCCCGGGGGTAGATAGCGTTCCGTTAGAAATAGTGATAGCCTTTGCACGGGCAGCCATTACAAAAATCTTCCATCTGATGAGCAAGATGTTTCAGACACCGACATACCCTCAGGCTTCAAAGAGAATACAATAATTCCCATCCCAAAGAAATCAGTTGCTGATAGGTGAGGAAATTATGGATCTATCCGTTTTATAAGTCACGGTTGCAAAATAATAACACTAATTCTATACAGAGGAATGGAAAAATTGGTAAAGCCGACCTTGGGGAAGATAAGTTTGGATTCCATAGAATTGTAGGAACACACGAGGCAATACTGACTTTAGACCGAGCGAGATGGCGCAGTGGTTAACACACTGGACTCGCATTCGGGAGGACGACGGTTCAATCCAGCGTCGCGCCATCCTGATTTAGGTTTTCCGTGATTTCCCTAGATCGCTCCAGGCAAATGCCGGGATGGTTCCTTTGAAAGGGCACGGCCGACTTCCTTCCCCGTCCTCCCCTAATCCGATGAGACCGACGACCTCGCAGTTTGGTCTCTTCCCCCAAACAATCTAACCTAATACTGACTTTGCGACTATCTTAGAAGATAGGTTAAGGCAAGGCAAACCTACGTCTATAGCTTTTGTAGATTTAGAGAAAGTTTTTGACAAAGTTGACTGGAATACTCTCTTTCAAATTCTGAAGGTGGCAGAGGTTAAATACAGGGAGCGAAAGGCTGTTTGCAAGTTGCACATAAACCAATGGCAGTTATAAGAGTAGAGGGGCATGAAAAGGAAGCTGTGGTTGAGAAGGGAGTGAGACAGGGTTGTAACCTATCCGCGATGTTATTCAATCTGCAGGCAGTAAACGAAACGAAAGGGAAATTTGGAGTTGGAATTAATACCCAGGGAGAAGAAATAAAAACCTTCAGGTTTGCCGATGACATTGTAATTCCGTCAGACAGCAAAGGAATTGGAAGAGCAGGTGAACGGAGTGGACAGTATCTTGAAAGGAGGATATTAGAAGAATATGAACAAAAGCAAAACGAGGATAATGGAAAGTAGTCGAATTAAATCAATCGATGCTGAGGGAATTAGATGAGTAAATGAGACAGTTAACATGGTAGTTGAGTTGTGCTGATTGGGCAGCAGAATAACTGATGATGGTGCAAGTGGAGATAATATAAAATGTATACTGACAATTGTAAGGAAAGCGTTTCTGAGGCCGCGCGTGATTAGCCGAGCGGTCTATGGCGCTGTCCCTCGGGCATGGGTGTGTGTGTTTATCCTTAGAATAATTTAGGTTAAGTAGTGTGTAAGCTTAGGGACTGATGACCTTAGCTGTTAAGTCCCATAAGATTTCACACACATTTGAACATGTGAACAGCGTTTCTGAAGAAGAGAAATTTGTTTACATCGAGTATAGGTTTAAGTGTCAGGAAGTCTTGTAAGTACTTTCAATGAGTAAAAATATTTGTTTTATTATTTTTTCGTTTGGCTTTTATTGCACTTTTAAATGTAAGCCGTAAATCCTCGAACAGTGGGGTTGTTTCTACTGCAGCTTTGCTTCGAGTAAACCAAGCAGCGTGGAACTCTTCTCACTGACTGTATTATCACTTGTGTAGTTGTCGAGTATTGCAGGCCAGCTTTTGTCCCGCTAGCCGCTAGGCGCTAGCTCTGATCGTTACCAGGCATTCGTCATACTCGACTCCGCCAGCAAGAGTTCGCACGTGTTTAACCGCCCCACAGTCAGGTAAAGGTTTTCGTTCCGGATGAAGCCGGCGAGACGTGCATGACGGAAACGAATGCGTCTGCAGATGAAGAGCGTGTGCACGCGCGTATTTTCCGCACCTATTGTCCACCGCGTTGTTTGCTCTCGTGCCTATTAATACTGGCTTTGTGGAGGCCGTACAATTGTATTCCGAAAGCCGCCGCTACTAATCCTGGTTGCAAGGCCTGGGATTCTGCTGCTCCTTGGTGGGCTGTACTTTGTGTCTGCATAAATACCAAATCGCTTCGGAGTTCGAATACCTCATTAACCACTGCCTCATCTTAAAATTAGCCAACCAGAAGAAAACTCGTATTCTATCTAACCGTGAGTCACTTGACACACGATTTACGTAATATCCTGCGTTATACTGACATTAGTAGTGTAAGTAGGCTGCTTAGGTTTTTATGTTGGTAACGCCACGTAGCGCTCTATACGAAAATCACTCACTGTGCTGTGTGCAAGCTGTGGCTGGTTTGCATTGTTGGAATATTTGCTATTGTAGTGTTGGGCAGCTGGATTTGAACAGCGCGTAGCGTTGCGCAGTTGGAGGTGAGCCGCCGCCAGCAGTGGTGGATGTGGGGTGAGAGATGGCAGAATTTTGAGAGCGGACGATCTGGACTTGTGTCCATCAGAAAGAGTAAATTTTGTAATACTGGAACATTATTAAGGTAAATACATTGTTTGTTCTCCATCAAAATCTTTCATTTGCTAACCATGCCTATCAGTAGTTAGTATCTTTTATTTAGCTGACAGTATTGGCCCTCGCTGTATTGCAATAGTTCGAGTAGCGAAAATTTTTGTGAGGTAAGTGATTCATGAAAGGTAAAGGTTATTGTTAGTCAGGGCCATTCTTTTGTAGGGATTATTGAAAGTCAGATTGCGTTGCGCTAAAAATATTGTGTTAGTTTAGTGTTGATCAGCATAAGTAAAGAGAGAAATGTCTGAGCACGTTCAGTTCTGCTCAGCCGTTTGAAAATCAAATAACGTAAGAGGTTTACCAGCACAGTCACTCATAAATTTTTCTAAGGGGATGTTTCAGTAGAGTCTTATTTCCAGTTTTCACCCTGTATCGCCCACTTTCGATCCAGTGCTTTGTAAACTTAGGAATGACCCCATTGTCTTCGACAGCGTGATGAAAAGTAATGATCCGAGTGTTGTATGCGAACTCTCTTAAAGCTTTTTAAATAAAACAAATGTTATTAGTATTCTACATCTTTATTATTCACGTCTACGGTTTATGAATTTCTCAACATAGCCACCCTGTCGAGCCTGTTTCTCCCAAAACAGACCAGTTTCTTCATACCGTCGCTGTAGAATGTTTGACTCTGTTGACGGAGCCATAACCTCACCTCTGCTTGCAACGCTTCATCACTGTCAAAGTGAAGTTATCGAAAATTTTGGAAGAAAATCGGATGGGGTCGAGTCGGGACTGTATGGAGGATGATCGATGACAGTAAACCCAAGGCATCGAATTACTCCAGATATCACAGTGCTCGTGCGTTGTCATATCATGCTGAAAGAGATGGTGTGCGGACAAATTGCCGGCCGAAGTGGGCGTGCGGTTAAAGGCGCTGCAGTCTGGAACCGCAAGACCGCTACGGTCGCAGGTTCGAATCCTGCCTCGGGCATGGATGTTTGTGATGTCCTTAGGTTAGTTAGGTTTAAGTAGTTCTAAGTTCTAGGGGACTAATGACCTCAGAAGTTGAGTCCCATAGTGCTCACAGCCATTTGAACCATTTTTTCTTTTTTTTTTTTAGCGAATCAATTCTTCGAATTCTAAACTCGATTGTTGCACACTGTTCTCACTTACCGATACAGTTACGTTAAAATACGCCGTGTTACACGCTGCAAGTCGGAGCCCTCTAGCGGCAGAGGGGTGCAAATTTGTAGACATGAAGACAAAAGATGTAGGATGTTAATAACATGTTTTTACTTAAAACTTCAAGAGCTGTCACATTAAAAAATCCGGAGACATTAATTTTCAGTATGCCCCCAATTTTATACGACATAAACAATATCAGACAAAATCATTCTTACATATCCTCCCAAGCTCTAGTCTACAATATTGTAGGTAATTACCCTCGCATTGCGGTAAGCTGTGAACACATCAAACGAATCCACAAACAGTTGCATGACAATCGATGGGCAAATTAACGATGCCCGAAAATTAAGCTTCACCTCATGCTTGAAACAGAAATTCCGTAGCCACGCAGAACTAACGCTGCACCTACAAAAAGCAGAAAATCGTTGCCTAAGTTGTCCACCAGCCTAAGATCAAAATAAATTTCCAGCAATAGTTTCGGACGTATGACGATTCGACGATGAAAGAAAAGCAGATTACAAGAATAACTTCCTGTAGAGCCTATGCTGAGCAGTATCATAATCAATATTGATCATAGCATGCAACGGATGCGAGACCAGGTCATGTGATGACGGTGGAATAAATACAGCGTTGCAACTTTCATTGTGCTAAACTCGGTGTATCAGGTCGGTGTTTCAGACACGGCACACGAAGGCTTCTCTCAGTAAACCACTTGTCACATTTGCCATTACATGATCCTTAATTTCGCTGTCTGCAAAATTAATTAACAATTTCTCCTTTTACTCCCAGAAGTCAGATGATGAAAATACCACGGTGGTAAGTATTTTTTACCTCGAAACATAATGGGAATGTATGATGAGTGCGTTTTGGTAAGTGCGCGAGTTAAGTATCGAAGGCCGGCCGCGGTGGTCTAGCGGTTCTAGGCGCTCAGTCAGGAACCGCGCAACTGCTACGGTCGCAGGTTCGAATCCTGCCTCGGGCATGGATGGGTGTGATGTCCTTAGGTTAGTTAGGTTTAAGAAGTTCTAAGTTCTAGGGGACTTATGACCACAGATGTTGAGTCCCATAGTGCTTAGTTCTAGGGGACTTATGACCACAGATGTTGAGTCCCATAGTGCTTAGTTCTAGGGGACATATGACCACAGATGTTGAGTCCCATAGTGCTCAGAGCCATTTTTAAGTATCGAACAAAATGTGAGCAAAGTAAACAACTCACGAGCCAAAACATTTCAACCATCCGGTCAGTAGCGAGTTGGTCCACCTTTAGAACGTAATAGACCAGCGATTCAGGCGTAGCATGGATTTGATAAAAAAAGGTTCAAATGGTTCTGAGCACTATGGGACTTAACATCTGAGGTAATCAGTCCCCTAGATCTTAGAACTACTTAAACCTAACTAACCTAAGGACATCACACACATCCATGCCCGAGGCAGGATTCGAACCTGCGACCGGAGCGGTCGCGCGGTTCCAGACTGAAGCGCCTAGAACCGCTCGGCCACTCCGGCCGGCTGGATTTGATAAATCCATGATACATGTGTGGAAGTATGTTGCGCCAGATATCCGCGTACAGGTCACACGATTCCCGTAAATTATGTGTCGGTTGTTCGTGGGCGCGGAGCTGGTGCTCAATAGCGTTATAGCTGAGTCCCATCAAGTTCAGATTGGGCGAACGTTATGGTAAAGACACAACATGAGAGAACTATAATGCTCCCCAAACAACTATATCACGATTCTGGCCATTCATGATGGATATTTATGTTGCTGAAAGATGTCTGAGCTCTCTCTCGGGAGATACCGAGTATGAAAGGATGCAGTAATGTTCAAGCACTGCTGCCATTTTGCTTTTCATTACTACTACCGTACCCGTGGAAGCCTAGGTGAACGTCCCTCCACATCATAATACCGTCCCAACCGGCGTACGTCGTCCGTGGCGCGGTGCATGTTTCGAGCAGCCGTTCACCCAGGTGACGGCGTTTCCAGACGATCTGGTGCAACAACGAACGTGGTTCATGCGACAGGCGACACGTGACACGTTTCCATTGATCCATGGCCCAGTTTAGATTGTCCCGTGTCCACTGAAATCGTATTTAACGATTTAGTTTGGTCACTATGAAACACGTAGAGGTCTTCTACTGCGGAACCCTATTTTCAACAGTGTCAGCTAAACCGTGTATCCAAAACACTTTTCCGTGCACCATGGATGTACTCTGTCGTCTGGTCTACCACAGTTCGCCGTCTGTCCTGCTTTACGGAGCGGGTAAGCCTCCGACTTCCACTGTGATGAGGTGTGGGAGTCCAACACCTTGTCGCCTTCTCGTGGTTCCACCGTCCTTCATCCATTTCTCATAGTTGCTCGCAACAGTAAAGCGGGAACAGCCGAACAGTTTCGCCGTTTCCTAGAGGCTCGTTTCCAGAGGCTGGTGCATTACAGTCTGTCCTTTCTCAAAGTAGCTTATGTCAATGGATTTCCCTATCTGCGGCCCATTCGTATCTGCTCAGCTTATACATTGATCAGACAAAAGTCATGGGATAGCGATATTCACGTATACAGACGGCGGTAGTATCAAGTACACGAGGTACAAAAGGGCAGAGCATTGGCAGAGCTGCCGTTTGCACTCAGGTGATTCACGTAAAAAGCTTTCACACTTAATTATGGCCGCACGACGGGAATTAAAAGACTTCGAAAGCGGAATGATAGTTGAAACTAGACGCATGGGACAATTGATTTCGGAAATTGTTAGGAAATTCAATACTCAACGCAGTGGGCGATGGCATTCGCTTGACGACCGAGGGCCGCGGCGTTTGCATAGAGTTATCAGTGTTAATAAACAAGCAACACTGCGTGAAATAACCGCAGAAACCAATGTGGGACGTACGACGAACGTATCCGTTACGACAGTGCGGCGAAATTTGCCATTAATGGGCTGTGGCAGCTGGCTAATGCCTTTGCTAACAGCACGACATCGCTTGCAGTGGTCTTGGTGACCACATCGGTTGGACCCTAGACAATTAGAAAGCAAGGGACTGGTCAGATAAGTACCGACTTCACTTGGTATGAGCTGATAGTAGGCTCCAAGTGTGGCACAGACCCCACGAAGCCCTGGATGCAAGTTATCAGCAAGACACCGTGTTAACCGGTGGTGGCTCCCTAACGGCGTGGGCGGTCTGCAGGTGAAACTTCCGGGCTGAGAGGCCGTGGTCGATGTATAAAATTTCCACCTGTCGTTTCGTCTCCATCTGCGGGAGTCATCTTCTGAGGTCGTCCGGCAGTAGCCTCAGAAGATGACTCCCGCAGATGGAGACGAAACGTCAGGTGGAAATTTTATACATCGACCACGGCCTCTCAGCCCGGAAGTTTCAACTGAAGACAACACCGGCCGTGAAAGCCTACATTGTACGGTGTGGGCGGTGTTCACACGGAATGTATTGGATGCTTTGGTCGAACGGAACCGATCAGTGACTGGAAATGGTTATGTTCGCGGCAGTTCGTGGAGTTCATACACCCAAACAACGATGGAATTTTTATGGATGGCAATGTGCCATGTCACCGGACCACAGTTGTTCGTAATTGGTTTGAAGAACGTTCTGGACAATTCGAGCAAATGATTGGGCCACCCAGATCGCCGGACGTGAATGCCATCGTACACTTACGGGGCATAACCGAGACGTCAGTTCGTGCACAAAAACCTGCACCGGCAACACTTTCGCAGTTGTGGGCAGCTATAGAGGCAGCATGGCTCAGTGTTTCTGCAGGGGACTTCCAACGGCTTGTCGAGTCCATACCACTTCGATTTGATGCACTGCGGCTGCGCAGGAGGAGGTCATACACGTTATTAGGAGGTTTCCCATAACTTTTGTCACCTCAGTCTATACTTTCCTTAACGTGTCACGTTGCCGCAACGCCACCAGTGGCACCAGTTTCAGGGTAGACAGCGGCTTATTAGTGTAGTCAAACATCAGTGATAGTTTGGTCTGAACGCAACCAGTTGGCAGTGACTCTTGGAGCGCGTGCTGCCTCGCAGTGTAGCGGAGCGCCCGCCTGCAGGTGACACTGAGGCTCTGGGACCTTGGCTCGCCAGGAATAGAGGGGTGGGCGGGCGTGTCGCCAGTACAGTGGTTAGCTGTGTGCCGGGTCACCCGGCGCTTTGCCATGCTGTGTTGCATCCAACTGAACCCTGGCTCTTACTGTCGACAATGAAAGTGTCCACAGTGCTCTCGCCGGGGTCCCACCTCACTTTAATAACTGCGCAACGCGACCCAACGCGCCGAGACGGCTAGCTCAGTGGATTTAAATCGGCAACGAATGCAGCTTTGAGTAGCAGTACCGTTATCGGTATTGTAATCGTCATTTGCGCTGCAGGCTTCTGACTAAGATGAGAACAGAAGCTAGCTAATTACTGCCAACATGCCTTGAAACAGCAGAATTAATGAAATATCTCTATTAATACCTCTATCGTGTCTTGTTATCACGAGGAGCGTCAGATATTATTCTTTCCTCCACCATAAGTCCATCAAAAATGGATCAAATGGCTCTGAGCACTATGGGACTTAATATCAGGTCATCAGTCCCCTAGACTTAGAACTACTTAGCCTAAGGACATCACACACATCCATGCCCGAGGCAGGATTCGAACCTGCGACCGCAGCGGCAGTGCGGTTCCGGACTGAAGCGCCTAGAACCGCTCGGCCACAGCGGCTGGCTATAAGTCCATCATGTCGTCCACGTTCAAGCAAATATTAACGGTACTTTGTCCTCTTATTAACACTATTCTCACTACTGTTCATCTACTAATTACAGAAAAATTCAAATTAACAATCATTCGTGGGTATGAAAGTGAATCAGACTTTCTGTGGAGCAGACAGCAACATAATTCTTCTAATTTTATTAAAAATGTTCTTTCCTTCGCCTTTATTATCTCACATCAGAGAAGTAGAATCCACTCAGAATTTCTGTACGGTATTCTTATGTCGTCCGTGTTGGATTGTTTATGAAAATAAAAGTTCAAATAAAATAATTATCTGCGTCAGTCACTCTTTTTATTTTATCCCACTACGCGTTTCGAGAGTTTAGACTCTCATATTCAGGTGGAACAATGATATTGTGTTACATATTTGTCAGCTGGATGCAGACAGCTGGTTATTGATGTTTCATTTTGCTACAAAACGTATAACAGACACTTGTCAGAGTAAAATGGAACTAAAATTTTCCATTTTAAACGGTGATAAAGTTACTTACAATCTGTTCCAATGCACAGAACCCTCCAATCCGCCTGTAATCTCTCACTCACTCTCTATGTGCAGCCCTCTAGGAGCTTTGGAACTTCACCCAGGGCAGTAATTCGTGAGGTAACGATTTGCAGCTGTGGGTCGTCATCACCTCTGTCTCGCTCACCTCGCTAAAACGATGGAACTTGTTCCCACATTCGGGACCGGAAAACATCTGACTCCGACTCAATTGATACGTCAGTGTAACCTACCAATTTTGAAGGCGGTGAGGCAAATGTTATACGTAGAGGTTGTCGCTGTTCGGTATGCATTGCAAATTGTACGAATCATTCAGACTGAGCTGCAGAGTGCACATGGCGTCCTTGTCCCATCTATTTCTTCTCCCGAATTCCTTACGTCTCCGGCACAGTAACACGAGACGGCTGCTTTCAAAGTAGCGATGGCGAAAGAAACCAGAAGAATGCCGAAGGACCGGAAAGTCATCTGGACGACAGACAGGGGGCACATTTTTGTTCCGCCTCTTGCCTTGCCCAACACACGTCAAGCCACTCCATCAGACGTGAGCGAATGCTGCGTCGATTTTTGAGTCGCGTAGAAGCCCCTTGCTGCTGCCGAGAATCACATTTAAATTATTCTGGGAATGAAGGATTTTCAACAACTTGTACTGATGGACTCTTGGTTAGCTGAGAAAGGAACGTTTTTCCATCAACCACCTGTTCAAATTCCAAATGAAACGCGTCGCTGTTTTGACTTGAGAAAAGCAATGATTCAACTAAGCATTGATGATGCGTTACTTGAATAAAAATGGGAAAATAACGAACATAGTTGAAGCTGCGTGTAATCCAGTATTTGCATTTAAAGGATTATACTCTACACCTGAGAATGGTCATACAGCTGAACACTATCAACAACATGAAATGAATGATGGTTCAGTCCTAACAATAACAGCCATGTGGCAAAATGATTTCATTAAAATGTATCATCGCTGTGGACTCTATTGCGACCAAAATCCTTGCGATCCCCTCTTTTACTCGCAGTTGTTGTAAATCACACTCATTCGCAAAGACTGATTTACCAACTACTCTTATACTGCTCTAAAGTGAAGTTTTCCAGTCATTCTTTGTTTCGCTTTCTCCATAACGGATTAAAAAAATGGCTCTGAGCACTATGGGACTTAACTGCTAAGGTCATCAGTCCCCTAGAACTTAGAACTACTTAAACCTAACTAACCTAAGGACATCACACACATCCATGCCCGAGGCAGGATTCGAACCTGCGACCGTAGCGGTCGCGCGGTTCCAGACTGTAGCGCCTTTAACCGCTTGGCCACCACGGCCGGCCCATAACGGATTAAACATAGCCGTAACGCATGTTGCTGGCGAGAGCATTTACAGCAATTGGTCACCATTGAAGCTTCAAAAGTTATTTTCTTTAATCGTGTTATATGTATGTACATCTTCGAGATATTCATATTTATTTAGTTTAACAATATGCAATACAAGCAGTACTAGGTGTCTTAAATGTTTTCTGAAGTTGATACTACAAATTTCATAAGGCGTAGTTGAATGCAACATGTAACACCAATATTGAACGCAAAATGAGAACTTGCGTTGCTCAGAGTAATTGTTCCGTTTGATCTGAAACCAGTCAAAGGAAATAAGTTTCGAGGACTGCATAGTTACTGGATTTACAAACACATTTTGAATTGCGAGACTATTATTAAACAGCTACTTACACATCTAAAAGCCATAGTTACTGTTCCCAGGATGAATTTTCATACTGCATGTGAGGCTTCCTGGCAGATTAAAACTGTGGCGGACCTAGCCTCGAACCCGGGCCCTTTGCCTTCCGCGGGCAAGTGCTCCCCGACTGAGCACTTTCCCGCAAAAAGCAAAGGTCTTAAGTTGGATTTCCGGTCCGGCACACGAGTTTTAATCTGCCATAAAGCTTCATATTAGTACCCACTTCACTGCAGAGTGAAAATTCTTCTGGAAACAAACCCCAGCCCGTGGCTAAACCATGTCTCCACAGTACCCTTCTGCCAGGAGTGCTAGTCCGACGAAGTATGCAGGTCAACTTCCGTGAAGTCTGGAAGGTAAGAGATGATGTACTGACGGAAGTAAAGCTGTGAGGACGGTTCGCGAGTCGTGCTTTGGTAGCTCTGTCGTTAAAGCCCTTGTCGGCGAAAGGCAAGGTTCGCTAGTTCGAGTCTCGGTCTGACATTCGGTTTTAATCTGCCAGGAAGTTTTAAAGTCATCGTTGTATAGCCACTTTGTTTGCCGGACCTCACATCTCTTGATTTTTACTGCCTGAGATTTGTAAAAAATGAGTACTACTTGACGGAAGGAGAAAATATAAAATGCAGCAAATGAAACAGTTGATGGAGAATACAGACACCTGAAAATGAGAGTCACAGGAAATGCAAGTAGCTAATCAGGAACTTCTAGAGGCAAATGCATGGATGTAGAAGCATGCATGAATAGTAGTATAGACGCCGTCAATAGGTGAGTAAAACTGACCTCCTGAAACTATAGAAGCAGCTGGACGAATATCAAGGGCTCAGTTCAGGAACTCGCAGTAAGCAGAGGAAGGATAAGGTGAAGACTGTATAGAAAGGCTGTACAGAGGAAATTAACTTGAAAGTAAATATTATGCGAGGGCGTGCTGAAGACTCTTAAAGCTTCTTAATTAAAACAAACGTTATTAATAGTCTACGTCTTTATTCTTCATGTCTGCATATTTATTCCTCAACATGGTCACCCTGGCGACGAACACATTTCGCACAAGGAGAGACCAGTTTGGTGATACCGTCATTGTGGAGTGTTTGACTCTGTTGACAGTGCCACAATCTCATCTTTGCTTGGACTGCTTAATCACTGTCAAAGCGAAGTCCTCGAAGTTGTTCTTTAAGTTCTGGAAAGAAATGAAATTCGGATGGAGCCAAATTGGGACTGTATGGGGAGATGATAGGCGATAGAGAACCCAAAGCGTCGGATTGTTGCAAATGTCTCAGCGCTCGTGTGTGGCCTTGCATTGTCATGCTGAAGCAGACGGTGCTCCTTGTGTGGGCGAGATATTTGAATCTGAAAATCGATTACAGCAGCCTGTTTCACACACAGCGACATAGTCACCTTACAGGCCGCCACACGGCACGCTACAATACGCAGCCCTTTAGCGGCAAAGGGCTGCAAATATGAAGAACGAAGACGTAGAATGTTAACAAAGTTCGCTTTATTTAAAATATTTTAAGAGTATTAATATAAAAATCCGGAGGCATTACTTTTCAGCGCGCCTTCATAGAAAGGAAAGGAAACGTAAATGAAGATGAGACTGGGGATATGACACTATGTGATGAATTTATTAGAACCCTGAAACACCTATGTGGAAGTAATGCCTTTGTAATAGACGAAATTCCCTCCGAATTATTGAGATTCTTGGGAGATCCAGCCGGGACAAAACTATTCCACCGGGTGTACATGATATATGAAGCAGGCGAAACAATACCGACTTTACGAAGAATGTAATAATTCCAATTGCAGTGGTGACAAATGTGAATGCGACCAAGCCATCAGTTTAATAAGTCATTGTTGCAAAATGCTGACGCGAATTATTTAGGGAAAAATGGAAAAGGTGTTAGATACCGAGATCGGGGAAAATCAGTTTTATTTCCACATAAATGTAGAATCACGCGAGGCACTACTGGCCCTACGATTTGTCTTAGAAGATACGTTAAAAAAAGCATTACAGCATTTGTAGATCTAGAGAAAGCTTTTGACGAAAGCTTTTGACGATGTTGAAATTGTGAAGCTAGCAGGGATAAAATGAAGGAAGATAAAGGTTATCAAAAATTACTGCAGTAAGTAACTTGCAGTTATAAGAGTCGAAGGGCATGACAGGCAAGCAGTAGTTGAGAAGGGAGTGAGTCAGGACTGTAGGCTGTCCCCCATGTTACTCAATCTGTACATGTAGCAAGCCGTGAAGGAGGCCAAGGAGAAATTTGGAAAGAGAATTGAAGTTCAGGTAGAAGAAATAAAAACTTTGAGATTTGCCGATGGCATTGAAATTCCGTCAGAAATACAAAGGATTTCGAAGAGCTAGTGAATGGAATGGCTAGTGTGTTGAAAAGAGATTGTAAGATACACATAAACAGAAGTAAAACAAGGGTAATGTAATGAATCGAATTAAACAAGCGATGCAGTGGGAATGAGGTTAGGAAACGAGACACTAAAAGTAATAGCTGTGTTTTGCTGTTACTGCGCAAAATAACTGATGATGGCTGAAGTAGAGATAATATGGCAATATAAAGAAAAACGTATCTGAAAATTAGGAATTTATTAACATCTGAGGTAAATTTAAGTGTAAGGAAATCTTTTCAGAGTGTATCCGTCTGGAGTGTAGCATTGTACGGAAGTAGAGAAGCGCACTGAAAATTAGATGGGTAAATCGAATAACTAATGAAGAGATACTGAATCTAATTAGGGAGAAAAGAAAATTATGGCAGAACTTGACCAAAAGAAGGAATCGGCTGGTATGACACATTCTGAGTATCGGCGATTAGTCAAATAGGCAAGGGAGGGTAGTGTGGGGAGTAAAACTTTAGAGAAACACCTGGGGATCAGCTCAGAAAGCAGGTTTAATTTGATGTAAATTGGAGTGGTTATTTGTAGATAAGAGGGCTACTCAGGATAGACTAACGTAGCTAGTTGCACGAAACCAGCCTTCGAAATGAAGACCTCAACAAAAACAAACACAACAACGTAAACGAAGAGATATTTCACACAGCCTTGGTTGGTTACACTCTCTGACCTCAGTACTAGAATCAACGTGGCATTTGAAGATACTCGTGAAATTCTGGGGGTGGTAACAATAAATTTATATGAATATGCAAATTTTTGAAGTTCGTATTACACATTATAAGGAGGTGGTTGCAGCGACGCGTAACACCTGAATTGCGTGTAAAATGAGCATTTCGGTTACTCACAGTAGTGGTCGTTTTCAAAATTCTTTTGTTTTTGAAGTAAGGTATAGCTGTTGCCTTCCAAATCGTTGCCGAGACCACAGAAGCGATATTATTTGACACACATGAGAAGAGATCAAGTTACTTCCAAACACGTCATCTTTATCTCGAGATCGACACAGCTCTCAGGAATGTTATTATTCGAAGATAAGTTCATATCTGCGCCTCATAACGCTCAATCCTCCCACTCTAGGGACAATCGAAAGATAATATTACTGAGCAGGTCCGCAGCAATCAACAGAGAGAGAGAATTCATAAGTGTTCACGGAGAAACGAATACCCGTTGTCGGATCCGTCACAGCGCCGCTAAACAAGCGAAATGAATCGCCAGTAAAAATACTTCGTGCCACACTGATTGCGAGTAACAGTTGGTTCAAATGGCTCTGAGCACTATGCGACTTAACTTCTGAGGTCATGAGTCGCCTAGAACTTAGAAGTAATTAAACCTAACTAACGTAAGGACATCACACACATCCATGCCCGAGGCAGGATTCGAACCTGCGACCGTAGCGGTCGCGCGGTGCGCGTAACAGTACTTAATAACAGTACTTGAAGATTCTCATTAATGTACGCGAGGCACTATTGCTTCTTGAACTCGAACATGATACTGTTGTAACGTTGTTGCATTCACCAAGACATCTAAGATCTATCTCATACGTCCCAACATCAACTGGTTGCTTCACGAACATCTGTCAAAATTTATATCTTTCTGATTAGACCTGCACTGGGGAATGCTGAAATGACCGCAGAATTCAGTAAATGTATATATGCTGGCTGTGACTTGCAATCCAGTTTCAAGGGCAGCATTGCGTATTCATGAAAGAAGAGCCAAGGATTGTTTCCTGCATTCAGATGCGTTGGTGGGACATACTGAAGTACTATCGTAGAGGCGCTCCTCTTTTCTGAGCTTAATCTGCCAAATTCTCTTTGGCAAGTGACTAGCTATGGCAAGTCCTCGTTCACTGTCGTCTATTGTATTGATTCTGTAATGACGTGCCGTCCATCACGTTTGTTGAGTGCACTGCAGAACAACGGTTAACGTAAGTACAACGCACAGAACCAAATCCAGGCGTATCCTTTGTTGTACAGCAACTAGCTGTGTGTCCGTTGCTTCGCTCACGTGGACTGTATGGTCTTCACAGATTTTTTGTTTTGTTTTTATTTAATCGAATTTGTATGTTGTTACGTCTGTAGCTCAGGTGTAAATCTACACACCACAAAAGAGTTAATTACTATTTACGTGGCTATCAGTCTTTGCATAGTTAAATTGTTCCAACGAGTTTAATTTATTTTCATATAGCGAGTTAAAAAAAGAAACAGACAAACCAGATAAGTGGTTCCATACTTATTAGCTCCTGTCTTACACCCGGTACTGAACTGTTTCATCTCAAACGGATATTCCTGTGCATGGAATCGCATTTAAAAATGGTTCAAATGGCTCTAAGCACTATGGGACTTAACATCTGAGGTCATCAGTCCCCTAGACTTAGAACTACTCTAACCTAACTAACCTATCATAGGCATCCATGCCCGAGGCAGGATTCGAACCTGCGACCGTTGCAGCAGCGTGGTTCCGGACTGAAGCGTCTAGAACCGCTCTGTCACAGCGACCGGTGTATCGTATTTAAACGTGGAATGTATTTTGTCATTAGTAGTTATTAATTTGCATAGTAATTACAACAAAAATAATTTTATAAACATATGTTAGGCATACTGAAAAATTTATGTATTAAAGATCTTTTTCTGTGAAATTTAGACAAAATCGATGTGTTGTGTACTTCCAACCGAGAAGTCCAATACCAATTTTCAGAGCTGTAGCTTTAATAATGCTTTAGTAGTTCTTTAATAATTTATTTTCAAACAAACTTTCACCCACTATTTCACTCCCTTTGGGAATGAGTTTCAAAAAATGCTGAAACACTTTTTTTTATTCTGACCGAGAAACAAAATACTAATTTTCCTAATTCTAGCTTCAAAATTGCCTTAATAGCAACATATTTTCAAAAAAAAACATTCATCCCCCTTAGGTATGTAATTTAGAAAAATCCGTGGTTAACACTAGGTCACTAAAACTTCGTAAAATTTACGATTGCAGTTAATATTAGATCACCGTTCTCGCGAATCTGATATTGTCTCTATTGTGTGTAAAAAATGGTTCAAATGGCTCTGAGCACTATGGGACTCGACTGCTGAGGTCATTAGTCCCCTAGAACTTAGAACTAGTTAAACCTAACTAACCTAAGGACAGCACAAACATCCATGCCCGAGGCAGGATTCGAACCTGCGACCGTAGCGGTCTTGCGGTTCCAGACTGCAGCGCCTTTAACCGCACGGCCACTTCGGCCGGCTATTGTGTGTAAAACAGAACCTTTTGTACTTATTTTATATGTGACATACCATTGAAGACACGCCATATACTAGTGCATAAACTATAAATTATGACTTCCTCTAAGTAAGCTATGGTGTAATAAAATTTGCGATGGTTTAGTGACAATATAACATTTTCCCTCTTTTAGTGTTCTAGGGTTAAACGATGCCTACGGTACAAGATCAACACCCTCTCCAGATGCCAAGTTTTTATCCTTAGCGTTTTGGGCTGGGCGATGATAAGTCAGTGAATCAGACAGGACAGTTCATTTTATATAATTATAGAGATTGAATATCCGGCCAGCATAATAATCCATAGCAATTCCGTGAAATATGCGATAGACGTTCTCGGTGATGCTATCGGATCATAACGAAGTAACAACTAACAAACATACAAACGAATCTGTTTGTGTTTCACCATGCGGGCTTACGTATCCAGCTCAGGAGACCACTGGTTGGCGCTGGTGGTCTGACATACCTTGTCGTCTGCGTCGCTATCGCCGTCGTTGGCGTATACAGTGAGTTCTCTTGTTATGGATGAGTATAAAACGACAAGAACTGACTTTAAATGACTTACTTATGTTCTAGCTAAAATCCATCTTTTGTGCCATTTGCTTTTCGGTTTTATTTATTTATTTTATGCAGATGCAGACAGCAGCAGTAACCAGATTAACGGATTCCTTCTCGTTCATAGCCATGGTCGTTTGGTCGTTTATTGAAAACGCTTCACTCTTGACGCTGACAGGTTAAGTACCAACTGACTGATCAGAGCAGTGCTCTGTGATCTAGACGGACGCGATGCAAATGGACGGCTCTTGTGCGGCGGCTCTTAGCGTGATTTCCTCTTGGCTGTCACGTGAAGAAACCGGACGCGGTGGCTCACTAGCCGCTAAGTGGCTCATCTCGGTGTCCCAAGAACTCGTAGAGCAGTCGTAAACTAGCCCCCGTCACTAGCCGGCGATGAGTAACGCACTCCGGATGGGAGTACAGCGAGGCCGACGAGCGACCAGCAGAGACCCCGCGTCCGCTAGAGTCAGCGCAGGCGGCGCCAGAGCCACTCGTGCTACGTCAGCCCAGCCCCGGGACGCCACCCGCTCCTGAAGACCGCTCCCGGCTCTGCTCGTGTCGTAACGCAGCGGAGCGGCGGTCACGAGGGCAAGGCCCGCACACTGTGTTGCTGATGCTAGTCAGGCGGGCTCACTCCGTATGCACGCCTGGAAGCTTACCACATGCCTCATCGCTGAACAGGTCTCCCTGTCCTGGCACTCTTTCGTTTCTTGCTAACTTCGTACAACCTCATTGTCCGCGCACACACTGGATACAAAATATATACACCGATCGGTTAGAATATTACGACTACCGACCTACTGTCGATATAAAATGGTCCAGGTGGTAGCAGCGTCACCTGACGAGGATTCACTGCTAATCAGAAACCTGCACGGTGCACGTAGTATCAGTGAGCGTGCTTTTCGTGTTTAGAATGAGTTTCACCGAGGGCAGATTGTGATGGCCCAGAGGCTCGGCACAAGCATTTCGGAAACTGCACGACTTGTCACGCGTTCGAGGAGTGCTGTAGTGAGCGTCTCCAAACTTGACGAAACCGTAAGCAGCACATCCCGGGTTCGAGTCCCGGTCGGGGCACACATTTTCAACTGTCCACGTTGATGTCTATCAACGCCTGTCGGCAGCGTAGGGTCTTGTTTTAATTATCAAGATGAAACCACGTCCACACGACGTGGAGTTGGGCGACCACCCCTCATTACAGATATCGGACGCCGTAGATAAAACAGAACAGGCGGCGAACTGTGGCGGAAGTGTCATTAGACTTTAATACTGGGCAGAGTACAAGTGTGGGTGAATACACAGTGCGCCGAACACTCCCAACGATGGGCCTACACAACCGATCTCCCATCCATGTACCAAAGTTAACACCACGACATCGGCAGCTACGACTGAAATGGGCTCGTGACCATCGCCATTGGACGTTGCCTCAGTAGCAGAGCGTTGCATGGACTGATGAATGCAGATACCTTCTTCAACATGCTGCTGGAAACGCATCTGTCGTCTTCCTCGGGAATATCTCCTTGACACCTGTACTGCGGCACTGGAGACAAGCCGGCGGCGACTCCATTTTGCTCTGGGGAACATTCTCGCGGCCATCCATGGTTCCAGTGGACCTCGTGGCGGCCAAAGAGTATGGTACACTGGTTGAAGACCACGTACATCCCTTCGTGACGATCGTGTTTCCCGACGACAGTGGCATTTTTTAACAAGATAATGCGCCATGTCACAAGGCCAGGAGTGCGATGGAGTGGTTCGAGGACCACAGTGGCGTGTTTCAATTGATGTGCTGGTCCCCCAACTCGCCAGATCTGAACCCGCTCGAACACATCTCGGATGTGATTGAACGTGGCGTCAGAGCTCATCACCCCCCTCCCTGGGATTTACGGGAATTAGGTGACTTGCGTGTGTGCAGATGTGGTGGGAACACTCTCCGGCGAACTACCGAGGCCTCATTGCTTCCATGCCATGCCACGACACGCCGCCGCTGTTATCCGTGCCAAAGGTGGACATACCGGCTATCAGATAAGTGGTCATAGCCTACTGGCTGATTAGTGAATATGCACCTGTGATATTTTAGTCACACAGGAAAACATTCTTTAATCTCCTAGCTCCTCTAAATAATCTAAAATTTTGTATACACGTACGTAGTTGTTTACGCCCCAAATGCAATACAAAATTTCAGTGTGTTTACAGGAGCAAGGAGATGAAAGAAAACACTGTATGTGACAAAATGACACAGTTGCTCCGTTTCACCATTAGGGATACATGAAGCTTTTGACGCTGGTGTTGTCGGAAACGTTGTTCAAATTGCTATGAGGTAACTACTATTTTAGAGACGATGTAGCCTGCCGTGGATTTCTTGCTATGGGTACAAATAAGACGTTTGGTGTACGAGACACCGACATACAGAGGAGCTGGCTCTCCTTCTGGATAAAACTGCAGTACTTTTTAGTGAAACATGTTTGTTTTCAGCGTGTAGCTCGTAAATGCCAGTTTGCATCACTGTAACGGACATTTTCAGCTACATCTGTAAAGCAATATTCATAACACGGCAGTTTAAACATAATCTCTAAACGTTAGTAGCGTCGAAACATCCCTGGATCTCTAGTGGGGAAACGGTGCACCTTTGACGTTCCTGTCACATAAAAAAGATGTTTCTTTTTATCTGATCTAAAAACACTAAATTTTTTTGCACGTAACTTTTTCGTTAAAAAACAAATTCACATATTCTTACAGGAGATAGCATGGGTCAAAACGCGAAGAAAAGTTTCTGTATTGTATGTGTCCGTAAATCAGTATCTGTTGACATGTGGCTGATTCCATGATCACATTCCCATCTCTTTACTATAGGTAGAGCAGCATGTGGTTACCATGGATCCTGGCACATCTTTCAGACCCTCATCGGAGAGCGCCCACATACAACGAATTGTAGGAAAAGCAGATCGATACTGACGTTCGCAGGAAGAATCTTAAGGAAATGTGATTCAGCCACTAAAGAACTAACTGGCTTGCAAAGCCCTTTTTCGACCGATTCTTGAGTACTGTTCATCAGACTGGGACCATTACCAGGAAGGACTGATAGAATATATATATATATATATATATATATATATATATATATATATATATATATATATATATATATATAGGGAGAGAGAGAGAGAGAGAAAATGGTTCAAATGGCTCTGAGCACTATGGGACTTAACTTCTGAGGTCATCAGTCCCCCTAGAACTTAGAACTACTTAAACCTAACTAACCTAAGGACATCACGCACATCCATGCCTGAGACAGGATTCGAACCTGCGACCGTAGCAGTCGCGCGGTTCCGGACTGAGCGCCTAGAACCGCTCGGCTACTGCGGCCGGCCCAGAGAGAGAGAGAGAGAGAGAGAGAGAGATATGCAATGAAGGGCGGCGCGTTTCGTCATGGGATCGTTTAGTCGGCGCGAGAGCGTTACAGATGTGCTCAACAAATTCCAATCGCAGACCCCATAAGACAGGCGTGGTGCATCACGGAGAGACTTGTTACTGAAATAGCTAGACAGCACTTTGCTCCCACATACGTCTCGCGAAATCATCACGACGAGAAAATTACAGAAATTATAACTAATACAGAGGAATACCTACAATCATTCCTCCCACGGGCCACTTGCGAGTGGAACAGGGAAGGGTGGATCAGTTAGTGGTACCAGAAGTACCCTCCGCCACACATCGTTAGGTGGTTTGCGGAGTATGACGCAGATATGGACGAATCACGCAAATAAACCTAGCTACATTCGGATTATGTCACGTGCATTGGTCATACGCTCCCGTAGCTTCGGCATGTGGTCGACGGGTTGGACGTACAGCAATGTCTTTAAACGTCCCCATAGACAGAAATCCAACCGATACAGGTACGGTGAACGGAGAACCCATGCTATGAAAATTTGTGGTGTGGGGCCCGTTGTGCGTCAACCACAGTCGTTGACTTCCTGCAAGAGTAATGTTCTCCGACAGCGCCGAAACTCATCGGGCAGCAGCCGGTGATACGCAGCACCTGTTAATCTGTTTGGTAAAGTGTACAGACCAATCAGTCTGTCTCCGACAATTCCTGCCCATACTACAAGTACGTAGATAGAATTTTACTTTTGACATCGTTGAAAGTTTCACGCATAGCTCTCCTTGCCCTAAACTGGCTTCGTTTAGATTTTGTTTGTCAATGAGTATTTGGCTACGATTACGTTTGCAGCGGAACTCTCTTCCACTTGATAACTCGTATCAGTGACTGTTACTGAGGGTCTTGCGTGTGCTGAATCATTAATGTCGGTTTCCTTATCTGTAAATTTCTTAATCCAATTATGTTCATTTCTCTTGTCAGTGGCGTCTTGGCTGCACAGTTCGTAAACGTCTACCAAGCGACGTGGTGATTTGTTTGAACAGGACACGGTCGTTCTTTACCAGGTCATTCTCCATTTCGTGATTGTGTTCCATCTCGAATGACATCGTCATTGACAAAACGCTAAATCCTAATTTGCCTTCCTGTAGCTTCTGTGAATATTAGACAGCTTGTACCCCTCTTGCGCTAAGTGCTCAGTAACCGCTCATTGATTGTGTTTGGAATCCCGTTATTCAGCAGCATGAAAATGAAAAAAAAAAATCTCTGAGAAGCGTGTGCAAAGAAAGTCACTCAACATTCGTGTACAACATTTGAACGAGTGCAAAGTTGTTGAAGAAATTATGTCCATTTTTTCATTACTTACGATTGAGCACCAGTAAGTATGAGACTAATACCAGGAAAGATGAGGGCACAGTAACAGGCATGGCAAATAAACCGTAATGAGCCATTAGCAACGAATGTGTGAAGCACCGTTGGCGTTCTTCTGGGGAGACGCGGTGCTCCAACAGCGTGTTGGTGACTGGGCCTGACCAACCTAAGCCGGTCGTCGTCTATCACCCGTGAAGTAATAATGTTGTGGCTTTTCAGATCGACACGTGAAAGCACAAATAGAAAAGAACACTGGTAATATTTAGTTTCTGTGTATGTTATTTTTTGAAATGTAGGCTGTGGTGGCAGAACTGATCTGTAGTGTAGGCCGAGGTCTAGGTTATGTTGGAAGGTAACAGTATGGTTGTGATTTGCCGAACCCAAATCTCTTGATGTCATGATAACAATTATAATTATTGCAGGTGCGGATCTGGAGGGGGGGAGGGGGGATGGGTATCGTAAGGTTCATAGCCACCTCCAAAAACCCCCCAACGCCCTCCCAATTTACTAAACGGATTTATGTACCAGTTACGAGTTTGTACATATAACGTTCAGATAGTAAAGTGACGTCAATAATAAAGAGTCTCAAAAATGGCAAAGAAATCTAGGAAATTGGAAGCTGTGTTTAACACAGAAGACAATCAGCATACCCCTCTCTGTTATACGCACGCAAAAGTTGTAGTCTCCAGACGGTGTTCACAGTGTTAGTGCGAAGTACCATACTGTTTCATAATGAGTGGACACTTCAGCTTTATATTGTGTAAATTATGACTTTGTCAATGATGTGGGAGCTTCTTGTTGCTACATGACAAATCAGATTTACACATTTTCGGAAGATTGGTTTCAAAATTACTGAATTGCAAATTATCCTAAAGTGGAACACGACGCGTTAGTGAAAACGTTATTATTATTGTTGTTGTTGTTATACATTTTTGCTGTTAAGTCAGTGTTTAACTTGAATGTTACATGATTATTCATTTTTGATTCCTTCTTTTTCTGTTCTGAAATCGTCTTCATTCTTTGATTGTGTTTCGTTTCCTTTGCTCTGTCCATATTTTTCCTGTTTTCTTCCTTTCTTCTACTTCTGATTTCATGTTCATTATTTTCTTTTTGAATCTGTCTCTCTCATTAATCATTTCCCTACTGATCCCTGCTTGTTTTAGGTCTTGTTCTATTTCTTGAAACCAATTTGTTTTTTGATTGAGATGTTTACTACACCAAAAGTCCTCTTTGTGTGTCTGTTGTTGTTGTTCATTCTATGTATGTGTCCATAGAATGTCAGTCGGCGTTTTCCGATGAGTCCGTCATGTGTTGGTATAATTCCTTCGTTGGTCTCTCCATCCACATAAAACCTCTGTGTACGTCTCCAAAATTTTTTCTGATGATTTTACGTTCTATTTTTTCTGTCTCTGTGATACCCGTTGCGCCGATTCTGGTTCTTTCTGGTGCGTAGGGTGCTTCTGGCAGTACAGCTGTATTGTAGTACCTGAGGTTGGCCCGTCTTGAAATGTTTCTTTTATTGTAGTGCGTCCGTGTCAGTTTGTACGCTTTCTTAAGCTTTTTCTGTTCGTTCTATGTTGGATGCCTTGTTTGATCCTCCTATTTGTATATATTCCTCAAGATATTTGAATTTTTCCACTCTGTTAACATTTCGGTACTTTATTTGCATGGCTTGTGTATTGTTCTTTTTTCCATGTATATGATATCTGTAGAACTGTTTTGGCAGAGACTTCATTTAGGTATCCCAGTGCGTCTTGTCTGCTATTGCACAGCATTACTAGGGCATCTGCAAATGCCAGGCATTTTATGAGTGTCTTGTTTGCAAGTGCTTTTTCTAACTGAATCACATTTCCTTTCTTCTTCCTGTTGTTTGCCCGCATCTCGTGGTCGTGCGGTAGCGTTCTCGCTTCCCACGCCCGGGTTCCCGGGTTCGATTCCCGGCGGGGTCAGGGATTTTCTCTGCCTCGTTATGGCTGGGTGTTGTGTGCTGTCCTTAGGTTAGGTTTAAGTAGTTCTAAGTTCTAGGGGACTGATGACCATAGATGTTAAGTCCCATAGTGCTCAGAGCCTTCCTGTTGTTTTATAATTTTGTTGAAGACCATGTTGAATTAAAGCGGTGAGAGACCATGTTCTTGTCTGATCCCTGCATGTATCTTGAAGGGTTCAGAGATTTAGGCCATAAATTTTATTTTGGATGTGGTCTGCGAGTGTCTTGTGTGAATGTCCGAGTTTTTCTGTCCATTCCATATTATTATTATTATATTACAATATTTTATTACTCGCCAAAGCGAACCGTATTCCCGACCGTAGCTGAAGTATTTGGTTACGTGACTACAGCAGCACAGTCGTGTTCCAATTGGAAGTGTGGGCGTTGTTAGGTGGCAGTGTGAACGTGGAAAGTGGTCGCGGGAGACGCATTTGCGGACAGCCGCGGCTTTCTGCTGCTAACGTCATGAACTTGATTGGCGATGAGGAGGAGAAAGGAGCGGCAGTGATGACGGAACGCGCATGGAAAATGTCATTTGAGCAAGTCGAAGGTGTTCTAATTATGGAAGGAGGAGATACACGGCGCCGAGCTGTATCCGAGTGTCTAGAAGCAAAGGAGAAGACGCAAAGTGGGCGCAGCAAATAACCTACCGGCAATACGTATCAATGTGTTCGGTGGCAATTCCTCCAGTATTAAAAATAATACAACGAAGTACCAAATTTTCCAAAACATTAGAGGTTTCATTTCACAGAATGGGATGTCAAGGCAAGCAATGGAACTCAGATATCTTTTCTGTCTTTGAGATTTGGTTTTAAAAATTGCCACATAGGCGTATCATCATGTGCAACCGAGATAATCGAAAAAGGCATGCAGATTTCGATTTTTCGAAAAGATGAAGCGTCAGCATTGAAATAAGCAATGATTTACCTCAACAAAACACTGATTCACGCGCATTACAATACGAATAAATTTTGACATAGTGATAGTGTGCGAGAAGTATCGTCAAACAAAATTTCCGTCCAGTGTTTAATTGTTACATTATGCAGGGCATTGTCGTTGGAGAAGTTCTGCGCGTGACAGCAGTATACTTACAACAGTACTGAAGTGAAGTGTTCTCTGTTATATTATCCCTCTCCCTGTTTCTCCAACCTAAACACGCCCGTGCTGCCATACTGATCAACTCTTCAGTTCCCTTTGTCGGGTAACATACACCATGTGGTTATTATTATTACTATTGCTATTAAAATTCGGGGCACCTTTGGCACGGTGAAAGTTGGGTAATGAAATAATATTACGAATGTTGGATTTCGAGGCGTGGTTTATGTGCGTCATTTTGGTGACACCATGGGTGAAAGTGAACGGGTGGTACCGACAGTAGCAGTATTTCGGCCTAATGCTTTCCACGCACGGGACCTGTTTCTGTACGTGATGGAATCGAAATGTATTTGCCAAAAAGAGTAACTGGGACATAACATGGTACGTGCTCCTCAACGTGATTTCCCACCGCAATGTTCTTCAGCGCCAGTTTCCAGTTTTATATAACTCACGAAGCACACAATTCGCTTACGAAAATGGACCCACGCAAAATAGCTTCGTTAGCTCTCACAGCAGATTTGCAGTTAATTGTTCATGCTCCCTGAAATTTTCACAAAATTGAAGAAACTCACTCCTGAACAAAAAAGCGTCTTATTTATACATAACAACTAGAACATACGTCTACTAAGTTAGTAACAAAACCCCACAATATTTAAGAAAAAAAATGAAGGTGAAATAAAAAGGGTTTACAGAAAGCAGGATGTGAAGCACAAACCTTTCAGTTCACAGTCTGAGTCTCTATCGCCTACAATATTATTTATTTAAGGAGCGACGTGACGAAGCCACCAAAAACTGCTGTAATGTGTAATTTACTTAAACACAATCCGTATCAGCCAAGCGATCATCTTTAAGTCACCATTAAACATGTTGAAGGAAGGTTCCTTGGCGTCAAGGACATACGCGATCTCCCATCTCATTGCCCACGTTCCTCTCTACGGTGGAAAAATCCGAGGTTCCTGATTTTACATCCCGAGTAACGTAATGACGTCACAAAGTTCGATCAGCTTCAAGTCCAAATCTGATTTCAAGTCGCACGTGAAAACAGCATAAGACTTTGTGCCGCGGAAGGAGGTTGCAAGAACCGAGACACGCTTTTAGGCAGGCTCTTATTTATTTATTTGTATACTCATTTATTTACTAAACATTTTTTCGCAACTTCACTAGCGTACGCTTTAGACTTACATATTGCACACAACTTCTCCTCACCTCTCGCCCTGTCCACGTCTTCCTCCAACCATCTCTCTGTGCACCTCTACCACCTCTACCTCTCCATATTCTCCTCCCCCTCTCTTCTCTCTCTCTCCGCCTCATCCGTTCCCCTCTCTCTGCCCACCTCCTTTGCGCCGTCTCTCTGTCCACCTCATCTTACTTCACACTCTTTCTGTCCATATCCTCCTCCCCCCCTCTCTCTCTCTCTCTATCTATCTATCTATTTATTCATCCATCTCCTCCATCTCTTCAGCCGTTCCCATCCGCTCGTGAAGACCCGCAAAACAGATCGATAAAGGCCAATACTACTCCCACAACATGACTGTCGTGCAAGGCAATCTACACATGAGAGCAATACACTTAATACAGGGATAACTACACTATAAGAAAGTATTCTTGTTAAACAAAACCACAGCAGCTGTTAATACAGGGACAACTGCACTGTAAGAATGTATTCTTGTCAAACAAAACCACAGCAGCTGTTAGTAATACTTTATTAGTGCAAGCGGTTTTGCGACCTGAAGTTACATTATTAGGTACATTTTCAAATCGTTTACAGTGAAATGTACAGATTGCTGGACGCCCGCATCACTCTCAGTCAAGTTGTATTAAAGCGTTCTTGAAAGGAACAGTAGACAAAATTTGAGAGGCGCAAGGGGGGGGGGGGGGGGGGCGGCAGCCATGGTAAATGCCCTGTATTTACGATGGCTGTCTCCTTCATTCCGCCAGCCGCTTTGTGACAACTGTTCCTTTTAAGGACGTTTTAATACAATTTGACAGAGAGACTGGGACGTCCAGTAATCTCTACGCTTTGCTGTAAATGATTTGAATATGTATTTGATGATGCAACTTTAGTTTGCGAAATTAGTTGTTCCAATAAAGGATTATTCAACGGCTGCTGCGGTTTTGTTTGACAAGAATGCACATCAGGGGCTTGAAGCCTGTACCTCTGCTCCCATTATATCTAGG
This sequence comes from Schistocerca nitens, assembly GCF_023898315.1. Lineage (NCBI taxonomy): Eukaryota > Metazoa > Arthropoda > Insecta > Orthoptera > Acrididae > Schistocerca > Schistocerca nitens. The sequence continues at coordinate 739,555,105 of NC_064615.1, forward strand.
GGGTTGTAAACTCCACAGTGCTGATATTCTTGAAGTTTTCTTGAAATCAATCCAGGGGTTTGGGAAGAGAACTCTCACGTAGAAACACACTGCTTTGTATATGTATACATATCTATATGTAATGTATTCATCCAGGGATTATTTGGTTTTTATATAGGTTTCATTCATCTTAATACAATCAGAGTAAATAGATCAGATATATAGATACAAAGAAAAGAGTATAAAGCACCCAGAAAACGCCACTTCACAGCGGCTGTCACGTCACGTCACATCGCATCAGAGCATTCCACAATCCATTTCAAATGGCAACTTTCACACAGGCCGTCAATGGTCCATCACGTCGCATCAAGGTCTCTCAAGAAAAAAGTTCTGATGATGTCATTGTCTACTATTATTGCAAAGTTAACCTATTTTTGTCATGCTCCCTCATGATACAATTGTCTTCTTAGTCTACATTTTATTATGTTGCTTTGTTTTCGTGGCAAACTACAAATGTTCCATGACGACTGTGATATTTTAGCATTAAGTGTTCTTTCATATACGAGGTAAGATACGCGAAAACGAGAAATGACTTAGGTTTTGCAGTGACAGACCAGAGCTGACATCTACACTGTGTATAAATGAGAACATAAGGTGATAAAGCAGTTTTTGTTAAATAACATTTTAAGTGAAAACGTCAATTGTAATGAAAGAGAAAAATAAAGTGATTTATTATATTTTTAGTTTCGTAAGGAAGAAACGGTAATGGATAAGGTAAACGGATTCTATTTATTGTATTATAAATATTGTTTGATGTGTTTATATGACTATATTTTCGCCAGCAAATAACTATCGACGTTTTGAAATGTTGTTTCACTTCTGAGTACTTTACCACACAAAAATGATAAAGCAGCTGTGTTATGAAGTTGGATTTTCCCATTAATAAAGTTTATCGTTGTTAGTTCCTTAATTACTTAGACTTTTTGTAGCACGGATGGTAACTCATATCCTCAGTTTCACCGTGCAGTACTGGACTAAATGAATTGGCGTGATGTGATGTGACGAAGAGTATGGATACCGTATGACCCGACGATGCTATGACGTGACGGAGCCGTGGTGGCCAGTGTGAACTGGCCTGTTGCCGAGTACATTAAAGCGTCTGCCTCTGGACCATGTGGAAGCGCTCATGATGAAACGGCTGTGCCAGACAACCGGGATGTGGTTTTTAGACATCCACTGAGTAAAATGCCAGGCTGGTTCCCACGTCCGCCTCAGATATATGGTGTCGAAAGTCTTTGAAAAGCGATGTCGTATTTGGTCATCCAATTATATTGTAAACGCAAACAGAGGGGGTACTCTGAGGAGTGGGAGGGTGGTGCTAGCAGTAACTTTAAAATGCGTTTGGGAGTGGCAGTCCCAGTGAAGTAATAGTCTATATACGAGGATGGTTGGTTCTTGGTGAAACTGGAAGAGTACCACACCAAGCCCAACCTGCAGTTGGCTGGATAAAAGGCACCAGAAAGGCAGGAAGAATATGGTACGTAAATATGTTTTTACGGGGATAGGATTGGTGGTCGGTTGTGGCCCTGCTGAAGTAACTGTTCCGGAATTTGTCCTGAATGAACAGCAAAACCACAGAAAACTTCAATCGGGTTGAGTGGGCGGCAGGGCAAGGTCCATCTTCCCGAATATGGGGTCGGTGCACTGCCTCATTCAGTTTGACGCCGTCGTAAAGTGTTCTTTTGTTCAGACACAGTTTGGCGAAACTAAGTTGTAATACACTGAAGCGCCAAAGAAACTGCTATAGGCATGCGTATTCAAATACAGAGAGATGTAAACAGGCAGAACATGGCGCTGCGGTCGGCAACGCCTATAGAAGACAAAAAGTGTCTGGCGCAGTTGTTAGATCGGTTACTGCTGCTGCAATGGCAGCTTATCAAGATTTAAGTTAATTTGATCGTGGTGTTATAGTCAGCGCACGAGCAATGGGACACAGCATCTCCGAGGTAGCGATGAAGTGGGGATTTTCACGTACGACCATTTCACAAGTGTACCGTGAATATGAGGAATCGGATAAAATATCAAATCTCCGACACCGCTGCAGCCGACAATAGATCCTACAAGAACGGGACCAACGACGACTGAAGAGAATCGTTCAACGTGACAGAAGTGCAACCTTTCCGCAAACTTCTGCAGATTTCAGTGCTGGGCCATCAACAAGTGTCAGCGTGCGAATCAATCAACGAAACATCATCGACATAGGCTTTCGGAGCCGAAGGCCCACTCGTGTACCCTTGATGATTGCACGACACAAAGCTTTACGCTTCGCCTGAGTCCGTTTACACCGACATTGGACCATTGATGACTCAAAACATGTCACCAGCACGGACGAGTCTCGTTTCAAATTGTATCAAGTGGATGGATGTATACCGGTATGGAGACTACCTCATGAATGCATGGAGCCTGCATGTCAGCAGGGAAGTGTTCGAGGTGGTGGAGGCTTTGAAATGGTGTGGGGCGTGTGCAGTTGGAGTGATACGGGAAACCTTATAAGTCTAGATACAACTCTGACAGCTGACACATACTTGAGCATCCTATTTGATCACCTGCATCTATTCATGTCCATTGTGCATTCCGACGGACTTGAGCAATTCCAGCAGGACAATGCGACACCCCACACGTCCAGAATTGGTACAGAGTGGCTCCAGGAACAGTCTTCTGAGCTTAAACACTTCCGCTGGTCACCAAACTCTCCAAACATGAACATTGTTGAACATATCTGGAATGCCTGGCAACGGGCTGTTCAGAAGACATCTTCACCCCTCGTATTTTTACGGATTTATGGACAGCTCTGCAGGATTCGTGGTGTCAACTGCCGCTCACTACAGAGCTGGTGGGACCAGGACCACGGCTGGCATGCAGGCGGTAGCGCGTCGCGTCGTGTGGTGTGCCGTTCGGCCGGGACGCGCCGTGTCAGGGCCGTGGCGCTGCGTGGCGTGGCTTTCTCTGGCGCCGCTCACACCACACCACACCACACCACGGCACAGCACGAGGCTTGCCCAACGGCCCACTGGCCGGGCCGAAACGGCACGTGAGCGGAAAATCGGGACGGCACGGCACGGCGCGGCGCGGGACGCATTCCCGCCGGCCACCGCTGCGCCGGCCTTCAGGCTACGGGGCCCCATTTCGCCACGGATTCACCAACACGCTCCGTCACATCTGACGTACACACCTGTTCTCTCTCTCTCTCTCTCTCTCTCTCTCTCTCTCTGTGTGTGTGTGTGTGTGTGTGTGTGTGTGTGTGTGTGTGTGTGTGTGTTTGGATGGCGTTGAAGATTAGGGATGCCAACCATCTTACTCCACTGCGCGGTACTGCCTCTTCTATAATCTGTTTCGCACTTAGGCCGATGTAAAGGAAAGTACAGGGTGTCAGTTATTGAACTATATAAAATAAAATCGCCGTAACTTCTGAACGGTCTGCGTTGGGACGTTCAAACTGCACTGTTGGCCGCGGGGCATGATGGGAATTAGTATGCGCTACATGGTTTGGTTTAGCAACGAAGCCCACTTTCATTTGCATTGGTTCGTCAATAAGCAAAATTGGCGCATTTTGGGGACTGAGAATCCGAATTTCGCGATCGAGAATGCTCTTCATCCTCAATGGAAGACGGTGTAATGTGCAATGTCCAGTCATGGAATAATCGGTGCGATATTCGGTGACTACCAAGCGGTACGTGAAGATTCAGGAAGATGATTTCATCCCTCCTACACAAAGTGACCGTGATTTCGACAAGATGTGGTTCTTGCAAGACGGGGCTCGACCACATCGAAGCACGAGAGTGTTTGATATCCTGGAGACGCACTTTAGGGACCGCATTCTGGCTCTGGGGTATTCAGAGGCCCTGGCGTGGGCCTCGATTGGCCGCCATATTCTCTGGATCTAAACAAATGCGACTACTTCTTCTGGGCTATATTAAAGAGAAAGTGCACAGCAATAGCCCCAAAAGCATTGGTGAGCTGAAAACAGTCATTCAAGAGGTCATCGACAGCATCGATGTTCTGACACTTCAGCGGGTCATGCAGAATTTCGCTATTCATCTGCGCCACATCGTCACCAACGATGGCAGGCATATAGAACATGTCATAACCTAAATCCGAATATCTGTAGTGACATTTACATATTGCATAAAGTGTGTGCAGGCGTAGTTTGTAACTATTTACGTTTTTTTCATATAGTTCAATAATAGTCACCATGCACGTATGCATGTGGAGCAGAGACGGGTGGGGAATCATTCTAGCGACGCTACGGGCCGCTAAGGGGAAATCCACTGACGCAACGAACTTTGGCAAATGGCGGGCTGTAGTAGCCCGACGCCTAGAAACGGGCATTACGGAAACGACTAATGTAGTCGGCTGTTGCGTGCCACTGTCGGGAACACACCGTTCAGCTCACATTGTTAAACATGGAGTTCCACAGCAGGCGACCTCCACCTATCCCCATGTTTACAAGACGCCATCAAATGGTTCAAATGGCTCTGAGCACTATGGGACTTAACTTCTGAGGTCATCAGTCCCCTAGAACTTAGGTTAGTTAGGTTTAAGTAGTTCTAAGGACATCACACACAACGATGCCCGAGGCAGGATTCGACTGTAGCGCCTAGAACCGCTCGGCCACCCCGGCCGGCCAAGACGCCATCGCCAAAAAGATGGTAGGGGCAAAGGGACCATCGAGATTACACATTGGATCAATGGAAACGTGTAACCTGATCCGATGAATCACATTTCTTATTTCACCAGAGAGATAGATGCATCCGGGTACGTCAATATCCAAGCGAATTGCTGCTCAAAGCGTGTATCGCGTCACGCCTGCAGGCCGTTGGGGCTATTATTATGCTACGGGAGACATTCGCCTGGAATTCCATGGGTCCTGCGTTAGTTACTAAGGCACCATGACACCAGTGGACTTCGTCCATATTATTGAAGACCACCAGAATCCTTTCATGAATGTTATCCTTCCCGACGACGATTACATAGTCCATCAGAATAACAGTCCGCCGGCCGCTGTGGCCGAGCGGTTCTAGGCGCTTCAGTCCGGAACCGTGCGACTGCTATGGTCGCAGGTTCGAATCCTGCCTAAGGCATGGATGTGTGTGATGTCCTTAAGTTAGTTAGGTTTAAGTAGTTCTAAGTTCTAGGGTACTGATGACCTCAGATGTTAAGTCCCATAGTGCTCAGAGCTATTTGAACCATTGTGAATAACAGTCCGTGTCACGTAGTCTGAACCGTGAGAAAGATTGTACTAGGTGCCAGCTCCACAGGACTTGTGCGTAGACATCAGGTATCATATATGTCTGAAATTGTCGAATCTATGGGACACAGAATCGCTGTTGCATTGGATTCCAAAGGTAGACCAACACGCTTCTTAAGCAGGGGATCATAATGCTTTGTCTCATCACCGTACCTTCCAATCTTGCTTCTTGCACATGCTGGTCTTTGCTCTGTAAGTGTGGATTTTTGCAGAACTGAGGCTGACGGTTTGTTCTTAAAAAACTAAATCACACTGACCCACCATCGTGACCCAATAGCGTTTCTTCGCCTCGTTCGTGGCGATCGAGAATTATCCAGGCAGACAGGGGACTTGATAGGACAGCGTTATAAGAAGCTGTCGGCTCTACTAGGCACAAACGCGCACCAGAGCGACGTACATGAAGGAGAACAGCAGGTAGCAGGTTTTTTTTAATCATCTGCCGTAACAAGGGTGAAAGTTCTGCGATTTTGGTTTGGCACTGGACTTCATTCCTATAGTCGCGAGTTATCCATTTACGGTTTAAACGTTTTAACTATCATTTGCAGAAAAATGCTAAATCTGAATTAATGTTGTCCAGATCGTTTGTAATTGATTTTAAAAGTAGCTAAAATAAAGAAGATGTCTGATTTTCGCTAATTATTGCTGGGCAAATATGTAGTATTCCCCAGTAATTCAGTACCGACAACTTTTCAAAATGAGTGTGCTATAAAACAAGTTCTCCCAAGTAAGTGTTCGAACGTTCATCTTTAACTTGTCTCTAGCTCTGCATAAACAATTTTGCATTCTGAATGTTCTAATAATTAATATGCATAGGTTTCTCTGTATGTGGTCGCAATACAAGTTTTCTGAACTTTTCCAATATGTGTATGCCCGCAACAGAATCATTCTTAGATGTCTTCCTTCAAAATGTAAGTGACTGCGTAGTGTAAAACTGAGTACGTGTAAGCCTTTTCTTATCCGAATTACATAGTCCAGAGTTACCACAGCACAAAAAAGATTTACTTAAATAAGAGCGTTCTGTGCCTTCGTGTAAATCAGATTTCTCCTAACTATGGGCATCCAATAACGTCAATAAATTTGGGTGATTAGTAATAAGACTTTTCATTGCTAGAATAATAATTGCCGTTAAATTTCTTCCTCTTAGTGTTGCCACTCTAGGTGTAAATTCAGTACAGTTTATATTTTAAGTCTGCTTAAACATTTACATATTAAATAGCATTTCTTTGAGTAAATATATATGTTCCTTTATGGTAGACTGCACTATATTCTCTCCGTAACACAGAGACGCCATAGACAAAATATAATTACTGTAGAGTTTCAGACTATAATTCAACAATATCATGCATGAAATGACAGGATTAAAAATTACAATAGTACTAGAGTCTTCCGCTCTATCACGTCACAGTCATTTTGAACGGATACAGCCTTGTTATGTAATGTCAACAGGCACTTACATTTCGTTACGTTCTGTGACGTCCTGAGCTTGGGGTTTTTACGGCTCTTGTCCTTTTGGAAGATATGTCATGTCTCCGACGTTACTCAGTATGTGCATTGATAAAGCAGTAAATTAAATCAAAGAAAAATTTGGAGTAGGAATTAAAGTTCAGAGAGAATAAATAAAAGCTTTCAGGTTTGACGATGTCTCACTAAGCAAAGGGCCTGGAATAGCAGTTGAAAGGAATGGACAGTGTATTGAAAGGAGGACATAAGATGAACATCAACAAATGCAAAGCAAAGATAATGAAATGTAGTCGAATTAAATCAGGTGATGCTCAGGGAATAAGATTAGGAAACGAGAAACTTAAAGTAGTAGATGAGCTCTGTTATTTGGCCAGTAAAATAACGAATGATAGCCGAAGTAGAGAAAACATAAAATTTAATGTGGGAACGGCAAGAAAAGTATTTCTGAAGAAGAGTAATTCGTTAACATATAATATAGGTATAAGTGTTGGGAAGTCTTTCTTGAATGTATATGTCGTCTGGTGTGTAGCGTTGTACGGAAGTAAAACGTGGACAGTAAAGATTTCAGCTAAGAAGACAATATAAGCATTTGAAATGTGGTACTACAAAGGAACGCTGAAGATTTGATGAGTGGATCATGTAACCAGCGAGGAGGTACTGACTAGAATTGGGGAGAGAAGAAATTAGTGGACTGGACAAAAAAAGGGATCGGTTGACAGGACGCATTCTGAGACGACATGGGATCACCAATTTAGTACTGAAAGGAAGTGTGGGGATGTAGAAATTGTAAATGGAGAACAGGAGATGAATACAGTAAGCATGTTAAGAAGTATGCAAGTTGCAGTAGTTATTCGGAGATGAAGAGTCTTGCACAGGATAGAGTAGCGCGTACAACTGCATCAAACCAGTCTTCGGTCTGAAGACTACAACAGGAAGAAGTAGAGATCCCAAACACTCGATTAGCACTCAAGAAATGCTCACGCAAGTGTTCTATATGTGGTCTACTTGACAGATGAACTACATTTTCCTAGAACGCCACTAATAAACTGAAGTGGACCATTCGCACCTTCTCTACTATCCATCTTACGCGCTCGGTGCATTTGGTACCGCTTTGCAGCGTTACGCCTATACTCGCATATTTCATCCATGTCACTGTATCAACGAAAACACCACTAATACGATATTCAAACATTACAGAAAGTTTTTCCTATTCACCTGCATTAATTTATATTGTTACTCATTTAGACCAAGCTGCCATTATTACATCAAATAGAAATTCTGTCCAAGTTATCCTGCATTCTCCTATAGCCACTCAACCACACTGTCCTGTAAACTACGTCATCAGCAAACAGTCGCAGATAGCTATCTTACCCTATCACTCAGATCGTTTACGTACACGGAAAACATAACAGAGGCACTATTGACGATATGTTTGTCTCTAATGAACACTCACCGTCCAAGACAATAGGTGTTAAATCAAAGCAGATAACTATTAATTTGTTGAGTTCATTATTTCACCCATTTGCTCAGAATTAACAAAAATCGTCGGACTTGGCTTTCTATCTACTATTTCGTAGACCAGACTTTATTCTGAAATTGAATAACAGAAGTGAACGAAACACTACATTTATCATCAGGAAGACGAAGGAAATTGATAAAAGTCTGTGTACATATCCACGGCTCGAAAAGCGGATCACAAGCTCGGATTAGGGAAATAAATCGGCCGTGTCCATTTCAAAGGAACCATCCTGGCATTAACCTGGAGCGATTTAGGAAAATCACGGAAAGCCTAAATGTGGATTGCTGGACGGAGATTTGATCCGTGGTTCTCCCGAAAGCGAGACCAGTGCGCTGACCACACGGCCTTCTGGCTAACCTGGACTCGAATGTAAGACACTTCTTCAACTCGCCTAATGAAGTGTGACTAACAGTGACGTGTGAAACTAGACTCGTCATGCACTGGTCTCGCTGAAACGTGACGAAGCTGTAAAGTTGGTGCGGCTGTATTCAACGCGTATAGCGATAAAGGCAGAGGGGCCAGTGCTGGCAGATTTCCATCTTGTTTACGCCAGCGATTACAGGTGTCGTCATGTGACCCACATAGCTGTATCGACCGGTGGCCCGCAGGAGATACCAGGGGCCGGCCGAGAGCGTCCCATCCGTTCATCAACAGCATTGCGTTGTGTTGCGTTGTCCCTGTGTGGAGCAGCAGTGGAACTAGTAGTAGGGCTGTTGCCGTGTCAGGGACAGCGCGGGCTTGTTCTTGGACTCCATCGTTAGAAATAATACTAGAGGGTGGGTGAGAAGTTCGCCATGTCATAAGTTTGATATTAATGAATATTTACAAACGGAACAAGTTGTAGTCTGTTCTCAGGACCATGTGATCCTCTCCTCTAATTTATTCAGTGCATGTGTTTGTTCGGTTCACCTCTTCTTTGGCCCCACCCCACGAGAAGTCAGAAGGCGTGAGGTCGACGCTTCTCGGTGGCCATTCATGGGGTCTTCGCCGTCCCAGCCAACAACCTGGGAAGTATTCGTCCAGCCAATCACGAATAATGGAGGCAAAATGTGGTGGTGCTCCCCATCTTGCTGAAAAATTATATCCGCGACATTGTCCCATTGGGATATCATTGGCCACATATTAATTCAGCATCTGTTCATGGTTTCTAGGCAAGGGCCTTGCCGCAGTGGATACACCGGTTCCCGTGAGATCACCGAAGTTAAGCACTGTTGGGCGTGGCCGGCACTTGGATGGGTGATGATCCAGACCGCCATGCGCTGTTGCCATTTTCCGGGTTGTACTCAGGCTCGTGAGGCCAATTGAAGAGGTACTCGACCGAACAGTGGCGATTCCGGTCAAAGAAAACCATCATAACGACCGGGAGAGCGGTGTGCTGACCAGATGCCCCTCCTATACGCATCCTCAACAGAGGATGACACGGCGGTCGGATGGTCCCGATGGGCCACTTGTGGCCTGAAGACGGCGTGCTGCTGCTGGTCATGGTTTCTCGCAATAGTAATGGAATAATGAGATGATCGGCTGTCATACCACACCTGACTGTCAATTTTGGTCGAGTTAGTGATTTTTCGCTTGTTGTTCCTGGATTTGTTTCTGTCGAATAACGGCAGTTTCTCAAGTGGCGAATCCGCCAACGTGAAACACCGTCTCATCGTTCCAAACAATCTATGCCATGACAGCATAATTTCCCCACATTGCATCCGCCTGTCACAATCCTCCAAGCCGGCCGCAGTGGCCGAGCGGTTCTGGGCGCTTCAGTCTGGAACTGCGCGACCGCTACGGTCGCAGGTTCGAATCCTGCCTCGGGCATGGATGTGTGTGATGTCCTTAGGTTAGTTAGGTTTAAGTAGTTCTAAGTTCTAAGGGACTGATGACCTCAGAAGTTAAGTCCCATAGTGCTCAGAGCCATTTGAACCAATCCTCCAACGATAACTCTCGAACATAATGGGGTTTCCAGGATTTCCGGATCAGGTCTACCTGCTAATTCCACTCTCATGAACTGCCTGGTGCGTTGATTTACGAGGTTTGCGGATAAAGATGTCCCTCACTGCCGCTACATTTTCTGAAGATCACGCCACCGAAGGTCGTTGTCCTCGTGGTTTATCCGCACATGACCAATTAGTGACAAATCCTAATGCCCTTAGCATCAAGTGTGGCATTAGGCCATGAACACCTGCCATCATCGCTGAACAACTGCTACGGATCGTCACACTTCAAACTGCAAAGCGACCTGGGCGCGCTCTTGGAAAGTCAGCTTTACTGTCATCTTGTTGTTCACCGTAATAAAATGCTACGAACGGTCAAGGTATTCTCAGAAATTGTGTAACAAAACACGACGACGTTCAACAATCACAAAACTTATGGAAGTTTAAAACTAGGGAGCGACTTCTCACCCACTCGGTAGATTCTATCGTCTCCAGATGTACACGCTGTTGGCCAGACGAGGGACGTGATCGCCTCGTACCTGGAGGAACTGCTTAATACGATGATTTCCCTTTTGCGACAGGCGTATATCCAAGTGGAGGGGTGGGATACTCTTTGATGCAATGACCTATTTCCCCATTCAAACAAAATTTTATTAAAAACATTTTTAAACTAAACTCCACGATGAGGCCCTGAACGTCATGTTACGTTAACCAATAGCCGCGCCATCCCACGCCATGTGGCGCCATGCACTTTTATATGGAGATGCATGGGGTCAGTACACCACTGCCCCGACCATTATCAGTTTTCGTGACCTGGAGCTGCTATTTCCCATTCAAGTAGCTCCTCAGTTGGCATCAAAAGGCTGGATACACTCCGTAGCTTCCATCTACCAAGTAAAAATTCCTGGCGGGCTCCGGGAATTGAACCTGATTCCTCCGCATGAGAATCAGATGCGCTGAACACTCGGCTATGGAAACGGACATAAAAATGTTTATGTTCTTACACATACTTCTAAATTTCTTCAGCTAACTTTCGGATAATATAATAGCATGAAAATTGAGATTCTCGAAAATGATAATATATTCTAAAAACAAAAAGCTTCATTTATCATAGGAAGCTTTTCAGTTTCTTTTCTGACGGATAGGCCACTTGGATAAGTTCGTGGCCTGACTGACCGCACAGAAACCATTCCAGTCAGGTGAAGGCTCCCATCCGCAGGCTGATCACATTTACGCTAGCAACAGCCCGATGCTATTTATAAGGGCACGGTTGGTATTCTTATATCACTCCTGACGCTAATATTATTTGACGTCATCAAAACGATTTAATTACAGACACTGGTACAGTGTCACAGAGGGGATAAACAGGTTCAGCATTTGGCTTAACGAAATAGGTTAGAGAATCATTTGACACGCCTTTGAATGACGCTCAAAACGACGTAAACAGTATCAGACTTGCTCATATGTCAGTGATGTAAGGAGACCACTGACTGAAATTACTCCGAGCAAATATCCTCTAGAACTTTTAAAAATTCTCAGTTAAACATTGAACTTTAAACTCTCAATCGGCTCCTCATTTGCTGTACATTGTTTCGCGGGCCTTCCAAATTAGTGTCAAATGGTTCTCCAATCTGTTTTATTTCTTACTTTTAGACCAATCACCTCACAAAAAAGGTGATCTGTCAGGATTCTTACGTACGAGCTACCTGCCAGAGCCGTATCAAGACGTATCGGGTGTCCCACATCACTCCAACTGCACACGCCCCACACCATTACAGAGCCTCCACCAGCTTGAACAGTCCTCTGCAGACATGTAGGATGTCTCCCTACCCGTACAAGTTCATCCGCCCGAAATACAATTTGAAACGAGACTCGTCCGATCAAGCAACATGTTTCCAATCATCAACAGTCGAATGTCGATGTTAACAGACCAGGCGAGGCGTAAAGCTTTATGTCGTGCAGGCATCATGGGTACCAGAGTGACTCTTCGGCTCCGAAAGCCCGTATCAATGATGTTTCGTTGAATGGTTCGAACGCTGACCCTTGTTGATGGCCCAGCGTTGAAATCTGCAGCAATTTGCGGAAGAGTTGCACTTCTATCACGTCGTCGTCGGTCCCGATCGTGCAGGGTCATTTTCCAGCCGCAGCGATGTCGGAGATTTGATGTTTTATTGGATTCCTGATGTTCACGGTATTTTCATTAAATGGTATAAATATGGTCTGTCCACATTGGTTACGTTAATATCATGTGACTATCAGGTCCACTGGTTCGCTTCAGTGCCAGGAATATCTGATGATGGCGTACGCCGAAACGCGTCACTTTATATTAGTAAAGTCATTTTGTATTCATTTAATGAAATATTTCCTTTCGACCTACTAAAATTTATTCAGACTGTGTATGTATCATGGTCGCTTTCCTCCTGCGTTACTGTACGTCACGGCTTTGTAATTATATATCGTCACCCGCATCGAGTGCTGTGCAATATCACCATCAGATTGTCCGGAATGAAAATCCAGGCGATTTTTCAGAATTTAATTCATTTATTTAACCGCTGGTCCAAATTATTTGTTGCGATTTAAGCCGTGTCAACATTTTGTCTGTAATTTCCGAACACTGCCTGCAAATCTCGCCAATTTTCTTGCGTCCATGGACGCTGATCTGCCACCGCGTGGCGCTGTCGAGGTGTGTGCTGCCTTCCTTATCTCGACAAGACGCGTTAAGAGCAGCAAGCTGAGCGAGCGCAATTTCCGGGCCTGCGTGACAAACAAGTGTGTCGGTATACAGACGTTCTTGTTTGCCAGATGATCCAGTGCGATCCCAAGGTGTGACTGGCAGTGCAAGTGGTCGATCTTGCAGCTTCCGCAGGCGACAAGCCGACCACACAGGTACCGGGCCCGTAGCAACGCACGCCGGAGGCACTGGGGAACGCATCACAGGGGCTCGCTCGTGTGAGGAGGGGAACGTGTTAAGACACGGCGCCTTGAGGACGGGGCTGGTTAGCACATTCGCAGTGGGAGTGGGTTGCGTGAAAGCAATCTGGCGCCGTCCACGTAGGTGCTCGACGACCTGTCCCGTCGCTCCTGAAAGGCTGATTTGGAAAGTGGTGGCCCAACGATTGTATCCCCCCGATTCAGGCAGAAGTTTGTTATTTGTAACATTATGAGTGCTGCTTGAACGTCATGACGACGCCTTTCGAATTAGTCTTCTTTGATATTCTTTATACTTACAAGATTTGAAAGTCAGTGACTGGTCATTCATTTCCTAGGGTAATGCGGCGCAGTTCTCAAAAAAAGTCGAAAAATCGCCTTTGATGCTGAGACAGTTTGCAGGCACTGTTATGTTCGAAACATTTGTATCGTGTTAAAAGAATTGCTGGTAGCTCATTGTGTAGTGTTTGTGTGTGAGACAAAGTGAGAGAGAGAGAGAGAGAGAGAGAGAGAGAGAGAGGGGGGGGGGGGGGAGCCAGGGAGGTTCTTGGTTCTATTCTCGTTAGTAGCAGCTTTTTTTTTTGCTTTTATTTACATTTTTCATCTGGTGTCAAATGGAAATATAAACTAAGCAATGAAGAACAGTAATTTTTTAAACGAAGATGTCATCTTTTTCATCAGTAACCGCATGAAAATAAGTTAAGATTTCATTCAGACATGCGAAACGCGTTATTGTTAAATCATAAAAATAATATACAGGTCAATAATATCGCTCAGTTTCTATAAATATAAAAGTATTTTTTTAAATTTGTATTTCGAGTTTTTGAACCAAATTTTAATTTATTTGGAATACTCGCATCTTCATGAAACTGATGGTTAAAAACAAAAATATTTTACTGTTATTCAGAAATTATGATTCAGTATTTGTAAGTAAACATTTTCATGTGATAGTAAATATATAATTTATAAATAAACGTAAAAACAATTATGCCATCGAGAGCAGATCCAAATACATCGTATTTCAGACTTTAACGCTTAACATTCAGATAACAGTGATAGTTTCAGTATGATGCAAATGTTTCATATGAAGATAATCGAAAAGATCCCCCTGTCAGTAACAGTGGAAGATAAAGCAAATCCACACTGGTGCAGCCACACCCATATCCACACCCACGCTAGTTCCTGTGGCAGAAGTCTGCCGTCCTTTCTAATGCTCGGGGCGAGACACTCTTCATAATATACAGCCCCTTACTCGCATGCCTTTATATCTTCAGTAACGGTGTATAAACGTGCCGGGAAAGCGGAAGATTTTAAACTTAGACGGAAGGAAAATTGGGGTTTACATCCCCTCAACGATCAATTCTAACAAGGAGATCACATGACAATCGGATTTTTGTAAATATTTTTATATTTATGGTAGGTGAAGTTCATAACACGGTTTTCAGTTTCCCAACGTAGTTCGATGTAACTCTCACAGATTCTCAGGAAAATCTACTGAATTTTTCCGAGCGTGATTAAGTCATTAAAGTTTAGATACTTTGTCTATGGGTCTCATGGTCCTGTGGTGGAATATTCGCCTGCTATGCTGACGGACCGGATTCGATTCCCGGCCGACGCAAATTCGTGAACGAAAGTACATGTTCCACGAGAAATTCCATGAGGTGTAAAATATACAAACAAGAATCAAGTATTAGTGGCGTTCGGGAGTGTTAATCGTTGGTTTGAGTGTCGTTTTGGTCATTATTTTTTCGTTCAACTAGAATACCTAGGTCATTTAAATATAAAATTCATAAAATATAAGATAATTTACTCAGTATGAATATCAGTTTTATGAAAAATGAACATCATCTTACTTCTAATTACATACTGCATGCAAAATTCCAGTTTTCAATGCAAATATGAATTCTTCATTACCGATCTTCCATAAAAGATTGTTAGTAAAGATTCTTTAAATTAAAAAGCATTACAAGATAAATTTTTTGGGCAAAAATGAAAAATCAAATGCTCATTATTGCGACTGTGCCCATTGTGGTCTCACAGAACCCACAGTTACGCTGCGCGTGGTAGCCGCGCGGTCCAGGGCGCCTCGCCACGGTTCGCGCGGCTCCTCCCATCGGAGATTCGAGTCCTCCCTCGGGCATGGGTGTGTGTGTGTTGTCCTTAGCGTAAGTTAGTTTAAGTTAGATTAAGTAGTGTGTAAGCCTAGAGACTGACGACCTAAGCAGTTTGGTCCCATAGGAACTTACCACCACCCAGAGTTACAAGCGTCGTAAAAACACGAAAAACAATTTTCATGTCGTCGAGCCCGCCGTATTAATGCTACATTTTTATCTTGTCTCCCCCCAACTCACATACAGTTTTCATAAAAATGGCAATCAGGTCTTTGTTAATTAGCCTAATGAATTTTATGCTTAAATGACTTAGCTATTATAATCGAACGAAAAAAAGGAACCGGAATGACCGAAACGAGACTCGACCGTGCGATTACCAGTATCGAACATTACTTTTTCCTCATCTTTATGTATTTTGCGATTCACGGAAATAATCTTAGAATAAGCAACTTCATTTAAAAATTTTCATCGGCCAAGATTCGAACCCAGCACGCCCTTTGGAGCAAGCTGGCGTTCTAGTATTTTTTCCCAAACTTTATTGAAAACTACAATCCAATAAACATACAAATAGTACAACAAACGGAAGATACACAAACGCAATCTCTTTAACAATATATTATAATGACAGTATTTCCAAGTTAAAGGTTATTAATTTCCGTTAAATTGTCTTGTCCACAATGTTGTTGCACAACTCCCTATGTTTTTTGTCCATTCTTCAAAATTCTGTACCATAGATCCAACAGACTAATTGGAAAATTGTTTTAATCTTAGTGAATTAAACACATTCGGTAAACTTCAAAGTTGATTTTCTAGAGAATTTTTTAGAGTTGCGTCGAATTGTATTGTAAAATTGATATTTGATTTCTGAACTTCACGTAACGCAAATTACAAAATTCCGTTTGCCGTGTGGTCTCCTTGTCAGATCCATGCACCAGAAGCGATAGGAAATCCACTCTCAAGTTCGTGATCAGTCGGGAGCAATCGCATTGTGTACTGGGACAGCTCTTTGTGGAGGCAGTGCGCCATTGCTCTCTGGCGATGTAGACCAGACCATCGCCAAGTTATCAACAGATTGTGCTGCTCGTATCGTAAAATTCTGAAAACAAATGCCCTTTAACAAAACAGTGTCTCGAAAGAACGAGGAGATTCTGAAATGTCTCTTACAGCAGAATTAATATGGATCAGAGTACCTAGAGGTGTATACTCTTAAATAGTACTAACCGCCGGCCGGAGTGGCCGAGCGGTTCTAGGCGCTACAGTCTGGAACCGCGCTACCGCTACGGTCGCAGGTTCGAATCCTGCCTCGGGCATGGATGTGTGTGATGCCCTTAGGTTAGTTAGGTTTAAGTAGTTCGAAGTTCTGGGGGACTGATGACCTCCGATGTTAAGTCCCATAGTGCTCAGAGCCATTTTTAATACTAACCATTGCTTTGTTTGTTTTATGTTCCACGGACCTTTTGTACGATCAATGGTAATGATGTCGAACAAGTCATTCTGCATTCATATTACACATTCATATGCAAATATGGCTGCATGCTGACCATTTACATTAAAAAACACTGATTTGAGTTTGTAATTCCTATCCACCATCTTTTATATACCACACAAATAGAAATTCTTCTACTGAATAGGCAGAGTTGTCAGTCAAAAACTTTAGTTTGTTTTCAAATTTTAGCTTACCTGTCTGTCAGACAATTTATATTATTGGATAAGTAATCAGAAATTTTGGGGGCAGCATTGTGTACCTTTTTGTGATAAAGCTAATCTTACCGTGGAATAATGAGCGTCATTTTTTCTTCTATTATTACAATCATGTACATTATTGTTCCTTTGGAATTGCAGTGATTTTTTTGATAAACTTCATGAAGGAGTACATATACAGTGAAGCAGCAGTCAAAATGCATAAGACCATAAACAGGCGTCTACAAGATGATTGTGGGTGAGCACCACCCATTATTCTTACTGCAGGATTAGAGCAATGAAATCTTTCTTTCTTTAAGATAAGTTGTTCCAGAACGTAATTTCGTACTACATTATAGAATAAAAATTGGTATCATACCTCAAAATGTACAGAAGTGAATAAGATTTGTCTTTTAAAATTGAGAATAAGACCATTTGCATGAAATCACCCAATAATAGTTTTAAGAACATTATTTACCATTCCTTCTTTTGCTGTATGCACGTTCGGACGGTTGGATTGATTACAATAATGTGATCCGCGAAAAAAAAAAAAAAAGTTCTGCTAGTTGTATATCGGACGGAAGGTCGTAAACAGCCACATGCGTTTTCACCCTTCCTGTCTTTTACGCATCCCGAAGCGCGCCCTGGCCAGTTTAAGGCTGTTTGAGAATGGAGTCGGGACTAGCTGTCACCCCACAGAGGAGAGTGAAGCGCTGTATGCAACGGACAGAGTTAAGGGTTTTCACGTCCTATACAAATCTGATGAACATTCACTCGGTGTGGAAAAGATTATCTGTGTAATTAGCCGTCGTTACAACGAAAACTTAGGAAAATTTTCCTCCTCTGATCAACATTTCATGAATTTATTTTGAAGTCCATTTTGATGTTTCGATTATTTATACTTTGTTTTCATAGTATAGATGATGTTTTCTCTTGCATTTTTTGGTGATAAGCAAATCTTTATCAGCTACGGAACCGTCCGTAAAATTCTCCTTCAAAAGTAATGGATAATGGAGAAGATCGTGACAGCTGGCAAAGTTGCACCATTTGTATGACCGCTGTGCCATCGCTGTCGACAAACTTTTTAATGAGTAAATGTCTTCTTGAGATACCAAGTTATCACAAACTTGAAGATTAGTGGGTTTTGTAGCATTTCCGTACATATCAGTTAACACAGTAGTTTGTCGACAGAAAAGAGTCGACAAAGTTGTGCCTGTGGACGGGACTCTGCATAAAAAGAAACCTTAGCTGTGCCAGCAAGTTTATTGTTTTGAAACTAACTGGTAGATCACTTAGAAGTAACCTCTCTCATATCGTTACTGCGGTCTGCAAAAGGAACAAAACTTGTCCGCGACGGGCTCGCGTGTTGCGGCGCGCACAGTGCTCAGATTGGTGTGGCTTATCTAGCGGCCCTCCTCACCATCTCAAGGACGTATCGATTAAACAGCAGTTGTCGACCGCGTGCCGCATGGTGGGGGAATCTCCCGCCTCCCGTCCTTGACCGGAAGCGCACACGTCCCTGGCGGCGTGTCGGCACATTTCCGGAACAGCGGTCGACGTTTCGGCATTCGATACGTGGGCGCGTTACTCGCTGCGGCCGCAATATTGTGGTCAAGGCCGCGCCACCCCTCCCCTTCCCCCTCCCCATCCACCCACTGTCTACAGGCGCAGGCGAGGCGTGGGAAGATGCCGCACGGATGTCAGTCAGACGTCAAGTGCTATTGCGTGATCAATTACCTCGAATGGTTGACACAGGTCCAGCTCGCAAGACTGGGCATGTCAGACAGCCTCTATGCGTCGTCTTATATCACCGCGCAGATCCTAACAGTACTGCTCAGATACAGTGACGCACAGGAATATGAGGCAGCTCTACGATACTATATTACTGGGTGGCCCAATCAGACACAGTGCCGCAGAGGAGATTTACGTCAGAAGCTGGACACCAGAGCGCAGGCCACGTCTGTCACTGTCAAGCTCGTTTCTGCCTGTCGCGGCGCCTGAGGTCGTTATAAATACTGACTGACGCAAATGAACGCGAACAGGCGAGCGCGCTGTACGGGTGTGACACCTAACGGTACGTACGCGAACTAGCTGCACTGTGGCGTGTCAACAGTCGCACGGCAGCGACACCTCGCGACGTCCGTATCAACTAGAAGGCAAGCATGGCGCCATTCAAACAACCCGGCGCCAGTTCGTTCACGGACCTTCCGATAGATCCGCGTGCATTTTTCTGACGCAAGATGCAAATTAGCCTACTTTTGGGCCTAATGGCCGCAAATATGGACTCGTGAGTTCACCTCGCCACAGTTTTCCCTCGTAATTGCGTGCAATACGTATAACAGTGTTACCTGGGATGTGGGGCAAGGCAACAAGAGTAGGAGCAGAACATTTCGCCAGTACTCAGAATGGTAGAAATTACATTAAGTCCTGTTCTGTTTTCCAGACCGGGGACTGTTATTACGGGTTCAGTTCGGCGCGATAAAATATTCGCTCCAAAGAATGCCTTTCAGCTGTGAGGGCAAAAAACATCAAAAGAGGTGTCTCGTTAAATCTTTCAACGAAATTCTTTTCCACGTGTTCTTAAAATAATGAAATGTAGACTGCCTTCGCCTACTTTTCATTGAACCGCATTATTGCATTACAATTCATGATATAATCTTAAAACCTTGTTTACGTAGAGCATTCGAATTCAGATAATGTTTTGGTTATCTTCTTGCAAACAAGTGATTAGTAGCTACTGTGTTTTATGTTCTAACGATCGTTCCGCAGGATAAGTGCAAGTAAATACAGGTGATAGCGAGTAAGACGATCCTGTAATCTATTTTATCTAACAAATATTTCAAGAAAGTTTGTTGTAATAGTTGGTTTATTAATGAAATTACTACGCCAAAGTGACTGTTTTTGAATAGTTTTTATGACATGCTATTTAATGATATTGTGTACGATAAAATGGATAGAGAAAACACGGGCGGTATCTGAACCTATACTGCTAGCAAGATGGCAGTGAATTTTCACCGCTGCCCTACCCTCACTTGGTTGAAACAGGGCATATAACTTCAACATCGATTTTCTGGGAAATTAGGGGCTGTCGCAGAAAAAGCCACTAGTCGGGCACTTTACACTTACAGCAGCAACGGCCAACGGCTTGCAGCGTATGGGACCGCAGGCGGGCCAAGGCCCGGCCTGACACTCGGCATTTCTCGGTCCTTCTCGGAAGTGCCCGTAACAGCGCGACATTTCATTTGTCATTGCGGAACGGCATTTAGCGGGTGTCACAAAACTCTTAGAGTTCGGCAGAATCGTGGTGTCAGCGCTGTTTACCCTTCGCTATTTACGTATGTTTTTAAGTGGTGTCCGCCTTTAGCAAAACACAGTTTGGTTTTTTGTTCCAGACATGTTTCACTGCAGTTGCAGCATCATCACTGATTTTTTTTGTTATTATAGCTGTTAAACATAAGGAATGTTCTTTACTGTTTAAATATATGTAAATATTCGTTTATAAATGGTAATTACAGCTTTTTGAAGAGCACATAAAATTGTGTATTCATACCTTCTTACCACACAGTGTGGTTTTCCTGCTGTATTACGTTTTTACAGCGACTTTTTTTCTTTACAGTTTGTCACCTTCAACTATATACAACTTAATGAAGGCAAAACATTCACGCAAAAATTACGATTTCTAATCTGTTATGGCTATGCTTGAGATTAATAATTTATGGGAAAGGTTGTGTATGTGTATATATATGTGTGTGTGTGTGTGTGTGTGAGTGTGTGTGTGTGTGTGTGTGTGTGTGTGTGTGTGTGTGTGTGTGTGTATGTGTGTGTATCTATCTATTTATATTATGTTTCACTTACGGTTTCTTTTTTCGAAATCTTCTTCATTGTCAAGTTCTATGTATTGAGTTGTCACTGTCTACCAGCTCTAATAACAAGATGGCAGGGAGTGGAACACTCGAAGAAGTCATTGGCGGTTGTTCAGAATTTCTTAGGTGTGTGTGTGTAAAGAAACATAAAACTAAAAATAAAGAAATATAATTATAATAATAATGATAAACCCTTAAACCTACTCTCTCCCCTCCTCCTCCCCCCCCCTCTCTCTTTCTTTTAATGAAAAAAAAGTCACTGTAAAAACGTAATACAGCAGGAGAACCACATCATGTGGTAAGAAGGTACGAATACACAATGTCATGTGCTCTTCATAAACCTGTAATTACGATTTAGAAACGAATATTTATATGTATTTAAACAGTAAAGAACATTCCTTATGTTTAACAGCTACAATAATAAAAAAAACACTGATGATGCTGCAACTGCAGTGAAACATGTCTGGGACAAAAAACCAAACTGTGTTTTGCTAAAGGCGGACGGACCCCACTCAAAAACATATTATGTTATTGTTAAAGCAAACACAGACAAAAGAGCTTCAACATCAGTTTGATTACCTTCGCTATTTGTTAGTGGTATGAAGGACTTTCACAGGTCCAGTGGCTGTCTGCACAAAAAGAAACACTCTCACGACCTATCGTCACAATTCTTTAAAATGAATGGGAATGACAGGAGAGAGAGATGAGAATTCTCAGTTCACATAAGCGACGGATACTGCGTACTTGCTATGAAACGACACTATAGTACTCGAGCAGAAAAAATTTAAACTTTTAGATGACAATGAAACAGCAAAAAATTACAACCATTGACAGATGGGATTCATTGTTCTATACTTCAAGAAGCACTTTGTGCTAAATTTGCAGATATGGAGCACTCGAAGAAATTGGTAGTACGGATAGCAACATTCCTGAAGTCACACCCATTATTCTATTTTCAGTTGCAACAGTTTTCAATGGAAATGAACGACGAGTATGGAGACTTTATATATTACTGCAAAGTGCGTTGGTGAAGTCAAGGGTCATGGCTGTAACGATTTTTCTATTTAAACGTCGCTGTTGATTTTATGAAGGAAAAATGAGTGCAGGAACGAAAATTAGAACAGCTGAAATGGATTGCTGACTTTGCATTTTAAGTGGAGTTGATGCACTCTGCCCACAGTAAGACATTGCAAATTAGCTTCTTTCTGATTTGACTGGCATGCATTTAAAAAGAAAATCACCTTGTAGAAGGGACACATTACGACAACGACAATCCAGTTCTCTAAGCTCCCTGGCATTAAAAACAGAACGAGATTTGAATAAATCGTTGTGGCCTTGCAAGAATTAGGACGATAGTTTTACAAAGGTTTTGAGGACAATGCCAGTCCTACGTCTATTTTCGAACTGTTTTAGAGACCATTTGCTACTTCAGTCGAAAGCACATCTGTGCATATGCAGACGTAACTGATTGACCTGTAAGGTAATTCCAGTTTTATACACATATTTTACGTTAAAACTATCCACGACGTCTACATTGCGTTTCTCAGGTAGAATTTCGAAGTCTCCATATTAAGATTGCAAAAGTGCTACAATATTTCCATCGACATATTGTGTGAAAGACATTTTTTCGATTATGAAACTAAATAAGTCGCGATTACGTGGGTACTTGAATGCAAAAAAAATGGGTCAAATGGCTCTGAGCACTATGGGACTCAACATCTTAGGTCATAAGTCCCCTAGAACTTAGAACTACTTAAACCTAACTAACCTAAGGACATCACACACACCCATGCCCGAGGCAGGATTCGAACCTGCGACCGTAGCAGTCCCGACTTGAATGCAGAACTCTGCGAAATAGTCTGCGTCTGCCCACAATTTGTAAGAGATAAAAACTGTATTATGTCTTCATAGCATCAAAAATAATTAATACTGGAAACCTGTTTCGTTTGTGATATATGTTGTTCAGTAATGTGTTCTATAAAACCAAGTCGTAAGCAATACGACTGCTCTGCCATTTAAGTGCGGCGTGTTGGTTGTTTTCCCCGCTCCCCCCCCCCCCCCCCCCCCCAGCGAGGCTGAGCGCTTTAGCGCTCCTGTGAGCCGAAATCTTGGCCACCCCTGCTCTACAGCATACGTAAGTGTCATGAGAATCCGTGATTAGCAGGTCTGATGGCCCGCTTTTTTAACATCGTAAGACAGTGAACTGATAGTTCTAATAAGACCAGTTACGTTGTAACTACGAGAAAAGACGCTAAGATGAGCGATATTGCACGAAACCGGTTAGTTTGTAACGCTAAAAGCAGCTATAAACAGACGTCAAATAATTGTCTTTCCTACAATTAAGGATTGTGGGTAACTCTCTGTGACAAGTATCTGCTGTTCTGACTGGACAGCTGACAGAGAGAGTTAAAGGTTAACAAGCCCATATTGCTTAGCACACACCGTGCTGGCTTGAGAGACTGACAGAAGAACCAGACCGGACTCGAATTCTCGCTCCCTATAAAGCATGAATGTGGTTTTAGGCAGTTTTCGAACTTCATCTATCGAAATTCTATTGCCGCTAAGAGTTTCGGTGGCACACTCAGTTAAAATACGAAAACCTGCACTATAAAGTTTATATGATTCACAGATGGCGACGAACACTTTTCTCTGTAAGGATAAGTGACAAATACAGGAGAGTATTTGGCCACGGAATGAAAATAAGATAATTGCCTCGCATCAGTGTGCCATAAACATTGAATAGTAATAAGAGTATCTATAATAATAATAAATATGTAGAACTGTTGCCTCTGGCTGTCTGAACTCCATTCTCCAAAACTACTAGACGAATTCTCACGGGGTTTTCACAGGTAACTTGAGCATAGCTTGGGGCAATATATAGGTTTTATTAAATCAAAATCGAGTCATGGAAAAATATATCATAACTGAGAGTTTTATCCATAATAATATTATAATTGCGAAAATAGCTCTGTTATGTTTTCACGACTAACCCGCTGACCCGATTTTGATAAAATTTTAACCCTGAGGAAGAAAGGAGACTACTTTAGAATGTGTCTAGTACAAGATATTTATTAACTAGAAGAATATTACGCGAATTAGGAAAAAAAATATTTACTCTTTTAAAAAGTTATGTACTCTTTAACTATTGATTTTTATCTCAGTTATCAAACTTCTTTTTTGGTTGATGTGTGCTACATGATATAATTCAAAGCAATGAATACGATGCTTCTTCAGTATATTTTGTCCATACTCGCACACTATCTGTTACATAATGTACAGCTTGTATAATTTGTAGCTACTTCAATAGCATAAGGCATGGATGAATGCGCTTGCCCGTGGCCCTCTGTACGCACTGCTGGGCAGCAACGCAGAGTATGCTGATGCATGGTGCGCTGGGACAGCTAGGGAGGGGCAGGGTGGGGTGCACGTTACAGGCTATGCTTACCCGAACAGGCAGACACGTGAGGGCACCTGATGTTGTTGCACATACAGTAGCTTTCTTACTCTGCAGCACTCATCAGAAAAACGCCTGTTATGCGAGTGCAGCTGTGGGTAACAGCTAGTAAGAAGAATAAGAATAAAAGTATGTGGAAAACGAATTAATAAAAAGGCCATTTAAAACACTGCTCTTCTGGATGGAAGTAAGGCTTAGGAGGAATCACTGAACGGAGTAGACAGCCTACTTATCACAGAATGGGCCGAGAGTGAACAAAAGCAAAGATGAAATAAATGACGAGTGGTATAATGAGGAATGGCTACACGCTTAAATGTGACTTTCAGGAAGGTGCAACAGAAGTCGTGCAATTATTTCACTGTCCGAAAAGCGAGGACTGTACGAGAAACGGGCTGGTGAAGACAAAGAAAGCTCCACAGGCAGGGAAATAAGGGAATATACTGGGGTGCAGTATAGTAGCACGTCCCCTTTCACTGATGCATGCCTGTATTCGTCGTGGCATACTACCCACAAGTTCATCAAGGCACGGTTGGTTCAGATTGTCCCACTCCTCAACAGCGATTCGGCGTAGATCACTCTGAGTGGTTGGTGGGCCACGTCGTCCATAAACAGCCCTTTTCAGTCTATCTCAGGCATGTTCGATAGGAGTCATGTCTGGAGAACATGCTGGCCGCTCTAGTCGAGCGATGTCGTTATTCTGAAGAAAGTCATTCACAAGATGTGCACGATCGGGGCGCGAATTCTCGTCCATGAAGACGAATGCCTCCCCCCCCAATAGGCTGCCGATATGGTTGCACTATCGGTCGGAGGATGACATTCACGCATCGTACAGCCGTTACGGCGCCTTCCATGACCACCAGCGGCGTAAGTCGGCCCAACATAACGCCACCCCAAAATAGCAGGGAACCTCCATCTTGCTGCACAAGCTGGACAGTGTGTGTCTAAGGCGTTCAGCTTAACCGGGTTGCCTCCAAACACGTCTCCGACGATTGTGTGGTTGAAGGCATATGCGAGACTAATCGGTGAAGAGAACGTGATGCAAATCCTGAGCGGTCCATTCGGCATGTTGTTGGGCCCATCTGTACCGCGCTGCATGGTGTCGTGGTTGCAAAGATGGACCTCGCCATGGACGTAGGGAGTGAAGTTGCGCATCATGCAGCCTATGCCGCACACTTTGAGTCGTAACACGACAGCCTGTGATTGCACGAAAAGCATTATTGAACATGGTGGCGTTTCTGTCAGGGTTCCTCCGAGCCACAATCCGTGGGTAGCGGTCATCCACTGCAGTAGTAGCCCTTTGGCTGCCTGAGCGAGACATGTCATCGACAGCTCCTGTCTCTCTGTACCTCCTCCATGTCCGAACAACATCGCTTTGGTTCACTCCGAGACGCCTGGACACTTTCCTTGTTGAGAGCCCTTCCTGGCACAAAGTAACAGTGCGGACGCGATCGAACCGCGGTATTGACCGTCTAGGTATGGTTGAACTACAGACAACAAGAGCCGTGTATTTCCTTCCTGGTGGAATGACTGGAACTGATCGGCTGTCGGACCCCATCCGTCTAATAGGCGCTGCTCATGCGTGGTTGTTTACATCTTTGGGGGAGTTTAGTGATATCTCTGAACAGTTAAACGGACTGTGTGTGTGATACAATATTCACAGTCAGCGTCTGTCTTCAGGTGTTCTGGGAACTGGGGTGATGCAAAACTTTTTTTATGTGTGTAAAAAAAACTCAGCAGCTCATTCTTTCTCTTCATTGTTATTTTCCATATTTTTTCGATGTGTTGCTGACACATATTGCAGTCGCTTTGTAACACACACACACACACACACACACACACACACACACAGAGAGAGAGAGAGAGAGAGAGAGAGAGAGAGAGAGAGAGAGAGAGAGAGAGAGAAACGGCACGCGTAAAGCCCACGGCCACCACAAGGAGGGCATTGAACCTGTGCTTCACGAGCAATCACGACAATACAGGCAATACAGCGACCGAACCTCTAGGAATGTGCCAGATACTGCCGCCACACACCGTTGCGGTTCCCTCTCGTACCGTTCGCCACCTGCTGGAGTGGTGGGTGACACACTGCCTGGGTCTGGCCACGCGGCGTCGGCAACTGTGGCCTATCTCAGGAGATTACTCATTCACACAGCCTCTATCCTTACCCATTCATATCTGACTAGAGGCGCTATATTCACAATTAACTACTGCGGTTTCACAACATCGAGGCTTCCGCAGAAATATCGCGTATTTTCGAACAAATTGCGTGCAGTCAATTTCAGCAAGAGTAAAATATATTCCCTTCAGCTCTAAAGTGCCCCGTTGAATTTCTCCCATTCCTGCTCCTACCCATTTAATGTAGAGCCGCTGTCGACATTCAGGCTCTTAAGTAACCGCATAAATTTTGCAACATAGTCTGGTACAGATTATGGACGAATTTGGTTTAGCAACATTTCACGAATGGAAGTTCTGTCAACAGGACTGGTTTGGTAGTATGTAAGAGTAGTAAACCATATTGTGATACCCCTAATGACCAGGGTATCAAACGGCATATTCCGGTAAGGTAATGAAAGACCCCACCCTGCAGTTCACACCTAAAAAATAGTTTTGCGTACTCATCACCCATGTTGTGGGGTACGAGTGCGTGGGCGTAGTTTTACCTCCAAATGAAGAAAATGAAAAGGATTACAAATAAATACTTGTAAAAACACATTAGAAACACTGTATTTTTCGTCGAATTCACGTATGTGTCGTAATGATCTAAGAGTAAGTCCGAAAAAACATTTATCGAGGGAAATGTAGCGCTGCGCTATTGCTTGTTCTACCTCCAATGAAAAAGTTTTCTTTAAATCGGTCGAGGTGCTCATTACCTTTGCCGGTTTTAAGACGGTTTTCTTAAGGCAGCCGGTACCTATGGATACTTATCGTACTGAGCTCCCATTTTCAGTGAGGTCAACGGTTTAACGGTAGAGGGGCTCTGTTAACGGCTGTCGAATTTATGTTCTCGGTTGGTTTCTGGGGGAAAAATGCTACTGTGAAAGATGTACCTATATTCAAAGTGTGTATGAAAGAATCGCTACCCAACGAAAGAAAAACTACAGAAAAGAAAAATTAATCAAAATTCTCTAAGACGAATAATGAGGCATCTAAGGTTAGGCCAAGGGTTTAACGGTTGAGGGGCCCTGTTAACGGCTGTCGAATTTATGTTCTCGGTTGGTTTATGGGGGAAAAATACTACTGTGGAAGATGTAGCTATATTCAAAGTGTGTATGAAAAAATCGCTACCCAATGAAAGAAAACTACAGAAATGGAAAATTAATCAAAATTCTATAAGGTGAATAATGAAGCATCTAAGGTGAATAATCACCAACAAAAGGATCTTGAATACGCTAGAAGGGACTACAAAAGTCAACCTACATATTATGGGGTAAATGTTCGCAAATAGTTTCTTGATGGGGTAAAAGTACGCCCTGCGAACTTCTGCACCAATAGACCTGCGTACTTTTACTCCATTCCGCTGTTTTCTTTTTTGTCACTCTACAGTAACACATGCAATTAAAGTTGTACAGATACGGAGGATTTTGGAGCTTATCGCTGTCAGTTCCTCTGAGTCTGAAACAGATTTATGATGACCTAAAATTCAATCAAAACTACATAAATTTTACATCGAAAAGGTAAAAAAGTCGTTACCGTATTGTTTGCAGCTATAAAGCGTCCGACTGCCACAAGGTTCCAGTATAGAACAGAGGAGCGATGATGTATGCGCTGCCTGGTGGGAAATTGGTGAACTTCTGCTTTAGAGACCTGAAAACTTGACATATTCTCTTGCCCCAACCGTATTTTTACCCCCACCTACCTTGCCTGGGTGAAGTGAGGTGCTTAGCAGCGCATCAACACTGATGCCTACGCTCCAAGGAAACGCACGTGATGGACCCGGCACCGCGAGGAAGCATAATACAAATTCACGGCTGTAACTGCAACGGACTAACAGATATTCCTTCTCGTACAACTACCGCAATACGAATCGTGACCAGTTCGCAGCCCTAGTGTCAGCTAGGACCATTGCGAACCGTTCGGTGAAAGCTGCTCTGCGACCGATGATGCTGTTCATCAGGTTACTCACACACCTCATCACCGTGCAACCCACATCCGATAATGTACTCATAGACACAACGAAAGGGATAAATAGCTGAGTTTCGTTATGAGAAGTCATTCTTTCTTGGCTTCAGTGATGATTTTTTGTCACTGCGACATCAACCAGGAGACCAGTAACTGCTGGAGTTTTCCGGAGGTGAGATACGGGACCAGCTCAGGTCGTAGTGCTGCAGAAGCAGTAGACTATTGTGACTACAGATCACCTATGGTGAATGGTTTTTCCAGTCTTCTGTTCTCGTTCCTACAACTTCAGAAAGAAGTATTATACAGCAGGATAATACCATACGAACACCACTACTGTTGATGAGTGCTCTCTCTATGGCTGCGGTCACTTTGATACAGCGGGTCCCGGCGGAGGTTCGAGTCTTCCCTCGGGCATGGGTGTTTGTGTTTGTTTGTCCTTAGGATAATTTAGGTTAAGTAGTGTGTAAGCTTAGGGACTGATGACCTTAGCACTTAAGATTTCACGCACGCACACACACACACACACACACACACACACACACACACACACACACACTTTGATATCGACGTCGACCGACATCGGTACGCCATAACGTGCGCGGTCTCCGTGCTACCAATCTCACCGCTCGAACGTATAGACTTCGAATTAAAATCAGTTTGTTTTTTTCAGTGGAATTGAGCGACATTCCAAGAGGCGAAACAGCAATTGCGAAAAATTCTGAAGTTTAGTACAAGAAAGGACTAGTATGCACCACTCTGGGGATGAGAATATCACAACAGAGAGAGTTTCTTAATCTGTGGTCTCAAATCGCTAGTTACTGGAAACCACAAGTTTCTAACGACTTAAAAATTCAATCATAATTCATTAAACGTTACCTTATCTTACACTATACATGTACTGTTCAGCACCATATCTATACTTAAAGCAACATGTCATCAGCAACACGTGCAAAATCCGTACCATGAATTTTAGACGTAGATTATGACCTCGAAAAATTACATGTTGAACTGAGAAAGGTGGCATATAACAGTTTTGATGTTAAAGTTGCTGTGATATCCCTTTTTTGGGTCTTGGTAGGTGGGCATTAGCCGCCTACGAATTATTGTTACTGTTCATCAACGCTTTTATGCCCATAGGAAGCTGATTCTGTTCTATGAGGTAGTTTGCGAACGTGATTTATGTATTCCCACTTTTCATTGGTTTAGATGTTCAGAGTATCTTTTTCTAAAATGTATGTGTCTTTCATACATACGTTGAATCACATTTGTGGAATGTTAATTTATTTAAAGTTGTGCAGAGTGTTTGTAATCTTGTCTTTTAAATGTCACCACGAATCGTCTCGAGTATACAGTGTGAGGCAGCTAATATAGGTCACCCGAAATTTATCCAAAATGAATAAATATATAGAGGTGTGATTTTCTACAAGTTGTAGCGCACAATACGCGAATTTCCAGACTACTTCCGAAGGTATGAAATAACTTAACACGAGCATGTCCTGCTGTTAACTCCCGCATGAAATTCAGCATGCCGTATTGTTTCTCCAGAATCACTTTATAGCATGTAGCTATGTTCAAGGTCCACATTTTGAACTCTTGGTATGACAACTGTGGTAATAAACACACACCGTACCTGAGTTACTTACGAGGGGCGTTCAGTAAGGGGCGTTCAGTAAGTAATGCAACACTTTTGTTTCTAAAAGCAAGTTGGTTTTATTCAGGATTCCAATACACCATATTATTCCCCACTCTTTTGGCTACAAAACCACATTTTTACCACATAACCTCTGTTCAATGCAACAGCCTTACGCCACCTTACTGGGAGAGCCTGTATGTCCGTATGGTACCACCCTACTGGTCGACGTCAGAGCCAGCGTCTCGGTGCATCAGTAATCCTCCCATCATCCGTGTACTGTTTCCCGCGGAGTTCATCCTTCATTGGGCCAAACAGATGGAAGTCGGAAGGTGCGAGACGCGGGCTGTGGGGGTCTCTGAGGAAGAACAGTCCAATGAAGTTTTGTGAGCTGCTCTCGGATGCGCAGACTTGTGTGGGGACTTGCCTTATGGAGAAGGAACAGTTCGTTTGGATTTTTGTCGTTCACCTCGAATGAGAGTGTCCGCACGTTTCAACACTTCAGGAGCTACAGCTGTTTGCGGCCGGCCTGAACGCGGAAGACGGGTCAGGTCTGCGCGACTTCGTTCCGATGACGACAGACGCTTCGTTCAACGGCTCACGGTACTTTTGTTTACTGCTAGGTCACCGTAGACATTCGGCAAGCGCCTATAAGCAGCTGCGACATTCTGGTTTTCCACCAAAAGAAACTCAGTGACAGCTCTCTGCTTGGAACGCACCTCCGTTACAGACGCCATTTTGAAGGCTACGTTTAGCGCCACCAGCTATCGGAACGTCATGAAACTATAGGGGCTGAAGCGAGAATATTTCGTGATGTCCCACAAAAAATTCCGCATTTTTTTTCAAATGACAGTGGGCAAGAAAAAACGTGTTGCGTTACTTACTCAACGCCCCTCGTATTTACTTGCATTTTGTTTGATAGGGCAGACGTTCGTGGAACTTCTTCTCCTGTCGGTGGGACAGTGGTTACGGCGCTGTTATCTTGATAATATTTGATCAAGTCCCATACATATTTTGTCGCTAAGTTCTCTTATAAGCTTCTTTCAAATGCCATAGAAAAAAGTATATAGTTTCATTGGAAGAAAGACAAAGTTGGTTTCGTAATTAGGCGACTATAAACAAGAAAAATCATTTGCGAATGTCCGGAAATTCGTCATACTGTCAGCTACGTCTTGGTGGAAACCAACCTCGATATTTTTTTTTTTTTCGGATGTATTTGGGGTGGACTATCTTAGCTGCCTCACCCTGTATAATGGAGCGCCTTCTCTCTCTCTCTCTCTCTCTCTCTCTCTCTCTCTCTCTCTCTTTATTGTCAGTTTGAAATCTCGTACAAGGTAGGCCGGCAGCGGCGAAACTACGCCGTTCTTCGGCCATAGATAATACATTCAGTACAAGTGGAGACATCAAAAAACGAAACAACACGGTGGATAGACAACAGTAGACACTCAAATATAAAATACGTGAAGTCGTTCACAGGTGCAGCGTCCAAATAAAAACGTTCAGCACTTGGACACTAACAGAGACGACGGAAATAACGCACGTGAACGAAGGAGCACAAACGACGAAACATTGAATCACTAACACGATGGCATACACAAACACTGGCGACGATCTCCGGCGCGCGAATGTTCACTGCCAAGAGGGGAAAAGGTGGGGCACGAGGGAGAGGGGAGGGTGGAGCTCCCAGTGGCTGAGGAGACGGGAGGGGGAGGAAAGAAGGTAGGGGGTAGGGGAAGCCCGGGGGGGAGGAGGGAGGGAGAGGGTGCCCTTGGGAAAAAACACAGGGGGTGGAAGGGGAGGATCAAAGTAGGTAGGAAGGGTAGATGGAAGGGATGAGGGCATTATCAGGGAAGGGGAGTTGGTGGAAGTCACCTAGAGCGCCTTCCTCTTCGTATCATAAATATTCATAAAACTTGTCTGGTTATCCGAGTGAAAGAGTGCAAAGTACTCACCGCGTTCTTTTCGAGACTCAATAACTCATTCATATGCATTCTTTTTAATGGCAAAAGCCGCAACACAGCAGTCGTTTCTAAGGACAGAGACGTCGTGGCATTCATCCCGCCAAATACTGAGGAAGTAAGTGGGACGCAGGGTGTCTAAGATGTTGGCCAACGTTATCGGGCGACCTCTGGCAATGGCGTCTGGCGATCGTTGTCGGAGCCATTGTGACCACAACCTAAGATGTTTGCCTGTTCCCCTCCCCATCATTAGGTCTCGCATTGAATGCGTCTGGCACACGTCACACTCTTTACAAGACTGGGAACGTCCCTTGAACATTTTCGATCGCGGATGGCAGTAGTGTGGATATCCTTCGATAGCTCCATGATAGTCTCTACGAATCACTGTAGGACAGCGTAATGACTAGGAGGAATTAAACAAGTTAATGAATTGTCCAAGACATTCAGTCCATTGGTTTATAACGCTTTGCCTACGATTGTATACGATGCAACACGTAAATATGTGAATTTAGCTGAATTTATGTGAGGCGATTATTTCATGGTGTTCGTATTTCATTTTGTAGCAATGCTTGTTGGTTTTGTTTTCCGTGTAATTGGTGTCTGCGACTGACAGTATGTTGTGTTCTCTTCCAGGTGAGTGGACGAAGACACGCCAGCACGCGTCGCTTCCACTGGTTGCGTAATGCAGGCAGCGGTGAGTTACGCATCAGCACGCGGGGCCTGTCTTGGAGTGTCAAGTTGACGCGTAATGCCAACAGCCTGCCGCCTCACTCTGAATGACAGCGGCCTGCTGCCACGGCCTCTCTGACAGTTCTTTGGACTGCATCTGTGTAAACACACTCAAAATTACCCGTACAAAATAAACCGTCTCCTCCCCTCCTGTACCTCACCCAAGGACCTCATTCGCTTCCCCGCCTACGGACCGAACCGACCACCGCATTCACTGTACATCTCGCGCAACTATTTTAATCCTCAGTATCGTTGGTACCACCAAAACGTGGATACTACCATTAGTACACGCCACGGCAATATGACCAGACGGCTTTTACCACAAACTGGCGACTCTACGCATTTAGGACTCGTTTTGTGACTGATGACCTTGTAGCATGGTCCTATGAGTCACGACGTGGGAGTTGTTGCCTATGGCAAAGTTTGCAGTGATTTGTGCACTAGGATTAAACCCATGGATGCCAGTAATCTACACAAAGACCCCCCACGACGCTAGAAGCAGTCTTATTCAACCAGCACAAAAGTGACTCCAGTTGTTTCTATTTAAAAAAAAAAATCTCCACTTTAGCTTTACTTGTTTATTATCCTTCCGGTTCTAAGTGCTTGACGTTGGACATGTTACGATATGCGAAATATGTTACTTGCTCATGAATACTTTTAGGCAGTGTTAGTTTCTGAAAAGTTAACGATGTGCAAAGGAGGTTCTTGTTTATGAGTAGTTTTAGCTAATGGTTGTCCTTAAAATTTTAATGATGAGTGTACGTGTTCATACATTGTCTGATAGAAAATTGTTATTTGTTCTTATAATGGATTGTGTACTATAACATTGTATTTAGATTTGAGATTATACCCCCTATGAAGTAAGGGGGTTACAAAAATTGCACTCTATCTGGGTAGGATAGGGTGCGAGTTGAATATGTAAATGGGTGTTAGCAGCAATGCCCTCACTAGACGTTCATTGGGCATTTTGCTCCCCCAGACAAGGACTACTGTACTAAACGTGCAGTAGTTTTAAATAGGTGTAACGTACGCGTGCTTTTTTGAGAGTATATATCAATTATGTCATAAAATATTTCTCTGGAATAATAATTAACTTCCCCACAGATAAAGAAAATTTAGAACACAATTTCCTGTGAAAATTCTACTCCATAAACTGCATTTTAGCACAGTTATTGCCGTTTATTGGACGTAAAGAAGAGTTTTCTACGGAGGAGCCATCTGGTGAGCGAAGACGGAACTACGTGCGCCTCTGGAGGCTGGCGGTCGGTTTCTAATCACGCAAATTTCTCTTTACAGCTGTACTGACCTGGGAGTCATCCCAGTCGTCAGCACATCTCTTTGACCTTGCGAAAGAAAGTTTGACGTCAAAGATTAATAAAATTTTATCACAGATGGACTTAGAAAATGAAGATGTAATTCTATAAGTGCTGTATGGGCCAGGAAAAATTGCGATCCTTCAACTAAGTGTCAATGCAGTCAAGAAAAAGCAAATAATTATGTCCGAAATGCACTCGGTATTGTTTACATATATTATTATGATTTTAATGACTATATTGTAGGTTAGTTCGAGGATGATTTCCAGGGTAAGCAAGGTAGTTTACGACGTAACTGATAAGAAAAGTAGGATCACTGCTGAATTTATCTTCTTCGGATCGGTAAATCTGAGGATTTAATAATATATGTAAACAATACCGAGTGCATTTCGGACATAATTATTTGCTTTTTCTTGACTGCATTGACACTTAGTTGAAGGATCGCAATTTTTCCTGGCCCATACAGCACTTATAGAATTACATCTTCATTTTCTAAGTCCATCTGTGATAAAATTTTATTAATCTTTGACGTCAAACTTTCTTTCGCAAGGTCAAAGAGATGTGCTGACGACTGGGATGACTCCCAAGTCAGTACAGCTGTAAAGAGAAATTTTCTTTCTCATCAAAATAGGGGCGACACTTTATAATCTTGATCTAACACGATGTTTACTGAGGACATCCAGTGCAGTTGTTCGTGACAGGTTTATTTCTATTATTGTACAGGAAACTTGATCGTCTTTCTTTACAAGTGGGTTTTCTTTTTTACTTTCTTTAAAAAAAAAACATTCTTGCAGAAATATTCATTTTGAGTAATCTACGTAGACTCAGTACGTGGAGTTCTACATTTTTTTCATTTGTGAAGTTTCGCACATGCTTACTGACAGAGTGTTATGCAATTCAATCACACAGCTCAATTTAACCCCTTACAGCCAAGAATATTGGTAATAATTGAACGTCAGACATTTGCAAGGAAATAGTTTAGTAGTCTTACGGTCGAGACACTGTATGTTGCACGCAGAACATGTTAATTGGAGGTTGGAGTCCCCAGTAACAGGTTCGGATGCTTGGTGTTCTTTGATGCTTCCGCACCCAATATGTTTGTTCTTTAAAAAGTAACCAGCGCGGTTTATTTATTATTCAGTTTGTTATTGCGCTGTGTAATAATACGGGAATGGGACCCAATCCAATACGAATGCAGGCTGAAAAAGAATTGTAAATTAATAGAATCTCTCTCTCCTTCATAGGGACTAAGCACAAATGTGTTAGTTAGAAAGATAATTGCCTAGTATTTTCTCATTAGCATTTGTCTACGCGAGATCAGCTGTAACGACAGGACAAAGAAATCGTTGTGCTCCAAAATCGATGAGTACTGTAGAAGATCGGCATAAAAGAAGCAACTCAGTACCTTTTGCAACTTGTTCAGTGTTCACAAACAGATACCTAATTGTTCCATAAATTGTTTCTAAGTGCACAAAGGAAAAAATTATCCTCCATAGAATTTCTACAAATAAATAAAAAAGTGTCACCACGGAATTAACAATTAATGATTACATTCTCTATGCTTAGTTCACAGCTCAGCGCAGTTGATGTCGTACAATGCAAACACGACTAGCCCACAGTCCAGAATCATTGTGCTATTACTATTATTATTATTATAGCTACCTCCTAGTGAGGCACCATGTTACAGCACCCCTTTCGATGTAAATGTTTGCATTTAGGTAGTTATGTCGCCATTTACGCGTGGTTGGTATTGTTCATCTATGTGCTACTTTAATACCATCAAATAATAGCAAAGACATTAACTCTAAACATTTCTACGTTACGCAGACTTTCTGAATAACTCTTAATAGATTCCTGCGTTTAGCACGTAAACAGAAGCTTTACGTCCACGATACGCCTGCTCGTTTAGGCAGCCAGCACGACACATCTGCTTATTGAGTAGTATCCAGAGCGCGTGAAGGCGAACGTTCAACAATGCGAAAGCGTCAGTTTCTTTCTCTATCGTTCT
Organism: Schistocerca nitens; assembly: GCF_023898315.1. NCBI lineage: Eukaryota > Metazoa > Arthropoda > Insecta > Orthoptera > Acrididae > Schistocerca > Schistocerca nitens. Next base: position 739,591,090 of record NC_064615.1, read on the forward strand.
TTCGTTCTAAGAGCGTTTCTTCACAATTTTTTACTTCTGGCCTAATTATATTTTCAGCTATTCTCCAGATGATATTGTGGTTTTAAGCTCACATATTTCCCCTGACGGTGGACACCAGCAGCGCGCTTTATTCCATCACTATTAATAATGTGTACAATTGCAGACAGTGCGAAGGCGCCTGCTCTGTAGATAGTACGAAACCACAGCACATAATAAATGGCACACTGTTGACTAAGACTTCCTAACGACTCGCCGTCATAATGCGTCAAATTGTTTCAGGACACTACACTCTGCTGCAAAGTGAAAGATTGATTCTGAAAATGGCGCAAGGGCAAAATTTGGCCTTTTTGCGAACAGTTAAACGGTTTATTTCGGAAAGATTTTGAAAGGTGGCTACACTGAGTCACAGCGCCAGAGATTGCGCCAAAGAGTTTTATTCAGCCGCCTCCACTGGCTGTGCTTGTTGAGAAGTCGTCGTGGAGAGTGCTTGTTCAGAAGTTGTGGTGGTTAGTGCCTTGCTGAGAGGATGATGATAGCTGTACTATTTGAGGCCATGTTGTGTGCAGTTGTTTTGATGGGCTAGACACCAGATGTTGTTGGATGGGGGATGTTGTAATGATCAGAGTGTACTTTTCGTCAATATATATGAAGGTAAAGAAAATTTTTTTATTTCAAATGTCTTAAACAATAATGCCACTTGGTCACAGGTTCAGTCAACAAAGCATCTGGCTTGTGTTCATGTATTAGAGTGTAATTCTGGTTTCTATGTGCAATTACAGTATTTCTGTTTTTTTTTGTTTTTTTTTAATTTCTTCATTGTAAATGGCGTTTTAAGTATCTTGTCGTATTGAGGAAGAACCGTGCCAGATGTGTACGTTGAATCACACTTCCACACACAGAACAGCTACACTTGTGCCTTGTTGTTTCGTAGCTTTCATAGTTGCTGGGGACTTAATTAATTAATTGTGTTAATGGAAATTTCGTTTCATTCTTTGTTGTTGTTCTATGCAGTCAGATTGCGTACTAATACTAGTCAGGGCCAACCGGTTACGAGACTGCGTAACCGGACAGACAGCGATTAAAATTAAAATTATTAGCATTCTATATAATTAAGCCCCCATGCAATTTAAACTTTTTTTTCTATCTGATGATAAGAACTCTGCTGAATTCCTAGCTTAGTGTCAACGCAGTTTTCCATCTGCGACTTTAGTATAAGAACGAAATGAACAAGATGACTGCGACCACGACGATTTCAGTTGTCATGCCTTCACTATTCTCTTCGAGACTGCTGGCTTGCTCGCCTCTCGTATTTGCCTGTACAGAAGCGAATATCATATGATCAAGTCAATAAAAAAAATTATGCCGCATTAATACGACTGTCTTGAGTAGCAACCCACAAGCTCTTTTACACGTCACTGGGATATAAATTCCTTTGCAACGCCGTTAAGAGCATGAAATTTCAAAGTGGTTTTCAAGATTTTGGCTTTAACACCTTTAGCTATGTTTACATTATGAAACTGCATATTCTCCATGTGAAATTTCAGTTCACGAGCTATTTAAAAAACTTTATTTGGAGCTTGATTGCATATGCGTGTATTTTCTTTGGTCCTGATTAATGATTAATTTATGACTTTAATCATACATAAGGACTCTAAGGTGAGAAAGTTTTCGTAACTCAATTACTGATTGCCACATAAAAAACAGATTTTAGATTCGTGTATTTGGATTAATGTAGTAAGTTTCGTGTATGAAATTTCTTTACGTGATGGGAATTGCAGGTTATTGCTTCGGTGATCAGTATCTCTCAGGCTATGAAATCGCCACCCTGATTTTTGGCGAATTACGTCGAAAAATGAATTTGCTCATTCTCAAAATATTTGCAGTGTGGCCATACGAAGCAATATCTCATTCACTACGAAGTGTGTAGTACAAGCCGATTCGGAGGCAATATCTGCCATTTCATCCCCTCTGATTCTCACACAGCCTCTAGCCTCTAACCAAAGATAAGTAATAACCTGTTTCTGCACCAGGAGCGACGCCTTGGCTTGTCTCCATCGATCTGCGTTCTGGATGGCTCTCTTGAGAACTCAGGGAGCGCGAGCGTAGAGTAAATAGCACACAGAAAATAGTAGAGAGTAAATTTTGCGCTTGATCACATCGCACCTGCTGTGGTGGCTCAGTATCACGTGAAACTGTATACAGAATACAGTGTATTCGGTGATCAGGTGAAGGACATATGAAGACGAATGGCTTCTTACCAATAAATATGGGCAATAAAATGATTCCCGACATAAGGCATATCATCTAAGAACACAGGGCGTTATGGAATATGAACAGAACTTCAAACTCTCCTTCTGTTCCCATAATCATGGATAACAACTCAAACACAACGTTACACTCGCCGCAGTGAATTAAACGATTGGGATACGAACTCGACATCCAGTTTCGATAAAAGAACAACAACCCATCGTCATTAATTCAGTTAGTCTCCCAAAACACCCATGAAAAAGGGTAACAACGTTAGTGTCATAACGAAGATCTTGCTCCCATATCCTTACCAAAGACTTAAAGTCGTAGATTTCGTTAATATCAAATTACGATTCGTATGAAACGTATGTTCCGTTGCTAAACAAATCGTTTCATTTTGCCTGAATGCTGTTGTTATACGTTGTAAGTATGTGGTAGTTACAGTGCTGTAAGGCAGAGTTCCTTCTATAACTTAACGCGCTGCGCGTTGGCTTGCGATAGAGGGAGATAACTCAACCCTGAGTAAAATCCGCGTCTGGTTTGGTACACTGGCATGCCTGCGTGTGGGTTTTAGGCTGTTTTGCACGCTCTTTTAGTTAAATGCTGGGCTGGTCCCCAAACACCTACTCAGAAAAAACGATACTGAAGTACAGAAAGGTCCGATTACGTGGGTGCATGCCGACTGTCAATGCATAGTTTACGGATTTAAAAAAAAAATCTAAGTAATATGTTAGTATTATAACAAATATTTTCGTTTGTAGTAAAAGTGTGGTTACGAGGACGCTGCTGACGAATACATCTATGAGTGGCTAAACAGCGATGCCTATAAACCAAGATTTGAGCAGCGAAATGATGCGGATATAGCGAACGAAGTGCGTTAGGCAGAGGAACAGAGCGAAGGCTTAGTTATGGAGGAACCAGTTATCACGCACACCGAGGCACTCATGCTTTGGTCTGTTACTAGAGTATACAAGCGAAAATTCGCTTAATTGTATCGATGTTTTAGCTCCCAGAAAATGATCACCGTCACCAGGAAAAAGAAGTGAGTGACACAGAGAAACAGAAAAACCTGATGATCATTTCCTGAAAATAAAAGAAAACACGTGATAATTTTGAAAACAAGTTGGCAGTTTCCAGATACTATAGTCCGTAAGTAATGCAGCGAGTTTCTAATTGACATGGTACGGTTTCTGTAAAAAGATGAGTGTTTAGGATTATCCGTGTTTTTCGGTTGTTTGTACAGTCTTCGGTCCACATTAACCCGGACAATTAGAGGGCTCTGTAGTTAAAATACGATAATACCTGCAAGAAAGTCCGGCCCCGTGGCTGAATGGTCAGCGCGGCTGACTCCTTTGCTGAGAACCCGAGTTCGATTCCCGGTACAGCCAGGGAGTTTTCCTTGGAGGGAGGACTGGTACAGGGTGCACTGAGATTCGTGAGACTGACTGAGCTGCATGGGGAGCTAATCGACCCATTAGCGGCGGTTCAAAGGCCAAGAAACCCGACAACGACCGGGAGATCGATGTCATGATTCTGCATGACGCACCCGATAACGCCATTGGTAGACGATGACACGCCGACGGTCGGACCCAAGTGTTCCGTCTACTGCCAGAACGCGGAGACCCTACACACACCGCCCGATCACAATTAATGTGACCACCCTGTGTTCGACGTCAACGTGCAATAACCTACTCACAGATAGCAGGTGGAGAATAGTGTGTCGGGGAGACGCAGAAAACAATAGAGTCGTTGTCACAATGTGGAAACGGAGCGATTTATTTGACGTCCAAAAGCGCACGATCACTGGCTTTGTTTGTTAATTGTTAGCGTGCCACCGTGGATAGAGTATACCGTGCATGGCAAAACAGCGTTACCCAAAACCGGCGGCGAGACAACTATTGTGCTCTACGGGCCATAGATGATAGGGGTGAACGACGGCTGCGGAGATGTGTGCAGTCGAATAGACGTGCAACTGTTAAGCTACGAACCACCCAGATGAACCAATGGGCTACCAACAGTGTCTTCTCAACGATCGTTAGCGAAAGTTGCCGTGTATGGGCCTCGGTAGCAAGCGCCTGGTTAATTCACCCACGCTGCCGTGCGGGCTTAGCCGAGTGGTCTCGGGCGCTGCAATAATGATCTGTGCGGCTGGTCCCGGCGGAGGTTCGAGTCCTCCCTCGGGCATGGGTGTGTGTGTTTGTCCTTAGGATAATTTAGGTTAAATAGTGTGTAAGCTTAGGGACTGATGACCTTAGCAGTTAAGTCCTATAAGATTTCACACACATTCACCCACGCTAACTGCTGCTCGTCGGCGACGAAGGCTAGAATTTTCATACTAGTACTGCAACCAGAAATCCAATGAATGGTGACAGATGGCCTTTTCAGACGAATAGCGTTTTATGCTCCGTCTTGACAGATGGCCGTTGGCGTGTACGGCGTGTAACGTCTGAAAGCGAACACCCTACAACAGTTATCAGTATGGGAGATGTTCCCGTGGCGTTCCCTGGGTGATCTCGTCATCCTGGAAGGCAAAAAAAAAAAAAAAAAGAAAAAAAAAAAGGTTAAATGGCTCTGACCACTACGGGACTTAACGTCTGAGGTCATCAGTCCCCTAGAACTTAGAACTACTTAAACCTAGCTAACCTAAGGACATCACATACATCCATGCCCGAGGCAGGATTCGAACCTGCGACCGTAGCGGTCGCGCGGTTCCAGACTGTAGCACCTAGAACCGCTCGTCCATGGAAGGCAAAACGGATCAACACGAGTATGCATCAATCCCTAGGGACCACGTCCACTCTTAAGTGCAGTTTGTTTTTCTTCGTCTGAAGGCATCTACCAGTAGAAAAATGCAACGTGTCACACAGCTCGCAGTGTACGTGCGTGGTTCGGAGTAGTTTGATGACTAAGGGATTTATTGCTAGCGCACTCGAGTAGATGTAATTTCGATGGATTGCTCACGCGCTGCCTGCAATATGTAAGCTACAATAGAATCGCAGACCAGAGAGCAGTGTTGGCAGTAGTAATAGTAATAGTAGTAGCAGCAGCAGCAGCAGCAGCAGCAGCAGCTGGCAGTCGGACGGTTGGACCGGTCGTGCGTGAGCGATGTAGTGTAAGGTAAAAGCAGCCGCGCGCATATATAATTTATAACAACTGGTTTTGTACTTTTGTTATATCAAATCCCATGTAAATGTTTTTAAAAAATCTTTTAATAATAATCTTTCTCATAAAGATAACTTTTGATAATCATTCATCTGAATTTAAGGATTTTACTAATTTCTCCTTTCTATGGTCATCTCTATTAACGTAAAGAAAAATCAGTTGTTTCTTTTTACACATAACAAATCTAGTGACCAGAATTGCACTGGGCTGTGCCAGAAAAATTTCTTATAGGAGCAGATATATACGCGTTATCCGGCGACACAATTGAGGTACGACTTTTCAGTTTATTCAGAATGACTTTTCAGGGCAATGACGCAGCATTGCTGACGTCCAGATTTACCAGTTTAGATTCACAGTCAGTTAATTATTGAAAGATTATATGAAGGCCACAATTTTCATTGGGAGGTTAGTCACATTTTTATTGCGAGGTTACGGTAGTAAACTGTAGGGAGGTTACAAGTTTACCGTAATCCCGTGGCCACCAAAGTACCCGAATTAAAACCCTATCGAGAATCTATGCGACCATTTCGTTTGCGCCAAGGATTCTCAACCGTGAACCTAGCGCAGATGGCCACTGCACTGATCGGCGTGGCTCCACATCCTTGCCGGCGCCTTCCAGAACCTCTCTCAGTCTTTTCCCTCAAATCTCGCAGCGGTGTGCGCTGCAGAACGTGATTATTTCAGCTTTTGACCGGCGGTCACATTAACTTGATTAGACAGTATATAGCTATGTTTACACGATACACGACTTAAGTCGCTTAGGTTAACTGACGACTGGCCAACAGGGCATCGGGTGATCTGGCCACAAACCTAAATAAAATTAAAGTTTGCGATATTATGTACGCTGTGGACCCCATAAGAAAAGATGCAGTATGGCCAATCAGCGTAAGACGCAAACGCCAAGTCAAAGCGTTTCTACAGAATTTCCTGCAGATGTACTGAGCCGAAACGTTGCCTTCACGCGTAACGCGCGGCGGGCGCGTGCAAAAATTACGACTTGGCGAGTCCACCGCCGCGGAAGTGAGTGAGTCAGATTATTAGTGGATTAGGCGCGCTGGGCAACGGCCAGTGCCATAATGTCAGAAATAGCCGCGAAGGTACCTTCAAGGCGAGAGGGAGCGGGCGTTACACAGCTCTGGCGCTGCTGCTGGAGACACAGCCCTCTTCGCTCTGCGGTGTGAATGCTTGTTTGTAAGCGGTCCACTGTAGGTTAGTGTGGCCGCAAAGTGCCAGTAAAGAGTTTTGGCCTGTCGGCAGCATTGAGAAACTAATTAACTAATTTTTCTGCTGTTTATACAGGCTTGAAATAAGAGACGAACACAATGAATCGAGAAAACTTGGCGAGAGGCAGCGTACTTCCTAAACTTGAAGTTGTGTTGGCACCACCTGATGCCACTGACTGAAGAGTCATGGTGGTGGGAAAGCTGATTTTATAGCCGATGACGTAGCGATACGTTTTCGTTTCAACTGCGGAAGAAATAACCATTTGACGTAACACTTTTCGGAGAAATGAACTCCCTTTGCAGGGGAAAATGCACACGAACGCGTAACAAATATCAACTTTTGTAACTCCCATTGTCCTCAGTTCCGTATAATATTACGGTATGTTGATAATTATTACTTTGGGAGCGTCTAATCACAAATCAATAAAAAACAGTTTTTCTGCCATACCCGTTTCATCTTTATTCTTGGCAAGGCATCTTCAGTAGCCTGGAATAATGTACATATTTTTGTTTGTACTATTTAGTTTACGTTTAGGACATTGCATATATAGGCTATAAACGGTTACGGCACTTTTTACTTTTCTATGCTGTAGTAATAATGCGAAGTTCTACTTACAGATTTCGTGGACGTTGATGTACAAGTTGTGCTCTTGTTCCTTTGTTAACAGCTGTTCATCGTCTGATAAATGCAGTTTAAAATTTCGTTTTCGTGTGTGTGTGTGTGTGTGTGTGTGTGTGTGTGTGTGTGTGTGTGTGTGTGTGTGTGTTAATACGGTTGCATGTACAAATGGAATGTTTTTTATCTTATTATTTGTTTTATTAAGTATAAAGTCTGTTGATGTTTGGTTAGTCGTTTATCACATGTTTGTTCTCAGCAATCCTTGATGGATGTAGTAGTTTTCCTGCAATTGCATAAGGCGTTTGTTTTGGTTATTTATTTTGATTATTTTCATATCTTGTTCCATGTTTGTAGGACGATGGTTGAGGTGTTTTAATACCTGGCAATAGCATTCGGTAGTTGACACCACCATCCAAAACATAACATCAAAACAAATTTTCAGTTCGCAGTGCTGTGAAGTGTGAAAACGGATTTTCAAATGGTAATTACCTTTTAACAAAAGAACAAGAACACAACACGTAGATAAACATACACAAAATCTGTAAGTAGAGCTACATCATAGAAAAGCAACAAGCGCCAGAACCGTTTCTAATCTATATGTACAACGTCCTAAATCCTAACTAAATATTATAAACAAAAATATGGAGATATTCCAGGCTGCTGAAGAGACTTTGTAAAGAATAGAGGCGAGACGCTTATGGCACAAAAACTGTGCACAGCTATTCGGTTGTGATTAGACAGTTCCAAAGTAATAATTATCCACATACTATGAACGTAATAAAGAACTGAAATGTTCATTTCATAATTTGGCCTCATCTTGGCGTAATTGTGAGACCCTACTGCAGGAAATAATGGAAAATGAAAGTATCAGTCTCCGAGCTAACAGAGGCCCCCGGCTATGCTACAGATTGGCCTTTCATTGGAGCCAAGATTTAATGGTGCTCCAGCACCTAGCATGTATGAGGCAAAACGCAGTCTCCTTGCAAACAGCCAACACGTAAATGCGATTTCTGAATGAGAAAATCGCTACGTCATCTTCCCTTATATACAATATGTGCCGGCCGGAGTGGCCGTGCGGTTCTAGGCGCTACAGTCTGGAACCGAGGGACCGCTACGGTCGCAGGTTCGAATCCTGCCTCGGGCATGGATGTGTGTGATGTCCTTAGGTTAGTTAGGTATAATTAGTTCTAACTTTTAGGCGACTGATGACGTCAGAAGTTACGTCGCAGAGTGCTCAGAGGCATTTGAACCAAGCCATACAATATGTACAAGGCGTTACTTTCACCTGTTCTAGTCCTGTTGCGCTGAAGTATTGATCAAGCATGAGTACAGTTGTTGCTAAACTTTGCAATTTTAATGGCCAGCATTGCATTAAACCTGTGATGATCGCGCCTTTCTAGTCTCCGATTGCTTCTCGAACAGAATAGCGCCGGTTACATAGGCATCCCGTACTACTGTCCGGCAATGTGGGATGCCTGAGTGGATACTGGAAGGTGCTCATTTCGCTTAAGAATTCACTCTAACTGATTTACCACAATTAGTCGTGAATATTACTATTTATCCATAAATTGAAATAATATTTTAAGTCACTGGATGCGGAAACGTACTGTTATCTCACCAATATCCTCCTGCGACTAGATCTTGTTGCTCATTGCTAAGCCCTATATCTATATCTACATACATACTCCGCAAGCCACCGTACGGTGCTTGGCGGAGGGTACAACGTAGAGATTATTATTGAAACTCTAGGGAGAGATCTGTTTCGACATTTATGTCTTGTAAACCGTTTTTCAAATCAATACATACTCTTTTTATATGCAGTCGGAACCCTGGACATATTTAAAGTGCTTGAGTTTCTCAAAGAAATTTCCATTACGTATGAAGGACTCGCGGACGGAAGTGCGTAACTACTAAAATACAAGATTAATACGCTTCTAACGTCATGCGTTAGAGGTGGTACTCAAATCAAACGCTGTCAGGACTGACTGACGACGAAAAGATAAACACTCTTTGCAAGACATAAAGTTGCAGTGAAACAAACAAAACTGTTTTCAAATGCCTCTGGAAGGTAAACACCAGCTTAAATTATTGTCGCGTATGTGTAAATGCTGCAAGTAATGGACAAGCTTATCGCAGTGCAACTTGGGATAACTAGCAATTTTAATTTCCGAAGAAAGATTTCCTTTGGCGCGCCTGCATCTTCCAACACTGATTAAATTAGTCGGGAGTTTTAATAAGAAAACAGAATAAAAGTTCAAACAGAAATGCTCAGTGGTTAAGTTATCCGAGCTGCATTCTGAAGAAGCAGGATTGAAACCTTCATCCGACCATAAAGGTTCAGTTTTTTCTGGTTTGCCTAAATCATTTAACGTGAACGATGGGACGTATCCTTCGAAAAGGCCGTTGTATCTACTACACATATGGCTACGAATTATGTGACAGATAATTTGCAAATCTGGCGGTGTGAAGTGATTGGAATGCGCAATTTGTTTGAATGTCTTGGGATGTCGTGCAAATTTGAGTGAGCATGGGGTAATTGTGTTGGTGTTATTTCCGAGGAGACCGCAGACACTTCGCCGTTTACAAGCATCCACAAAAAATCGATTGATGTTGCCGGAGAGCGAAGTAATCTTTACATATTCCAAGCAGGGCGTGATCAGAGGCTACATCGACCTACATACCTCTCTCTCTCTCTCTCTCTCTCTCTCTCTCTCTCTCTCTCTCTCTCTCTCTCGACAGACATGCTGCCCCCATATACATTCTTCTTTCTCCGATGGATCTTTACCTGTGTTTGTCTTTCGGCAGCCAAGAAAAGAATAACAGCACGTTGGTCCTGTCTGAACGCACTTCGTAATAAGGACGCCGTAGTTCACCTTTCCGCATTTATCGCACGCACGACGTCAAGACACGAATGCCACACTAGTCCCTCCCCTACATCTCGGTGCTTATATATCCGCATCGGAGTAGCGCTACGTTGCACATACGCAGCAAACTTTTTGATCACCCCTTCATAGTTAATAGTTCACTCCAGAAAGTCGTCAGAAGCTCGATTTTTCACTCAAGTCTCACGCAGCAAGAAAACCAAAAACATTTCATGGAATAATGTAGTCGGGAAACATTGCGTTCCCATATGACAGAAACCCGCCAGCCACGGCAGGTACAACAACTCGATTTGTTGGACCGAATCCTGTCCATATTATCACGAAGGCGATGGTAAAACGTACATTACGCATCTGAATTAGGAGGCAGTACGTGAATCATTGGAATGAAACCCAAAAAATATAAAAGTGGAAAGCTAACGATTTCGAAATCATGGTTAAACAGAAGCCTTGTGATCCTGAGCTTGAACAGGAAAAGAAGATTATTATGGTTTAAAGTCCCGTCGATATCGAGGTCATTAGAGACCGAGCACAAGTTCAGAAAGTTTCAAGGAGGGGGAAGGAAATCGGCCGTGCGTTTTCAAACGAACGATTTCAGCATTTGCCTGGAGCGATTTAGGGAAATCTAGGAAAACCTAAATCAGGATGGCCGGACGCGGATTTGAACCGGCGTCCTTCCAAATCCGAGTCCAGTGCCAGTGCGGTGACCACTGCGCCGCATCGCTCGACGTGCTCGAACAGGAGGCAGATTGAACCCATGGTACGTTCATTTACTGGCCACGGGAAATTCAAGAAACATCATTAGATGATGGGACTGGAGAAAGAATCCTCTACATCTACATCTACATGACTACTCTGCAATTCACATTTAAGTGCTTGGCAGAGGGTTCGTCGAACCACAATCATACTATCTCTCTACCATTCCACTCCCGAACAGCGCGCGGGAAAAACGAACACCTAAACCTTTCTGTTCAAGCTCTGATTTCTCTTATTTTATTTTGATGATCATTCCTATCTATGTAGGTTGGGCTCAACAAAATATTTTCGCATTCGGAAGAGAAAGTTGGTGACTGAAATTTCGTAAATACATCTCGCCGCGACGAAAAAGTCTTTGCTGTAATGACTTCCATCCCAATTCGCGTATCATATCTGCCACACTCTCTCCCTTACTACGTGATAATACAAAACGAGCTGCCCTTTTTTGCACCCTTTCGATGTTCTCCGTCAATCCCACCTGGTAAGGATCCCACACCGCGCAGCAATATTCTAACAGAGGACGAACGGGTGTAGTGTAAGCTGTTTCTTTAGTGGACTTGTTGCATCTTCTAAGTGTCCTGCCAATGAAACGCAACCTTTGGCTCGCCTTCCCCACAATATTATCTATGTGGTCTTTCCAACTGAAGTTGTTCGTAATTTTAACACCCAGGCACTTAGTTGAATTGACAGCCTTGAGAATTGTACTATTTATCGAGTAATCGAATTCCAACTGATTTCTTTTGGAACTCATGTGGATCACCTCACACTTTTCGTTCTTCAGCGTCAATTGCCACCTGCCACACCATACAGCAATCTTTTCTAAATCGCTTTGCAACTGATACTGGTCTTCGGATGACCTTACTAGACGGTAAATTACAGCATCATCTGCGAACAACCTAAGAGACTACTAACTGCGACCTTCCTGACAGGAAATCACGAATCCAGTCGCACAACTGAGACGATACCCCATAGGCCCGCAGCTTGATTAGAAGTCGCTTGGGAGGAACAGTGTCAAAAGTTTTCCGGAAATCTAGAAATACGGAATCAACTTGAGATCCCCTGTCGATAGCGGCCATTACTTCGTGCGAATAAAGAGCTAGCTGCGTTGCACAAGAACGATGTTTTCTGAAACCATGCTGATTACGTATCAATAGATCGTTCCCTTCGAGGTGATTCATAATGTTTGAATACAGTATATGCTCCAAAACTCTACTGCAAACCGACGTCAATGATATAGGTCTGTAGTTAGATGGATTACTCCTACTACCCTTCTTAAACACTGGTGCGACCTGCGCAATTTTCCAATCTGTAGGTACCGATCTATCGGTGAGCGAGCGGTTGTATATGAGTGCTATGTAGGGAGCTATTGTATCAGCGTAATCTGAAAGGAACCTAATCGGTATACAATCTGGACCTGAAGACTTGCCCGTATCAAGCGATTTGAGTTGCTTCGCAACCCCTAAGGTATCTACTTCTAAGAAACTCATGCTAGCAGCTGTTCGTGTTTCAAATTCTGGAATATTCCATTCATCTTCCCTGGTGAAGGAATTTCGGAAAACTGCGTTCAATAACTCCGCTTTAGCGGCACAGTCGTCGGTAACAGTACCATCGGCACTGCGCAGCGAAGGTATTGACTGCGTCTTGCCACAGACCCTGTGGTACGGGCGAATAAACTGCACCATATTTTTATCTTCCAGCTGGAGGCCAAAAGATAAACAATGTTGGGTCATTAATTCCTGAAGAGTCTATGGCTAGAATACTGCACAATAAACGTAGTTCGGTGAGAGGAACAGGGGCTACAGCCAAAGTTATTTTGTCTTCCTGGTTAAATCAAATCAGATGGGATAAACCTGTCCCAGTTTCTCACTTACTGCGACATACTGCTGTTCTCCTTTTTTATGTATTGCTCGTAGCACAGACAACACTACTATTTTTAACGACTTGAGCTGACACCAGCCAACGCGTGTTTTTAAGCCGTGCCACTCGCCTCTTTTCACATACTTTCGGGATCCAGATCTCGTCCGGCCTTCCAGACGTGGATTCTCTGTCTTCTTGCTGCCTACTTAAGACGATGCTGGCTTGGGTAAGGATTTCATTCCCCCTCCATGTTGAATCAGAACCTGTGCCCAGTCCGTAATGACTTCATCATTAATGGGGCGCTGAACCCTTCTCTTTCACACATTACTTTATATATAGGGCAACCACAGTCGAAAAATTCCATACTTTGAATAAACAAGACCTCTGTGATTGTATAATATTTTTTTTGCTACACCGGTCGTCAGTAATGTATACCACACGTTTAATTCTTTTTCGACCTCTACCATATTTCTTTTTGCTGTCGTGTTTGTCCGCATCTAATTTATTTCCGGATATCTCAGAACATGCCTCGTGAATCAGCCTTCTTTCGGATAAGTTGTTTTTTCTCTGGAATCTGCACTATGTAGTCAGCCGATGTAACAAGAAGCGGACAACGCTACTTATCTTTCTCCCCGCGCGCTGTTCGAGAGTGGAACGATAAAGAAATAGCTTCAAGGTAATTCGATGACCGCTGTGCCAGGCACTTAATTCTGAGTTGCAGATTAATCGCGTAGATGTACACTCGGAACCACGATGCAACTCTAAATTTTTCCCATCTCCAGATATGACAGAAGTGCAATAAGTGATGAATGACATAACTGCAGATCATTAGTAGTCTGGTATTAACCACTGAATCACCGAACCACCCATACGAATACTAGTTTGCATGTTCAAGTAAAGGAATTTGGGGTATAATCGGGTATGGGGATGAAACCGGGAGTCCGCAGCTCGTGGTCGTGCGGTAGCGTTCTCGCTTCCCGCGCCCGGGTTCCCGGGTTCGATTCCCGGCGGGGTCAGGGATTTTCTCTGCCTCGTGATGACTGGGTGTTGTGTGATGTCCTTAGGTTAGTTAGGTTTAAGTAGTTCTAAGTCTAGGGGACTGATGACCTCAGATGTTAAGTTCCATAGTGCTTAGAGCCATTTGAACCTTATGGAAGAGATATATTTTCGTTTTCAAAAAATGGTTCAAATGGCTCTGAGCACTATGGGACTCAACTGCTGTGGTCATAAGTCCCCTAGAACTTAGAACTACTTAAACTTAACTAACCTAAGGACAGCACACAACACCCAGCCATCACGAGGCAGAGAAAATCCCTGACCCCGCCGGGAATCGAACCCGGGAACCCGGACGTGGGAAGCGAGAACGCTACCGCACGACCACGAGATGCGGGCATTTTCATTTTCGATGAGATTATTAAGCGCTATACGTGGTCAAGAAATTAAGACATGGGTGCCGGCCGAAGTGGCCGTGCGGTTAAAGGCGCTGCAGTCTGGAACCGCAAGACCGCTACGGTCGCAGATTCGAATCCTGCCTCGGGCATGGATGTTTGTGATGTCCTTAGGTTAGTTAGGTTTAACTAGTTCTAAGTTCTAGGGGACTAATGACCTCAGAAGTTGAGTCCCATAGTGCTCAGAGCCATTTGAGCCATTAAGACATGGGTCAACAGGCATCCGGGAATAGTGAGAACCCAGAACCAAATACTACCGTTTTTCGGACTTGCGTACAGTAGAACAGAAACAGTACAAAATGACCTAGCCGGCCGCGGTGGTCTCGCGGTTCTAGGCGCTCAGTCCGGAACCGCGGGACTGCTACGGTCGCAGGTTCGAATCCTGCCTCGGGCATGGATGTGTGTGATGTCCTTAGGTTAGTTATGTTTAAGTAGTTCTAAGTTCTAGGGGACTGATGACCACAGATGTTAAGTCCCATAGTGCTCAGAGCCATTTTTGAAAAGGACCTATCTGGATTTAAAAAGATGGATATTTTCCCGCTTAGAGGAGATGCATTTGATGAAGAGGAATTTGCACTGTCAGATACATCAGAAAGAATAGCGCCAGCTTCCCAGAACACAACAGAGTCAGTTACTGTTTCTTCTACGCATCCTGCTCCGTCCACTGAAGTGCAAACAGTCTTTGTTCACTGAATCACCAGAGTGATAAGCCACTTCCTCAATACGAGAGATCATCGTGAACCAAGTAAAGAGGAAAATTCGCCGTGATCACGGAGTCTCCCTACAAAAATTAACTCAGTGCAACAAAGGCATCTTCCCTGCAGATTAAAATAATTGTTGAAGAACTCCGAGTATAGACCATAAAAGAGAGTGAGAAGAATCTGAAGACTTATGGGGCAAACAGCTTTAATGAAGACAAGAATAAAACGCTTTGTCGTTTTTGCAAAGAGATCTAGCTGCAACAAGAAAATGAAATGACGGTAAAGTGTTCAAAGTGTGAGAGGTGGCCCCTAAAGAGGGTACAGGGTGAATTAAAGATGACTTGCTTGAGAGTCGATGTATCCCATGCCTCAGTCGGAAATTATAACATTGCCCGTTTGTTCTCCACAGAGTACCTGTTTTTACCCCAAGATATTTGGTATAACCGTATTGCACAGTGCTGAGTTATATTAAATGTTATTTAAACCGTGTAAAATAAGCTCTCACAGTTCATATATGTTAATGCCTTACTTATCTTTAACTAAAATAAATTTGAAATCCCAATAATGAAGACTGCCATTATCTTGCTTTATCCTTAACTACTCGGTTATATACCAACTTCTTCTACATCTGTTTGATGATTCAAGCACGAACATTCAGCTGTCGAGACCGTGACTCTTTAGAGGCGTACCTGTGTTTGTTACAACTGCTGTATTGTGCGTTGTATGCCGAATAAGTGTGACGATTTACGTAACACCAACACATCCTTAAAATGAATAATTTGATAATTTGAAAGTGATGGGATTGTTATAAACAGAGTGAGTGAGATTTTATGTGAACGTGTATTTTATGAGCGTATAATTTTAGATATCTTCCCTCCATTTTTTTTATTATTTTAGGAAGGATGCAATGGCGCTGTAGAATCCTTCCGTCTCCTCTCACCCCCCCCCCCCCCCCCGGCTCTCTCTCTCTCTCTCTCTCTCTCTCTCTCTCTCTCTCTATATATATATATATATATATATATATATATATATATATATGCACGCGTGCCGTTTGTATGGCCATCTTCCGCAGCAGTTGCTATAATCAATTATTACTGGTTTATCCGTCTTAATCTTACTGCAAATAATTAAAGAGAATTTACACCAGATGCTTTTATTTATGAAGCATTCTCCGTGGCCATTCTGGAAATGTGAATACATATGATCGTACATCTTGGTTTTTATGGATTAAAAGCAGTATATCTTTATAAAGTTGGTGTGCAATTTATTTATCGTGCTTCTGTGTCTTGTTTACATACTCTCCGAATCATTCTTATTTCCTTCGTTGTTAGGGGAGGCTGAGGTCGAAAGAAACTTCGTTGCGCTTTTACACTTCCAGTTTTGTGCCCTTTTTTTAAAGCACTTTTTCTTACGATTTCAAATAAGTAAAAAAAAAAAATGCCAGGTAAAAAGCTCAACAAAGTATCTTTCGATCTCAGCCTCCGCTAATGACGAAGGAAAAAGAAGTGGTTTGCAGAATATGTGAAAAAGAGACAGAAACACGGTAATTAAATTATATTCCAGCTTTATAAAGAAACACCATTTTTAATCTGTGACAAACAAATTGTACTTATGTATCCGCATTTCCGGAGTGACCAAAGAAGACATTTCGTAAATAAATGCGAAAAACGTCTGGTGTAAAACTCTCTTTCATTAACTGCCATAAACTTACGACGGAGAAACTAATAATAAGAGTTTTTAGGAATTTACACGTGGCCTCTCATGTGTCCTTTCAACCAGACACCACCCCTCCTCTCATCTTTGATATCCTACACTCCTTCAATGTCCCAAATTGTCAATACAATGTAGTTTGATTTTTGCTTTCGTTTAACACCTAATCATTCGACGTGGGTGAGAGGACTGTTCCCTCAGATTCCTATGCTGTGGAACCTCAAGATTTATGGACCTAATATCTCGTTGCAGAAATTCTGATGAATGTATGAGCGCATCCCCCCCCCTCCCATTATTCAAGCTCTCGATCAGCGCAATCGCGTCGTTCATGGGCGTTCAAGAGGACATTGGCAGGGAAATCTTTGCGTAAAGGAGTTCGTGCTGGTTGTGAGGCGGATATTCCCTACATGCAAAACGATCTCCCTATATCGGGAGAATGAATTAATCATCGGTACTATTGCGACTGCATACACGTATGTTTACTGTATCAGTACATAGGTTCATTATTTTAGACATGGTTCGTTCGACGTTAAGATGAAAATTTCAGAAAACCATTGTTGATTCGTGTTACACTCCGGATGGTTAGTATGTATTCTACCTCTCATGGAGCTCCTTTTCCACGAAGCACAGCTGTAAAATTAAATATTTTTGAATACAGTTGAGTAATGTTCATTAGGCCCGCCCGACTAGCCGCGCGGTCCTATTCTTGAACACCGGCTAAATGGAGCACTATGGGACTCAACATCTGAGGTCATCAGTCCCCTAGAACTTAGAACTACGTAAACCTAACTAACCTAAGGACACCACACACATCCATGCCCGAGGCAGGATTCGAACCTGCGACCGTAGCGGTCGCGCGGTTCCAGACCGTAGCGCCTAGAACCGCTCGGCCACACCGGCCGGCGAACACCGACTAATTTTTGTTTACTAAGGCTTGAGTCCACTTTGTTTGTGATTATTACGAAATTAAGTCCTCGTTTAGCGAAATTTTTCACGTTTCCAAGCGGGCGCCAGCACGGCGAACACACAGTTCCTCTTTGGCACGGTAAGTGCGAAAACTGCCTCAACAACTTCAAACAGTATCTTGTGCAATGCTCTTATCGTAAAGAAGCGAAGTTGGTGCCCACTGTATACGCTCTCCTCTTGCCGGCAATCTATTGCAGTACACGGTTGCGAGGCACTTAACGAGACACACTAATGCTTTAGCACGGCCTAATCTCGTTAAAGTACGACCGAACAGGCCACGAAAGGCACTCGCAAAGTAAGTGCCACTCCAGCGAGTTACTGTGTTATGTATGTAAGCAAGTTCGTGATTTTCTGCTTTTCTTGTTTTACACACCTAAGTTACAATATCTTAGAGGATGTGCCTGACACTAGCTCCATGGCCACGATTGCACTGGGATCATTTCATGATGCTCCTAACGCCGAAGAGGTAGAAACGTGTTCATTGTAATGCATGTGTATCGACGTAGCCATGCAGGGTATGAGACTCGCAATTTATTTATTTCCAGTATCCAGAGTAGTGGATATACTGACATGGAACCCTCACACGTTAGTCACGAGGGGGAGGAGGGCTTTAAAATTTGTTTTTCTAGTAACAGTTGTATTTCGAAGTTGTTATCTGAAGACTATCCGGCCTGTATTCAATTTTCACCTTCTCTGCTGCAGTATACGTGATCTGATGGTACCGAAGGCATGAACAGTCCGGACGCAATGGTCTTTAAGATCAAGCAAGCACTCACTGATATAAAGAGGATCATTGACATAACCCCAGGAGAAGAAACCGAGGAGACGTGTGGGACCGTGGACTGTTCATCGTTCCACCCCGTGTACTGTGGAGAAGTCCCATCCACACCACTCGGCACTTCCAGTTCCTAGTGTGGCGACTACTTTGCTGCTGAAGACAGACGCACGGTCGAAAGTATGCAACCTTTGGGAAGGCGTTTCCTGTCCGTATGACTAGCTGTGCTGATGCTCTGATTACCATCTTTGGGAACACAAAAATAGTTCAAATGGCTCTGAGCACTATGGGACTTAACATCTGTGGTCATCAGCCCCCTAGAACTTAGAACTACTTAAATCTAACTAACCTAAGGACATCACACACATCCATGCCCGAGGCAGGATTCGAACCTGCGACCGTAGCGGTCACGCGGTTCCAGACTGAAGCGCCTAGAACCGCATGGCCACACCGGCCAGCTCTGGGATCACAGATGGTCCGTTAATGAGGTTATACACCAGTTCGCATCAGACATTCACATTAGAATATCCTAAACGTATCCTCAGTCATCATTTAGATATTGTAAACTCAGCGTTTGGACGTCCTTTGTTAGTACACGACCCCGAAATGTGAGTTTTGACTTTATTAGAGCGCCGAATGAAAGATTTTCTGAAAAAAAATCTTTGTTCCTATCATGTGTTTCGACACGTTCTGTGTAAATTTATGTTGCCGTGTGTGGTCTGTTGGCTACAGATCGTGCGATTTCTGCATCCTTTATATATACAGGCTCAGCCTCAGTTTCCTGGGTCCAGAAACTTCCTGTTCCCTACTTTTACAACCTTTGTGTGTTGCTGGATCTGTCGTGTACTTGAGCAAACTCTCTTTGCACCAGAATGCGGACGAAATGACTCTGTAAACCACAACAGAATTTGGGCTTCCTCATAGAAGATCGCCACCTTAGTAACTTGTACGTTTCTGGCTCATCTACTCGTGCAGACAGGCAGTCAGGAAATAAACAAACTAGAAGATACACGTCAGATCCCTGAGCTACATGTGTTGGTTTCAGATCCGTATACCCATTAATTTTGAGTCTAGAAAAGAATTACACTATCAGCAGGGCATCGAGTTCTTTACAACTTTGACGTGAAAAGATTGTTCGAAACCATACGGCACAGAGTAACGGAAGTTATATTTCTTGAATAAATTGCTTTAGTTAACTTCGCAATTAATTTTCTATTAGGTACTGTTTAGAGATGAGACAGAGAGTGACCTCTTGTACTCTGTGTGATAGCCTTTCGCCTTGACCCTTTCGCAGCGATACTCTACCCTCAGCGCCAGCACTCACTCCGTCTCCAAACGCTGGATATCGTGCATGTTAAAATGAAATTGGCCTACAGTCCTTTTTATTTTCGACCCAGCTGGTATTAATCACTGTACGGTGCTACTGGCGTGAATGAAACGACACAATGGCAGGCTGTATGGCAGCGAAATACGAGCAGCTGTGTGTTGGGCGCTACTCTATCATTTACTCATAATCAGATAATCGGGACAAGGCCTCCACTGTCGCAATGCCTCCACTGGCGAGAGAAAAAAGAGAGTAGTTGCGGGCACACGGGTCATTAATAAATGGAATATGTGCGAGCAAGAATTTGCGAACCGCCCTAGCCAGCCTCATGGGAGTCGTACTCAGTCGGGGAACTCCGGCAGTCTTCGGCGGCGGCCGCGTACCTTCGGTAGACGTCGGACGCCGCCGCAAGCCCTCGGCGTCTCGGCGAACATGCGGCCGCCCGGCTGTCAGTCAGTGTCGCGATGGCTTGCGTGGCGTGCAGATCGTGCGCGGAACTGCGCCAGCAGGTGGCGGCGCGGGAGGCCGAGCTGGCGGCTCGCGAACGCCGGCTCGCAGCCCTCGAGCGGGAGCTGGACGCACGCGATGCCGAGTTGCGTCGTCTGCACAACGAGATCGACAAGTTCCGGCAGGTGGTGCCGCTGTCGCAGCCCCAGAGGCGCCAGCAGCGGCAAGCCATCAGTGCAGAACCGCCCCAGGGCGAGGAGATGCCCCCGCTCCCGCGGCCTGTGCCCAAGAGCCCCCGGTGAGTCACCAACCCACGAATCAGCCAGTCTGTCGCTCGAACATGCTCCTCTGCGGCAGTCTCCGTTCTGGGAACCGAGGCGTGCTCGACAATTCTGTCACAACAAACACAGAAAGGCCCGAAGAGCCTATGGTGCAACGACTGCGCTTGCTAAACAAAGGCATGACTCCTCAAAACATCTAAAACGACGGCGATCGGCAATATCTACGTCCTCTTTCCCTTTCCTTCAAGAAATGCAAAACGAAGTCATTACTAGCGGAATTACACTCTGGCGTCCTCACAGTCCTCGAACGATGGAGCTTTTTTGAGGGTGCGCAGTAGCTAGCCTCTCGTAGTGCGCCCAGTATCTACTTGTGTGTATGTACAACAGACATCTGAGCAGACGCCCGCAGTTGTAGCAGCCGGTCGGCGTGACGCGCCACTGGCCACGGGCGTGATCCGGTGCCGCTCCACTGCACTCCACGCCATCGTGGCCAACACCGGGATCACCGCCGCAAAGCCGGCCGCTGGTAAACAACTGCGGTCCTCACCCACGATAAACTCGCTGTCTCGACACCTTACGGCATTCGCCGTTGGTAGGAAAGCGGCAGCGATTTCCTTAAAGGCTAACAGAGAAGCTAATAATAGAGTGAGACAGCACTAAAAGTCCCCACGCGTCATCTGGCGGATGGGAAATTTATTCGTCCTAAGCGTCCAAGAGCGAACTGTATTACTTGTGGAATCAAAAGCGATACGATGCGGAGGGTGCCCAGAAAATTAAATCCAACTGATATACTGCCTGTTGTCCTTCGTCTCAGATCTCCAGCGCCCGTAAGCTCCTTCGGAATTTCTGTCGATATTTATTTAATGATTTTTCTAACGTTTCGCCAACATGACTGGATGGCATTGTCAAAGATACACTCTTCGTCGCAGGTGCCAGTCAGTCATCAGCTACGAAGAGTGAATCTTTGATAGTACCAGCCTCTTGTGCTGGGGAAACGCCAGGAAATTCATTAAACAGACGTCGGCCAACGACCCCAAGGCGAAATCCAACAGATAATACGTCAAAAAGTGTCCAAGGAACGTTAAACAATTTTAAATACAACTGTTGTTGAACATTGTAGGTTGTGTCAATTTTTAATCCAATTGCTAGAACATCTCTCAGGTCTCTTTCTTGGAAATTCTATTTCCCAACGTCCTTCTTTTACAATTTTGTTTTTGGTCGAGCCCCACGTGTTGCAATGTGCTCGTCTTACGGTGAAACAAAAGGCTATCATGTTAATAGAACACTATTTCTGAACTGCAACACATGCACCTTTATTTACAAATACCTGCTTCTTGTTTGTTATCTTTTTGGGAGACTGTACTTTAAAAGTGAATAATGTCGCTAGTAACAATGCGCAAGAATTTTTGAGAATATCATTGCAGTACAAGAAAGCTATGTCTAACCTTAGTCTGTCATGGAGTGTGACACTGACAAGGAGCAAAAATTCTTCTCTTGAATATGATATCGCAGAATGACGAGCATTACAGCTGCAGCAAGGGCATGGGCTCACCTAGCTGTCGGTACGATGTCCGCAGATCTTTTTCCACTAGTTCCTGTACATCAGCATCATTCTCGTCACTAAGTGATTTAGATACTCTGGTCTGTACCCGAAGCTGAAAATACGAGGGGCGTTCAGAAAGTAAGCTCCGATCGGTCGCGAAATGGAAACGACTATGAAAATCCGATAAAGCTTTGCACAGATGTGTTGGGTAGTGTCTCTAGTATAACCCCAGTTAGCATCACGTCGCTCTTCTCATTTCTGAGCTCGCAGTGAGTGCGTAAAGATGTCTAGAAAATAGTGTCTGCCGCCAAGTACGAGGGCCTAGTGAGAAATTTCGCCTGAAGCTATGCAGCTAACATTACATAACTGTCGTGCTGTTTCTTCTTCAAGACAATTCTCAGCCGCATTCTGCAGGGGCAATGAAGATGCTCCTGCATCGTTTTCAAATGGAAATGTGAGATTACCCACAATACAGTCCGCAATTGTCTCCCCCTGAGTTTCATCTCTGGTCACATGAACCGCTGTCTTTGAAGACAACATTTTGACACAGACAACGAGGTGTAGGCCAGCGTGGAGAATTGGCGGAAAGCACTGGCGGCTGCCTTCTATGATGAGGCTATTGAAAAGTTGGTACAACGCTATGACAAAAGTCTAAGTCAGAACGGCGACTACGTAGAGAAGTAGCTGAAAGGTGTAGCTAATTGTTACAAGTAAAACATTTCTGATGTTCACTGTGGTTTCAATTTGGCAATCAATCGGAGCTTACTTTCTG
The DNA here is from genome assembly GCF_023898315.1 of Schistocerca nitens. NCBI lineage: Eukaryota > Metazoa > Arthropoda > Insecta > Orthoptera > Acrididae > Schistocerca > Schistocerca nitens. Next base: position 739,613,800 of record NC_064615.1, read on the forward strand.
AACAGGCCTCGTACACAATGAATAATTTTAATACGCGATCAGTGTGGACACTATTCCCCCACATTAAAGTGATTTGCTCGAAGTACTGATCCCCTTTTAAAACCTACAGAAAGTACTGTACCGCCGAAAGACTTCGTTTCCCTTCCTTTCCCCATTCTGGACTCCGCTGATACAAAACAGCCAAGAGCTGAGACTAAATTGATACGAGTAAATATGGACCGATCTGAGCATGCAAACAAACAGCCTCCATTCCATTTATTCCAAATATTTTCTGACGCCCTTGTTACTTTCAGGACTACCGTAATACTTCCGCTTTCTCAATAATGACAAATAGCCCTGCTCACAATCGTTGTAAGTTCGCAGTAACATGCACTCACGTACGTACATCACGAAAACAGTCAGTCGTTCAGGGCAATTTCCTCATAAATTAAAGTAGCATTTTTTTCTCTGGACAGTCAAACGTAGCAAAAAAGTTGGAAAATCATGAACACGAAAACTGTAACTTCCTTCCGGAGATACCCACACTGACTGAGCTAACCGGGCACAACTTTACTTCTGCCAGTACTTCTTTAGTATGGGAACCCGAATATTGCTACGAGCACCTGAGCACAATAACAGGCGTACTAATATGCTACTGGTTGACATTCCATTCGTCTAGCCTGACAATCAGCTAATTCGTTCATCGGTAGGGGCCTATAGTTTGATGTGGAGCCACAGTGCAAGATGTACCACCCGAAAACGTGTTACTTCATGTAGCATAGTCTTTCAGATTGATGACTGACCCTACCGGATAGCCGCGCGCCGGCTAGTTAACGACGAGGGCCAGTGTACCAACCAGCCTGGTTGTGGTTTTTAGGCATTTTCCCACATATGACAAGGTGAATACCGGACTCGTACCCCTGTCCCGCCCCAGTTACACGATCTGCACACGTTTGGAACACGTTCACACACTTTCACACGAGATAAAACTAACAACTAACTACTACTACTACTACTACTACTACTATTACAAGAGCAGTATGCTGTAAAACCACTTCATCCTGTGAGGGGGATAAATGAAAGGCAGGGACCTTCAGTTTCGGCAGAGCAATCTATCCCCCGACTGACTGACAGCAGTCCCGCCGAAATAAAATCAATAATTTCCAAACTCCTGTTTCCACATGGGATAAAGAGCTTCCCCTCGATTCCATCTTTTCTCGTCCTTAGCTGCACAGCGGGTGACCGGAATCCGGATCGACATCGCCAGCAGCATTACGAAATCGTCCTGGAAAGTATTGCCCCCGACTTTTTATGTGAAAACTCGTACAAGTTTTTGAACATAACAAACTGTATTAACATTCTACATCTTTGTCATGTCTACACATTTGTTCCTCAATACAATGCATATTTTTGCGGATAAGGCGACCTTCAGATAAGAAGTATTAATGTTCGTCAAAGATATATGGTTTTACTGTATGATGCTCGTCCTATAAGACTATTCCCAAACTATTCAACGGTCTGAAACTTTAGTTTAGAACAGTGATCATCTGGATTATCTTACGTTCGCTGATGTGGGTAATGATCGTGAGTGTGTATGAAAGTGTCGTATTCGTTATTCATTTTTGCAGACACACCTGCTCTGTACTACTAAAAATTTGGTACTGTTGCACACGTCATAAAGCAAAAGCCTCCTTCAGAATTATTACGGTTTTGTCTATAGAAGCTCGTGCCGAATAACGAATTTATATGAACAGCTAACAAGTATTGTTGTACATTGTGTTCTATGCTCAGAGAGTTGCACTGTACATGTAATCGGTGCAATATTTGTAAAGTGTATGTCTAATGCTAGAACCAACAAAAAGAAGGAAATTCAAAGCAATATTCAAGTTACAAGTTAAAGAATCGAACAACTCTGCTACAGCAAGGGCTTTCGATGTAACAGGATGGTAAGAATTGGCGAGAAAATGAAGATCCTGTTTTTAATAAATGCCTAAGAAAAGGTATTCTGTGAGGAGAGGAGTTGCTTGCTGGCCAGATTTAGAAAATAGCGTTGCAGAATGGATACAAGAATAGAGGCAGAATTGTTGTGTTGTTACAAGAAATATGATTCGGGCTTATGGACTGAAGCCGGCACGAACAAATCCAGTGCAGGGCAAAGAATTTAAAGCAACAGTAGATTTGTGCAGTCGTTTCATGAGCAGAAAAAATCTGGTAATATGGTAGAAAACAAAAATAGCGCAGAAATTACCGAAAGATCTTGACCATAAAGTTACGAGTTTTCATAAGTTTGTTATTCGTATGAGGCAAATATACAACTTTCCACTATCTCGTTTCAGAAACACGGATGAAACACCGATGAACTTTGACATGATAAACAACAGAACTCTGGGAACAAAAAGGTGTAAAAACTCTTGAAGTCCGAAGTGCAGGCCATGAAAAGACCAGGTTTACAGTAGTAGTAACATGCACGAGAGGCGGAACGAAGTTGAAACCTGTGGTCATTTTCAAGCGAAAAACCGTTCCTAAAATAAAATTTCCAAGGATTTTTTTTCCGGGAAAAGGGATAGATGGACGAGAATGGTGTAATATTGTGGATAAAAAATATGTGGCAGAGTCGACCAGATGCTCTACGAAATCAACCACGTTTTCACTTGTGGGATACGTTTCGCAGTCACATAACTGAGAATACCAAAAATCACATAGCATGAAGCAATATAAGATTGCTATTATACTGCGTGGTTAGACTTCGATGCAACAACCTTTAGACGTCCTTCTGAATAAACGATTCAAAGATCACATGCGTGAACAGTGGAACAATTGGATGATAAGTGGCGAAAAGTCGTATACGAAAGGCAAGAGACTGTGATTTCGTGATCAAATCATGGGGGAAAAAAGAAAGTGGAAACAGTGATAAAATCCTCCAAGATGTGTGAGGTTTCCAATGCTATATATTGGACTGAGGACGATTTGTTGTGGGACACTGATGACGAAGAGCAAATCGATTCATAAGGTGCAGAATGGGACCCATCAGACGAGCTTCTCAACAATGGAAGTGATGATGTACTTGCGGAGCTGCTTTCCTTATTAGATGATTATTACGAGGATTTCGCAGCGTTTTAATTCATTAGTGAGTGATTTATTTTTAATGGTGTTAGTTTATGTAAATTTCTATCCATGTTTTATATCTGTCGTATAAGACGACCCCGATTTTGGGTGCCTTTTTTCATGTTTCGACTATCGTCTTATCTGTCGACACCTACGGTAGTCACCATGGCGCCGAACCCATTTCTCCCGACGAGAGACCGGCTCGAGGATACCGTCACTACAGAATATTTGACTTTGTTGACGAAGTCACAACCTCACCTCTGCTTGCACCGCCTCATTACTGCCTCGGGCATGGATGTTTGTGATGTCTTTAGGTTAGTTAGGTTTAACTAGTTCTAAGTTCTGGGGGACTAATGACCTCCGCAGTTGAGTCCCATAGTGCTCAGAGCCAACCAGCCTCATTACTATCTAGGTGAAGTCCTCGAAGATGTTCTTTAAGTTTTAGAAACACCTTGAGGTTCGCACCACCGTTTTCTTTATTACGAGCACGAACAGTCCAACTTCGCACGTTATTGATGTCGATACAATCGTCACCCTGCACTTCATTACACTATGGACTTCAATTGGAGGCGCGTTTTCTGCGGTTAGAAACTCTATTACAGCATTGTCACGCACCAACATAGTTACGTTACACACTACAATTCGGACCCCTCTAGCGGCAGAGGGTGCAAATATGTAGACATGACGAATAAAGACGTAGAATATCAATAACGTTTGTTTTATTTAATAAGCCTTAATAGTCTTCACATAAAAAATTCGGCCTTACTACTTTTCAGCACGCCTTGATGCGTTTCCGCATAATCTTTTTGTATTTTATTAGATATTACAACAAAGACTTTACACAGTGTTTCAAATGTATCGAGGTTATCAAGCAGCCGTGTTACGGCCTGTGTTAGTAACTGTCTTCCATTGGTTTCCGCTGCCTCACAACAAGGAGAAGTCGCAGATATTATAAGCTCAGGAGCCCCTAAACGGGCGTCGCAGCCACACCGTCCCGAATCCCGTTTTCCTGTCCTGTTTAATAGGAGATGAAATGGCTCATGGCCTGTTACAAGGTGTACTAGACGGTTAGTTGCACTGAAATGTTTAATTTTTAACCTTTCCCTTGTTCTTGTTGTACAATTAGTCTTCATCCCGCAGACTGATTTAATGCAGCTCTCCATACTGCTCTGTCTTCCGCAAGCCTCTTCTTCTGCAACTTACATCTTTCTGAATCTGCTCGCTGTGTTCATCTCTTGGCACCCCTCTCCCGTTTGTACCCCCGCCCCCTCTCATTTCCCTCCAATATTAAACTCGTGATCCCTTCAAGTCTCAGAATGTGTCATATCAACCGATCCCTTCTTTTAGTCAGGTACCACCATAAATTGCTTTTCTCCCCAGTTGCATTCAGTACCTTCTCATTAGTTACGTGATCTACTCATCTAATGTTCAGCATTCTTCTATATCACCACACTTCAAAAGCTTCTCTTCTTGTGTAAACTATTTATCGTCCATATTTGACTTGCATACTATGCTACCCTCCAAGCAAACGCTCTCAGACGTTCCAGGCAAATGCCGGGATGGTTCCTTTGAAAGGGAACGGCCGACTTGCTCCCTCATCCTTCCCCAATCCGATGAGACCGATGACCTCGCTGTTTGGTCTCTTCCCCCCAAACAACCCAACCCAACACTTTCAGAAAAAAACCTCTTAACACTTACACCTATATTCAATATAAACAAATTTCTCTTCTTCAGAAACGCTTTTCTTGCCATTGCCACATTTCGGCCACCGGCCCAAATAGCAAAACTCATCTACTACTTTAAGTGTGTCGTTTCCTAGTCTAATTCCCTCAGCGTTACCTGATTTAATTCGACTACATTCCATTACCCTTGTTTTCGCTTTTGTTGTTCATTTTATATCTTCCTTTCAAGACGCTGTCTATTCCGTTCGGCTACTCTTCCAAGTCCTTCCCTGCCTCTGATTGAATTCTAATGTCATCGGCAAATCTGAAAGTTTTATTTGATCTCCCTGGAATTTAATTCATACACTCAATTTTTTATTGATTTCCTTTACTGCTTGCTCATTATCCAGATTGAATAACTTCGGGGATAAGCTACAACCCACAATTGTGACAACTAAAAATTTGGAACATGTTCCGTAGTAAGTGATATTACTGTACATGTACACACTAAAGGACTGCGTTTTCTACTTAGATGAATTTATTTTTGGATTTAATCAAGTATAATTCCTGTGTGCTTACACAAAATTTAAGACACACTCAATAACCCGGCACCTCCGCTAATCAGACACCCCTAAGTGCAAGGAATGGCCGGATTAGCAAGAGCCTAGAATAGACACACAAAAACAGTACTACAAAATTTTTCACATAAACGCATTAAATTTATTGAATGAATTAATCCTAGGCAAGTTCGTAACATTTATCTAATTTCACCCCCAGCTCGCTAAAGGTTCCATTCTCTGCCCTGGGTCTTCTTTTAACAAGTCCACGCTCACTAATTCACAAAGAGCACTGATGACCTCGCTGTTTAGCGCCTTAAAACACGAACCATTATCATTCTAATCGGCAACACTCGCCAAGAAAAATAGGAAAGTACCTGAGCAGAATCAGGTGCGCGCACACGGTTACGGACTTTGGAACGCTTGGTCAGCTTTCCGTACCGGGAAAGTAACCTCGTTGACCACGAAGGATCACTAATTCCAGACTTCCGAAATGATAACCACAAACTCCGCACCAGAAGGCCCACGACGTGCCACCTCCGCCCCACAAGAGCTGCAGTCAGAATTCTCGATTTCGTGAGCTCCAAACCACTGCACGAAATTATTATATATTTAGTCTTTTCAGGATCAGAATGTAGGCATAATCATTGATCATTTCCTGCTCCCTCTACTACATCTTCCGCATAGTGCTGCTTCCTGCAACAACTTTAAGAAGTTTCGTGTGTTCTTTTACAACAGCTGTTGATAAACATATGTCGTCACGGGAATTATTCGCCCTTGACATGAGCCTGTTCGAGTATTACACCCATGACCTACATGCTGAAGAAAGTCTCTCTCCCACGGAACCACGCAGTCGTAAACAATAGCCTCAGCAAGAGCTCACCGGCACGGCTAGGGAATGAGATGTGTTAACGCTATACAGCAGCAGTAAAAGTGGAAATAAAGGGTTTTCTTCATCTCCTTGAGTTGGCTGTTACTGGCAAAGCGGAGCTATGGCCTCATCTTTACAGATTCCTCTGGTACTAAACACGGGACGCAGGCAATATTACACTAAGCGCATCTTCACCTCCAGCTAGACTTTTTTTTTTATTTACCTGGACACCAGATGTAGTCTACATGGCAAATGTATGAGGCTAGTGGTTAGGATGCTAGAACATTGCTTTCCTGATCCCTAAAACGAATTACAACCTTCTCGTGACGTCCTTGGCCGGTTGGGGCACATTTTGTGCGTATGTCAAGACAAATCTGGAAGACGCCACAAGTGCAGCAATTCCCATCTGCACAATTATTACCTAACACTCGACTTGATATTTAGGCACCGAGTTGTGCTATACAGCCTCGCTGGAATACATACTCAATTTATGTTCTGAGTATACAAATTTGATTTTGATCTTCGGCGATTATTGAATAAAAATATCTATAGCGCTGCAGATATTACGTATCTATTACACGTTGAGGCAACGGCCTTGCCGCAGTGAATACACCGGTTCCCGTGAGATCACCGAAGTTAAGCGCTGTCGGGCATGGTCGGCACTTGGATGGGTGACCATCCAGGCCGCCATGCGCTGTTGCCATTTTTTCGGGGTGCACTCAGCATCGTGATGCCAATTGAGGAGCTACTCAACCGAATGGTAGCGGCTTCGGTCAAGAATACCATCATAACGACCGGGAGAGCGGTGTGCTGACCCCACGCCCCTCCTATCCGCATCCTCAATGAGGATGACACGGCGGTCGGATGGTACCGGTAGGCCACTCGTGGCCTGAAGACGGAGTGCTTTAATTATACGTTGTGTGGCACGCACTGGCGGTGCCCTTACTAGAAGAATGGGATTATCTTACTATGAAGGACATTGACACCACCATTAACGGCGTCGCATATCGCTGTGTGAGCTGCTATGTTGCAAGGAGTAATCACACCCCGCACTTATGACAGTTCTGATATACTAAACAGACGCATCTATTCTTGTGGACTTCATAGAAGTTGCACATTCTTTCCCTGGAACTATGTCCCCATGTTCTATATGCACCGTTTTGTAAATTCTGCCAATCGAGGTGGAGCAGTGGTCGTACATTGGATTTGCATTCTGGAGGACGCGCTGCATATCCCATTAGGCCATCCAGATTTGTTTTTCCATAAATCGCATGAGGGAAATGCCGGAATGGTTCATATGGATAGAACCTGGCTGATTTCGTTCACTAACCTTCCCCAGTCCGAGTTTTTAGTCCGCCGCTTAAGATCTCGTCCTCGACGGGACGCTGAACTCTAAGTCTCCCTCCATTCCTTCATCGTGTGTTCTACAGTTCGGTTAGCTATCACCACACTAGTCACCAGACGTCTTGACATTATATTCGTAATTTTTCTATTTTATTTCCGTTCTGTTCTGATAAATCTTTTAGTCCCTCTGGTGTGAATAGCGTATAAATGACCGCAGACACTCTTCCATACTTTTTATGGGACTCAGTTTCTACATCTAATGACAAATATAATTGTCTTTAATCGATTTATAGATACTACTACCTGTAACCGAGAATTCAGAAATTGTAAATGCAGTAAAAAATGCTCATAACGCCATGACACCTTCTCGCGAGCATTCCATTGCAGCAACCGTGTTTCGAACAGATGTCGCTGCTCATTTCTTCGCACATATTCTGGCGTTTCCGTCTTACAGTAAAACGTAGACTTTCCTCCGAAGCCTCTACTCACACTTCAAGTAAAACTGTATTTTACACATTCGCCTGCCTCGATAAATGAACAGTTTATAGAAGTGTTATTCAGACAAATGCAATTAGAAATCAGTGAGGTTATAGAGTTTATCAAAGACATTCGTGTCTGAAGTAATCTCTAGCGCGATGATAACCTTTCTTCGTTTGGAATGGTGACCGCTAGAGACTTTAGAGTCGCTTCAGTGACTTTCTGAATACGGTGTTCAACGGATCATATTTCGCGACCTTCTCTCTTATTTGATGAAGCAAGTCAGTCCCTACGTGATGAACGTAACACGAAAACATTCTTTTAGGTTTAATGTTCTCGCTAACCCGTTATGCTAACGTCTCTCTCTACTAATTAAATGCCCTCGAATTTGGTCATCAGTTAGTCGACATGGCGCAGTTATAATACGCTGAAGTAATGCTGCCAGGCAGGATTCAGTTAATCTTGATCTTAGCTGCGCCCATACAGCATCCTCTTTCCCAGTCCGATATAAATGTGGCAGTTTCTCTTTGCTATTAGTACGTAATGGGGAGGTGGGAGTTACGTAGGCTGTCCGTCGGTGAATCTTATAACATTTCGTATGCATGTTATCGTATTTTTACTTCTTGTTCTAAGAATTTTCTGAGACGTAGTTTGCAGACCAATTTGGCCTTTACCTAAGCGAAAACCACCTAAAAAAAAAACACTCGGCCTTGCCTCTGTACCAGACCAACGGGCGTTACTTATGCCCACGGATTCGATCGGGGTGTGGGTTCGCTTCCCTGTCTCGTAAGCTAGTCCACTGCGCAATACATTACACAAGCTTGTCACGGGGATTCCCCTTCCTCTTTTTAAAAATACCCACTGTTGTACTATCGACAACTGTACTAAATGACTTCGCGTGACATCAGCACTTCCACAGCCTACGGTAGTGGTAGATACTACGGCTGTCGCTATAAACACTTAAAATCGTACAGCCATTAGTATTATAAGTTGCACGCAGCTATACATGTACAGGCTGAGTGTTATGGCCACCTATAAATTTTCGAAGACTGAATATTATTAATATCCCACTCTGTTGATACGAGGAACCCATATTCGCCGATGAGTCGTTGCGGATTATTTATTTCGCTTTGATCCAAATTGTGATTACGACTGTATTTTACTAACACTTCATCGACACCAGTGCTGTCAAGTACACAGCTGAATATCTCCTTGTCTCTTCGCCTCCTGGACTTGAAATTTTGTGGGGTCAGTTGCGAACGTGTGCAAACTGTAGAGGGCATGTTGGGGTCCTTCAGGACACCGAGTGAACGTGATAATTTTTTTGGGACTTATTATATAGTCCAGGGTTACTTTTTGGCAGTAGACTTAAAATTTTTTAGAAAATTGTATGAAGGTTTTATGTGCAGAAGCCGTTAAAATGGCAGCAAACTGTGTGGTTTCTGCGGAAACTTAAATGTTTGGTTTAGTGTGACTGCTTCTCTGAGTACTGAACCACTTCCACAACATACAGTCGTGTTAGATACTAAGATTGTCGCTACAGACAGTGAGATCTTACCCTCTCTCTCTCTTAGTACTGAACTATCATCCCTTGACATTTCTTTTAGTGGCTTCCAAGGATGTTGTACGAAACCAGTATGAAGGTTAACTAACTAAGTAAAAACTGAAATACATAGTATTAACGTTCCAAAATAATATTTATGTTTTGTTGTGAACCGGCTTTCGGCTTAGTACGCCGTCATGACAACTTGAAGACTGAACAGCAGACAGTCCACACAACATGAGCGAGTGCTTCTAGCTCTACAAAAAGTGGTTCAAAATGGCTCTGAGCACTATGGGACTTAACATCTATGGTCATCAGTCCCCTGGAACTTAGAACTACTTAAACCTAACTAACCTAAGGACTCACACAACACCCAGTCATCACGAGGCAGAGAATACAAAAAGTGGTACAGTATTTCCAAAGATATGGGTCGTTTAAAGGTTAAGTATCATTACGAAAAACGCAGTATTGGAATGCCATCAATTTCAGTTGGATACAAAGCTATAAATATTATGTACAGAAAGTTTTAGGTTCCAAAGATAAGAGTATATATATATATATATATATATATATATATATATATATATACTCTTATCTCATATGGGTTAGGTTAGGTTAGGTTAGGTTAGTTTAAATCCAATGTTTGACTGACCTAAACATATCGAACTACGCAAGTTATACTGACACTAGCTAAAACCTCTAAAGAATACTCGCACTGATGTAAAATGAACACAAAGGTGGTATATACCAATAACTTTACATTACATTGTACATGTTTTTTGTATAGTTAAATATGTTTAGGTCAGTCAAACGAATTTATACTAGTATCTTTAGACTCTAAAACAATCAGTATATCCTTAGGTTGTATTTATTGTTCTGTATCCATGTCAAATTAAACCTTTCCAACTTTGTGTTTTTCGTATTGATAAACAATCTTTGAGTGTCACGCATTTCGCTGAGGTGTGTGAAATGTCTGTTCAGTGTTCAGTTGTCACGATGCACCAGAAAGTAGAAAGCCGGTTCACAACAAAATATAAAACAAACATTATTACGGAACATTATTACTGTGTGTTTCAATCTTTTAATGTATCTTTGTTCCTCCAAGCACTGAGAGAACATTTCATAAATGTTAATTAACCTGTTAATAAAATTCATCTACTGTCTTTCCAAAAGCGTTTTTTACTTTGCGTGTATTTCTCTTCGAAGTCGCAGCTTCATCTTTAAGGAGTCAGTTGTTGTGTAAGGCGCTCCAGTGAGACCCTGATGATGAAGCCGTGACTTCGGAACGTAAATCCGCAATCTGCAAAGTAAAAACGCTAATGGAAAGACAATAGAAAGCAATAATAGCGACCACAAAAATTAATTAACCTTATTTCGTTGGCCAAAGCGATGCTGGCGACCCCTATTAAAACAATTTCACCCGCAGAACAATGTATGAGTTTGACCGAGATCCGCCAATACAATAAAAAGACTCATTAATAGACCGAGGCTTGGTTACGTAGCGTAGCGAAGTCGCATGCGTCTCGCTTCGTTTGGAGCACGTGGATGGAGCCCAAGGTCAATCTTTCCACTTTGCCAGGTGAGAGAGAGAGAGAGAGAGAGAGAGAGAGAGCGGAGAAAGAGAAAGAACATCACAGTGTTTGTGATTGTGCTACGGGAAATAACCTTCATCACTCCTTACCCCTGCTCCCTTGTCGGATGTATTCACTCTTGCGAAAGTAAACGTGGTATGGTGGGTCAATTAATATTTCTGGCCATGAGATGCAATTGAGAGCTGAATCGACTCGGGCTGCTACTACACGTAATCACGCTACGGGCTGCAGAACGGTCGCTAAGAACTGCGTTGTCGGGTCTGGCAGAGAAACTGTGAAGAATGGCCGTCTAGAGAGTGGTGAGCCGAGGAAAGCCATGAACCACACACACACATACATAAGCGCTTGCGCGATACTTTTTGCTCGCGTTGCTGGCCGTGACGTCACATCGGCGTGGGCGGCGGCATCTGTGTCAGCGTCTGCCCTGTGGCGCTACGCTTTGTAGAATTCGCACATCGAGCCAGCACAGGTATCAGACAATGCAAGAGGCGTTTTGCAAACTGCGCAAAGCAGTGCTGTCCGGGATAACAAAAGGTATCCACATCTGTTAAGTACAATCCGAAAGCGTCAAGTATGTGCTGAGAAAGCTCTACGTTGCTACAACATTTTAAGTTTCTGTATTTTACTAATATCGGCGTCGGGCAGTTGTCGGATTTTCTCCGTGAAGAGCTAAGTGTGATTTTCAAAAAATGGTTCAAATGGCTCTGAGCACTATGGGACTTAACTTCTGAGGTCATCAGTCCCCTAGAACTTAGAACTAATTAAACCTAACCAACCTAAGGACATCACACACATCCATGCCCGAGGCAGGATGAGTGTGATTTTCGTGCAGCCCATTGAAGAATAGCTTGCTATGAGAACGTGGCCTTAAATAGTTAAACCTTTCAATTAAACTGTCCCTTTTTATGTCGTCAGGTTCTGTCAATTGTAGGTGAACTGAGTTTTGCAGCATTATCGTCGTTTTGGCCAGTGTTCATTCATACAATTCCGTTGAATTTCTCTTCTAAAACTGTACTAGTGGACTAAATCCCTGAATGACTATTGTTCCACTATGCCTATAGCCATTTATACGGTATTAGCATTTCTGTAGGATTTTTAATCATGTCATCATGTCCTCGTACGATCAGCCTGAATAAGGTTGTTATTTTATCAGTACTTGATTTGATAGTATTCCGCGAGTTAAAGATTATCTTGCTTAAGATTATCTCTGATTTAGTCTTTGAGAAAGCCTCGGATAATTTCTGCTACCGAAACTTTTCCCCTGCACCTTCCTCATGTTGGTTAACTAATAGAATTCTGTTTTTTGACAACGCTATAGTACCGATGTAGAGATTAACAGTAATAGAATAAGTGATAAGAAAAAAAAGAAAAAAAACAGCAGTTACCATCTTTTGCAGAAGAAAACAGGCCTCACAAGAAGAAACGTAGCGAATTTCCATAATGCAGAAAAGGTTCTGTATTTATGTATAGGGTGTCCATAAATTATCTTTGCAACTTAAGACTTTAATACCTTTAAACCCATAGTATATATTGACAAATGGTTTTCAACTTGTGATAAGATAACTCATAAATTTTTGTTTCCTCGTTTGTACACATCAACGTGTGCACCCTTAGTGGCAAGGATAATGTGTAGTCGGAATTCCATTTCTCTCTACGTACGATTCAAGACGTCGAAGGTGACTTGTTCAAATCAAGTCCTGTAGATCTCTAGCCTTAGTTCGGTACACCATATCCTTTACCAAACCCCATGGGCAGAAGTCTTGTGTTATGAGGTCAGGGGATTCTGGAGGCCGTGGAATTGGGCAATATCGTCCAATCTAACTATCTGGAAACTTTTCATTTAGGAACTGATGGATATTTAGGAACCAGAGGGGTGGTCAAAACTTTAAGTTATCTTATGAGATGTTGAAAACCATTCGTTATTATCTAGTTTCGTTTTAAAATTATTAAAGTCTTAAGTTGTAAATATAATTTATGGACACATTAATTTGGTGCATATATTTCTTGACTAACAAAAATTTGATAGCAAAAACCCAAAGTGAAAATTTTTAGAGTTAGACTTGTAAGCTACAGTCTTGTTAATTTAGTATTGCACGCAAATATGTATCCTTAAACATACCCTAAAAATCTGCCCTCTTCCGAGTAAAGTTCACACCCAAAAAATATAATGAGTCTATCTGACAACAATTTTTCAAAGGAATAGAATAAGAGAAGGATGGATATACAGTACTTTGCCCAACGTAATAATAGCAGTCGTACACAAACATCTGCATGGATTCTATGATAGTACTAATTTGAGATAAGCTTATAGTATGATTTGAAAACGTGTAATTGAGCATCCTTATATCAATCTGTTAATCCAATCAATCTGTTACACAAAATAATCATGTCCTATGTAAAGTGATAAACCGCCATCTCTCTCTGCAATTCTACTTGAATAATCGCCTTTGGTCTGCAAAACATGCAGAGAAATGACTGAAGCGTACTGCAGTTTTAAGAAACGTGTATACTGATCGTAATAGTGACTCAGTAATACTGGTATTTCAAGAGAAGGCGGAAAATCTATAACATTATGAGAGGCAGCTCGATGCAGATTGCAAAGTGCAAATCATCCAAAAAATATTAGAATCTTCAAACACTGACAAGGGATCACGAATAAACCAGGAAAACTGTGACTCAAGATAGTAAAATTTCACACAAAGCGCAATGAAGTCCCCAATCGTTAGTGCATGAAACACACAGTACAATACATTACCACAAAGGAAGACTTCAAAGTGTTGAAAACAGTTCAGTAGACGAGATGTGATGATAAATGAATGGCCCTAGTATTCGGATCGACTAATGTCAACTCGAAACTGTGCCATGCAACACGAACTGGACACCACACCGAAAAACGAACGTCAAGTTTGAAAATAGATAAATGCACGCTAAAGATGTGGCAATGTTGTGAATACTGATTCACCAAGCGCCAAAATGCAAGCCAGAACCTCGACACACATTTGTGACGCGAGATGTGAGAACGATCAACAGAAAGCGATTTCATTTCTGCTTAATACGTTACTCAAGTGCAGCAGCCCCTCTGCACTCCGAAACACGCCGACCGAAATCCAAAGCAAGACTAGACTTCCCTCTGTCCGTTTAACCCTCAAATTCCCACGTGAACAGGTAGACTGCTGCTTTTTGAGGACAGCGACCTTGGAGTGCTCGACCAAATTATGTCTATAGGACCGCCTTGTCCGCACTTGCATCAGACCCCTACCAACCCTCACTGGGGCGGCTTATTTGGAAGCAACTCTTGATCAAAACAGAAGAATCCACAAAAAGTATGGTGGTGAATGGGAGAAGGTAACTTTAAATTTTAAATCTGTTAGTGCAGGTGTTAAAAGGTGATATCTTCGACTCGGAACTTCTATTGTATAACTTTCGTACATGTTCGTGTATCATTCTAATTGTATAATGATTCTGCATAATATTCTGAATGTAGAATTGAAGGTCCAATGGTGGTTATTGTATAATCTCTAAGCTATGTAGGCAGTACATTTAACACCAACGCAATAAGACTGTACTAGTTTCTGAATATGAAATGTGCTTGTAGATATATATATAATATGGATAAATAATAAAACAGAAATTTCTGAAAGCAATATTCTCAATACAATAGGGAGTTTGACGTAGCATCTGTGACTGTCAATTTTCCAACAGTCAAGACTGCGACATTAATTGACATGTAGAACAACTATGTACAGTTACTGACAGTAGTCTGAATCTGTACAGCAATGTCTAAATGTTCACTGTTCCCTGAATAGTCTGAATAAAATGTTGTCTTGGCGCTAATGCCAATTCTTATCCACCCAACAAAGACAAAGAAGCTCAACTATACTCTGCCATGCTACCTGTAATGTAACGCTCTGCTGAGTCTTGAAATAAATAACGCGACTTTTGCTAAAACCGCTTTATTAAATCACGCAATGTGCAATGCGTTACGCAGGCGAGCATGTTACGAATCACGCAACAGTGCAATGCGTGTAAGCATGACAGTTGTCAGCAGGTTTGTAATCATCAAACGGAAACATGAAGGTCCGGGATTAATTAAATAAAAAAGTCTGTTTCAATTAAGCTACAGTACTTTAACTGAGAAAGCATGAGCTATTAGCAGGTTTAGTATTTGCTAGTACGTGCACATCTCTTATTAAATTCTATTGCCACTGAAAACCACTGGACACGAGTAGTAACAGCAAGCTCATGTGTTAAATATTTTTAGAAAAATCTTATTTCTGCACTGAGTGCATTCAAAAGGTTGAAGAGTGATGTAATAATTACCTGAGTTCATGCACAGTAATCACAAAATAGCGACCCAGACAATGTTATGTTAACTGGGAACTAAATTTCTACGTTATAGCTCGCGGAATGAAAGTCTTCCCCAGCCATATCGTTCAAACGTTTGTAATGACAGCAAACAGAAATTGATTGTCGGATATTACCTCATTCAGCGTACTCTGAGAAGGAGAAAAATAAAACCCTTCACAATTACTGACAACAGTACAACTCCAAGCAGAGCACACACCCCAGCCGAAGCAAGACACTCACACAAGCGATTTCATCTACCCACAACAATAATAATTCTGGAAGCCCAAAGAGATACCTGTCGCACATGTACTCAGGAACCAAGCTCCCAGTGCCAAAGATCACAGAACTACTGCCACTTCCCCTCACAAGGCCACCTTAGAACATTGGCGACGCACGTTATTTCAAACTTCAATAAGTTAGTGGAGTCAAAGCATAGAATGCTGAACGGATTGAGAATTAGCTGACACTGCTTCGTTGGAACGCAGGGATACGGGGATAACCTTTTTTCGACGATCGGAACTGAGGCATCAAATGTGAAACTTCTGTCTTCCAAAGACAACGGATATGGGCTGATTAAAGATTAACGATGGGTAACATTTTGAAATAGAGTTACAACGCATGAGCCTAGAGCACCTTCAGTTGACAGGGTACATCAATAGAGACCTGAACCAGAGATAACTACTATCGACATAAAAACATACAAATGATGTTTAAACCAGTCTGCTAATTAATCAGGGACCACCTGCAAGTGCTTTCCACTTTCGAGACTGGACAGGGTGCCAATTTAAGTCTCACAGAATTTTCATGTTTCCTTACCCTGGAGGCCACAGCAAGCACTTTAGAAACTTCTGCCTACAGGTGGCCGCTAGCAACGGGAGGGTAATACATTGTCCGTGGGACATGTGTCGTATTTACCAGCAAGCTTCACTGGGTGCGGCAGAGGAGTCTTGAAAACCAGAGCGATTGTAGCAAACGTTTAACCTAGTGATAAAGATCCCCTCACCCGATTAGTGGAGTCCAGTAGTAGCTTTATTGGTTACCAAAATCGCGGAGATACCGGTATTTTCCGCGGAACTGGATGCGGGGCGGGAAGTCCCCACGGGCAGAGAGGTAGAAAGCCCGGTTGGGCTGGCCCCGCCGAATCTGCCGGAGTCTGCTTTATGGCGCCCTGTCCCGCGCAGTCCGCTTTCGCTGGTCCACACACCTCGCACTGCCTGAACTTTCATTGAGCGCCGTGGCCGAATATCGCCCGCGCTGCCTACACACGCGCGTCGTACTCTGTGTTGACACGAGAGAGAACGACGTCCCAATGTGCCCTCTTTTGCTAATGGCATTGCCTCTTTGACGACTGCCGTTGCTATGGCAACCTATGTTATTACAGATGACTCGCATTGGGCTGCTCAGTCCCCCGCTGAAGACTGTTTCAGCCGTCGTCGCACGGACTGTGCATTTGAAAGACAAAGTTGAGTTTCTGACACCATAGCGTGAAAAAAAACAAGGCTGCGGAGCCTATCCGAACGTGAAATGCAATGTCAAATATTCTCTGCCTACCTATCTAGTGCTACAGAGTTGGGAGACACCATATTGGATTTCAGTAGAAGTCCATATTTGTTGGGTTTTATATTATAACTTACATCTTAAGAATGCCAACCGTTTCAAAACACCAGCACATTTAAGAACTCTCGAAAACGCGTCGTTATTGGTATGATTTGTTATAATAAAAGACGAGAAACGGCATATTGGTGGTTAAAGATATTTCTTATTTAGAAGTTTTCGCATTATAATTTGCGTGTTACAAAAGTATGTTAATTCTAGGCATTGGCACATTGAAATCAATCAGAAACGCTTCATTTTTGCTAGGGTTCGTTATAATGAAATGTCAGTTTATAACATATCGACGATTAAATCTTCAGGAGATGGTAACAAATAACATAAGGTCATGTATTGTGAAAGTTCTACATAGTATGATGAACAGAGACGCGGGTTCTGAATTGCTGTGTGTGGTTTGCAGCTGGTTCGTATCTTGTTAAAACCAGTATATTTTTAATTACCTTTGCGTTTTCTGCAAGATTCTGGGACTTTTCCTATTAACTTAAGAGAAGAATGTTTTGTAATGTTCGATGCTACGTAACTATAAGTGCCATGAGAGGTTACATTACTTACCGTAAGATGTTTTGCACTCTTGTTTCAAGTCTAGTATTTCACAAATTCTAAAGATTTTGCTACTGAACAGTCAGTGATAAAATAATAAAGACCTTAGCATTTCACTAAAAAGTTGAATAATGAAATATTTTTCTTTTTATTTTTTGTTATGAAGAAGACTGCTGTAAACTTTTATCGCACCAGTGTAATGAAACTTCTATAAGCTGGTGGTCTTACTGACTGGACACGGAACATCCTTCTTGCCTTATGACAAATTCATGGAGATCAAAGTTTTTATTTATGTATACTTAAGACTGGACTACATGACCAGCATATTGTCAAGGGAGAAAATATGCTTTTTAATAGAACAAACGTAAGTGATTTACACGCGTCCATTTCGTAAACAGTCCGTGTGATTTGCGAGCCAGACATCTGCCACTGGAAAGCGCTGCATCATGTACAGGATCGTTTCTGAGCATTCGCTAGTACGGGGGAGTGGAAGTCACCACGTTGTACGTTGAATTCTACGGCCGGATGACGATGGTTTTACGGAAATGGAAAAAAGAACACATTGACACCGGTGTGTCAGACCCACCATACTTGCTCCGAACACTGCGAGAGGGCTGTACAAGCAATGATCACACGCACGGCACAGCGAACACACCAGGAACCGCGGTGTTGGCCGTCGAATGGCGCTAGCTGCGCAGCATTTGTGCACCGCCGCCTTCAGTGTCAGCCAGTTTGCCGTGGCATACGGAGCTCCATCGCAGTCTTTAACACTGGTAGCATGCCGCGACAGCGTGGACGTGAACCGTATGTGCAGTTGACGGACTTTGAGCGAGGGCGTATAGTGGGCATGCGGGAGGCCGGGTGGACGTACCGCCGAATTGCTCAACACGTGGGGCGTGAGGTCTCCACAGTACATCGATGTTGTCGCCAGTGGTCGGCGGAAGGTGCACGTGCCCGTCGACCTGGGACCGGACCGCAGCGACGCACGGATGCACGCCAAGACCGTAGGATCCTACGCAGTGCCGTAGGGGACCGCACCGCCACTTCCCAGCAAATTAGGGACACTGTTGCTCCTGGGGTATCGGCGAGGACCATTCGCAACCGTCTCCATGAAGCTGGGCTACGGTCCCGCACACCGTTAGGCCGTCTTCCGCTCACGCCCCAACATCGTGCAGCCCGCCTCCAGTGGTGTCGCGACAGGCGTGAATGGAGGGACGAATGGAGACGTGTCGTCTTCAGCGATGAGAGTCGCTTCTGCCTTGGTGCCAATGATGGTCGTATGCGTGTTTGGCGCCGTGCAGGTGAGCGCCACAATCAGGACTGCATACGACCGAGGCACACAGGGCCAACACCCGGCATCATGGTGTGGGGAGCGATCTCCTACACCGGCCGTACACCACTGGTGATCGTCGAGGGGACACTGAATAGTGCACGGTACATCCAAACCGTCATCGAACCCATCGTTCTACCATTCCTAGACCGGCAAGGGAACTTGCTGTTCCAACAGGACAATGCACGTCCGCATGTATCCCGTGCCACCCAACGTGCTCTAGAAGGTGTAAGTCAACTACCCTGGCCAGCAAGATCTCCGGATCTGTCCCCCATTGAGCATGTTTGGGACTGGATGAAGCGTCGTCTCACGCGGTCTGCACGTCCGGCACGAACGCTGGTCCAACTGAGGCGCCAGGTGGAAATGGCATGGCAAGCCGTTCCACAGGACTACATCCAGCATCTCTACGATCGTCTCCATGGGAGAATAGCAGCCTGCATTGCTGCGAAAGGTGGATATACACTGTACTAGTGCCGACATTGTGCATGCTCTGTTGCCTGTGTCTATGTGCCTGTGGTTCTGTCAGTGTGATCATGTGATGTATCTGACCCCAGGAATGTGTCAATAAAGTTTCCCCTTCCTGGGACAATGAATTCACGGTGTTCTTATTTCAATTTCCAGGAGTGTAGAATAGTTCACGGATGTGTGAGTGGCTCGAAGATTTTTTAAGTAGTAGAACCCAGTATAATGTCCTGGACGGAGGATGTTCATCGGAGACACAGGCACCGTCAGGAGTGCTCCGGGGAAGTGTGACAGAACCGTTCTTATGCTCTATATACATAAATGATCTGACAGATAGGGTGGGCAGCAACCTGCGTCTGTTTGCTGTCTTCGTTGAGTGACTGAAGGAGGATGCTGGATGGCTTGTACAGAATTTCTGTCGGCTGTGATGATTGGCAGCCGGCCGCGGTGGCCTCGCGGTTCTAGGCGCTCAGTCCGGTACCGCGCGACTGCTACGGTCGCAGGTTCGAATCCTGCCTCTGGCATGGATGTGTGTGATGTCCTTAGGTTAGTTAGGTTTAAGTAGTTCTAAGTTCTAGGGGACTGATGACCACAGATGTTAAGTCCCATAGTGCTCAGAGCCATTTGAGCCATTTTTGATGATTGGCAGTTAGCTCTAAATGTGGAAAAATCTAAGTTAATGCGGATGAGCAGGGAAAAATCCTTCCAATGTTAGAGTACAGTATTAGTGGTGTACTCCTTGACAGAGTGAAATTGAAACACGATGTGATCAAAAGTCGCCGAACACCTGGCTGAAAATGACTTACAAGTTCGTGGCGCCCTCCATCGGTAATGCTGGAATTCAATATGGTGTTGGCCCACCGTTAACCTTGTTGACAGCTTCCACTCTCGCAGGCATACGTTCAATCAGGTGCTGGAAGATTTCTTGGGGAATGGCAGCCCATTCTTCACGGAGTTCTGCACTGAGGAGAGGTATCGATGTCGGTCGGTGAGGCCTGGCACGAAGTCGGCGTTCCAAAACATCCCAAAGGTGTTCTGTAGGATTGAGGTCAGGACTCTGTGCAGGCCAGTCCATTACACGGATGTTATTATCGTGTAACCACTCCGCCACAGGCCGTGCATTATAAATAGGTGCTCGATCGTGTTGAAAGATGCAATCGCTATCCCAGAATTGCTCTTCAACAGTGGGAAGCAGGAAGGTGCTTAAAACATTAATGTAGGCCTGTGCTGTGATGGGCCACGCAAAACAACAAGGGGTGCAAGCCTCCTTCATGAAAAACACGACCACACCACAACATCAACGCCTCCGAATTTTACTGTTGGCACTACACACGCTGGCAGATGGCGTTCAGCGGGCATTCGCCATACACAAAAGCCACCATCGGACCACCACATCGTGTAACGTGATTCGTCACTCCAGACAACGTTTTTCCTCTGTTCAATCGTCCAATGTTTACGCTCCTTACTCGAAGCGATGCGTCGTTTGGCATTTACCGGCGTGATGTGTGGCTTACGAGCAGCCGCACGACCATAAAATCCAAGTTTTCTCACCTCCCGGCTAACTGTCATAGTACTTGCAGTGGATCCTGATGAAGTTTGGAATTCCTGTGTGATGGTATTGATAGATGTCTGCCTATTACACATTACGACCCTCTTCAACTGTCGGCAGTCTGTGTCAGTCAACAGACGAGGCAGGCCTGTACGCTTTTGTGGTGTACGTGTCTCTTCACGTTTCCACTTCACTATCACATCGGAAACAGTGGACCTAGGGATGTTTAAGAGTGTGGAAATCTTGCGTACAAACGTATGACAAAAGAACACCCAATCACATGACGGCGTTCGAAGTCCGTGACTTCCGCGGAGCGCCCTATTCTGCTCTCTCACGATATCTAAAGACTACTGAGGTCGCTGATACGGAGTACCTGGCAGTAGGTGGCAGCACACTGCACCTAATATGAAAAACGTATGTTTTTGTGGGTACCCCGATACTTTTAATCACATAGTGTATATATTTAAGCGTAATGTTTCAAAGCACTATGAAATGGAAAGAGCTTGCAAGACTGGTTTCAGAGAAGGCGAATGGTGAACTTCGACTTATTAGCAGAATTATGGGAAAGTGTACTTAATCTATAAAGAAGACCGTGTACGGTTCGCTTGTGCAACCCCTCTTTCGAGAGGACGACGATTGAAATACGCGTCCGCCCATTCAGATTTAGATTTTTTTTTTGCTTTCCCTAATTCGCTCCAGAAAAAATACCAGGATTTTCGCATAAAAGAGCACGGTGGATTTTCTTCCGCATCCGTGAAACAATCCGAGCTCGTACTCCGTCTCTGAAGACTTCTTCGTCGACGGGACAGTAAACTCTAATCCTCGTTCCTTCCACCTTGTGAGACTTGAGTACCGCCCAGGCGCGGTTATAGGAAGTTATCGAGGAAGCTCAGAGGCGTGCTGCTGGGTATGTTACAGGTAGGTTCGCTCAGTGGGGATGTCTGAAGGGGAGACGACATTCTTTTCGCGAAAAACTATTGAGAACGCTATCTGCGAGTGGAACGGAGTAGGGAAGGAGCAGCAGTAGTAAAAGATACCCTCACCACGCAGTCTATCGTCGCTTGCAAAGTATGTATGTTGACGGAGGTTCTCGTTTCTGCTATCATTTATAAAATGTTTTTACACCAATTGTATCCATGATTAACTGTCGCAAGGTTTTTGTTTGTCCGACATATGGTGGTGGCTCGAGAACTTGATGGCTTGTCCTCCTGCACGACTGCTACCGCTTGAAAAAGGCATATTAGCCAGAACTGAACAGTAGTGGGAAAGAAACAATTGTATTCGATGGCGGAAATGTTGTCATTTCAGAAATTTCGGACCACTCTCAAGCTCCCATTACATGATACACAGTGTAACCGTTTGCTACTTAACTCACGACGTTGGCACACAGTCTAATTATCAGAGATTTTACGCCACCTCCTGGCGAAAAATGTTTCTTCTTTAACAGACTAGGCATACTGCCATGGAAGGGACAATGACGATATTGTAAACGAAATATTGTTTATTGTATTTTCCAGTCTTAGATCAAGCAGGTTTTCTACCACCAGGGTTTCGTAGCGGCTAGATATGGATCAAGCGGCAATGCTATTAGCGACCTTGGTCGCGGAGGATCGAAAGATGCACACGTGATGACATCGCTGACAATAGAAGATAAAAGTAAAGTAAGTCCCTTAATGTTGTACAGTTAGTAAGTGTTATACTTGTACGACCGCTTGAGGTCGTTATTCTTATCATTCTTCATTCTGGTCAACGTGGAACTTCTCCCCGAGGAGCAATACGCTGATACGTAACTCGTGGAACCTTTTTCTTGCGCCGCGATAGGTATTGTAAATTCAAATGTTTTGAACCGGTGCTGCGGAACGAGCACCGTGAGTGCGGGGCCCCCTCTTTTTGCTGTTTATTCCTGGTGACATCTCGCAAGACCTGTGAGCAGAGACAAGTTCCAGTTGTCCATCTGTCGGCTTCTTGTCTGCTGAAACAAAGGGACCAGCCAGATAGTTGTGGCGCTGTGTCACCGCTGCAGAGTTCTGTTTCGATTCTCTGTACAGCCGTGGCGTCACACATCTTTCCAGTTATTCTTGTTTTATTTTTCTGGGCATTTACGAGACAGTTCTGCGCTGTTGCTTGACAGTTGCCGTCCTTCCACAAACGAAAAATCCGCGCCGGTGCTTAACTGTTGCTCCACGCCACACCGAACACTCCGGACCACTTGTCCATTCAAGTCACATCTCCATGTTGTATAACTACGGTCTACATGAATTTCAGATTTGTTGTGGAAGTATATGTAAATGGCTTGATTAATTGTTGACCGGCTGAATTGTCCACGTGATCTCCGATTTTACTTGCGAAGCTGCACTTGAAATTAAATATATGACTTGACTAATTCACTTTATTTGTCAGCCTTGTGGCAAGTTTCTGGCGACTTGCGTGCTATTGCTGGGACGTTTCATCTGTCTACTGCAGCATTCGGCATTGCTTGTGTAACTTATAGTGCCTTGGATGACGTCAGCCTATGAGAATTGTAGTGATGGCAGTGTTGCGACGGGACTAAAGAACCGATAGAGGATCCTTTTACATAATCAGCACGAGTCTGTATTCACTCACATTTTATTGGAAAATGAATCGCGCAAATTCGATCGGCCCGCCGGATTAGTGTCATTTGTTCTCATAGCATAGATGATAGCGCACGATGAGCAGCCTTTGGCTCGGGTTCAGTCCTTACTACGTTCCCATATCGAATTTTCCTATCGGTCTCTTGTTCAGTTGTAGGAAACCAAACGAAGAAAACGTTTCGCGACACCGTCTCTGGCGGGCCACTTGAAATTTCACTCGCAACGTCACGATTGGCTAACTTCAGTGCTAATTAATTTGGAAACGGTGCAACGTATGGAATTTTTCTCTTACCAATTATTTCTCAGCTCAACTTACCTTACATGCTTTTCAGATTGTTTCTTGTCACCCTTGCATTATACATTAACTGCATGCCTGAGTCAACGTTGTAAGCAACAATTAATACGGTTTATCTGTAACCGCTCATTCGCTTATATTCACTGGAGTAAATTTTTACGGCTGTGGCAGCGTATTCTACAAATCCCATACTCGTCCCCCTCCGCACGTCCAGATTTAATCAAAGTTCTCCTACTCACAATGGACCCTCGGCAATCGGATTTTTGTAATTTTTTTATATTTATGGCACGGTACGTTCAGAACGCAAATATACCTATCGCAAAGCAGTTCGATGCACCTCTCAAAAATTCTCGAGAAAATAAAGTTTGAGGTTTTCCGACCAACCACGTTTAATGCGCTAAAATATGATAGATACTTCTCGACAAGCGATGTCGCTCTGTAGTAGAGCGCTGACTGGCTGGAGGGAGATGGAGGAAGGGAGGGGAGAGCATTTTCATAAATCGTTCTCGTTAATTGTGCAAACTTTTAACGAATCACTCTGCACTTTACTCGAACAGTTTCACCATCTATCTTCGTATTCAGCCTGGACATCGTCCCACAGACATAATAGGATAGATCGTATACGCGCTGTACTCTATATAACTCAAGAACTGTCGAATGCTTCGTACTGATATTTTTAGGCACAAACTCGAATCCTCTGCTGCCAAAGTTACTTACGTACGCCAGTGCGGTGGCACTCGACACGGACATAGCGGAATCCTGGTGTTGGAAGACAGGTACACCTCCAGTATTTGGCCGGCAAGAGGGGGATGTGTGCTAGCGTAAAGTTCCTATCATCAGACTTCGCACCAATGTCTTTGATACAATTTCAAACCTCACCTCAGTCTCTCAAGGAGTGATGGCATGTGACATCGTTAATGATGATCCACTCATCAGATGGGGTCGTGCAGCTCGGTGGCCCCAGTGGTGGTATTCGAGAGGCGTAGGCCTTTATGCCGGCACCAGGTTTCATCCTTTTCCTTCTCTCATCAACATCCAGTTCAAACAAGACGCTACAGTGCAGAGTGATACAGGTGTCCCTACCAGCGACGTTTTATGCAACCCGCAATGTTGTAACTGGCCTTCAACAAACACCCGCGAAGTTTTCATATTCTCTCGTGCGCAATGCACAAACTATCAAACTATTATTAGTCCTACAGAAAAAATGAAATGAACCTTTGTTGTAGGAAATTTAGTGCAGTTACATTTTGTACTGGGATACGTTTTCCCTAGAGGCCGTAGTTTTCGAGTTATTAAAGAAAAATAATATACAAATGTGACCTTCAAACGCACCCCCATTTCCACACTCAGCTCTCACTGGTCAGGATTTCTAGGATGTTGTTCATGGCATTCTCTCCTACCACTGTACAAAAATTTGCGACTGTACTAATTATTTCCCATATTCGACATTCTTCTTGGTCTCCATTGGCTGACGATATTCTGTCACAAGCTTAGCCGAGCACTTAAAAATCGTAAAATTGACGTTTGTGTAAATTTTACGTAACATTGTAGTGAATTTTAGCGGCATAATACAAACAATTACATCGTTGTATTCGTCGGGCCTTCTGACTACGAAGGTACTGGTCAACTCTGAATAGGACAGTTAACGTAATTAGTTTTAGTGTAACGTTTACAAAAGTCGTTTTCCTTTTATTATCCTCACAGACACGATTACATTAATGTTAACGAAATGGCCCGCTATGCTGGTCAATAGAGACCAAAAAAGGTCGAATATCGGGAATAGTTCGTGAAGTCGGAAATTTTTGTAGATTAGCAGGAGGGAGTGTCACGAACAACAAACTAGAAATCCTGACTGGTGAGGGATGAGTGTGGGAGTAGAGGTGATTTGAAGGTCACTTTTATAGTTTTGCTTGAATAACTCGACAACCGAACCGTGACCTCCAGCGAAAATGTATCCCAATAAAAAATTTAACTTAATTAAATTTCCTACAAAAAGGTCTCGTTCATTTTATCTGCAGGAGTACTGTTTTCCGCGTAGCGAACGAGAGAATATAAAAATCTCGTAGATTGTTTTTGAAGGCCGTATTAATACTGCAGGGGCAGGTGACATACTGTATGTTACAGTGACCTACGCTGGTGAGATGCACTTAAGATGCAATTCTACTACAGGGTGTGGAACGGGGGAGGAAAAAAAGCCTTTCCGATAAGACGGCAGAACGTGTTCCTGGGAGTCTGCCAGCCGACGAGTCATTCTTTCTTTTCGAATCCACCACTCTGAGAAGGTCATATTCTGTAAATCGACGGTAAATTCTGCCGTGGTTTCTGAGGCCATACGGCTGTAAGGTTTCCTGTCTCGTAGATTTTAGAAATTACGAACATTACCAGAATCTACTTCACGCTTAGTTGTTCCTCTTCGCTTGAATTTGCATTAGGATGGAAACCTTTCAAAGATTTCTTTTGATTGATTTCCAGAGCGCCATGGTTCGCCCCTAACTCTAGAGTAGAGCCTCGTTTGCTCGGCCCTCATTAATACTAGTCTCTGCTCTATCCGGATCGACTCCTCTTTCATTGCAGTAACTGTTCCGAATTTGATGATTCGAAAATAATAGCAGCAACATTCTACGATGATAATCATTAAATTTAAATTTAGCCAATCGCGACACATGCATCCTGGCACTGTATCAGTTAACAGGTTGACGTTGAGTTATATAGTACTGTATTGTTTCAGGTTTGCTGTCAGCGTAGATTAGATTAGTTACTTTCATTCCAATTGATCCGTAGTGAGGAGGTCCTCCAGAATGTAGAACATGTCAGAAAAACAATAATACATGACAGATATTTACAACTAAAACAAATAAACTAATGTACCTTTCACAGGTCCCAAGTGGAATGATCGTCTTTTTTTTAATGAACGCTATATGAAAGGATCATTTTACAACTCTCATTTACTAATATCGCATTAATTCATTGAATTTAAAATTTTAAAAATGTTTTTTTATTCGTACGGTAATAAACATATAATAGAACTACTACAATACTTATTTACAATGAACACATTACTGCACTGAAATGGTGCAGAAGTTTGATATATATATTGCTTCTACTGAGAAATTCATCAGTGGAGTAGAAGGTTAGTTAGGTTTAAGTAGTTATAAGTCTAGGGGACTGATGATCTCCGATGTTAAGTCCCATAGTGCTTAGAGCCATTTGAACCATTTTTTTGAGAATGTGTGTTCCCGAATACCGCACACCTTTTTTTTTACAAGAGTAAGTGAATTAAAAACCTTGTGAAGATTATTCTTATTTCTAGTATTGATTCCATGAACTGAACTGTTGGTTTGATAAAGTGATATATTTTTAATGACAAATTTCATTAAGGAATAAATATATTGGGAAGTAGTAGTTAGTATCCCTAGGTCCCTAAACAGGCCTCTGCAGGATGTTCTTGAATTCACACCACATATAACTCTTATTGTACGTTTTTGTGCCCGGAAAACTTTAGCTTGGCTTGATCAATTACCCCAGAAAATAATCCCATACGATATTATGGAATGAAAGTAAGCATAGTATGCTAGCTTTTTCATTTTTATATCCGCTATGTCTGACAGAATTCGCATTGCAAATAGAGATTTGTTTAGACGCTTCAGCAGCTCAGTAGTGTGCTCCTTACAGTTGAATTTATTACCAATCTGTAATCCCAAGAATATAACACTGTCCACTTCTTCTATCTACTTGTCATCATATGTTAGGCACATACTCGTGGGACACCCATTACAAGTTCTGAACTGCATGTAGTGCGTTTTTTCAAAGTTAAGTGACAAAGAATTGGCTAGGAATCAGTGACTAATGTCCACAAATGTTTTATTAGTCGATCTTTTAACATTACACTTGATTCGCCATTTATTGGAATGTTTGTATCATCGGCAACCTCAAAGAGAAACAACGTCGTTATGTCCTTGAAGGAAAAGATGCAGTCCGTGTTATGGACAAAGGAAAATTGTTCGAAAACATTGTTGCTTAAACTGGTTTTAGAACTTCAGTGGGGTCAGATTTGAAAGATAATCGGCAAGAAATGATGATTTATGATGATGAAATTATTGCTGTTTGTTCGTCTGCGGAGAATGATGGTAGGGATAGTGGTTTAGCTGACGACGTTGGCGCTCAAAAAAATGGCTCTGAGCACTATGGGAGTTTACATCTGAGGTCATCAGTCCCCTAGAACTTAGAACTACTTAAACATAACTAACCTAAGGACATCACACACATCCATGCCCGAGGCAGGATTCAAACCTGCGACCGTAGCGGTCGTGTGGTTCCAGACTGAAGCGCCTAGAACCGCTCGGCCACAACGGCCGGCGTTGGCGCTCAATCTGAGGGCATAATGAAAACTACAGAAACAACAACGCAACTGGAAAAAATAATGGTTGATTTGGAATGGTCAGCCGGAAACAACCTCCACCGTTGTAACGTGAGGTCACCCAAATTACCCAGTTTATCCGGATTCCACCCGGTTTTTGATGTTCTACTTCAGCCCGAGATAGACAGTTTATGAAACAGTAAAAAAAAAAACGATTTTTGAACTTCCATGTTAAGCTGTCGTTTGTGATGTCAAGTGTCATCTGGCGAACTGAAATGGAAGTTGGGCATAAACTGGGAGAGATAAAAGAAGGTTGGCAACACTTCAGGTAATCGTCTACTCTCCTGGCGCGGTGACCTGATTTTATGAAGGAAGGAAGATTATGTTTAACGTCACGATTTACGTCGACGTCATTGGAGACGGAGAACACCTCTGATTGTGCCGGGGTTGCCCTTTCAAAGGAACCATCCCGGCATTTGCCCGGAGCGATTTAGGGAAATCACGAAAAACCCAAATCTGGATGGCCGGACGGGGGTTTGAGCCGTCGTCCTCCCGAATGCGAATCCAGTGTACTAAAAACTGCGCCACCTCGCCCGGTTTGATTTTCGGCTTCGCTTCTCTAGAGTAGCGCACCGCCCATCGAGTCGGTCATGGGCGTGGCGTCGTAATTGATAGGTGTTTTAATTGTTGGTAATGTTTCAAATAAGTCTAAAGATTGATGAAGCGAACTGCCTAAAAATGTTTCTAGGTTAACAGACGAAATCGTAAACCAAATCAACGTTTTTAGAGAAAACTGTATCTGATAGGTGGCGTGATTTCATGGACAGTCGCTCTGGAGATCAATATCCAGAACTTTTGAAAATTGTGCAATATTCTTTTGCAATGCCTGCCTACAGGGAGCTGCGGAAAGGACATTTTCCTTATTTAATATACATTTGACTGATGGAAGAGAGAGACTTCTGTGCAATGTGTAAAGAATTTGTTGATTGACAGTTATAACTCTAAGGATCTTACTTGTTGTCGATACTGTGATAACATCAAATCCATGAAAGAGTTAAGAATGTTCGATCAACCGAGAAGTATGCTTTCGTAAAAAATTGGTTCACGTAAAGATTGTTTGTAATACCTTCACGTTTTTTCATTTGGAAATGTCGCAATCCTAAGCTAATGTCGGCGGAACGCCCTCGTAATCGTAGTGCAAATGAACGACATACGAATCTAACTCAAAGGAAACTTAGTGATTATTTTGTTTTGTAAAAGTCCCCGTCTTCTTTCACGTCGCTCTGCACGCTACCGGGGCGCCACGGAGTCGCCGTATGCGTCCTGTGTGAGCGAGCACACGGTGATCATATGCGCCGCAGCACCTTTCACTTGCCCTGGCTACAGCTCCCACAACGGACACGCGTCGCGGTGTTCTCTTTGCTCGCCCCTTTCCACGGCAACACCTGCTTATGCTCTTGTTGGTCCACACGCCTGCCAGGGAAGCAGCAAGAACACGTATCTGGCGACCGGACGTAGTGTTGCGGTGAAGCCCTGATAATCTCAACGCGCGAATGAACACGGTTGGAGCGCGAGGACAGAGACAGATCTGCTAATCAAAACCGCATCATCCTTCCAGCGCGAGGGGACGTGAAAAAAACAGAAGCAATTTCGAAGCGAAGCCTTTATAAGGAAGGGCGCAGCGCCACCTGCAGGCTGCTACAGTCGTGGTCTTGTTGTGCCTGGCGCCAGGCTATACACCTCTCCCGTCTGCAGCCTCTGGAGAGAAGGGAAGGATCCTTCTGCCGCAACTGCACGTGCCGGAACGTGGAGCTCCTTAGCAGCCAATCCCTGCGCGAACTCCACAAACTACTATCAACACTCAACTGATAACCACACTGAACAAAATATTAGTGATCCCAAAAGACGTCATACTAATGCCGTGTAACAATGCCTCTAGCCCGATAATGACCTTAATCCGGCAAGAAATGTATTTCACACATTTTTTGGATATCCAGGGGATGGACATTTCGTCAGGTATGCAGGGGGTGGACAAAATACACTACTGGCCATTAAAATTGCTACACCAAGAAGAAATGCAGATAATAAACGGGTATTCATTGGACAAATATATTATACTAGAACTGACATGTGATTAAATTTCCACGCAGTTTGGGTGCATGGATCCTGAGAAATCAGTACCCAGAACAACCACCTCTGGCCGTAATAACGGCCTTCATACGCCTGGGCATTGACTCAAAAAGAGCTTGGATGGCGTGTACAGATACAGCTGCCCATGCAGGTTCAACACGATACCACAGTTCATCAAGAGTAGTGACTGGCGTATTGTGACGAGCCAGTTGCTCGGCCACCATTGACCAGACGTTTTCAGTTGGTGAGAGGTCTGGAGAATGTGCTGGCCAGAGCAGCAGTCGAACATTTTCTATATCAAGAAAGGCCCGTACAGGACCTTCAACATGCGGTCGTGCATTATCCTGCTGAAATATAGGGTTTCGAAGGGATCGAATGAAGTGTAGAGCCACGGGTCGTAACACATCCGAATGCAAACAAGAGGTGCCCGAGACGTGTAACCAATGGCGCCGCATACAATCACGCCGGGTGATACGGCAGTATGGCGATGACGAATACACGCTTCCAATGTGCGTTCACCGCGATGTCGCCAACACGGATGCGACCATCACGATGATGTAAACAGAACCTGGATTCATCCGAAAAAATGACGTTTTGCCATTCGTGCACCCAGGTTCGTCGTTGAGTACACCATTGCAGGCGCTTCTGTCTGTGATGCAGCGTCAAGGGTAACTGCAGCTACGGTCTCCGAGCTGATAGTCCATGCTGCTGCAAACGTCGTCGAACTCTTCGTGCACATGGTTGTTGTCTTGCAAACGTCCCCAACTGTTGACGCAGGGATCGAGGCGTGGCTGCACGATCCGTTACAGCCATGCGGAGAAGATGCCTGTCATCTCGACTGCTAATGATACGAGGCCGTTGGGATCCAGCACGGCGTTCCGTATTACCCTCCTGAACCCACCGATTCCATATTCTGCTAATAGTCATTGGATCTCGACCAACGCGAGCAGCAATGTCGCGATACGATAAACAGCGATCGCGATAGGCTACAATCCGACCTTTATCAAAGTCGGAAACGTGATGGTACGCATTCCTCCTCCTTACACGAGGCATCACAACAGCGTTTCACCAGGCAACGCCGGTCAACTGCTTTGTGTGTATGAGAAATCGGTTGTAAGCTTTCCTCATGTCAGCACGTTGTAGGTGTCGCCACCGGCGCCAACCTTGTGTGAATGCTCTGAAAAGCTAATCATTTGCATATCACAGCATCTTCTTCCTGTCGGTTAAATTTCACGTCCGTAGCACGTCATCTTCGTAGTGTAGCAATTTTAATGGCCAGTAGTGTATGTAAACATCAAAAACACAACATATTGCCTTGCCTGTTACGGTGTAGGAAAACAGTTTGTGTTCAAATCAAATTCCTTTCGTATCGTTCTGGATAAATAAAGGTCTTGTACGGTTTTCAAGGGAAATACTGGCAAGTTCAGCTAACGGTGATGGAAGTGGATCGCGATCACGCATCCTTCTCTCCATATTCGTCCTCAAAAACTCAATAATACCAATATATGTTGACTGTAATGGCCAGGATAGGCGCTACTATTCATCTTCGTGCTCAGAACAACCAGTCCTATGCGATGCGAGCCGTGTGAACAGGAGCGTTGTTCTTCTGGTGCACCACGTCGACATTGGTAACAAACATTGTACCATGCGATGGAACTGATTAACCAAAACGTTTACATAATACTTGGCAGTAATGCGAGCCTGCAGAGTATACGTGGGGTCCATGGACTACCACGATATGGCTGCCCAAACCATCACCGAACCCCCGCAATGTTCCATTCTTGGGACGTAAACTGGGCCAGAAGTTAGAAACTATGTGAAACAAGACTCATCCGACCAAGTGACATTCTTCCACTGCTTCATACACCAGGTTTTGAAGCGTGGGCTGCACGATTTGTGTTACGGGCATTTGCTTCAATGATGAGTGATTTTGGAACTCCAGCTCGCCTTGCAGTTCCCTGCTTAAGAATCTCCCTTCGTGTTGTTTCTACATCTACATCTACATTTATACTCCGCAAGCCACCCAACGGTGTGTGGCGGAGGGCACTTAACGTGCCACTGTCATTACCTCCCTTTCCTTTTCCAGTCGCGTATGGTTCGCGAGAAGGGCGACTGCCGGAAAGCCTCCGTGCGCGCTCGAATCTCTCTAATTTTACATTCGTGATCTCGTCGGGAGGTATAAGTAGGGGGAAGCAATATATTCGACACCTCATCCAGAAACGCACCCTCTCGAAACCTGGACAGCAAGCTACACCGCGATGCAGAGCGCCTCTCTTGCAGAGTCTGCAACTTGAGTTTACTAAACATCTCCGTAACACTATCACGCTTACCAAATAACCCTGTGACGAAACGCACCGCTCTTCTTTGGATCTTCTCTATCTCCTTTGTCAACCTGACCTGGTACGGATCCCACACTGATGAGCAATACTAAAGTACAGGTCGAACGAGTGTTTTGTTTCGGTGCTAAAATGGTCTGCAGCTGCGGCATTCAGTCCTGCACTGACTTTTGCAGCAGCAGTTTCCTTATTTTTCGTCTCGATCTCCTTCAATGACGATCCGTGACGATCACTTAACACACAGTTTCGACCGTACTGAGAGTTACGGGATGATGTTTTTCAGCGTTCCCTGTATGCATTATAAATTTTCGATATGGTGCCACTTGGAACACCACTTTGGCTACTTTAGTTGCGAATCCATCCCACCAACACCCGACATAATGCACTGGCAACTACGCAGAACAGAACACGACTGACATTTACAACGTACTGGGGCCACTGCACATGTGTCGGTCGTGGTCAAATACAACGGCGCAACCTGCAGACTTGACTAGCATCTGCATTTATGTTCAAGCATGCACTTCTCTCGCTGATTCCATATTTTTGTTCAACCCTTGTATCACAGCCATCTACTAAATGGTGGGGTTGCTGATTGCTATCTTTCATTCGCTGATCCAACTAATCCGAGACATTTTCTTTGGGATCAAAATTGGATGATTTAATAGGCCAGTCCAGGTGCAGTACGGTGCGTAGGTGTTTGTTAATCCAAGAACATATGCGTACAGCCTTGTTAATAAGGCTGTTGACATCTTGGAAGACGAGAATGTTCACTGCATGCTCATGATGCAGATATGGGAAAAGACCGACAATTCGTCAAGGAGAATGTTTAAATAAATATCATAGTCCATCCTCACCGTAACCTGAATGATTGAGCGCAAATCATGGTACAACAAATAGCCTCGAAACATAATATAATCATCGCCGCCGTGAACACACACTTCATATTAAGCGCGATATTGGGCCGTCGGTACATTCAACGCCTTGTGTAGTTTGAAAAAGAGGCAAAAATCAGTATTAAGATCCCAGTTAGATGTTATCCAGTTTCTTCGTCGTTTCGCCTGTTACGAATGTCCAGCCTTACGTGGCGCTGTGAGCAGTGCCCTCTGCAAGATACCAAACTTCGAATGTCCATTGTAAGCAGTTACATCTCAGTGTTCACTCGGAAGCTGGTTGAGATGGATCTGCATCCACCGACAGTAACAATTTCTGTCGGATTTGAAACTAGTTCTGATCGATGAGGCGTGAAACTCGTCCTCGTTCCCTATCTGTTAGATTCCTTTTACAGCCACTGTTTTTAAGGCGTGTTATGTTGGTGGGAATGGCAGACCTTGTAGACACGGTGAACAATCGGCGTTGATACGTCAACAAATCGGGCAACTTGATTCACGATGTGGACATGCGAATATATAAATACGATAGTTCCTTCCTGCCATTCCGCCGCGCTTTCCATGTAGACTAATTTTACTGCGCTGATTCCGTACAATCGACAGGAAGATGCATACTGCTTCATTACGACGACTTAGGTCAGCCGTGGAGTGTCACATTATCACCTAATGACATTTCTATAGCGCTACAAAGCCCACAGAGTGCACATTTAAGGAGGTTACTGACAGTTTGTGTAATGGCCTTACGGTGCAGCAGCACAGCTTCATGCCCAAAACATCCTATTGTCGTGTAGTAGGTACAAAAATAGTCACTTAAATTTTATTCCATTACTCACAATGAACCTTCTCCTGTGCATTTAAGGACTGTGAAGGAGACGGAGTGGCTCCGTAATGTTTAAATCTGGCGATTGTAAGGACCACGGAAGACATATGAGTCCGTTTTCTTATTCATCGCGCATATAAATCACTTCCAGTTGTTCAGTTGGGACATTATCTCCTTGTATAAACGACAGAAAAGAGAGAATTTCCCGGTTTCGCAGTGAAACGCTGTGTCTCAAGTAAAAATACCACTTATTCATCAATGTAGCACCCTCTTTGACTAATAGGCTCTTTGTTTTTCCAAAGTTTTTTTAATGATTAGACTACTTCCTTGAAGCACCGCTCTGGAAAACCTGTAAAATAGCTATTCACGGCAGGTATAACATCTTCATTTGATTAAAAACGTTTTCCCCTCATACGTTTCTTTAAATGTGGGATGTTAAAATCAGGAGTACAACGTAAAAGTTCCAATCATTCAGTTTCTCAATTGCCAAAACACGTATGGGTGAAGCTGCATTGTCGATACAGGCTTCATTTTGCGTGTGTTCTCATCCAGTTCCATTAGTGTAGAGTAATATCGGCCAGTAATACCAGTTTTAATCTGTCAGGAAGTTTCAGTATCACCAGGCTACTGTTTCTTGTATCCTTGTTGTCAATGATAATAACCCGTTTGACGCACGCCTCCATAGCTGAGCGGTCAGCGCGGTAGGTTGCCATGCGAGGGCCCCGGTTCGATTCCCGGTAGGATCGTAGATTTTCTCCGCTCGGCAACTGTATCTTGCGTTGTCTTCATCATCATTTCATCGACGCGCAAGTCACCGAAGTGGCGACATCTATAAAGACTTGCAGCAGGTGATTGGTCTACCTAACGGGCGGCCCCAGCCACACCCCTTTGATATTCCAGGCAACATTGCCTATTGTCCTTCCAGTAGACGAAATCAGATTTCACTTCCTTTGACGGCCGGCCGGGGTGGCCGAGCGGTTCTAGGCGCTACATTCTGCAACCGCGCGACCGCTACGGTCGCAGGTTCGAATCCTGCCTCGGGCATGGATGTGTGTGACGTCCTTAGGTTAGTTAGGTTTAAGTAGTTCTAAGTTCTAGGGGACTGATGACCTTAGAAGTTAAGTCCCATAGTGCTCAGAGCCATTTGAACCATTTTTTGCTCTGATGCAGACTTCAGGAAAAACAAATTAATAATTGGTATACAGTAGAATATATTCTATTTTAGAGACTGGTTTGATCTGAATTCTGATGTAGATATTGCATTAGACCAAAATTTCTTAACGACAAGAATTTCTTAATGGCTCACGGCACATATGACGATGATGTTGATCGTAAAGCGGCGCATATTTAGCACTCGGTGCTGATTCCGTAACTGTGTCGAGACTTGATACAAATAGCGTAACAACCAGAGGAACGAGTCCCGAGCAACCGTCGCTCTGCTAGGCGGCGAGGCGTGCGAGAACAGAAACAGCCCGCACTGCAATGGGATCGTGCGTGTTACGTGGAAACGGCAATGCGTGCGCGGAATACGTACTCCCTGCGGAATAACGATGTGACACACCCGCCGCAGACTCGGAATTTAGCGGCGCGCTGAATTGGACTGGGATTGTTTGATATTCCGTGGCAACGTGATAGCTACTGTGAGTGGCTGTGACAAGCCAGCGGACCTGTCGCGACTGTGAGAGCTGGGAGCTGTATAAGGGAGGCGGGGTGCGTGACGCGGCGCCCACACAAGGGGGAGCCAGTGACCCGGCTGGGCGGCAGCCTTACTGCTCTTAATAGAGGGAGGAACGGGCTAATTCTTCTTCTAATGCTACCTTCCCTCTTGAAACTAGCTTAATGTGTGCCTGTGCCTACAAGGGAATCGCCACAGCCTTTGCTCATCTCGTGCATCACTGTAGTAAATACTTAGTTGTAACACATGCTGTTTTAGTATGGGCTTCTAAATAATTTCGGAGAAATTGGGTCTAAACTTTTACGAGTCTTTTCGTCCGTGAGATCCCGAGCGCAGTAGACATCGGCGGCCAGGTTGATGCCGTGTTCCTTGGCTTCAGGAAGGCATTTGATAAACTTCCTCACTGCCTTGTAGTGAAGAAGTACGAGCTTATGGACGAGACTTGTGATGGATTCAAGACTTCCTTGCAAACATAACACGTCCCTCTAAATGGAGCGAAATCGACAGTACCCCAAGGAGGTAATGGCATAATTACTGTTTACAACATATAAATGATATAGTAGAATGCGCCGGAAGTTCTTGAAGGCTGTTCGCAGATGGCGTTGCTCATGAGAAGGTAGCAATGCCAGAAGACAGTAACGATCTGCAGAGTAATATTTTTGAAAACATTATCAGCGATCTTATATAATATAATCAAATATATATAATTAAAAACAGTCTTGATCGCAAATTTCTTTTAATTGGAGTGACCGGTTTCAATCCTCAAGGATCATCTTCAGACTCCAGAACGGCCGGTGGACTTCCATGGAGCAAGCTGCGCCGACCCACGACGCGTAGGTCACCACGACCTATCCACTGATGCCCTAAATCGCTGGTACAGATGATCTAGTATGGCACGTGAAAAATGATATGATGCGACATCGTGCTAGAACCACATGTTTGAGCCACATGTAATGGCACATCTTCTAAGAGCTCATGCAGTGCGCCGTCGAGGATTGGCAAGTACGCCGCCCTCGTGAGATTATAGTGGAAGAAGATATGGCCGAATAACACATCCACCCAGGAACCTTACAGAAATATTCAGACCGTATCGTTCCTGAAACTCATGGAGCGTGCAGCGTGCGGCTTTTCATCAGCCCACACATGACTGTTGTGGGAATCGAAAACATCTTCCCTGCTGAACTTGGCTTCATCCTTGATAAGGACCGCCGTGGGAAGGCAGGCTCGTCCAAACAACTGTGCGACGACCACCAGCAGAAGAGCGCTCGCGATGCAAACTCCTGTGGCTGCAGTGCCTTTTTGGGGGTAGCACGAGTGTAACTGCTGCTCATTCAGGACACGCCAGAAAGTTTGTTGATGCGCAGCCAATATACCTGATAAGTTTCTGGTACTCGTCGTCGCGTTCTCTTCCACTGCATGGAGTACAGCCCCTTCCAACTCGCATGTGTGGAGCCGCCGTGGAGCACCACAGTCGGCGGTGTGGAAAACGCTCCGCATACAACTGACGAGCTGCCCTCCCATTGCTTCGGGCTTCGCTGTGCAATAATACCTTGTCAGCGTATTCTGCATAGGTGTAGTTCCCCATGCTCAACAGCAACACACTAAAAATGATATGTACGTATAGCTTGCTTTCTGTACTATAGAATACACTATGAATACTGTGGAAAACAATAAGGACAAAGACCGCAAGCACAACAGAAGAGGGGCTGATAATCAGGCAGTTCAGTCCAGTTAATCTACAAACCAACCAATCAACCACAACAGCAGGTACAAACCCCTCTGGTCAGATCACAAACTGAGTGGCATGTGAACAAACCTGTTTTGGGCGTGGGACATGGGGTGATCGGTGAATGACGTAGATAATACCTTAGTCAGTGATGCCGAAAATGCGGAGGATTCGATAGTGTGTTGCGTGTATTGGGAAAACGGTACGTTTCCGGACAGAAGTTCCTACGCTAAAAATTTACAGTGTTGGTCCAGACTACAAGTCGTCGATGTCTGTAAACGGAATTTACGTACACCATGTATTATTATATTAGTTTCTTTTGTAAAGTAAATCAGAGGGTGACGAGCAGTATCAGCATAGCAAAATTAGTTTGTACCGTGCCACAGAATCACATTGTGCTGCGAAGGATAAAAAATATAAAACTGTATAACATAACAGGTATTTACTAAAACCCAATGCAAAGTGACTGTAATAG
The DNA here is from genome assembly GCF_023898315.1 of Schistocerca nitens. Classification (NCBI taxonomy): domain Eukaryota; kingdom Metazoa; phylum Arthropoda; class Insecta; order Orthoptera; family Acrididae; genus Schistocerca; species Schistocerca nitens. The sequence continues at coordinate 739,652,081 of NC_064615.1, forward strand.
AAAGATGAACAAACGACAAGAAATGCAGATTACTGTAGGATAACAATAAAGTACGAAGGATGTTTCTAAATTGCATTTTGTACTCCTGCAGCATGTCAGGGGTTGAACTTGAGACCCTTTACTGCCTTCTTAAGAAAGTGGTAAATTATCTTGCACTTGTTTTTAAGTCGTAAGCCAATATTTTTACCACAACTGGACAGGCGTAACAGATATTAATTAACATGCTGCTCTGTTTTGCTGCACATGTCTGAGCTTGGACAATGATCACGGAATTGTTCGGTACCGAATTTTGGTGCGTCTATGTATAGATTACGGCTGTATACGCTTTTGTTCTACTTTTAATACGTTGCGTGATTCAGTGCACGAACATGTGCGATAGCCATGAGATCTGTGTTCACCAATGCCCTTCTCGGCGATTCAGTGAGGTATTGCTTGGCGTGTGACGTAAATACATTTGCTAACCTTACCGGTTGAAGAAAGAGGTAATTGTACGAGAGATTAGATACCTAATAGCGAGATGTTATGTGGAAGAGAGATATTCTCTGCTTAACCCAAATTTATCAACATTGTGCCCCTTAAAAAACTTGTATTGCTCTCTGACGATGTTTCTTTGCACCAGAACGCATTGAACATGAGCACTAATGGAGACGAACGGGAAATTATCTGATGGCAATGTGTCTGAATCGTTAAATTATTGACGTGCTCTTATTTATTGCGAAAACAGGCGAGGTATTTATGGTGTAAACTGGGCTCACTATTGTTCGAACCCGTCTAATACTCGTGAAAATGTGTGCGAAGAAAGCTCTTCCGGCTCGGCATTATTACTTACAAATACCTCTACCGATAGTAATTATAATAACAATTTAATTAACAAAATACTAGAAATGATACGCCAGTGCTAAACTCGTAACAAAAATGCCATCATGCACTGGACTAAAAACTGCTGGTGAAACATAGGAAACAAAAAGATGGATGCTCTAGCAAAGAACGCTCTCCGAATGGTCGACTGTGGGTGTAATAAAATTCCAACTGTTGGCTTCCTTAACAGCAACGAGATGCATTCCGGTACAGAGTAGAACCACCCATCTGCTCTGCTAGAACAAGGGTACACACTTCTGTGACATTGTTCGAGGGCAAGAACTCTAAACAAATTCCGTGGTTGTAACTGCCCCTGTAGGAACTTTGCATCTTTATTGTCATCGCTGAAGTTTTACTTTGAATAACGCCTATCACACAAATTAGGATCTTAATCAAGCTTCCATGGATACTACTGCATAACCAGGTCACGACGGCCCCACTACTGGAAACTCCGAACTTGTCATGCGGACTTCACAGAAGTGTTAAGAAGAATGCTATTGTATGTGGAGTTATATATGACTTAATTTTAAAACATATATGTATAGCTGTGTCTTTACACTTCGAATTGATGTTAGAGCGACTTTACGCTTTTTAACGAGCTTTGAGGGTAACACTTAGAGCAAAAAGACATTTTTTATTTGTTGACATCTACCGAGACATGGTTTGGTGCTGTTGCACCATCATTGCTGGGTTTGTTTTATTTACCGTAAGAGATGAGTTGAAGGTCTTTATTTTTTAATATAAGTTTCAATGTAAATCTTTACGAAGCAAAGCGATTAGTTCTACGTTACGGTGATAGCGTGACCGTCTGCCTTACTTGTAACTGGCGAGGTTTTTGTATACTGTGTCACTTGCAACTTCTAATGCTTCGACACTGACGTGCGATCAAACCTAAAATCCAAGTTATCCTCATGTGTTTATTTGAGTTCGTTACTCTTGTACTGTATATTATGATTTGTGTTTGGGTGAACTGATACGTAATTACGTTCAATTGTTTTACAAACATGCAGTGGCGCCTTAATATTCGCAGATGTACCAAATTTAAAGTTAAAAAAAAATTGTTGGTGGCATTTATGAGCTATGGCGGGAAGCAAAAACATTTTAAATTCCAGTTCGAACCAATATAACAAACGGTTTCTGATGGTTTTGTTGTGGTGACAGCTGTGTCACAAGGAACGGAAAACTCACTGTTATGATACATAGCATTCCAAACCGTAAAAATAAAACATCTGTTTCATCAAAAAGGAAAACAGCACAAACAGTACAACGATTTCGCAAATAAATGGTTAGAGGATTAATTTAACACCTGCAGAAGGGGTGATACAAATTAACTGGAGAAGGCAATGAGGATATGGTTAACCAAAGAAGCGTACTATAATTACACTTAGCAACGGGTTCTCTGGATGAATACAGTGAAACAGGTGATCGGAACAAACTACACACTCACCATTCAATAACAAGATCCACGCAACTAAACCCACAGCGAACGGCAAACGAGAGAAATGAACTGACAGGAAACGCAACTGTGTTCACAAGTGGATGATCGGATAGCCTTTGATTTGATGACTTGAAGGATAGCAGCTATACTTCCGAAGGCAATAATGAATTCTTCATTTGTATGGCTGTAATACGCAATGACGTGGAACTGGTTCTCGCGTATACATTAAATTATTTGCGTAACAACACATTATATTATTCATCACTAATCTGAAATTCATGAAAGGTAAGCTCACTGCATCCTTAGTGAGCCTACCAATGACAGCTTGCTATTGTGATATACTATACGGCCTTTCAGGTAAAGCTCGAGGAGACACAAGACCTTAAACGTCTATTACTATATTCTCTACTCCCAAGTGTTTCTCTGTCAGCCACATGCTTCGTGTTGGCCCTCAAAAGCAGAATTATCACTACGCTGAACATAACTACTGGCTACAATGTTTCAGATTATTTTGTGCTGATTTCACGATACATCTGTAGAAAGTGTCATTAAAACATCAGACAAATGCGAGTAATTTGAAAAAAAAGGCCGACTAATCGTTTTAGGGCAAATACTGGACCCCCTGCATTTTCTCTCGATATAACGAACGATTGCTTCGCACTTGCAGACATTATGTTGATTTTATCGTTTTCTCCGCAGACACCATCAACTGATTTAATGTGTAAGCCAGATATGTGTCACGCACGTCATTTCCTTTTCCCCTCATCCACAGGATACGGAACAGGATACAAAAATCCTGGCTGTGATATCGGAGCGCGAGTGCTACTGGTCAACGAAGATGTAGAAGGTCGTGGAGGAAACGCACCAAGTCGTGCGCGTCCGGGAAGTGGACAGCATTACTTCCGCCTACTGAACAGACACACGTGGCTGGCAGAAGATGTTCTCCTCGTTCCCTGAACGTGATCCTCATGGGGTACCTTCATACTTGTCTGAAATCGGACGTCTTGTTTACCTGAACTAAGAATGTAGAATAGCTGCTTAATAGTGTGTTGGTCCAATTTAAGAACATACTACATCAGCGGTTCTTCGTTACACGGATTCTGCAACTCATTGACAAGTTACCGGAGGTAAGTGGCGACACCCGTCTTCACTCAGGTCACAGGCTTCCGGGCCTGGAGCTGGCGCATCATAGCATCCCAGCTGTGCGGATACAGATTAGCAGAATTTGGTGCCCTATTCGAGCTTGTGCTGCCCTTCCAATAAACTCGTCATCGATACAATAAACCCTAAGTTTCCTCTTTTCCTTCCTTCCTTCCTTCCTTCCTTCCGGTTTAACCCTTTGAAGACTCTGGTCTGAGTTATTTTCTGATTGTTGAATTACACACGTTTTTGAAATGAAACAAGCTATGGTGTACTGTTTTCTCAACCACTCATTTTATTCTTTTAATTACTTTATAAATATTATATGGAAGCGTAAAAGTTTTTGTTGAGGTAACGTTTCAGTAGTGTAATTGCAACAGAGCCAAAACACCAAGGCTACAACGATCTTCGATTTCTGTACCTCTTGCTATGTACACTACAAAATCTCGTTTCAACATTGCTCAATGTAAAATATTTTATTCCAAATCTGTGCCTGTTTCTTGGTGTACATACTGTTTGGGAATAAGTCTACCTTCGTCAGTGTTAAAATCTCTGAATGGATTTAGAGCTGACTAGAATTTCACTGTCAAAAAATTCGCTCTCTTAACGTCCCCCAAAACGCCTGTGTTACTAAAATATAATACTCGAAGAATTATCAGAATCAGGCATCAGTTTCGAATACCTGTAATGCTTCATTCTATTCTTTCTCACGTCAGTCATCAGCAAGGACACTACTAAAAATTGGTACATCTCATCTGCACTTTTATCTGTCAACTGTATTCCCCTCGAAGATTCTTGACATTGTTCATTCACTACTTTGTAAAAGCTGTTAGTTTCCTATCACCACATTATTACACACTGTGCTCAAGACTGTTGATTCGAGATACTGCGAACAAAAAAAAAATCAGTCAGTACATAAGCGTACATACGGTCGCGGTGAGCTTTCTGGACGCACTTAAACGCCTGTGGTTTGCAGCATGTCTGAAAATTTCACGAGACACAATCAGCCAAGGGTGTGGAGTTTGCCAAGAGGGTTGATCTTAAACATTCTGAAAATAACTACAGTACTGAATCAGTGGAACGTCCACTTTTTTGTAAGTGTGTTGTACCGACCATGTATATTATTCACCATAGCAAAATTAAAATGTGAGGCATGTGTGTAGGACGTTTGCGCTCAGATACAGCCAGCCGTAGAATAATTTTGTTGCGTGCACTGGTTTGTGGCTTCACGTTCTTGCAGTGTTTCCTCTAGCACTCGTCCCAGGTAGCGAGGGAAGCTATTGTGAGGGCGTTGGTATCAAACAATCTTACCGTCGGCTCCTCATTGCCTTGTTGTCAGCGTTTGTGGGCGGCAGAAACTTTCGTCTTCGTTGGTTTTGGTTTGCTGAAGTTCAGTCTGTAGCACTCACCGACATGTCGGAGTGCCTCTGTCTGCTTGTACGTCAGTTGCTCGAAACCCGAAGGTTAAGCTACTAACGATAAACCTAGATCGTAAGTGTGCAGGAAAGACACTCGTGCGTTATTGACGAATCAGTCCTAGCACACACCCGACTGAATTTTCGATCTTGTACGCTTTGCTTCAGGTCTCCAGATATCTCGTTACGCTCTGCGCGAACCGACGGAGGTGACACTGGTCGGTACACTGGATTGATTTCGTCAGAAGGGATTCAAATGGACGATTCAAATCGACGTGCCGCTATTCAGATGTAGATGACCTGCAGTTTCCTTACACTATTTCAGCCGACTGCAGGGCCTGTTGCTTACACTAAGTACTCTAAAAGTCTGACCCACATCCGGCTCCGCCAGAGAATGTCGACAACATATTAAATACTAACTCTTCAGTCATTGATTGAAGACAGAGCTGATGTTTACTAACGCACGTTTTAGGTACACATGCAACATGGTTCAAATGGCTCTGAGCACTGTGGGACTTAACATCATAGGTCATCAATCCTCTAGAACTTAGAACTACTTAAACCTAACTAACCTAAAGACATCACACACTCCATGCGCGAGGCAGGATTCGAACCTGCGACCGTAGCGGTCGCGCGGTTCCAGACTGAAATGCCTAGAACCGCTCTTTCACAGTGGCCGGCCATGCAACATGAGCGTTGCACTTAAGCAATGTCTTACTGTTGCGACTGCGGACTTGTGCGGAGCCAAGGGAAGTCCGTTGTGGTCGCCTGCGCCGGCTCGCATTGTGAATGGCGGAATCTGTAGGTGGTAAGTCTGTGGAGCGCTGAGTCGTCGTAAAAACTCGTGGCCGGTGGACTGAAACGAACAGCGTTATATACGAACATCCCTAAAGACAGCGTGTTTTTGCTACGTGGGGACAAACTGCAGGAAACGATCCCTGACAGAATGAAGAGCAAGAGAGTCCTGTGGACATATCGCCGAAAATGTGTTACAAATGAAGTGCACTCACTGGAAGGGGGGTAAAAAATCTTTGACAGCGACCCCAGTAACAGCACCAAACAGGTGGCCCGCCGGCATGAAGCCAGATGAAAGTGCGAAACGTTCTCTATGAAAACTGTCACTATTCGTATCATTTACAACGCGTGCAGGCCTTGTTACCTACGAATTTCCCTACAGGACAACCGTTTTGTCGCTCGTTCATCGCACAGGCCACTTCGGTGCTGGCATTTCAGTCATCCGCCCTTTTTATAGATGTGTGGTTTACCTTCACAACATTCGCCTATGGACTACGAAGAATCCCCATGGAATAGTGGCAGTGAACGATCAGCATAGCTCACCCTCAGTGTGTGCGCGGGGTTATTGGCGACTGCCTTGTGGGTCTCAACAAGCGCTGCATATCTGTACTTCTGCGTGTGGCCCTGCTCCCACGCTGGAAGTCATGTCCTACGCGGTATGAAAGGTAATTTAGATACTTCATTGTGGTGCTCCAGTTCATTGCCCAGTTGAGTGTGGAGCTAAAACTTCAGTGCATACGGAACATTCCCACTTGCGTTGTGTGTCCTGATGGGTGCTTTGAATCATTGAACATCTTTTATCTCCATCTTCAGGTGGGTGTACCGCCCTTGCAACGCATTTACAACCACATGTCCATATGACTTTTTTGCTCCTTATCCTCTCAGGGATTGATGTAATTATGCAGACGAGCTATGAATGAAAATTTTTACCAAGACTGGGATTCGAATACGGGTCTCCTGCTCACTAGGCTGGTTCGCTAACCACTACGCCACCCTGGCACAGTCGTTTTGCACAACTGCGCGGACTACCGAGCGCGGTGGCGCAGTGGTTAGCACACTGGACTCGCATTCGGAAGGACGACGGTTCAATCCCGCGTCCGGCCATCCTGATTTAGGTTTTTCGTGATTTCCCTAAATCCCTCCAGGCAAATGTCGGGTTGGTTCCTTTGAAAGGGCACGACCGACTTCCTTCCCCGTCCTTCCCTAATCCGATGAGACCTATGACCGAACCGCACGACCGCTACGGTCGCAGGTTCGAATCCTGCCTCGGGCATGGATGTGTGTGATGTCCTTAGGTTAGTTAGGTTTAAGTAGTTCTAAGTTCTAGGGGACTTATGACCACAGCAGTTGAGTCCCATAGTGCTCAGAGCCATTTGAACCATTTGAAGACCTATGACCTCGTAGTTTGGTCTCTTCCCCAAAACAACCCAACCAACTGCACGGACTACTCCAGCACGCCTGCTGATCCCCGCGGAGGTTCGAGTCCTCCCTCGGGCATGGGTGTGTGTGTTTGTCCTTAGGATGATTTAGGTTAAGTAGTGTGTAAGCTTAGGGACTGATGACCTTGGCAGTTAAGTCCCATAAGATTTCACACACATTTGAACCAGCACGCCTTTCTCCTCAATCCAAATTCACATTTACGCCTCAACCCACTTCGTATTCCCCCTAAACTCGAATGGCATTGCAGAGCTCCTCCAACTGCATTGGAAATCCACCTCAGCATCGAAAAAAGTTCTCTGGAATCAATTTCATTTGACTCTCAGGGACTGTTTCCATCAGATTGTCCACATTTAGCAAAATCACCCTGTATAACTTAGTGGCTCAGTGGTTAAGTCGAGACAACAGATAGAAAGGCCCAGGGTTCGATGCCAGGTCAGTCTTAGGTTAAGTCAGTTCAAACGCCAGATACAGGAAATGGCATATGAGCTCCAGTAGGACCGTGGCTAGTAAAGCACAGAAATGCTCAAACCAGGCTTCTGGTTGGTGATTGCTTTACCTTTTCTTATGTTCCTACAGATGGAGTGGGCTGTCCGAGTTGTGATCGGGTTGGGGATTTTCTCTGCCCTGGGACTGGGTCTTTGTGTTGTCCTCATCATTTCATCATCATCATCATCATCATTCGTGACAGTGGTAAGATTGTCCTGTGTACAAAAACTGGGCTGTGTAAAAATTGGGACTTTGTACGGGCGCTGATGACCCCGCATTTGAGCGCCCCACAAACCAAACAATCATCATCATCATCGAGTTGTGACCCACAGCAGAGTTAAGGTATTTCCAACCAGAAACCTGGCGCAGTTCCGACATTTGTTTTACAACCAAGAGAAACCTCCTCAAAACCCTGGTCAGGACCAAAAATGTAATTCTGGGAGAATACGTCCCAGACAAAACAATTAAAGCTTAATGTCTGTGTAAATGTGTTTGTGTGTGTGCAAAGACATGAGGAGTATAGTTACGTCGCTGCCGATCGCAGGCGCTGAGATAGACGACCACTTACATGATTGGATGTCCTGACGATCCTGGAGTGTTCGTTGTGTGCGCCACGTCCCATATAATTCACGATGGGCGTTGTCCACGTGACTCGTCACGGCTGGCCCCATTGGGTTGGGTGTCGACGGCGCTGTAGCGCCACTCGTAACAGAGGATTCCGACAGCTCCTCCTTCGTGTCTCACGCTGAAGTCGGCGACATAGCCAACACCAGGTGTGAGTGTGGCCACGTGCGCGAGTTTTTGCGGTCAGCGTCCTTGCGACTTGTGCTCTCCCTGGAGTTGCAGGCGCCACTGCTTGCACAACAGTCCTGCCCTGGCAGCTCATTCTCGGCTCCAGAGAATGCTTCTTACAAAGCAATAAGTCGCTAGTTGAGTAGACAGGTGGGGCGACGGCTCGCTCTGTGCGCTGCGGTGCCGCAGCCGCACGGCTGGGAGAATGTAGCCGGCCGGCTCCAGCAGCAGGGTGATGGGACCTCGCTGGAGGCTGGGAGCGCGCTCGCTGGAGCCCTGGAGAAAGCTTTCGCGGCGCCCTAGTTGGCGCGACAATTTGCCGCCGCGCCGCGCCGCTTGCCATGCCTGCGCACTGCGGGCAGGCTGCTCTACTGCGGCTCCCACACCGCAATCTCTGTCTTCCACACCAACTGGTAACGCCACCTCAGTGGTCTGGTAGTTAGGGATGCTAGAAACTTAGGTGGAGGCCACGGGTTCGATTCCCGGTGACCGCCATATATCTTTTTGTGGTCCAAAGGTCCATAAGAGGTCCATCCTGTCTCGTTGCACAAAATGACAAAGCTGTTTGATAAAATTAGTAGCGAAACTGACACGCAAGCGGTCGAAGTGGCGTAAAATGGAAAGGCTTGCGCCAGCCTGGAAGCCACAACACATTTATCTGTCAGTACAGACTGTTCTCACCATAGTAAGAAAATCAGATGCTCCGAGTAACAGAACATATGACCCGCTGTAATTTTTTTGTAATCTCTCAAAGGCTCTTGATTGAGTAAATCACGGAACTGTTCTAGATTAGCTTAACCCTCGCAATACCAAGAGGGGAGGGGGGGGGGGCGGGGGTTACTTTGTGCCACCCTTTTGAAAATATTGTAATCTAGTCACTTACTTTATATTTTAAAATTTTGAAAGTAATTTTTATTGTTTTTAATGAATTCTTATCCCAGATTCATAAATATTTTAAATTTTTTCTGTCTTAGTAGTACGAGGGTTGACTGAAAACTAATGCCTCCGTCTTTGTAACTCTTCAACAATTGGCAGCATTTGTATGCGGCAGGTACTGGTTTGTTCCGTAGCCTATTGGCTACAGCTCCAGTTGGCGGGAAGCCTTAGCACTGAACAGTTGTGTTGTTACAGTGTACAGTTTGGAACCCTGCGCAGATGGTCGGTCAATGCGATTTAAGCAACGTGCAGTTATTGACTTCTTGACAGCAGAAAGTGTCACCCAAAGGAGATTTATCAGTAAATGAAAGCAGTTTATGGTGACTGAGTTGATGTGAGTACTGTACTTCGTTGGGCGAGTAAGTTTAAAGATGTTGAGGCGGGAACATCCGACCTGCGTGACAAACAAAGAGTTGGACGTCCTGTGACAGCAACCACCGAGTTTCACAAGCAAAAAGTTGACAGATTGATTCAGGACGATCGTCGTATCACTCAGAGAAATTGCAAGCACGATCGGCATTTCACAAGAACGTGTGGATCACATTATTGCTTTGCTTGGCTATCGGAAGATCTGCGCACGATAGGTACCCCGGATGACCCGCCTCAACATCTTTAAACTTACTCGCCCAACGACGCACAGTACTCACAGCAACTCAATCACTATAAACTGATTTCATTCTCTGATGAATCTCCTTTGGGGTGACACCTTCTGTTGCCAAGAATTCAATGACTGCACGTTGCTTAGATCGCACTGGCCAACCGTCTGCGCAGGGTTCCATACTTTACACTGTAACAACACAACCGTCCAATGCTAAGGCTTCCCGCCAACTGGAGCTGTAGAGAAGAGGATACGGAACAAGCCAGTACCTGCCGCATACCAATGCTGCAAACTGCTGAACAGTTACGAAGGTGGAGGCATTACTTTTCAGTCAACCCTCTTATATGTCATTTCCCAAATGTATGTCATAGTCAATATTTTCAAGTTCAAGGCCTTACGTATACATCAATATCCCTCTAAAAAGTATGTTGTGAGTAAAACCCAACAACAATCAACGCAATTTACATTTTTAATTTTTTTAAGATGGGCATAAATTGACTCCCCATTGGTAGCACACATTATTGAAACTGGCTGATGTTTCTTTGAATGTGCTAAAACAAATTGTCATGTTGTTGATATAAGTCAACAGCAGTTAATGAATTTTGTATTTTTTCTCAATTTCCATAGGGTGGGAATAACGTACCCTCCCCCCCCCTCTTGGTACAGCGTGTTATGGAAAATGCGTTGGTATTCGAGGGGTCAAGTACGCCATGTCGTAATTTTAAATGTCCAAGCGGCAGTGGGGCAAATGAAGTGTGGCAGGAGGAGCATGGTTGGGGGGGAGGGGGGGGGGGCGAGGCGAGGCGAGGCGAGGCGAGGCGGCGTGCCAAATGGCTCAAATGGCTCTGAGCACTATGGGACTCAACTGCTGTGGTCATTAGTCCCCTAGAACTTAGAACTACTTAAACCTAACTAACCTAAGGACATCACACACATCCATGCCCGAGGCAGGATTCGAACCTGCGACCGTAGCAGTCGCACGGTTCCGGAGCGGCGTGCCCTAGGTGCCATTACCGCGGGGGTGCGTTTTAGTCAGAAGCTGAAAAAAGACGAAGGACAAAAGAAAAGAGGAGGAGAAGGCGAAGGGAAAGAATTGGAGGGTACGGGACTAAAGAGGGAGAAGGGGGTAGATGTATTGAAGGAAATCATTGCGAGATTCGGACTGGACTGTGTTCAACGACAGTTCCGCCCCCTCCCCCCCCCCCCCGCCCCCTCTGCTGATATTGAAGTTAGGTTGACTAGCTTATCCAGCCCTAGTACTAAAAAAGTTATTGAGGGGGGGGATTCATTTTGTTTGCAGACTTCACAAAAATATTCATTTATTATTACACATACAACTTTGAAAAATATAATTAGCCATTCAGTTTAAAAAATAACAAAAAAATGTTTGTAGGTGACTTATTTTCCGAGCTTTAGTGTTTGCAAAATTCTTAACAATGTCGCTAACTTGAATTTAAATTAAAGTAAGACCCAAGTAAATACACGAGTCAAAAGTATTTGGAAGCCTGTCATATGAAACCTGTCTGTGGCCGATGTTTATATGTCAAAATTAGTAGTGTAGTAGTCTTGTCTACAGATCGAGCTCTGGGTAGGGCTACCAGGTACAGCTACACTCGTTATGCCAAATGAAGCAAATCAGTGGATGTGTAAAGATTACTATCTGTGCTTGTTCTCTTTACGGTTTTGTATTATTTTGTATTGTCTGACAGTGAAAAAATGAAAACGGGTTTGCTTTATTGTTCAAAGCAATGCGACTTTAGAACTGTGCGTCTTCCATGTTTTGAATGGTATCACAAAAAGAGCTGTTGAAATGGGTACTTTTTACTGAAATGAACGGGCAAGCAGGCTAATCAGCGATGGGTATTAAACAAAAGAAAAGGGGGTATGTTGGTTGCAGTGGGAGTCAGGGGGAGGGGGTTGGCGCGGATACCGGTAACGCTGGTTACTCGATTATCAAGGGGTGAGGATACTCGAACTTTAACAGCTGCAGACACGTTTCGGACTATCACCCACGATTTTGCCGTCATTTTATCGACGGCGTTTCAAATTCTGCGGCTGTCCTGATAACAATTCTTCTAGCAGTCCTGTTTCCCGAGTCGCATATTAACGGCTAAATTACCGTCTAGATGCGCTCACGTTAGTACTGCAATAAATAGCTCCTAGTTCCAGTAATAAGTTGGCGAACTGCAGCGCTGCAACACTAAATATACCTAAATTGTAATTTACACGTTAATATGAGGCTCGAAAATTAGGGTGACTAAAGAAGTTGTTAGTTTGCGCATGACAGCTGCAGTTTTCAAAATGTAGTCAACGGAAATGATGGCGGGTATATAGCTGCATTAAACCGACTGTAGGTAGGTGGACATTCAAAACGCATTTTGTCATAAATTAAATTTTAAAATAACTCTGATTGCTGTAACTCTTCAACTGATTTAATCCAAAGCTACGGTGCTCAGTCACCATTATCGTGGATAAAATAGCGCTATTTTATTCGTAATAGATCAGCAGGAATCTGCGACGTTTCTGGATAAGGCGACACATTAATGGCAGCAACCGGTTACTTATTCATTCACTATTTTATTTCAGCCAAACCGGTTGCGGTCGCTACGGCCAACTTTGTACCTCGCAGTGCTTATTTCGCACTGCTAGATAGTTGGAAACGTGCAGCAGTGGTGTCAGGTGGCGCATTCACTTGGTGCTAGAACTGAATCATAAAAAGATATCATAAGACTCGCTTTACGTCATTGTGAAGGGTAATGCAGAACACACTTTACGTGTGTGCATCTCGAAGGAAAAATATTTTTGACTGCAGCACGCTCTGAAGTCCATATTCTAGACTCTAAACTACGCTGTCTTCGTTAAATACAGGGTGTCCATAAAGTCCTGCCGTCATTTCAGAAAGTCAGAACTTGTAAAGTATTTAACAACTCTCAATTTTTTTCTGTTATGCGGTTAAACTTAGGTGACAAACGTCACAGGACACCTCTTAATATCGTGTCGAACCTCCTGTTGCCCGGCACAGTGCAGAAACTGGACGTGGCACGGACTCAACAAGTCGTTGGAAGTCCCTTGCAGAAATATTGAGCCATGCTGTCTCCATACCCGTACATACTTCCAAAACTGATCCCGGTGCAGGTGGTTGTGGACCAACTGACCTCTCGATTATATCCCACAAATGTTCCATGGGATTCATGTGGGGCGATCAGGATGGCCGAATCATTCGCTCGGATTAGCCAGAATGCTCTTAAAATCAATCGCAAGCAACTGTGGACCAATGACGTGGCATCGTTGTTTGAGAACATGAAACCTACGAATGGCTGCAGATGGTCTCCAGTCAGCCGAACAAAGCCTTTTCCAGTTACCGATCGGTTCAGTTGGACCAGAGGATCCAGTCCATTCCATGTAGCCCGCATCTCGTGGTCGTGCGGTAGCGTTCTCGCTTCCCACGCCCGTGTTCCCGGGTTCGATTCCCGGCGGGGTCAGGGATTTTCTCTGCCTCGTTATGGCTGGGTGTTGTGTGCTGTCCTTAGGTTAGTTAGGTTTAAGTAGTTCTAAGTTCTAGGGGACTGATGACCAAAGATGTTAAGTCCCATAGTGCTCAGAGCCAAGCCATTCCATGTAAACACAGCCCACATTATTATGGAGCCAATCAGCTTGCACAGCGTCTTGTTGACAACTTTTGTCCACGGCGTCGTGGGGTCTGCGCCACACTCGAACCCTACCATCATCTCTTACCAATTGAAATCGGGACTCATCTGACCAGACCGCGCTTTTCCAAATGTCTAGGTGCCAACCGATAAGGTAAAGAGCCTGGGAGAGGCGCTGCGGGCGGTGTCGTGCTGTTGGGAAAGGCACTCGGGTCAGTCGCCTGCTGCCGTAGCTCCTTGACGCCAAATTCAGTCGCACTGACCTAACGGATTCGTTCGTCGTACGCACGACATTGATTTGTGCGGTTGTTTCAAACAGTGTTGCTTGTCTGTTAGCACTGACAACTCTGCACAAACGTCGCTGCTATCGCTCGTTAAGTGAAGGCCGTCGACTACTGCGTTATCCGTTCTGAGAGGTACACTCTTGAAATTGTGGATGTCGGAATGCATGTGTCTAGCGCCAACTGCCATTCAGCGTTGAAAGTTTGTTAATTGCTGTCGTGAGGTCATAATCGCGTCGCTAAACTTTTCACTTGACAAGGGGAGGCCGCCAATTGTGAAATTCAGATTCGATTCATATTTCGCATAATAAAAGCTCATAGCCAGAGGTGTAATGTGGCAAAGCACCAAGATGCACTTCTCAGCCGTTGTCGAGAAAATCGACAGTTAATGTAACTTTTTTTTTTAGTATTTGTTATTTGTAATTAATATATATATATATATATATATATATATATATATATATATATATATATATATAATTCACGGCAATCAGTTGCAACAATTATGCATATAATAAGTTGCTGAAAGTCGTTTGTCGTGGAAAAACTGGCGACTTCGAACATGATTATGTTTTCTGCAAACAAAGTTGTATTTCACAAATGTTATTAATTGTCTTCATAATGTTTACACGTGTAGTTAACGGAAGACGTAGAAACGATATTCCGAAACGAATACGTATAGGGTAAGTCAAACGTTCGAATTAGAGACCCCATGATATATATATATATGAATTACAAAAAACAAATACTAAAAAAAAATGCATGGCGCGAGATTCTATCCGGCGACCTTAGATTTACAAACCCAAGCACTTACCACTGCGCCACGACGCTATAGGAAGTTATACATCGCAGAGAGTATTTCACCGCAACGGTTTCTATTAACTGTCGATTTACTCGACAACGGCTGAGAAGTGCATCTTGGTGCTTTGCCACATTACACCTCTGGCCATGAGCTTTTATTATGCGCAGTATGAATCGAATCTGAATTTCACAATTGGCGGCCTCCCCTTGTGAGTGCAAATGACAGCCCCGCCAACGAACTGCCCTTTTATACTTTGTGTACGTGATACTACCGCCATCTGTATATGTGCATATCGCAATTCCATGATTATTGTCACCTCAGCGTATTTCAACGTGTGCGGAACTCGTCGCTCGTTGAATATCAAGGCGATATTTACGTTCTGCCAACGTAGAGGTCAGCATTGTAGCATCGACTGTTCTGACTGCGTCACTGATTTGAGCAGGAAGAGTAGCAATCTTATTGTCCGGTTCAAATGGTTCTGAGCACTATAGGACTCAACTACTAAGGTCATCAGTCCCCTAGAACATAGAACTACTTAAACCTAACTAACCAAAGGACATCACACACATCCATGCCCGAGGCAGGATTCGAACCTGCGACCGTAGCGGTCGCGCGGTTCCAGACTGTAGCGCCTAGAACCGCTCGGCCACCCCGGCCGGCTATTGACTGGTATTACGCAACCCCACAAGAAGAAGTGCTATGGCGTGACATGGGGAGGGCGCGGTGGCCATGCTATTAGAGGTTTTCGTCACCGACTATCTCTTTAAAATTGTTGAACCGCCTCATTATGTTTGTTGTTGCCGGTGATGCCATCTCATATTGGTGTCTACAATTCTGCAGCACCGCTGTCACAGATTTGGGTTTGGTACACCAGATGACACATTGCGCCTTCTCTTGGTCTGTCACCATTTTGATGCATTGATGCACTCCAAGTCAAATCTGCAACAAAGAACAAAGGAAAGAAATTGCTCTGAGAGCTGCTTTACGTTTTACAGCCAATCGCGATTCTATATTTATAATTGTTTCCAAGTTACGAGTTTCTGAAATAAAAGCAGGACTTCATGGACACCCTATATATGGTTATGCTGCAAAGTCGTTACGCACTACGTATGAGGACAAATCTTCTCTGATTAGAGGATTTGTACCAACTTGACAATATTTCAGTTTAGAAATGTGCATTATTACCAGAAGTTCATCTATACTCAGTTCATATTATCTACCCTGAGTGCCTCAACACTGTGATTTTATGATATGGCAAAAAGGTGAAGCAGTCGCCAAACCCAGGGTTGATTTGAACACCACAGTGTTTTACTAGGTGTGGTCCTATTGGAGATTATTCCATTAGTCTTCGTCCAAGTTCTGAAGTGACTTAGCTAGCCAGTTATAAAAGACTACACTTTACGCGGACACTTAACCATGGTTCAGCTTAACATTTTTCACTTTAAAAAACATTGCCAGGCTGTATTATGTACATTACATGTATCTACTGTATTACTTAATCTCCCTGCAACCCGTATGAAAGGTCCAGATTACTGAAATATCGTTTTGCAATAATACGAAGAAAGTTGTTGGTTATGCATACTTCCTCCATTTCTCACATTGCTTTGGGCTTCATTCGAAAATGGTAGTGGAAAATAAATCCATTTATATGCTGCCGACGTAGTTCAAAGCATATTTTGTGTTCCATCCATAACTTACCGTTTTCGAATGTTTTCGCATCCACGTTCGGAAGGAATACCTTTAACCGATTTCACATTATACCATGCAAATAAATTCCCGCTGTTGTTTTCTCTCAGTTCTTATTTCTTCTTGCAACTTTGGATACGGTATTATTATCAAAAAGCGTGATATAGACATGCGCTAGTCAGACAGAAAACCACACCCAGAGGCGAACCAGAGGCTACAATCGAATTTCACATTATGTACATGAATAATATTGATCGATAGTTTACTTTAATTTTTTTCATTGCCCTATCTTTGTCATTCAGAACGCTGATCTTAAATGTTATTTGCTACAAGTTTATTATACGTTCAGTAAAAACCACGGGAAAGCACATTTCAATTGGGTAGGCTAGGGAGAAAATAGATGTCTAATACTTCCATGGAGTTACTGACTTTTAGACGGTGACCTGTATCAGAATTACCTTTACAAACTTGGGGAGCGTATTATTCAAACGAAAACAAGGAATATCTAGTGTATATAAACATATTTCCTCAAGTGTGGTCGAAAACCGATGCTTCTTCTTATTAGCATGGTCACACCCTCTGCGAAGTCTGAAGACTGTTCTGAATATAGCCCTTGTTGACAACACCTGCAAGAAGAGCTGGGAGAACATTTTATAATCTTCCAGACCGACACGTGGAATTTTGGTCGACACGGTAATCTTACCCTAGTGGTAGTATCTAGCCCGAATTGTGTTGATAATGGGATTCGATCAGCTAACAGCATGAATTGTAATTATTAGACACAAACTTCACTTTTTGGATTTTAGCACGAAATCTGTTTAATGTAAGATTTCATTAATAATTCAGAAACGAAGGATATTTGAACACATCTTTATTTCAACTTTTTATCCTTTGTTCGTGCGAGAAATTCCTACAAGTCTTATAAAAATATTTTTGCTATGTCGTGTATGATATTTTATGTACAGACTGTTAGACGCAGGTGTATATTTTAAATTGGATTTGTTACTTTATACACAAATCAGTTTCTTAGCAAACTAAATTCAGTATGAAGTGCTCCTGTAACGTTTACGTAGAGTTGTGCTGAGCCCTGCAAATTGAAGTGAAAGTTTGGAAAAAAAAGAGAGAGTGAGCTCTATAAGAAGCACGTAATGCAGTTTTGTATCTAGCTGTAGGCTTCGTTCTTGTGGTCCTGGTAGCATCATAGAAAGGAGAAATCTCGTCGGCGTTAGGGATAATTTAGAATGATTAGCTACGGTCAAAGATTACTCTGCGGTCTCCCGAGGACGTCTTTCGCTCGTCCTTTCCCTGTCTGAGGCTCGTGCAAAAACGTGCACTGCCTAATGCTCTCAGTTGTCAGTTATAAGCACTAGACCCAGAAGCACTTTATTAAATTACAACTGCATGCTGTCGCAGTCCTGCTATTTGACGTGACCTTTCGAGACTTAACTGAATTGCTGCAGGCGAGAGCTCGAACAACGCTCGCGAACAAGGCTGCATTATCTTTATGTTGTGGTCGTTAAGTGCACAAGACTTCAAAATACAACACGAAAATACGTATTCTTATCTTGACGAAACCTAGTAGGGCGATTTTCTCACATGCAGTAAGCACGAGTACTTCATGCGAAAGTAGGAGACGAGGTGCTGGCGGAAGTAAAGCTGTGAGGACGGGGCGTGAGTCGTGCTTGGGTAGCTTAGATGGTAGAGCACTTGCCCGCGAAAGGCAGAGGTCCCCAGTTCGAGTCTCGGTCAGGCACACAGTTTTAATCTGCCAGGAAGTTTCATGCGAAATGTGATTACAAATTTGCGTACATAAATGTTATTAAAATTATTTGCTGGGACTCTGGTAATCTCGTTTTAAGGTAACTGGCTTTTGTTTGGTCGTAGAGGTCAGCTCTAAACAATTACCACGAACAACGTGAGCGTGATTAACAGTTCTGTCGCAGGTTGAGTCCTGTTTTCTCGGATACATTGCACATCCAGTTTTGGTTAGGTTAGGATGCGATCGTAAATTCAGGACTACAAAACGCGTCGTCTGCCGCAGTACAGCCATTGGTCAATTAAAATCAACTGTGGGCAGTGTGCCTCGCGTTCCCGCTATACCTGACAGCAGTCGTTCCCAACACTGCCCCACGTTACACGAACAGCGGTTCAGCACTTGTGAAGTGATCCGCTGTGTCGCCCTTAACCGAGCGTCAGCCGATGTGACAATACTGTAATAGCAAGTCACAGATGTCAGTTGTCAAGTAATTTTAATCGGACTGTAGCAACAGAAGACTGTTACACTTGAGACTGACGACTTCTTGGAAACAGATGCGCAAAAGTTTAAATCAAACCGGAGTGGAAACTGTAATCTAAAGTAACACTGCTATCTTCTACCCTCCACCATTTATCCCTCCAACACCCCCCCCCCCTCCTTCCCTCGCTTCCCCTCCCCCATTCCCGCACTCCGACCTCCATATATTTCAGTCGCGAGTAAGGACTCGAGTTCTTAAAGTTCTACCGATTTTAACGACACGTTAGTTTAGCAACAAAGGTACTACCGCCTCTAACAATAAATCAGTAGAGAAACCCACAGGGCTTGCAGAGGTAATGGTGCGTAATTATCGTACGAGTGAGGTGCTGAAACACGACATGACAACATGAGTCAGCCCCTGGCCGGGAGTTTGGCTCACCGTCAGCCATTAAACTGCCAGTCCCGACGCGTCAGCGCGTGGGCGTGCAAACTCCCCAGTGTTACCTGCCGGCGCACGGCTTGTTAATGGAGGTGCACAGTTATACCGGGCTGCGCAAGTACGAGTGAATAACGAGCCACATCAGCAGGCGGTGGGCACTCAATACTGCCTGCTCCTCAGTGCTGAAAGTAGAAAAAATCTCTGCTATTTCAGAGTATGGCTAAATCACCGGCGGCGCTGTGAACAACACACGACGCAGTGACACTGTGTAACCACTACTACTTTGAGAAGGTTAAATGTTGAGAGAGCAAGAAGAGACTGCTACCTGGTTAAGAATCTTGTCTAACATTCAGTGAGAACTACGTTCAGGTACTCCTCTTCCCGTCCTGATGTAATGTGATGTGACAGCGCTGAGAACATACTATGGGGTCCATTGAACGAGGCGACTCCCCAGGCTTCTCTCCATATTTGTGCAAGTAGCCTATGCTCATTGAATGTAGTCACTCCGCACATGACTGCTAAAGCTATTTATTGCTACTGCAATTTTGACAGTGCTATTTTCATTTTTCATTGTGATTGTTATTTTTATCAAAAGACGTAACAATTGCGATTTGAAGTATATGAACTTATGTATGTAGATATCACCTACTTTCAGTTTGCATTCATTGCTTTTACTCTTTATATTCTTTTTACAAAGCCGGTCCCAAGCCCGGTTGAGAAAGGAGGAGGGGGAGGACTCACATCTCGTATAAAAATTCTTGGTTCATCTGCCCGGGTAATAGTACCTTGTGAGGGTCCCTTGCCCGGGTAACGGTGAAGACCTCAACGGCAGTGAAGACGGAGATGAAGATCATCAGTAGGGCGGAGCTGGCGGAAGAGGCGGCCCTGCTTTTAGGGTTAATATAAAAGCTAACGATAGCAAACCCAGACGTGTCTGAACCCATAATGGGCGGCTTTCTGGTCAGTGTCTGTTCCCCATGTTAGGGGCGACTGCAATAATTGCTCCAGGAACTAACGCTCTCTGGTTTTACTAACCCAGTGGAAACATTGGACAAACAATTATAAGCTATCATGATTCGTGAAAGTAATAACATTACCCCAGGTGGTACTCTATCTACCCGCCAACCGGCGGCAACCGGGTCTTCGGAGTCTGGGGGACCTGGGCAGTCACGAACACCGAGAAAATCTGAGTTCTCTGGCAGACTTCCATCCAAAACTATCACTTATATAGGCACATTTAATATCAACACTCTAATTCAACCGGGAAAATTACACAACCTAGTACAGGAGTTGATCGACAAAAAATTCAGATTTTAGCCCTTCAAGACGCACGATTCACAGATGAAGCCACCGTAGATTATGGAAATTTCCGCACCTTTAAGTGTTAAACAGAAAAACGTATTTCTAAAGGTATTCCACTTTTGGGAATGGCTGTTGTCACACGTAAAAATATAACAGATTCCATAAGAGATGTGTGCCCCATTTGCAACCACCTTATGACAATGTGCATGCAGTGCGCTAACAAGAAATATACCTTCATTAATGTTCATGCCCCCACCGACATTGCTAACAGAAAGGATTTACAGACTGTGGAGAAATTCTGGACCGATCTTGAGAAAGTAATGGCTACAATTCTGAAGTAAGACATCAAAATCTTATTGAGTGATTTCAATGCTCAGATAGGAAAAGCAAAACAATACTGGAAAACTGTAGGATAATATCCCGTCCATAAATTTACCAACAAATATGGAAAAAGACTTATCGAACTATGCCAACAATATATATATGGTTCAAATGGCTCCAAGCACTATGGGATTTAACATCTGAGGTCATCAGTCTCCTAGACTTAGAATTATTTAAACCTAACTAACCTAAGGACATCAGACATCACACACATCCATGCTCGAGACAGGATTCGAACCTGCGACCGTAGCAGCAGCGCGGTTCCCAGACTGAAGCGCCTAGAACCGTAGGTCACAGCGGATTACATTTTCTAACGTACATAGTAATACCTTACTGCTTTCAAAATAACATACTGTGTGTTTACACACTCTTTATTATAATCACCCGCCATCTAGCTACACGAGCGATTCATTTCGGTGTTGTTAGGGATATAATTTTTACTTCTATGCAGAATGATTGCTGTCATTTGCATCTACATCAGTACTTTGCAATCCACTTTACGGTGTGTGGTGGAGGGTACTTTGTATACTAATGTCACTTCAACGTTTTGTCGTTCTGGCCGCGTATGGTTCGCGGGAAGAACGATTTTTTGTAAGCCTCCAAGTGGGCTCGAATTTCTTTAATTTTATCTTCATGATCTTTTCGCGCGATATACATAGGAGGAAGCAATATATTGGTTGATACGTCTAGGTATGTATGCTCTCGGAACTGTAACAGTAAACCATACGGTGATGCAGAACGCCTGTCATGCCACTGGAGTTGGCTGAGAATTTCCTGACGCTTTCGCGCTTACTAAACGAACCTGTAAAGGAAGCCGCCGCTCTTCTTTGGATCTTCTGTATTTCCTCCATTAGTCTTATGTGGTACGTATCCATAGTGGCGAGAAATATTAAAGTATTGATCAAAAGAGCGTTTTGAAAGCTACTTCCTGTGTTGATGGACTACATTTCCTGATTCTTCAAAAGAATCTTAGTTCAGCATCGTCGTTATTCGCTATTAATTTTACGAGGTTGTTCCACTTCAAATCGCTCTGTACGGATACTACTAGATGTTTTATGAAAGTAACTACTTCTAACGATCGTTTTGCAATTGTGTAATCATACAATAAAGGGTCTTCCTGTTTATGTATTCGCAATACATTACATTTGTTTATATTGAGCGTCAGTTGCCACTCTCGGCACCGAGCGTCGATCCTCCGCAGTCTTCCTGCAGTTCGCTACAGTTTTCCAGCGTCGCAATTTCCCTGTATACAAAATCATCTTTCGCGAAAAGCGTCGTGGAACTTGCGACGTTATCTACTTAGTCATTTATGTATATTGTGAAAAGTAGTTGTCCTGTAACACTTACGAAGTTATTATTACATCTGATGACTTCTCTCGGTTGAGAATGACGTGCTATGTTGTGTTTGTTATAAACTCTTCTATCCAGACACACAGTTGGTCTGATATTCCGTACGCTCGTATTTTTTTCAGTAGGCGGCAGTGTGGAACTGTATCGAATGCCTTCCGGAAGTTAAGGATACGACTTTCATATAGGCACTTGTATTTATTGCTGAATCCAAGACATGTCATAACACGCGAGTATAACCAAAACTTCAAAATTATTGTGTGTCCTACGTGGCTCGTGTCCGGAAGCGCGGGTATAATTACACAAAAAGACGTATTTGGATTCAGACAGCTGGGAACTATGTCCCAGCATGTCACGACCTAACGCTGTAGAATGGAATTCAACATCCGACGTAAGTACATATATACGCTCAGTTTTGGAGGTCTGTTACTCCTTTTTTCTCGAACGAATATTGTTTGTGACAATTTTTACTTTCAGTATGCTTGAAAATTACAAAATGCAGACACTGGAACCTCAATAAACATTTTTAACAGCCATATGCGGAATCACTGCATTCAAGAATTACTTTAAGACTGTGGACCCAGTCCTTATCAGAATGGTGCAGTTACGGGTTGTTCCCTACAGATTTCTATACAGACGCGACATTAAGGTTTCAGTAAGAAAGACAACAGTATTTCATGAATTGTAAAAATTACTAGCGTTATCAATCTCTTAGTAGTGAGGAAAAGGCAGAGTGCTAGATCAGTTGTTCACAATTTGATGTCCCGCCGACGACCAGGTGATTATACACATAGCACAAGCTATGACTGGATGACTGGACAATCCTCTGATTCTCCCGTCATGACCATTTCGCAAAATGAACGTGGGAAGCAGAAATCTAGTATGATCTGATCCTTCTCATATTTGATGCTCTCTGAATTTCAGTAGTAATTTTTCCCGGTATGTGCGACGCCTTTCTTGTAGAGTTTGATTCTAGAGTTTTTGACCATCTCCGTGACGCTCTAGCGCGTCTTAAACGATCCTGTGACTCGCGCCGCTGAAAGATCTTAGAATGACGAACAACACTCAAAAATCGGTTGAATGAGGATTTTGTAAGGCGGCTCTTTCATGGATGAATTACAGCTCCTTAACACGCTTCTAATAGGTCTATCTTCTGTGTGCTTTTACTAAGGCTGTCGAGTGCAGTCGCGTCAGGCTACAAAACCAGAGAATAGACAGAGACTCACATAACTCCATTAAGAGATTCTTTCACTTTGGAAGAGTTTTGACATTTCATGGAGAATGAGTCCAACGAATCAACTATGTATATGCATGGGATGGCCAGCAAACGTAATTTTTCTTGTCAGGGACCCATAAACCTGTAGGTTTCACGACAGTGGTGTATCGTATTGCAAAATTTACTTTGGTACGACTCGTTACTGATCGCACTGTCAAACTTCTTTTTTCATGTAGAACAAAAATCGTTTGCGGTTGATCTGATCTGCTGGATCTAGTATCTCAATTACATCTCTAGCAGCCATTTTCTAGTAATATCTTGCACCCCTGCGGTGATAAATTTCCTAGGCAATAAACTGGCGGTTGGTAGAATAGATCAGTGCTATAGCTTCCCGTACATCGCCCCCCCCCCCTCTAGCTCCCCGTCACCGAGCTCACATCCTAAAAGTATTTTCTAGAGATGCGTTGCAACCAGTGTTTACCAAACCCATATCACAGTCATCGACGGTCTGACGGTCTGAATCGACAGTTCAGTTACTTCTGTTGATAAAGAGGTTTTCTGCTGTAAACACAGATTACATGTTCACAGAATGGGACATTCTCTCTGTAGCGGAGTTGCGGTGTATTGAAAATTCCCGGCAGCTTATAGCTGTGTGTCGGATCGGGACTCCAAACCGGAGACTTGCGATACGCAGGCAATGCTGTTACCGACTGCGCTATCCAAACACGACTCATGAACCGTCTTCACAGCTTCAGTTCTTTATTTCGTATGTGCAGTGCGGTGCGATGCACGGTGGAAGGTACCTTGTACCTCTGCCAGCCATTCCGTTTCCTGTTCCAACTCACATTTGAAGCGAGGGAGAAAAGACTGTCTCTGTGCCTCTGTATAAGCCCTAATTTTTCTTGAAATTATAATTAAATCAATACCTTAAGCTGTCGACAAGCATTGATATACATCAACGGGGACAGTTGAAAATGTGTGCCCCGACTGAGACTCGAACCCGGGATATCCTGCTTGCATGGCAGACGATATATTCAACTGAGCCACCTAAGGCACAGAGGATAGTGTGACTGCAGAGATTTATCCCTTGCACGCTCCCCGTGAGACGCACGTTCCCAGCCGGCCGCGGTGGCCGAGGTTCTCTAGGCGCTTCAGTCTGGAACCGCACGACTGCTACGGTCGCAGGTTCGAATCCTACCTCGGGCACGGATGTGTGTGATGTCCTTAGGTTAGTTAGGTTAACTAGTTCTAAGATCTAGGGGGACTGATGACCTCAGATGTTAAGTCCCATAGTGCTCAGAGGCATTTTGAACCACATTCCCAACTTAATGTCCACACACTACTTTCGTAGTGCCCCTGCCCATTGCACTCATTACTCGCGGCAGAAAATCTTACCGAGTCCCGTAAGAGTTCAGGCAAAGCGTGCGTATCCGCACAGAAAAAGGTCAATGGCCGGTTAGCCTTAACTATATGAAAATGGTATCTAATTTTTCTTGTCTTCGCGATCCTTTCTTGAGCCGCATGGGCGGCTGTAGAATCATTCTGCAGTCAGCCGCAATTGTCGGTTCTGTAAATAGTATTCCTGGAAAAGCTCGCCGACTTCCATCAAGGGATCCCCATTTGCGTTCACGAAACATAACGAGTAATACTCGTGTGTTGATCAAACCTACCGGCAACAAATCTAGCAGCACCATTAGCTCTCTCCTACTTTTCCAACTTCGATCTGAAAACTACCCCCCTTCTCCCCTCCGTCCGGAAGCTGTGTCTAAGCCACTTCCCCTTATTACCGTTTCTTCCAAGAGTGACAGTAGTGCAAAGTTCGCTGGAGACCTGCGATGTTTCGAAAGTAGGAGAGAGGTGCTACTGCAGTTGAAACTGTACGGCTGGTTGTGAATAAAGCTTGAATGCTCAGTCGGTAAGAAAACCACCTGCAAAAGTAGAGGTTGCGTGTTCGAGTGAAGGTCCGGTACACAATCTTGATATTCCACGGAGTGGTAGAGATGAGCCGGCAGCTGTGGCCGAGCGGTTCTAGGCGCTTCAGTCCGGAACCACGCGCCTGCTACTGTCGCAGGTTCGAATCCTGTCTCGGGCGCGGATGTGTGTGATGTCCCTAGGTCAGTTAGCTTTAAGTAGTTCTAAGTCTAGGGAACTGATGAGATGTTAAGTCCCATAGTGCTTGGAGCCATTTGAAGTGGCAGAGATGACGAACATGAAACAAACAGAGCCTTATGCGTTGACACACGAGAACCTCGTCCAGTGACTGTCCGTCAGCAGAGCTGTGACTGCACTGTGAAGTTATGCTGCCTGCAGTGTAGAGCTGCCGATATGACAAAGACCAGAGGAGGCGTCCATGTGGACCGCGTGCAGCCGCGGCCGCTCTGGGCTGTGCCGCGCTGGCCGGCCCACAGGAAACCGCAGCCCCTGCCGTGATAAGTCGTGTGCGCCAGATCTGCCACACCATGCCGAGCTGGGCTGTGGCGAAACCCGCAGGCCGCGCCCCTTTGATTTACGCCGCTATTTTCACAGGCGCCGTTTTGCATATTCTGTGGGGGCACCCGTCACTGCGCTCGTTCGGTATGGTCCTGACAGAGCAGAGGAATGTGGACAGGTTGGGCGGCGCGCTCAATTCCATTTCTGCACGAGCTCTGGCTCGCGGGGGCCACGCGAGTGCAGAAATTTTACCGCGGAGTATCGAATGTTCTCACAGAGGCACACTTCACGAATAGTCATGCGCTGGCAGTGATGCAGCAAACAAGTTAGGCCGAAGGATTTGCAAAACTCATGGACATCGTGCCGTCTAGTAATGAGCACTGCTGCATATTGACATATATCAAAGGAGGATTCGTTCAAGGAGTTACCCCGGTCTTTACCAGAAACGATTGGCGACTAAAGATATCAAAAAAATGTTCAAATGTTTGTTAAATCTTATGGGACTTAACTGCTAAGGTCATCAGTCCCTAAGCTTACACACTACTTAACCTAAATTATCCTAAGGACAAACACACACACCCATGCCCGAGGGAGGACTCGAACCTCCGCCGGGACCAGCCGCACAGTCCATGACTGCAACGCCATAGACCTCTCGGCTAATCCCGCGCGGCACTAAAGATATCGGCCAACTAGATGATAATAATAATAATAATAATAATAATAATAATAATAGATTTAGTCAAATGAATAGGATAAATAGGCTTAACAATACGAGTCAAAAGAATAGTAATGATGCGCCAGACAACATAAGATATAAGCAAAAAGATGAGATTTCTATAAATACCTAAAGCAACCATTAACAGTTTCATCAGTTATGTTTCCCCGTATGCATCTGAGTGGCTCATACGAAAATCATTTGCGTGCACAGCATATGCCATTCAAACGAGAGAAACACGAAATACGAACCAGAAGTATATTGAAGATCGCCGGCCGAAGTGGCCGTGCGGTTAAAGGCGCTGCAGCCTGGAACCGCAAGACCGCTACGGTCGCAGGTTCGAATCCTGCCTCGGGCATGGATGTTTGTGATGTCCTTAGGTTAGTTAGGTTTAAGTAGTTCTAAGATCTAGGGGACTAATGACCTCAGCAGTTGAGTCCCATAGTGCTCAGAGCCATTTGAACCATTTTTATATTGAAGATCAAAGATCACAAACGCATTGTGTAACCGTTATTTCATTTTGTTTCCTTTAGACCTACTCTATTCATATTCTAGGTCCTGTTTCTAATATTTTTTGATATTTTTGCCAATTATAATTTAGTAAACAGTGTAGCACACTGAAGCACCTAAGAAACTATAGTTATGGTTATTCAAATACAGAGATATGTAAACAGGCAGAATATGGCGCCGCGGTCGGCAATGCCTATATTAGACAACAATGTCTGGCGAAGTTATTAGATCGGTTACTGCTGCTACAATGACAGGTTATCAAGATTTAAGTGAGTTTGAACGTGATTTTATAGTCGGCGCACAGGCAATGGGACACAGCATCTCCGAGATAGCGATGAATTGGGATTTTCCCGAACGATCATTTCACGAGTGTACCGTGACTATCAGGCATCCGGTAAAGCATCAAACTCCGACATCCTGCGGCCGGAAAAAGATCCTGCAAGAACGGGACCAACCACGACTGAAGAGAATCGTTCAACGAGACAGAAGTGCAACCCTTCCGCAGATTGCTGCAGATTTCAATGCTGAGCCATCAACAAGTGTCAGCGTGCGAACAAATCAACGAAACCTCATCGATATAGGCTTTCGGAGCCGAGGGTGCACTCGTGTACCATTGATGACTGCACAACACAAAACTTTACGCCTCGTCTGGGCCCGTGAACACCGATATTGGACTAAAGGCGCACAAGCAGTCATACTTTTCACGCTCGGTCTTTGAACGGAACGGGAAGAAACTTTAATGTATGGCACACGCATTTCAGTGATTCGCAGAGCACACTTATTCGTGTAGCATTCATAGGAATGTAGTACTCCACGAAAACGTACTGCTTCCTGTTCTCCCCTCTGTTTAGTGTTTACTACAGCATCAACTACAGTATACGAGGCCTGTTCAGAAAGTAAGCTCCGATTGATTGCCAAATTGAAACCACAGTGAACATCATAAATGTTTTACTTGTAACAATTAGCTACACCTTTCAGCTACTTCTCTACGTAGTCGCCGTTCTGACTTAGACTTTTGTCATAGCGTTGTACCAACTTTTCAATAGCCTCATCATAGAAGGCAGCCGCCAGTGCTTTCCGCCAATTCTCCACGCTGGCCTAGACCTCGTTGTCTGTGTCAAAATGTTGTCTTCAAAGACAGCGGTTCATGTGACCAGAGATGAAACTCAGGGGGAGACAATTGCGGACTGTATTGTGGGTAATCTCACATTTCCATTTGAAAACGATGCAGGAGCATCTTCATTGCCCCTGCAGAATGCGGCTGAGAATTGTCTTGAAGAAGAAACAGCACGACAGTTATGTAATGTTAGCTGCATAGCTTCAGGCGAAATTTCTCACCAGGCCCTCGTACTTGGCGGCAGACACTATTTTCTAGACATCTTTACGCACTCACTGCGAGCTCAGAAATGAGAAGAGCGACGTGATGCTAACTGGGGTTATACTAGAGACACTACCCAACACATCTGTGCAAAGCTTTATCGGATTTTCATAGTCCTTTCCATTTCGCGACCGATCGGAGCTTACTTTCTGAACGCCCCTCGTATTTCGAAACACACCGTCGTCCGCCCGTCCCACGAAACGTAGGACGTGTCTCCTATAGTTTAAGTAACGACAGGCCATTTCCGATACAGTCAGGGAAATTCAGCTGGTTTGCAGCGATAGACCCTCGTCATCCCCAATATTGTTACAGCGATCACTGAACTTGTAAAGTAGACAGGAATTTGGTTCCGCCGTAGTTTATTTGGAAGATAAAAGTGAGGAGCTGTCGAAAGCCAGCAGTTAATTGTATGATTCGTTGTAATAGAATGACGAGAACACTCATATTCGTAGTAAAAGAACTATTGTAACTTGCGTATTATGAGAGTATGCCACGTGAAGGCAACGGCGTGTTGATGATCCATTAAAAACGCGTTGTTCTTGGTAGAATTAGTTATAATTAAATGTCAGCTTTAGGGACATGGAGACACGCTAGATATGGTTGACACACATCGCTGTAACTCAATGAATAGCGTCATAGGATCGTGATGAAATGTGTGGAATCTTGGTAATTCGCATCCCACTACATGCAAATATTTTTTTCTATCCTTCGCTTTGTTAACAGGTTCTGATACTTTCTTATTAGATCAATATAAGTATATACTATAATATTCGATGTTATTTAAATATAAGTGCGCTCTTTTTGAGGAGTGAGTGTGTTCGATTGGCTTAATCTACAGGACACCTTGCGCGTCTTGCAGTAAGATATTTTGCCCTTTTTTTCTTTTAAGTTCTGTAATTGTCATGTTGTAGAGGTGCTGGTACTGAGTAGGAACCGTAATCAAGTAAGAATGACCTTAGTGTTTTACTAAAAAGTGAGCACGATGAAATTATTTTTATCTTATGCGGAGAACAATTGTAAATTTCTATCGTACTAATTGTAATGGAACTTTTATAAGCTAATGTCCTTATTGACGACATGGTACTTACCTTTTTGTCGTACAATATTTTCAACGGATATTGAAGTTTTTATTTACACTACTGGCCATTAAAATTGCTACACCACGAAGATGACGTGCTACAGATGCGAAATTTAACCGACAGGACGAAGATGCTGTGATATGCAAATGATTAGCTTTTCAGAGCATTCACACAAGGTTCGCGCCGGTGGCGACACCTACAACGTGCTGACATGAGGAAAGTTTCCATCCAATTTATCATACACAAACAGCAGTTGTCCGGCGTTGCCTGGTGAAACGTTGTTGTGATGTCTCGTGTAAGGCGGCGAAATGCGTACCATCACGTTTCCAACTTTGATAAAGGTCGGATCGTAGCCTACCGCGATTGCGGTTTATCGTATCGCGACATTGCTGCTCGCGTTGGTCGAGATCCAATAACTGTTTGCAGAATATGGAATCGGTGGGTTCAGCAGGGTAATACGGAACGCCGTGCTGGATCCCAACGGCCTCGTATCACTAGCAGTCGAGATGGCAGGCATCTCATCCGCATGGCTGTAACGGATCGTGCAGCCACGTCTGGATCCCTGAGTCAACAGATGGGGACGTTTGCAAGACGACAACCATCTACACGAACAGTTCGATGACGTTTGCAGCAGCATGGACTATCAGCTCGGAGACCGTGGCTGCGTTTACCCTTGACGCTGCATCTCAGACAGGAGTGCCTGCGATGGTGTACTCAACGACGAACCTGGGTGCACGAATGGCAAAATGTCATTTTTTCGGATGAATCCAGATTCTGTTTACAGCATCACGATGGTCGTATCCCTGTTTGGCGACATCGCGGTGAACGCACATTGGAAGCGTGTATTCGTCATCGCCATACTGGCGTATCACCCGGCGTGATGGTATGGGGTGCCATTGGTTACACGTCTCGGTCACCTCTTGTTCGCTTTGACGGCACTTTGAACAGTGGACGCTACATTTCAGATGTGTTACGACCCGTGGCTCTACCCTCCATTCGATCCCTGCGAAACCCTACATTTCAGCAGGATAATGCACGACCGCATGTTGCAGGTTCTGTGCGGGCCTTTCTGGATACAGAAAATATTCGACTGCTGCCCTGGCCAGCACATTCTCCAGATCGCTCACCAATTGAAAACGTCTGGTCAATGGTGGCCGACCAACTGGCTCGTCACAATACGCCAGTCACTACTCTTGATGAACTGTGGTATCGTGTTGAAGCTGCATGGGCAGCTGTACCTGTACACGCCATCCAAGCTCTGTTTGACTCAATGCCCAGGCGTATCAAGGCCGTTATTACGGCCACAGGTGGTTGTTCTGGGTACTGGTTTCTCAGGATCTATGCACCCAAATTGCTTGAAAATGTAATCACATGTCAGTTCTAGTATAATATATTTGTCCAATGAATACCCGTTTATCATCTGCATTTCTTCTTGGTGTAGCAGTTTTAATGGCCAGTAGCGTATGTATACTACAGACAGAACAATTTGACTAACATATCGGCAACTGAAGAAAGTACGTTTTAATAGAGCTAATATAGGAATTCTACGGCCGTCCATTTCGTAAAAGTGTGATTTACGACTCCGATAAAGCCGACAATTGCCGCTGCATGGCGTTGCGATCGCGTTTACCACGTTGGGGCCCACGTACCGTATGCACAAATCGCATCGTTTCTGATCGCTCAGCAGAACATTGAACTCGGCGTGCTCAACGAACACGTTTGACACTACGGTTCGTGAGCAGACGGCTTAAGGCTGGGCTCGCAGGTTTTTCTGTGTGGCTCACGAGGACACCCGACAGTGCAGGTCGCGGCACTGCAGGCAGTGTCCCGGCGGGCGGGTGCGCACTTGACACGTGTCGCAGTGCCCACGGAGGGTTACGGGCAGCGGAGGTAGCGCTCGTGGCGCCGAGCGGGCGTATCGGTTTGCTGCCTCAGCCGTCGGCTCTATTTTTACCGCGGTCGCTGCGTCAGGAAGGAAGGCGAAACCGCAGGCTCGCCGCCGACAAGTAGTCAGCAAACGCGCCGGTACCCGGCCCGGCGCTGCTCTGGTCCCGTCTGGTCTGCGTTGGGCTGCTGCGCCCACAAAACCGCGCCTCTCGCGGTCTGTGGGATGCAGAGCTGCCTGACTCCCGCCGTCGGTATCTCGACACCGTGGCGCGACAGAGGGGGAAGGGGGCTACGTAGCTAATTCGTAGGTTGACGAATAAAACGACCAGTAACAGCTTTTTTGCATTTAACCACATCAGTAGTACTCGATAAAACTCAACTACTTACTCGTTTTAAGAGAGAACGATCTCCTAAAGTTACTGACACATTTGTGACGTTCATAAAATAAAATAAACACTTTGAACAACGGATCCTCCTCTTACACAAAATCGTTCGTTTCACACACCGCAGCTGCGCAACAGGCCTTGTCCTCTTCTTCAGCTATGGGTACCAAGAGTTTTTCTTGCTGTACAGATCTAATTGTGATCTACTATGCCCGAGATGCCACTGAAAATACACACCTTATTTACGTATATAGTTCCAAATATCTCTTTTGGCCACCCTCTAGCTAAGTCCAAAATGCTATTAAAATTCTGTCCTGTTGTCTCTCATTTGCATATTAACAACATATTTGAATTTCTTCTCGAGAATGGCTGTTTCTAATTCTTCCAGCGAGTCGAGTGTTCTCGCTTTCTGTCCACGTGCAGAATTTTCGTTTTTCATTTTATTCTATATTATTTTAATTAATGGACGGCTCAAAACGTGAGTCAACAACCTGGTGACAGCAGTGTCTCTTGGAACAGGTAGCTGAATTGCATCAGGTATTGTTAAAGTAGTTGAATGCAAATAATTATCACTAATAACGTATTACACCTTAACATGCGTAAAGAAAGAATATTAAAATTATTAGCACTAAGAAGCGACATGAAATGGGATGAACATGTAAAATCAGTATAAGCGAAGGCGAATGAAGACTTCGATTTGTCGCAACGTTTTTAGTTAACTGAAGTGCATATACAAAGGAAACGGTGTGTAAGACGATAGTGCGAGCAATTCTGAAGTATTGTCCAAATGTTTGAAGCGTTCATCAGGTAAGCATGATACAAGATGTGAAGCGAATTCAGAGACACGCTACTCTCATAGTAAAAGCAATAGAGTTCTTACGAATGTTTCCGGAAACATGTAGTGGGAACATAAATGTAAGCCTTGGAAGGAAGACGATGCAGTTCTCGCGAAACCCTGTTGGATAAATTTGGAGAGGTGTTATTCGAGAAGACTATCTGCCAGTTCTGCCGCCATCATATATGTCTCGCAGTTATTATGAGAATCAGATAAGAGAACCTAGGGTCGGTACGGGGGAACATAGGCCGTTATTTTTCCCTCGCTTAATATGCGAATGGAATAGGACAGAAAATGATAACACACACATCAAAAAACATTTCGCATCGTTTCGGTTCCTAGAGTTCCGGAACCCATACAGAAGCCGACCTCGGTGGCCGAGCGGTTCTAGGCGCTTCAGTCCGGAACCGCGCGGCTGCTACGGTCGCAGGTTCGAACCCTGCCTCGGGCATGGATGTGTGTGGTGTCCTTAGGTTAGTTAGGTTTAAGTAGTTCTAAGTTCTAGGGGACTGATGACCATAGATGTTAAGTCCCATAGTGCTCAGAGCCATTTGAACCATTTTTTTGTTAAGTCCCATAGTGCTCAGAGCCATTTGAACCCATACAGAAAATTGGAACAGAGATCAACATAAACATCATTTCCGCCCTTTTTATGGCTCATGAAAACCACACATTGCATGTTGTACCACCATAGAGCGAGACTTTCAGAGGTGGTGGTCGAGATTGCTGTACACACCGGTACCTCTAATACACAGTAGCACGTCCTCTTCCTTCATATATGCCTGTATTCGTCTTGACATACTATCCACAAGTTCATCAAGGCACTATTGGTCCAGATTGTCCTACTCCTGAACGGCGATTCGGCGTTGATCCCTCAGAGTGTTTGTTGGGTCACGTCATCCATTAACAGCCCTTCTCAGTCTATCCCAGGTCGCGAATTGTCGTCCATGAAAACGAATGCCTCACCAATATGCTGCCAATATGGTTGCACTATCGGTCGGAGGATGCCATTCACGTATCGTACAGCCGTTACGGCGCCTTCCATGACCACCAGCTGCTACGTCGGCTCCACATAATGCCACCCCAAAACATCAGGGATCCTCCACCTTGCTGCACTTCCTGCACTCGCTGCACAGTGTGTCTAAGGCGTTTAGCCTGACCGGGCCTCCAAACACGTCTCCGACGATTGTCTGGTTGAAGGCACATGCGACATTCATTGGTGCAGAGAACGTGGTGATTATCCTGAGCGGCCCATTCGACATGTTGTTGGGTCCATCTGTACCGCGCTGCGTGGTGTCGTGGTTGCAAAGATGGACCTCGCCATGGACGTAGGGAGTGAAGCTGCGCATCATGCAGCCTATTGCGCACAGATTTGAGTCATAACACGACATCCTGTGGCTGCCCAAAAAGCATTATTCAACATGGTGGCGTTGCTGTCAGGGTTACTCCGAGCCACAATCCGTAGGTAGTGGTCATCCACTGCAGTAGTAGCCCTTGGGCGGCCTGAGCGAGGCATGTCATCGACAGTTCCTGTCTTTCCGTATGTCCTCCATGTCCGAACAACATCGCTTTGGTTCACTCCGAGACGCCTGGACACTTCCCTTGTTGAGAGCCCTTCCTGGCACAAAGTAACAATGCGGACGCGATCGAACCGCGGTATTGACCTTCTAGGCATGGTTGAACTACAGACATACAGACAACACGAGCCGTGTACCCCCTTCCCGGTGGAATGTCTAGAACTGATCGGCTGTCGGACCCCCTCGGTCTAATAGGCGCTGCTCATGCATGGTTGTTTACATTTTTGGGCGGGTTTAGTGACATGTCTGAACAGTCAAAGGGACTGTGCCTGTGGTACAACATTCACAGTCAACGTGTATCTTCAGGAGTTCTGGGAACCGAGGTGATGCAAAACTTTTTTGATGTGTGTGTGTGTGTGTGTGTGTGTGTGTGTGTGTGTGTGTGTGTGTATGTGTGTGTTAGTATGAAGTACCCACCGCCATACACTGTGTAGTGGCTTGCGGAGTATTCCTTGTCTGATCGAAAGTGTCCGAACATCGGAACTTCATGTGGATTTAACCACCAGATGTTACTAGAGGCGGACCCGACCGTATAAAAGGAGGCTGGAAAGACTGTTCCCAGTAGAGAAGCAGAAACAGTAGAATGGGGCAGTCAGGATAGCACGGCGGCTTCCAACATGTCCTGACCATCAGGGACATTTCAGTCTTCCTTCAGTTTCCCGGTTCGACTCTTCGTGGTATGATTGGCGAATTAGGAACCTGAGACGAACCAAGAGAAGACAGACCTCTTGAACAACGCACAGGAACTGTCGAGCATTGCGAAGGGTGCTCAAAAAAGTCCCAGGAAATCAGAGGAAGGAATCATTCGCGAGTTCCAAAGCGCTACCAGTATTCCAGCTAGCGCAATGACGGTACATAGTGACCGAAAAAGAATGTAGTAGAAGGGTCGAGCAGATCCTCATAATCCACACACGCCTGTATTCAGTGCTACGCGCTGCTTGAGGTGGTGCAAAGAGCCACACCACTGGACAGTGGATGACTGAAGAAGAGTCACTTAAAGTTGTAAATCACGCAATACCCTACGGTAATCCGAATAAGGCGAATGCCTGGAGAATGGTACCTGCAGCCATGTTTAGTGACAACAGTAAAGTAAATAGGAGACTGTGTTACGATTGTGTTGGTTTTTTTTGTGGTTAAGGTGTGGTTCCCTTATTGCACTTGAGAAGGCGCCAAATACGGAACGTTTTACAGCATTGAGTACTGCGTACTGTAGAGAAACAGTTCAGACATGGTGTCTGTATCAGCATGACAATGCACCCTACCATAAAGCAGCATCCATGAGCAATGGTCTGTGGACAATAACATCCCTGAAATGGATTAGCCGACCTGAAGCCAATGGAACACCTTTGTAATGAGTTAAAACTTCGCTTCAGACGCCAGGATCCTACGAGGTGCATTCAAGTTCTAAGGCCTCCGATTTTTTTTCTAATTAACTACTCACCCGAAATCGATGAAACTGGCGTTACTTCTCGACGTAATCGCCCTGCAGACGTACACATTTCTCACAACGCTGACGCCATGATTCCATGGCAGCGGCGAAGGCTTCTTTAGGAGTCTGTTTTGACCACTGGAAAATCGCTGAGGCAATAGCAGCACGGCTGGTGAATGTGCGGCCACGAAGAGTGTCTTTCATTGTTGGAAAAAGCCAAAAGTCACTAGGAGCCAGGTCAGGTGAGTAGGGAGCATGAGGAATCACTTCAAAGTTGTTATCACGAAGAAACTGTTGCGTAACGTTAGCTCGATGTGCGGGTGCGTTGTCTTGGTGAAACAGCACACGCACAGCCCTTCCCGGACGTTTTTGTTGCAGTGCAGGAAGGAATTTGTTCTTCAAAACATTTTCATAGGATGCACCTGTTACCGTAGTGCCATTTGGAACGCAATGGGGAAGATTTACGCCATTGCTGTCCCAGAACATGGACACCATCATTTTTTCAGCACTGGCGGTTACCCGAAATTTTTTTGGTGGCGGTGAATCTGTGTGCTTCCATTGAGCTGACTGGCGCTTTGTTTCTGGATTGAAAAATGGCATCCACATCTCATCCATTGTCACAACCGACGAAAAGAAAGTCCCATTCATGCTGTCGTTGCACGTCAACATTGCTTGGCAACATGCCACATGGGCAGCCGTGTGGTCGTCCGTCAGCATTCGTGGCACCCACCTGGATGACACTTTTCGCATTTTCAGGTCGTCATGCAGGATTGTGTGCTCAGAACCCACAGAAATGCCAACTCTGGAGGCAACCTGTTCAACAGTCATTCGGCGATCCCCCAAAACAATTCTCTCCACTTTCTCGGTCATGTCGTCAGACCGGCTTGTGCGAGCCCGAGGTTGTTTCGGTTTGTTGTCACACGATGTTCTGCCTTCATTAAACTGTCGCACCCACGAACGCACTTTCGACACATCCATAATTCCATCAACACATGTCTCCTTCAACTGTCGATGAATTTCAATTGGTTACCACCACGCAAATTCAGAAAACGAATGATTGCACGCTGTTCAAGTAAGTAAAACGTCGCCATTTTAAGTATTTAAAACAGTTCTCATTCTCGCCGCTGGCGGTAAGATTCCATCTGCCGTACGGTGCTGCCATCTCTGGGACGTATTGACAATGAACGCGGCCTCATTTTAAAACAATGCGCATGTTTCTATCTCTTTCCAGTCCGGAGAAAAAAAATCGGAGGCCTTAGAACTTGAATGCACCTCGTACATCACTACCATGTCTGATTTCTGCTCCTGAGGAAGAATCCTGCTAATCCTCCACAGACATCCACCTGTTTCACTGAAAGTGTCCCTGGCAGACTTCAAGGCGCTATAAAGCCGAAGGTTGGAGGCAACCCGTACTAATAACCAGTTACAGGTCTCTAGATACTTTTGATCAGGTGTTCTGGCGTATCGGGCAATAGTGTAAATAGTCTCAATTTCATAATGGGATGCTTTTCAAGGTCTGTTTAGCGTGTTTCTTTCAAAAGTATGAACTAGAATACCGTGGCGTCATAAAACTTTATTTTGTACCTTTTATCAACAAAGGAAGATTATGAACAGAACCCGAATAATGATGGATATGTATAGTAAGAGACAGACTATTGAGTAGCGCGGCTGGTAGTAGAAGATTTTTTTTTTTCGTCTGATCTGCCCTCATGAATTATTTGGTTTGCTGCTCTTTAAAAATCTTGTAGAGTAAATAGAAAAAGTTCGGGAGGGTGGATTTTTTAGTTAAATCCATGCCGGGCTGAACATGAAAGCCGAGTGATATTGCACATCATATAATGCTTTATGCCCAATAATACCGAAAAACTGGTTCTTAAATGCAGCATTTGTCAATAAATTTTTATACTTGTTCAAAAGAATACGGAGATTAAGTATACGGTGGGACAGCATATTTTGACTTGCGTATTATCAGGTCACGCAACATGTAGTCCATAGTCTTGAAGTCACGAAATTTTCTCAACCACTGAGATCGTAAGCGGCCATTAGAAGTGACGGCTGTTGTCGCCGAGCAGCAAACGCACACCAGTTCGTTCCCATTCAAGTGACTTTTTGCAGCTTACAGCTAGTACGGAACTACTAGGCCATGACAGTTCCAGTTTATTTGTTTTCTCAAGGTTCATTCTGTTTCGGCGAGCTGCCCCTGATGCAATACTCTCCAATGTTTGATCAGAATTCCTGGTAGCTTTATACATACTGAAGACCACTTTATATAGAGGCGCAGCGTTTGAAATAGCAAACACCCGTAACCACCCTCCAACCCCTCCCCCCAACACAGTTCCTCCGATTCTTTAATATCTCTAATTCCCACATATAAAAGAGCATGTTTAAATTTTGTTCGAAGTCGCTAAGTGTTCTCATTTTCAAACACTAGATGAGAACAGTCTGCTTATTTGCGCTCCATTTTAAGCAAAAACTAATTTTTCCCGCAACTCAATGTTACGATTTCATATCTCCTGAACTATATGTCGTGCAGTGATATAATTTTGCAGGTATATCAGTGGCGCCGCGCGGGGTAGCCGAGCGGTCTATGGCGTCGGAGAGGTTCGAGTCCTCCCTCGGGCATGGGTGTGTGTGTTGTCCTTAGCTAAGCTTAAGTTAGATTAAGTTGTGTGTACGTTTACGGACCGATGACCTCAGCTGTTTGGTCCCATAAGACATTACCACAAATTAAAACAGTATATGTGGATACTGTCTGCAAAATGTGTTGCGAATGGAGTTAGTAGTAAAGAAGTAACAGCTTAAAATATCAAGCCTTATGCTGAAGTTTTGCTGCATGATCACTGAAAATATAGTAAGCAATAAACTTTCTTTCTTTTTAATTTTTTTGTGTTGGGGAGAGGTGTCTGCTAGAAAAACCTTCGAAAAGATGTGAGATTATGTGTAAAGTTTGTTGAAGGTCGCTAAGTCCTTCCGTTTTCAAATACTGGATGAATACAGCCTGTGTAATTTGCGCGCCGTGAGTTACGCTACCACAAGACGAGTACACAGTTTGTAGGTGTAATACCTGTCTTTAAGATGAGGTTATACCTCCAAATTAGTACATACATCAGCATTTTAAATTTTTAACTTCGGTCAGTAATTATATGAAATACTGAAAATCAAATTTTTGTTGCCCCTATAAACCGTTAGCAGGCAGACGACCAGACCAAACATTCTACAGATATTGTACATACGTCATTTTGAAGAGAAACCCTGAAAGTTTTTTTCACGTATACCGCCGCAGTGTAGTTTGGTAATTTGCCGATAGTCAGCGCTAGTCGCAAACATGACGAGTTCATGTGCGGAACAATCTTTGTGTGTGTTGGAGTTCGACAAAAACAAGTGTGCTTCAGCTGTTCAGCGGATGTTCAAGTACGGTAAGAAGCCTCCAACAAGGAAGGCCATTTACCACTGGCACAACAAATTCGTTACGACGGGTTGCTTGTGCCCGGCAAAGAGAAGCGGACCCACAGTGTGAGTGAAGTGAATGTGGAGCGTGTACGAAAAACATTGAGTCCAAAGAAATCGGTGCGTCGTGCATGCCGTGGACTCGAAATGGCTCCAATGACAGTGTGAAAAGTCCTGCGTGAGAAGGTGTCTATGAAACCATTCAAATTGGAGTTAGTGCAAATGCTCAATGACGACGACAGTTGCAGTTGCAAAAATTGAATGAGGATGGGGTTGGCATTATTGAGCGCTTAGTTTTTAGTGACGAAGCCACTTTCCACACTAGTGTGAAAGTGAACAGCCATAACTGTCGAATCTGGGGTACAAAGCATCCACACAAATGCACCAAATTTGAGCGTGATTCCCCAAAGGCAAATGTTTTTTGTGCCTTGTCACATCGAAAACTGTACGGGCCATTCTTCTTCGCCGAGAGCACTGTCACTGGATATTACTACTTGGACATGTTGCAGCAATGGCTGATGCCTCAAATGCAATAGAATCGGACTCTCCGTTCATCTTTCAGCAGGATGGGGCTCTACCCCATTTTCGTCGTGAAGTTCGTGGGTACCTGAACACGGATCTGCCGCATCGATGGATCGGCCGTGCTACAGAAGAGGATAGCTGTTTCATGAAATGGCCTCCCCGACCACCAGATCTCACTCCGAATGACTCTTTTCTGTGGGGACACATTAAAGCTCTGGTGTATGTACTGCCTCTACCGCTTGATGTAGGAGAGCTCCGGGGGAGAATACGGGAAGCGACTGCCGCAGTCGCGATGCCATGCTAGGACAGGTGTGGTAAGAATTCGATTACCATTGACGTCTGCCGGGTCACTCATGGTTCGCATATCGAATGTTTTTAAAAAAACTTTCAGAGTTTCTCTTCAAAATGCAATACCTATGACATCTGTACAATGTTTAGATGATGTGCAATAAATAATTGAATGTGTTCCCAGACTTCGTGTACACCCTGTATGAATGAGCGCAGTTCTATTTCCAGGATCTAGGTTCTGACTGAATGTGTGCCCAATTATTTGTTGATTGTATCATTTGATAACTACCCTTACAGTTTCTGAATATGGAACTGCAGCTGCTGCTGGTGAATGCTTAGGAGGTTTTGCAGAAATGGAAGAGAAGAAGGTTAAGATTCTGGTGACACTAGCTGAGTTGGGGAAGGACAGAGCACGAAGGAGGCGGTGGCCTTGTTGGAGGAAACTTTCCAATACTCACATGAAGTGATTTAGGAAAAACTCCCAAACACTAAATCGGAGGTGCAAGAAGGTGTTAAGAAGTCGGACTTAGAAAAAGAAAGTCCGATGTGTGCACGAAGGTGCATGTGAGCCATTAGTAGCTAGCTCTTCAGAACTAGAACAGAACTGTTTTAACATATTGTAAATTAGCCCTGGTTTGTAATCTTCAACACAAGGCATTTCTTACTGCGGTTAATCTGGCACATCTCTCTCTGAAAATATTTAACTCATTTACCTCTTCAAAACTAACTCTCTGTCTGTCTGTCTGTCTTTCTTTCTTTTTCGTCACTGGCTAGTTTCCCTGTGTAGCCTATCGGTGTGAGAGATCTCACAGTACAATAAAAAAAAATAAGATCTGTTTGCAGTCTTCAATTCCATATCTCCTTTAGTCACATGCCGTATTATAATAAAATGAAACTTCAGGGTTACTATTTCATAATAACACTTTTTCCTTTACGCTATGTCCTTTTACAGGTACCTGTGCCGTTCTTCAGATGGTTACAGCTATCTCGTCTTCCATGATCCACAGCATATGTCGTGTAGGAGAAACATTAGTGATGATATCATCCCTTTCGATAATTAGCACCTTTATAAGCAAGTACAAATAGAACATATTGGTAAACGTACTGAATTACATGCGATCGTATGTTCGAATTTTCCGTACTCTCTTGACCGCGCAACATTAAAAGAGTTGGTATTCTAAAGTTAGGTCGAATATGAGTGAGGACATTGTGTTAAGTGATACCCGATGAAACAAAAAGGAAATGCACAATACAAATTCGCTTATTAACTTCTTAAATCGTTTTTAGTGCCACGTAGTAAAGTAATAACAAAATACATGCAGCCAAGAACACGTAAGATTTCACACGAAGTAGTCCACACTGCACAGCATCAGAGATCGTGTTGCCAACACGCAAGATTCGTGTAAGACAGTGACATTACGTCTGAAGACGTAAACCAATTTCCATATACATCGCCGGTCATTAAAATTACATCGCCGCGAAGGCGGAATGCAACAGACGTCTAATTGGAAAGCTTGGATATGCAAATGATTAGCATTTCAGTCCACCCGCACACAGGAGGTAGGAGTAACGTCATGTACATTCTGTACAGAGGGAAAGAGCATGCAGCAGGTTTCTCATTCAGTGATCGCATTTGAATGTTGGCTGCTTGTGGGAATATCGTGTTACACTTCGCGTAAGAACGAGAAACGCCTACTAGCGGATTTCAGAATTCGACAGTAGTAGGGTCGTAACCTATCGAGACTGTGGTTTATAGTTTCACGCTACAGCTGCTCACGGTAGTTGCGGTCCGACGAATGTCATGTGAATATTGAGTCTATGGGTTCGACGGACCCACATCAACTCACTGTAATACACTCCTGGAAATTGAAATAAGAACACCGTGAATTCATTGTCCCAGGAAGGGGAAACTTTATTGACACATTCCTGGGGTCAGATACATCACATGATCACACTGACAGAACCACAGGCACATAGACACAGGCAACACAGCATGCACAATGTCGGCACTAGTACAGTGTATATCCACCTTTCGCAGCAATGCAGGCTGCTATTCTCCCATGGAGACGATCGTAGAGATGCTGGATGTAGTCCTGTGGAACGGCTTGCCATGCCATTTCCACCTGGCGCCTCAGTTGGACCAGCGTTCGTGCTGGACGTGCAGACCGCGTGAGACGACGCTTCATCCAGTCCCAAACATGCTCAATGGGGGACAGATCCGGAGATCTTGCTGGCCAGGGTAGTTGACTTACACCTTCTAGAGCACGTTGGGTGGCACGGGATACATGCGGACGTGCATTGTCCTGTTGGAACAGCAAGTTCCCTTGCCGGTCTAGGAATGGTAGAACGATGGGTTCGATGACGGTTTGGATGTACCGTGCACTATTCAGTGTCCCCTCGACGATCACCAGTGGTGTACGGCCAGTGTAGGAGATCGCTCCCCACACCATGATGCCGGGTGTTGGCCCTGTGTGCCTCGGTCGTATGCAGTCCTGATTGTGGCGCTCACCTGCACGGCGCCAAACTCGCATACGACCATCATTGGCACCAAGGCAGAAGCGACTCTCATCGCTGAAGACGACACGTCTCCATTCGTCCCTCCATTCACGCCTGTCGCGTCACCACTTGAGGCGGGCTGCACGATGTTGGGGCGTGAGCGGAAGACGGCCTAACGGTGTGCGGGACCGTAGCCCAGCTTCATGGAGGCGGTTGCGAATGGTCCTCGCCGATACCCCAGGAGCAACAGTGTCCCTAATTTGCTGGGAAGTGGCGGTGCGGTCCCCTACGGCACTGCGTAGGATCCTACGGTCTTGGCGTGCATCCGTGCGTCGCTGCGGTCCGGTCCCAGGTCGACGGGCACGTGCACCTTCCGCCGACCACTGGCGACAACATCGATGTACTGTGGAGACCTCACGCCCCACGTGTTGAGCAATTCGGCGGTACGTCCACCCGGCCTCCCGCATGGCCACTATACGCCCTCGCTCAAAGTCCGTCAACTGCACATACGGTTTACGTCCACGCTGTCGCGGCATGCTACCAGTGTTAAAGACTGCGATGGAGCTCCGTATGCCACGGCAAACTGGCTGACACTGACGGCGGCGGTGCACAAATGCTGCGCAGCTAGCGCCATTCGACGGCCAACACCGCGGTTCCTGGTGTGTCCGCTGTGCCGTGCGTGTGATCATTGCTTGTACAGCCCTCTCGCAGTGTCCGGAGCAAGTATGGTGGGTCTGACACACCGGTGTCAATGTGTTCTTTTTTCCATTTCCGGGAGTGTATATCAGCAGCTCCATGCGACTAACGCCCGAGAGGAGAGACATTTTGCTCATTCAGCCGTGCGTGATCGTACAGCCACGTCAGGTTTGAAAGAAAACAGTTATCAACAGGGGCATTTCCATGACATCTCTAGTGCTCCGGACTGTCAACACGGCGACCTGCTCTAAAGCGACACTCGAGTCGTGACGACAGTGGTGTGCCTCAGTGATACACTGGATACAGCAGGGGTGCCACGTCGTCTTTTCAGACGAGTCTCGGTTCTTTGTACAGAATCAGCATGGACGTATCCACGTATAGAGGGTCTCAATTGGCCCTGGCGCCTGTCGTCATAGTAGCGGGCGCCACTGGATTCACAACTCTGTCACCTCTGGTTCGCATCGCCAGTAGCTTGCATAGCAGGTGTTACTGACGTATTAAGGCCATCAACTATCTTTGCGGTCTCCATATCTTTCAACAAGCCAACACAAGACGACAGATTTGTTCGCACTATCCTGATATATCTTGCTACGAGGGGGTGATGGAGTTTTGCCCTGATCAGGTCTTTCTCCAGCTCTCTCACCCAGTGAAAACGCCTGATCATGCGATGTCGAGAGGGTGGAATGCCACCATTCACCAGCCACTTCTTCTTCTTTATCGTCGCCTTGTCCCACGTCACGTAGGGTTGGCGTTGCTCTTCTGAAACCTTCTCCTCCATAGTACTCTATCCATTGCCTCTACATTCTTCCATCCTTTCTCCCTTAGGTCCCCGGATATCTTCTCCTTCCACCTCATCTTCGGTCTTCCTCCCCTTCTCGCTCCTTCAATCTTTATATCTTCAACTCTGTTTCCGATATACTCTTCCCATTTTCTCTGTAAGTGTCCGTACCACATTAGTCTGCTCTCTTGTATCTTTTGCCCATGGGTCCCACTTTCACAGCTCCTCTAACAAATTCATTTCTAATCCTGTCCTTCCTTGTTACCCCACACATCCACCTCAGCATCCTCATTTCCGCCACTTCCATCTTCCTTTCCTGGGCTACTGTGATTGACCATGTGTCTGCCCCGTATATCATAGCAGGCCTTACCACCGACTTGTACACTTTCCCTTTCAACCCAGTGCTCAGCTTCTTGTCACATAACACTCCACTCATTTTCCTCCAGTTGTTCCAACCGTAATTTATTCGGTGTTCTATCTCGCTTTCCAGTCCTCCGTACAATTCACCAGCCACTGCCACTGGTTAACTCTGGCAGAGAGATGAAACAGAATGGAAAGACTACTGCCATCCAAGCTCAGTTCGACTAGATGCCTAGCCAGATTAGCTTCACTGTTAGTGCAGAGATGGCACCTGTTTTTACTAAATGTACACACCAAAATCACCTACAAATTTGGTCAAATATCGTCTCTACTATAACATAAACGCAATTTTCACGTCCATCAGTGCAGTTGAATCAAATGACAACTGTGGGTGCTTATTTCACAAGGATACCCCGCAATTGTGTAACTGGTTGGGAAGCCGATGAACAATTGTTGCTTTTGTTCTCATTGTGGATAGCCAGTTGGCGGTTGCTGGGAGGCGGGCAGCTCCCCTTGGCGGCCACAGCGGGAGGTGCCGGCATTTGAGTTGTGCCGCGCTCCGTGGGCGGCTGAGTCAGCTCCGCGGATCTTGCAGACGACGC
This sequence comes from Schistocerca nitens, assembly GCF_023898315.1. Lineage (NCBI taxonomy): Eukaryota > Metazoa > Arthropoda > Insecta > Orthoptera > Acrididae > Schistocerca > Schistocerca nitens. The sequence goes on from NC_064615.1 coordinate 739,696,725, forward strand.
GCCGAACACGACACACAGTGCAGGGCGCGGCTGCGGCTCCCCGTTCTGGAATTAGGCGCGCTCTGAGTTACGGCGTGGGCGCAGTCACTCGCCGCGGCCTGTAGTCAACACTGGCTGAAGGCTGTCTGCAGCGTAAATAAATTGTGATCAAGACTGTTTTTGATAATAAATATTTGTGACACATTGATCATTGTTACTCCCATAATGTATTCAAAAGTAACATGCATTTGTGTTCAGAACTCAAGGACGAAAGTAACTTTCCCCTGATGAGTCACTGCTAAGTAACGTAGCTCGATAAAACATGGACCATACATGCAAAGACTGATACAGTACAGGCGATGTTGTTGTTGTGTGGTCTTCAGTCCTGAGACTGGTTTGATGCAGCTCTCCATGCTCCTCTATCGTGTGCAAGCTTCTTCATTTCCGAGTACTTACTCCAACCTACATCCTTCTGAATCTGCTTAGTGTATTCATCTCTTGGTCTCCCTCTACGATTTTTACCGTCCACGCTGCCCTCCAATGCTAAATTTGTAATCCCTTGATGCCTCAGAACATGTCCTACCAACCGGTCCCTTCTTTTAGTCAAGTTATGCCACAAACTCCTCTCCTCCCTAATGCCATTCAATACCTCCTCATTAGTTATGTGACCCACCCATCTAATCCTCAGCATTCTGCTGTAGCACCACATTTCGAAAGCTTCTATTCTCTTCTTGTCCAAACTATTTATCGTCCATGTTTCACTTCCATACATGGCTACACTCCATACAAATACTTTCAGAAACGACTTCCTGACACTTAAATCAATACTCTATGTTAACAAATTTCTCTTCTTCAGAAACGCTTTCCTTGCCATTGCCAGTCTACATTTTATATCCTCTCTACTTCGACCATCATCAGTTATTTTTGCTCCCCAAATATCAAAACTCCTTTACTACTTTAAGTGTCTCATTTCCTAATCTAATTCCCTCAGCATCACCCAACTTAATTCGACTACATTCCATTATCCTCGTTTTGCTTTTGTTAAATTTCATCTTATATCCTCCTTTCAAGACACTGTCCATTCCGTTCAACTGCTCTTCCAAGTCTTTTGTTGTCTCTGACAGAATTACAATGTCATCGGCGAACCTCAAAGTTTTTATTTCTTCTCCATGGATTTTAATATTTACTCCGAATGTTTCTTTTGTTTCCTTTACTACTTGCTCAATATACAGATTGAATAACATCGGGGATAAGCTACAACCCTGTCTCACTCCCTTCCCAACCACTGCTTCCCTTTCATGCCCCTCGACTCTTGTAACTGCCATCTGGTTTCTGTACAAATTGTATATAGCCTTTCGCTCACTGTATTTTACCCCTGCCACCTTTAGAATTTGAAAGAGAGTATTCCAGCCAACATTGTCAAAAGCTTTCTCTAAGTCTAGAAATACTAGAAACGTAGGTTTGCCTTTCCTTAATCTTTCTTCTAAGATAAGTCGTAAGGTCAGTATTGCCTCACGTGTTCCAACATTTCTACGGGCGATAACTGAAACAAATATGCGAAGACACTTTTCTTCAAAGACAATAATTTCACCGAAATCACTTCGATTTATGTTGGTCCGTGGGACATTACAAAGGCAGGACACGGTTCATAATAAGGTGCCTCTACACTACGGACGGCAATGCAACGTTCTCCCGTGCTGACCACGGGTTGGTAAGAAGTTGTAGTGGTAGGGCGTCCCATTCGTCCACCAGTGCGGTTGCCAACTGCTGGACGGTCGTTGGTGCGTGTGGACGTGCTACGATACGTCTCCCCAAAGCATCCCACACGCGCTAGATGAGAACGCGCTAGATGAGATTGAAGTCAGGGGAACGAGCAGGCCAGTCCGTTTGCGGAATATCCTCCCGTTCCAAGAGGTCCTCTAAATGCACTGTTCGATTCTGACGCGCGTTGCCGTCCATAAAAATGAAGTCGGAGCCGAATGCACTCCTTAAAAGGTGCGCATGAGGAAGGAGTAGAGCGTCACCAATAACCTTAACCAATGAGTGTACCGTGTTCAAAGATTTGGAGGTCAGTACGCCAGCGCAACATTATGTTCACGGCATCTTCTCACCTTGGTCACGAAAACGATCATGTTCCTGGAAGCATTACGTGTTCCCACGTCTCGCCATATGAGGGTACGTCCAGAAGTACTGGGTGATCAAAAAGTCAGTATAAATTTGAAAACTGAATAAATAACGGAATAATGTAGATAGAGAGGTAAAAATTGACACACATGCTTGGAATGACATGGGGTTTTATTAGAACCAATAAAATACAAAAGTTAAAAAAAGGTCCGACAGATGGCGCTTCATCTGATCAGAATAGCAATAATTAGCATAACAAAGTAAGACAAAGCAAAGATGGTGTTCTTTACAGGAAATGCTCAATATGTCCACCATCATTCCTCAACAATAGCTGTAATCGAGGAATAATGTTGTGAACAGCACTGTAAAGCATGTCCGGAGTTATGCTGAGGCATTGGCGTCGGATGTTGTCTTTCAGCATCCCTAGAAAATGTCGGTCGATCACGATACACTTGCGACTTCAGGTAACCCCAAAGCCAATAATCGCACGGACTGAGGTCTGGGGACCCGGGAGGCCAAGCATGACGAAAGAGGCGGCTGAAGACACGATCATCACCAAACGACGCGCGCAAGAGATCTTTCACGCGTCTAGCAATATGGGGTGGAGCGCCATCCTGCATAAACATAGTACGTTCCAGCAGGTGTTTATCAGCCAGGCTGGGGATGATGCGATTCTGTAACATACCGGCGTACGTCTCACCGGTCATGGTAGCAGTTTTGCAGTCAAGCGCCATCTGTCGGACATTTTGTGAACTTTGTTTTTTTTTTTTTTGGTTCTAATAAAACCCCATGTCATTCGAAGCATGTGTGTCAATTTTTACCTCTCCATCTACATTATTCCGTGGTTTATTAAGTTTTCAAATGTATACTGACTTTTTGATCACCCGGTACTACTCAGACTGAACCTGCTCTCATCCGAGATGAGCGCGCGACCCCCCTCTTAGTTGCTCCATTCCCCATGCTCTTGCCGGCGTCGCAAACGGTGCCGCCGACGTGCATGTCTCAACGGAACGCAACCAGTCGCCGTGCCGCTGTACTGAGTGAGATGTCCTGCCCTCCAGTCCTGTTAAATGTGGCTGCAGTTGCACCCGCTGTTTGATTTCAGTCCCTTCTTGACTGTTGCATGTGCTTTTATAGGTGACCACTGTCAGTCGCCTCCTCTCTATTGGGAAACAGTGCCTGTGGTTCGGAGCGATACCAAACTCCTGGGTGATATTCGCCACGCTTTGTCCTTCTTCCAGTTTCCCGATGATTCCTCCTCCTGTGAAGTTATCCAAATGTTCTGTCCGGGTCAGGCCGCCGCCGCCGAGTTGGAAGCATTCTTAGTCGACGCCACGATGGGCGACTTGCGTGTCGATGACGCTGAAATGATGATGAGGACCACACAACACCCAGTCCCCGAGCAGAGGAAGTCTCAGAACCGGCTGGAATCGAACCCGCTGCATGGGAGTCAGACGCACTGACACTCGGCTACCGGAACGGACTCCGGGTCAGGTTATAGTGAAGAACACCAGCACTGCTCTCGATTACAGGGTCTTATCTCTGATCTTCTTCAGTGCGGATGCACTCACATTCCCCGAACTCTTACGGGAATCGGTAGATTGGCTGCCGCGAGTAATTAGTAAAGTGGGCAGGAGCACTACAAATGTAGTATGTGGACAGTAACTTGGACATGTGGGTCTCACGTGGAGCGTGCCAGACAGCAGTCCCTGCAGTCGGACTATCCTCTGTGTCCTCGATGGCTCAGACGGATACAGCATCTGCCATTAAACAGGGGATCCCGGGTTCGAGTCCCGGTCGGGCCACACATTTTCAGCTGTCATTGATATTTATCAACGCCTGTCAACAGCTAAAGGTCTGGGTTTCATTGTAATTTTATTCTTCGAGAGCTGCGAGATATGAATTGAGACATGTGATCAGATAGGGTGCTTACGTAAGTGTCACCTGTCAGAGTCGAATCTAGACGTACCAGGGGTCCCATATCACTCCAACTGCGCACGCCGCACACCATTACAACCTCCACCAGCTTGAACAGCCCCCTTCTAATACGCAGGGTCCATGGACTCATGAGGTTGTCTCCATAACCATATACGATCATCTGCTCGATAGAATTTGAAACGAGACTCGGCCGACCAGGCAACATGTTTCCAGTCATCAACAGCCCAACGTCGGTGTTGACGGGCCCAGGCGAGGCGTAAAGCATTGTGTCGTGCAGTCATCGAGGATACACGAGTGAGCCTTCGGCTCCGAAAGCCCATATCGATGACATTTCGTTGAATGGTCCCACGCTGACACTTGTTGCTGGACCAGGATTGAAATCTGCAGCAATTTGCAGAAGGGATGCAGATCTGTCATACTGAACGATTCTCTTCAGTGGTCATTGTTGCCGTTCTTGCAGGATCTTTTTTCCGGCCGCAGCGATGTCGGAGATTTGATATTTTACCGGATTCCTCACATTCATGGTACAGTCGTGAAATGATCGTATGGGAAACCCCCCCCCCCCCTTCATCGCTGCTTCGGAGATGCTGTCTCCCATGGCTCAGACTCACTAAAATCTTGATAACCTGCCATTGTAACAGTAGTAACCGATCTAACAACTGCGCCAGACCCTTGTTGTCTTATTTAGGCGTTGCCGACCGCAGCGCCGTATTCTGTCGGTTTACATACCTCTGCATTTGAATACGCATGCCTATACCAGTTTATTTTGTGCTTCAGTGTTGATAACTATAGTCTGCATAGAAGGACAGACTGTTGGCCATAGCCATCAAGGCTATTTCATTCCGATCTCGTGACGAGAAAGTGAAGCTTAAACAGCAGAGACATGCACGCATATGGACCTACAAGAGACTTAAAAGTTTTTTTTTACGCTTCTGAATCAAACTATGCCTTCTACATTGTATGTACGAACAAGTAGCTTCTTGAAATTCTGACCAGTATATGGCAACAATAAAGATATCTCGTCAGATCTGCGCTGAGGGTGCGAATGAGTAATTATGCTCTGTCATGAGCTCCAGCAACGAACTCGCTCAGAAATGGCATTCTGCCCGTTGGCGGTCGTCTCAGGATTTTCGGCCAACGGTCGTTTAGTCATCTTCTGACGTTTGTCCAGCACGAGATTCGTCTTCCACGGCTATTATGTAACTCGTAGCTCCTTTTTTTCTCGTTTATGTGCATAGCATACGCACATTTTTAATTTCACTGATGCCCAGTGAAAGTTAAAAAAAATGTGTGTGCCATGAATATAAATGTGGAAAGAAGCTACAGAATAGAAGGTAAAACTATCTTTACACATGCAATCGACCACAATGTTGAACTGACGATGCTATAAATATATTAACGCCAGCTAGAGTTGGATGAAAGAAAAAAAAATTGGCATTGTAGACATACACCGGAAACCACTGTACAGTGAATGGTGGAAGGTACCTCGAACCAATAAGAGCGGTTCTCTTTGCTATTCCTTTCTTGTAGTGAGCGAGGGACACGTGATATGTATCTCTGTACGCTCCCTAATCTCTCGTATCTTATTTTCATGATTTCTATGTAGGGTGTGACACGGTAACGGATGCGCAGTCTTTTTCGAATAGAGGTTCTCTAAATTCCCCGGACAGGGTTTCGCCAGAACTAAGTCGTCTTTCCTCCAAGGGTTCCCATTTAAGTTCCCCGAGTATTTCTGTTCCACTTTCGTGTGGCCTGTACCAGTCCGGTACGATGCTGTCTGCTGTCACTCCTCTCTGATATCGACTCCAAACACTGGAACAATATTCTAGAATCTGTCGCACTAGCGGCCTGTATGCGGTTTCCTTTCGAGATACATTCCATTTTCCGGGAACTCTTCCAATCTACGTCTTCCGTTAGCCATTTTAGCGGTCCTTCCTTTCCATATCGCTTCTTAATAACTCTTACAGAGTTTCGAGAGAGGCATACCCACTTCAAGTTGGAGATAAAAGATCTTTAACAGTGTAGGCGAGCGGTCTAAGGCGCTGCAGTCATGGAGTTTGCGGCTGATCCCGGCGGAGGTTCGAGTCCTCCCTCGGGCATGTGTGTGTGTGTGTGTGTGTGTGTGTGTGTGTGTGTGTTTGTCCTTAGGATAATTTAGGTTAAGTAGTGTGTAAGCTTAGGGACTGATGACCTTAGCAGTCAAGTCCCATAAGATTTCACACACATTTTAACATTTTTAAACATCTTCAACAGTGTTGGTTTTAGTAATTGAAAGAACGCATGAGGACACACCAGGCAAGTGGGAATGTTGCGTGGCACTACTGTTTTAGCTCCTCATGGAAGAGGCGATTACCAATTATCCCCTCACACACACATTGCGGCTGAACCGGAGCTGATACCGAGCGGGTTAGCGTAGTGGTTAGCACACATTCTGGAGGCCAACGGTTCAAACTCGCGTCCGGCAGCCCTGATTAAGGTTTCCCGCGATTTCCCTAAACCGCTTAATGCAAATGCCAGGATTGTTCCTTCGCAAGGGCACGACCGCTTTCCTTCTCCACCCTTCGCTAATCCGAGATTGTGCTCCGTCTCTAATGACGTCGATGCCGACGGGACGTTAAACTCTAACATCCTACCTCCTCCCCCTTCTCCGGTGCTTATGGTTCATTGTTGTCGTACTATTGTTATTCTCCTTAACCCACAGGTGGGCGTTGTGAAGGTCAACAATACCATTTCTCCTAAAGGTAGCCTAAGGGCTGTGAGTAGGATGGAGAACAAACCCAGGCACCGTCGCGGCCTGTGCGACAGAGCCGTCGCCAGGGAGGCGGTAATAAGACATGCGCGCGTACTAAGTGATAAGGGTAGTGGCAGTTGTCGGGAAAATGTTCCACAAGATCGTGTGGCTTACCCCCCGCTGCTGGGGCATCTTCCTACTTCTGACACAGAGCTCGTGATCAGTGTTCAGCAGTGTTGGCAGTACTACTGGTAATCCTACAATTTACTACGTCATTTATGTAGTGTACCAATAATACCGAACCGCAGTTTTGGTAGCGAGTTTTGATAGAGTGCAGCTGTACCCTCTAGGTACGCAATTTCGACCGCATGTCGCTGTCTTTTTTTGGTCCTTACCCTTTCAGAGATAGTTCCCTCCATTTGTCCCCATTTAGAAAAACTACTCTGTATAGTCCCCCCATGAACCATGGACCTTGCCGTTGGTGGGGAGGCTTGTGTGCCTCAGCGATACAGATAGCCGTACCGTAGGTGCAACCCCAACGGAGGGGTATCTGTTAAGAGGCCAGACAAACGCGTGGTTCCTGAAGAGGGGAGCAGCCTTTTCAGTAGTTGCAGGGGCATCAGTCTGGATGATTGACTGATCTGGCCTTGCAACACTAACCAAAACGGCCTTGCTGTTGCTGGTACTGCGAACGGTTAAAAGCAAGGGGAAACTACAGCCGTAATTTTTCCAGAGGGCATGCAGCCTTACTGTATGGTTAATGATGATGGCGTCCTCTTGGGTAAAATATTCCGGAGGTAAAATAGTCCCCCATTCGGTTCTCCGGGCGGGAACTACTCAAGAGGATGACGTTATCAGGAGAAAGAAAACTGGCGTTCTACGGATCGGAGCGTGGAATGTCAGATCCCTTAATCGGGCAGGCAGATTAGAAAATTTAAAAAGGGAAATGGATTGGTTAAAGTTAGATATAGTGGGAATTGTGAGGTTCGGTGGCAGGAGGAACAAGACTTCTGGTCAGGTGACTACAGGGTTATAAACACAAAATGAAGTAGGGGAAAATCAGGAGTAGGTTTAATAATGAATAGGAAAATAGGAATGCGGGTAAGCTACTACAAACAGCATAGTGAACGCATTATTGTGGCCAAGATAGATACGAAGCCCACACCTACTACAGTATTACAAATTTATATGCCAACTAGCTCTGCGGATGACGAAGAAATTGAAGAAATGTATGATGAAATAAAAGAAATTATTCAGATTGTGAAGGGAGACGAAAATTTAATAGTCATGGGTGACTGGAATTCGAGTGTAGGAAAAGGGAGAGAAGGAAACATAGTAGGTGAATATGGATTGAGGATAAGAAATGAAAGAGGAAGCCGCCTGGTAGAATTGTGCACAGAGCACAACTTAATCATAGCTAACACTTGGTTCAAGAATCATAAAAGAAGGTTGTATACATGGAAGAAGCCTGGTGATACTGACAGATTTCAGATAGATTATATAATGGCAAGACAGAGATTTAGGAACCAGGTTTTAAATTGTAAGACATTTCCAGGGGCAGATGTGGACTCTGACCACAATCTATTGGTTATGAACTGTAGATTAAAACTGAAGAAACTGCAAAAAGGTGGGAATTTAAGGAGATGGGACCTGGATAAATTGACTAAACCAGAGGTTGTACAGAGTTTCAGGGAGAGCGTAAGGGAACAGTTGACAGGAATGGGGGAAAGAAATACAGTAGTAGAAGAATGGGTAGCTTTGAGGGATGAAGTAGTGAAGGCAGCAGAGGATCAAGTAGGTAAAAAGACGAGGGCTAGTAGAAATCCTTAGGTAACAGAAGAAATATTGAATTTAATTGATGAAAGGAGAAAATATAAAAATGCAGTAAATGAAGCAGGCAAAAAGGAATACAAACATCTCAAAAATGAGATCGACAGAAAGTGCAAAAAGGCTAAGCAGGGATGACTAGAGGATAAATGTAAGGATGTAGAGGCTTATCTCACTAGGGGTAAGATAGATACTGCCTACAGGAAAATTAAAGAGACCTTTGGAGAAAAGAGAACGACTTGTATGAATATCAAGAGCTCAGATGGAAACCCAGTTCTAAGCAAAGAAGGGAAAGCAGAAAGGTGGAAGGAGTATATAGAGGGTCTGTACAAAGGCGATGTACTTGAGGACAATATTATGGAAATGGAAGACGATGTAGATGAAGATGAAATGGGAGATATGATAGTGCGTGAAGAGTTTGACAGAGCATTGAAAGTCCTGAGGCGAAACAAGTCCCCGGGAGTAGACAACATTCCATTAGAACTACTGACAGCCTTGGGAGAGCCAGTCCTGACAAAACTCTACCATCTGGTGAGCAAGATGTATGAGACAGGCGAAATACCCTCAGACTTCAAGAAGAATATAATAATTCCAATCCCAAAGAAAGCAGGTGGTGACATCTACATCTACATCTACATGACTACTCTGCAATTCACATTTAAGTGCTTGGCAGAGGGTTCGTCGAACCACAATCATACTATCTCTCTACCATTCCACTCCCGAACAGCGCGCGGGAAAAACGAACACCTAAACCTTTCTGTTCGAGCTCTGATTTCTCTTATTTTATTTTGGTGATCATTCCTACCTATGTATGTTGGCCTCAACAAAATATTTTCGCATTGGGAAGAGAAAGTTGGTGACTGAAATTTCGTAAATAGATCTCGCCGCGACGAAAAACGTCTTTGCTGTAATGACTTCCATCCCAATTCGCGTATCATATCTGCCACACCCTCTCCCTTACTACGTGATAATACAAAACGAGCTGCCCTTTTTTGCACCCTTTCGATGTCCTCCGTCAATCCCATCTGGTAAGGATCCCACACCGCGCAGCAATATTCTAACAGAGGACGAACGAGTGTAGCGTAAGCTGTCTCTTTAGTGGACTTGTTGCATCTTCTAAGTGTCCTGCCAATGAAACGCAACCTTTGGCTCTCCTTCCCCACAATATTATCTATGTGGTCTTTCCAACTGAAGTTGTTCGTAATTTTAACAGCCAGGTACTTATTTGAATTGACAGCCTTGAGAATTGTACTATTTATCGAGTAATCGAATTCCAACGGATTTCTTTTGGAACTCATGTGGATCACCTCACATTTTTCGTTATTTAGCGTCAACTGCCACCTGCCACACCATACAGCAATTTTTTCTAAATTGCTTTGCAACTGATACTGGTCTTCGGATGACCTTACTAAACGGTAAATTACAGCATCATCTGCGAACAACCTAAGAGAACTGCTCAGATTGTCACCCAGGTCATTTATATAGATCAGGAACAGCAGAGGTCTCAGGACGCTTCCCTGGGGAACACCTGATATCACTTCAGTTTTACTCGATGATTTGCCGTCTATTACTACTAACAGCGACCTTCCTGACAGGAAATCACGAATCCAGTCGCACAACTGAGACGATACCCCATAGGCCCGCAGCTTGATTAGAAGTCGCTTGTGAGGAACGGTGTCAAAAGTTTTCCGGAAATCTAGAAATACGGAATCAACTTGAGATCCCCTGTCGATAGCGGCCATTACTTCGTGCGAATAAAGAGCTAGCTGCGTTGCACAAGAACGATGTTTTCTGAAACCATGCTGATTACGTATCCATAGATCGTTCCCTTCGAGGTGATTCATAAAGTTCGAATATAGTATATGCTCCAAAACCCTACTGCAAACCGACGTCAATGATATAGGTCTGTAGTTGGATTGATTACTCCTACTACCCTTCTTGAACACTGGTGCGACCTGCGCAATTTTCCAATCTGTAGGTACAGATCTATCGGTGAGCGAGCGGTTGTATATGAGTGCTAAGTAGGGAGCTATTGTATCAGCGTAATCTGAAAGGAACCTAATCGGTATACAATCTGGACCTGAAGACTTGCCCGTATCAAGCGATTTGAGTTGCTTCGCAACCCCTAAGGTATCTACTTCTAAGAAACTCATGCTAGCAGCTGTTCGTGTTTCAAATTCTGGAATATTGCATTCATCTTCCCTGGTGAAGGAATTTCGGAAAACTGCGTTCAATAACTCCGCTTTAGCGGCGCAGTCGTCGGTAACAGTACCATCGGCACTGCGCAGCGAAGTTATTGACTGCGTCTTGCCGCTTGTGTACTTTACATACGACCAGAATTTCTACGGATTTTCTACCAAATTTCGAGACAATGTTTCGTTGTGGAACCTATTAAAGGCATCTCGCATTGAAGTCCGTGCCAAATTTCGCGCGTTTGTAAATTTTAGCCAATCTTCGGGATTTCGCGTTCTTCTGAACTTCGCATGCTTTTTCCGTTGCGTCTGCAACAGAGTTCGGACCTGTTTTGTGTACCACGGGGGATCAGTTCCATCTCTTACCAATTTATGAGGTATGAATCTCTCAATTGCTGTTGCTACTATATCTCTGAATTTGAGCCACATCTCGTCTACATTTGCATAGTCAGTTCGGAAGGAATGGAGATTGTCTCTTAGGAAGGCATCTAGTGACACTTTATCGGCTTTTTTAAATAAAATTATTTTGCGTTTGTTTCTGGTGGATTTGGAAGAAACGGTATTGAGCCTAGCAACAACGACCTTGTGATCACTAATCCATGTATCAGTCATGACGCTCTCTATCAGCTCTGGATTGTTTGTGGCTAAGAGGTCAAGTGTGTTTTCGCAACCATTTACAATTCGCATGGGTTCGTGGACTAACTGCTCGAAATAATTTTCGGAGAAATCATTTAGGACAATCTCGGAAGATGTTTACTGCCTACCACCGGTTTTGAACAAGTATTTTTGCCAACATATCGAGGGACGGTTGAAGTCCCCACCAACTATAACCGTATGAGACGGGTATTTATTGGTTACGAGACTCAAATTTTCTCTGAACTGTTCAGCAACTATATCATCGGAGTCTGGTTGTCGGTAGAAGGAGCCAATTATTAACTTAGTTCGGCCATACCAATTCGCACGGAGTATCTACTTCGACTTCACTACAAGATAAACCACTACTGACAGACACAAACACTCCACCACCAATTCTGCCTAATCTATCTTTCCTGAACACCGTCTGAGACTTCGTATAAATTTCTACAGAACTTATTTCAGGCTTTAGCCAGCTTTCTGTACCTGTAACGATTTCAGCTTCTGTGCTTTCTATTAGCGCTTGAAGCTCAGGGACTTTACCAGCACAACTACAACAATTTACAACTACAATTTCGACTGTTCCTTGATCCAAGCACGTCCTGTATTTGCCATGCACCCTTTGAGATTGCAGCCCACCCCGTACTTTCACAGATGTGAAAATTACCGAACTATCAGTTTAATAAGTCACGGCTGCAAAATACTAACGCGAATTCTTTACAGACGAATGGAAAAACTAGTAGAAGCCGACCTTGGGGAAGATCAGTTTGTATTCCGTAGAAATATTGGAACACGTGAGGTAATACTGACCCTACGGCTTATCTTAGAAGCTAGATTAAGGAAAGGCAAACCTACGTTTCTAGCATTTGTAGACTTAGAGAAAGCTTTTGACAATGTTGACTGGAATACTCTCTTTCAAATTCTGAACGTGGCAGGGGTAAAATATAGGGAGCGAAAGGCTATTTACAATTTGTATAGAAACCAAGTGGCAGTTATAAGAGTGGAGGGGCATGAAAGGGAAGCAGTGGTTGGAAAGGGAGTGAGACAGGGTTGTAGCCTCTCCCCGATGTTATTCAATCTGTATATTGAGCAAGCAGTGAAGGAAACAAAAGAAACATTCGGAGTAGGTATTAAAATCCATGGAGGAGAAATAAAAACTTTGAGGTTCGCCGATGACATTGTAATTCTGTCAGAGACAGCAAAGGACTTGGAAGAGCAGATGAACGGAATGGGCAGTGTCTTGAAAGGAGGGTATAAGATGAACATCAACAAAAGCAAAACAAGGATAATGGAATGCAGTCGAATTAAGTCGGGGGATGCTGAGGGAATTAGATTAGGAAATGAGACACTTTAAGTAGTAAAGGAGTTTCGCTATTTGGGGAGCAAAATAACTGATGATGGTCGAAGTAAGGAGGATATAAAATGCAGACTGGCAATGGCAAGGAAAGCGTTTCTGAAGAAGAGAAATTTGTTAACATCGAGTATAGATTTAAGTGTCAGGAAGTCGTTTCTGAAAGTATTTGTATGGAGTGTAGCCATGTATGGAAGTGAATCATGGACGATAAATAGTTTAGACAAGAAGAGAATAGAAGCTTTCGAATTGTGGTGCTACGGAAGAATGCTGAAGATTAGATGGGTAGATCACATAGCTAATGAGGAGGTGTTGAATAGGATTGGGGAGAAGTTTGTGGCACAACTTGACTAGAAGAAGGGATCGGTTGGTAGGACATGTTCTGAGGCATCAAGGGGTCACCAATTTAGTATTGGAGGGCAGCGTGGAGCGTAAAAATCGTAGAGGGAGACCAAGAGATGAATACACTAAGCAGATTCAGAAGGATGTAGGTTGCAGTAGGTACTGGGAGATGAAGCTTGCGGAGGATAGAGTAGCATGGAGAGCTGCATCAAACCAGTCTCAGGACTGAAGACCACAACAACAACAACAACAACAACTACTCTGTATAGGTAGTGGCTGTCTGCTATATTTGTTGAAGCAATTTAACCTACAACCATAGACCCAAACCACCATGAACAAGGATTTTATTTATTTATTGCCAAATTGCCGGCCGAAGTGGCCGTGCGGTTCTAGGCGGTGCAGTCTGGAACCGCGAGGCCGCTACGGTCGCAGGTTCGAATCCTGCCTCGGGGATGGATGTGTGTGATGTCCTTAGGTTAGTTACGTTTAACTAGTTCTAAGTTCTAGGGGACTAATGAACTCAGAAGTTGAGTCCCATAGTGCTCAGAGCCATTTGAAACATTTATTGCCAGATTACAGACAAGTTATCTGATGTTTTAAAACAGGTCGTACATCTTACAATTTTCGTTTTTCATCTTTTTACAGTTTTCTTTTGTTTTGTTTTATCTGCAACATTTACAAAGAATAATACTTTTCAATATAACAACAATTTAAGGTTGAAATGTAAATAAAATTTTGTTGTTTTTTAAGAAGAATATAAAAAGATGATACGATAGAGGAGACATTTGTTAGAGACCGACGGTGAATACCTCGGAATGAATTCTTCTAGCCGTTTACCGCCAGTCACACACACACACACACACACAATTGGTTATTAGTAGAGAGATAGTTGCTTACTTATTACTAATTCTATGTATGAGCAAGGGTAAACGAACTTACACACGGAATGAAATTTTCACCCTGCAGCGGAGAGTGCGCTGATACGAAACTTCCTGCAGATCATAACAGTGTGCCGGATCGAGATTCGAACTCGGGACCTTTGTCTTTCGCGGGCAAGTGCTCTGCCGACTGGGCTACCCCAGCACGACTCACGAGCCCGTTCCCAGAGCTTCATTTCCGCCAGTGGTAGAGCACTCGCCCACGAAAGGCAAAGGTCCCGATATCGAACCTCGGTCTGGCACACAGTTTTAATCTGCCAGGAAGTTTAAAATCTACGCACGAATGACATGTGAGCAGCAGATTTCTCACGATGTAAGATGTGAAAGCCCTCCATGACTGTGACGACAGCACTCGCGCGCCCGCTGCCGTGGACCCTGGAGGCGCGTCGCTCATCAGCGAAGGCGTGGCGGCTGGTACCTGCCCGGAGCTGGAGTTGTCCAGCGGGCGCAGCCAGCAGGGGCGGTGCCGTCGCGCCGGCGCTGAGTAATGGGCCGGCTGGCGCAACGCCTATAGCACTGCGCTCTATTTGCCGCCGTCCGCCGCCCGCTGGCCGCGTCTCGTAAATCTAAGTCGGCGCCGCTCCAGTGGCCGGTACCCGCTGCCCAGGCCCGAGGGTGACGTGACGGCGCAATTAACTTGGCCACCGCCGCGCGCCGGCTGAGCTCTGCTGATCACGGAGCTCTGCGCGGTTAAACCCTTCGTTATCCACCTTCGTCGCCACAAATCAGACTTTTGTTTATGTCACGAAAAGTCTGTATTTCGAAACACGTGTTACAAACCATAAGTCTGCTGTAACAGAGGTCACCTCAATATAGCGTTGTTGATTAATTTTCTTAGACGTGGATGCACAGTTTTCAGATATCGCTTGGATCGCCCCACTGTTACACCAAGATTGTACAATCAATGAATGCGAAAAGTTCCTTTCATTCGCACCTGGGAGGTTCCTTGGGGTTGTCAAGATTTAATCACGAAAGTTTATTGGCGGAACCAGAGTAATTCTCTTATCTGATACAGAACTAACAACTAACTGTACTTTGCGGCGTCACCCGCGGATAAGCAGTCGTATATAAAAAATACCTAGGTATATACGAAAATATTTACACCAATCGTTTATTCGTCTGTCTGCTCCTCCCCCATTTTTCTATCCATCTCCTCGTCCTCCCTCTCCCTGTCCAACTGCTTCTCCCCATTCTCGCTGTTCATCTAACCCTCTTTCCTTTCTGTGTCCATGTCCTCCTCCTCTTCACTGTCTTTGTCTGTCTTCTCCTCCCCCTATTTTTGTCCAACTCCTCCTTCTCCCTCACTGTCCATCTCCTCCTTCCCCCCCCCCCCCTCCACTTTATCATCCCCACTCGTATAGGAGGTTGGTGGTCTTATCTCCACAGTACTTCTTTCCAGGTTGTAACTAATATCTGTACCAAATTTAGTTGATATTGTTCCAGGGGTTTAGAATGAGCTTTTTACCCTTGCTTTGGCCTCCTATGAACACGTCAAATATCTTTCATATGTATTTAACTTATCTCACACGTATTTGTACACATTTCACCTGCATCTCTAGCGAATTTCGCCCTACAGTTTCATTTTCACGCAGCTCAATGCTTACAACATCGTATCTCTTGAATTATATGTCGTAGGATCATATAAATTTGCATGTAAAACCAGTAATATACATATGTGGCTTCTTTCTGCGAGATGCGTAGTGAATAGATCTGGTAGTAAGGAAGTAATAAATGAAAACGTGATGCATCTCTTGAATTATATGTCGTAGGATCATATAAATTTGCATGTAAAACCAGTAATATACATATGTGGCTTCTTTCTGCGAGATGCGTAGTGAATAGATCTGGTAGTAAGGAAGTAATAAATGAAAACGTGATGCATCTACTTCATTAACAACGAAAATGTAATAAGTGGTAAATTTCTTTCTTTCAGCATCTTGAGGGGGTTGTCAACGAGAAAAAGTATCATAAAAGTTTGATATTATATGTAAAGCTTGTTGCTAATCACATCGTGCTCTCATTCTCAAATACTGGATGAATAGAGTATGGGTGTGTGTGTTTGTGTTTGTGTAATGTGTATGGAACTGGGGACCTAGAAACGACGGAGAGGCTTCGTCCCGCCGTAGCCCTCAGTGGTTCCCATCCCCACAACAGGCCACAGCAGACCACCCACCTCACCGCCGCCCCACAGCGAACCCAGGGTTATTGTGCAGTTCGGCCTCCAGTGGAACCCCCTCCCCCGGGAACTTCTCATGCCAGACGAGTGTAACCCCAAAGTTTTGCGTGGTAGAGTAATCATGGAGTACGTGTACGCGGAGACAGTGTTTGTGCAGCAATCGCCGACGTAGTGTAACTGACGCGGAATAAGGGGAACCAGCCCACATTCGCCGAGGCAGACGGAAAATCGCCTTAAAAACCATCCACAGGCTGGCCTGCACAGCGGACCTCGACACTCATCCGCCGGGAGGATTCGTACTGGGGACGCCACGCCTTCCCTCTCGGAAAGCAGCGCGTTAGACCGCGCGGCTAGCCGGGCGGGCTAAAAGTATGGTTATTCGCCCGTTCTGGGCTACACTTGTTTTTCAGTCCTATCCCCACCCTTTTGATAGATAGGTATGTAAGGTAGTCTACGTCTTAATTCAGGGTATAAGCTATCTCCATTCCAAATTTCGACCAAATCCGTCCAGCCGTTTCAACGGAAAGGAGTGACAAATATACTAATATAGACACACACACACACACACACACACACAAACTCGCGCGCGCGCGCGCGCGCCCGCCCAAGAGAAAAAAGAATTGTCGTCAGCGCCGCTTTGGCTGCCAGGCAGGGTTAAATTTTTCACGACTCCGATATCGATAAAGTAAGCCCTGCAGAAATCCATATATTTACAGGAAGATTCTGAGATCCGACCGCTGGACTGGAATGTGCATACCGTTTACAATTCGTTCATTCTCTCCAATAGGCTCTTGACAGATTCCGCCAGTAATCTTCATACAACAAACCAAGGATACACTTCAATGCCGATAAAGGAAAAGTCAAACAGAAACGTTACTCCCAAATTTTCCCGGAAACAAAGATAATTTATTCGCTCCTGTTAAACCTCGCCAAGACCGTTGTAGCTATTGGCTCCGCGACCTGATAAATGGGCTCTACCAACTGGGCACCAAAACAACACTCCGCTTAGAAATCCGGAAAATGCCTCAGCAGAATTCCACGTTAGCTCACGGGGACGCGCTCTCGTTTCATGCAGACTTGGCTTCCAGGAAAGAATAGCTTGGTTGAGCACTCATGATCACCAACTACTGGCTTCAGAAAAACACAAAGAGCAACCGATATCACCTACTAGTCGAGGACTGTAGGTCGACTCTGCGGATTTCGCAGTTCCATACCGCTCTACGACATTATTTTACGATTAGGCCTTACAGCCAGTCTGGATCAGGAACACATCATAGACATTTTCATTACCTATTTCCTGCTTTTGGTTCTAGCTGTTCTGCTTGGTGCTATCTCCTACCAGGACTCATAGAAGTTTCTCTAAAATGCGTGTTGGAAAAGATTGGCTGTCATGAGAGTACCACGTCCTCTGGGCTTGCTGTGTTACGATCGCCACCTAAAAAGTCCCGTAACATTAGACATCGTAATAGCCATAAAGTACTCACACCATTCTCCGCCTGTAAAAAATGGTTCAAATGGCTCTAAGCACTATGGGACTTAACATGTGAGGTCATCAGTCCCCTAGACTTAGAACTACTTAAACCTAACTAACCTAAGGACATTACACACATCCACACCCGAGACAGGATTCGAACCTGCGACCGTAGCAGCCGCTTGGTTCCGGACTGAAGCGCCTTGAACCGCTCGGCCACAGTGGCCGGCTCTCCGCCTGTAGAAATGGCTTCTACTTGTACTGAGAGAGAGCTCGTGCAAGGATGAAATTTTTGATCTTCAAATGCCACTGGCATAGAAACACTGGAGTATCAATCTGGCAGTGTTGGGTCAAGGTATACAAGGCGTTAATACTTTCCATACCCGTCACTGTAATTACGTTGCGGTCTGTCGCCTGCCCGAGGGGCTGCAAGCAGGAGATAATGGCCATCTCACCATGTTTCGCTCCATACGACAGTTACAGCTCACACTGAACTTCTGTGAGTAGGTGCACCACCCAGCACATTTCTTCGTAATCATTGTGTTAAATAGATTGATAATTAGATTATATATTAATACGAAACGCTTGTTATAATTTTCTAATGTGGAAGATATGGATGGGACCGCAGACGAAATCTCATCTCATCTCATATATATATATATATATATATATATATATATATATATATATATATCTCTCTCTCTCTCTCACACACACACACACACACACACACACACACACACACACACACGTACACGTTCACACAAGCTCGCGTGCGCTTATTTTCGAGCTTAGGCAGCCGAAGTAAATACGCTGCTTACAACATAATGACTTCATCCATTGGTGACGTTTTATGTATTGTGAAGCGCGGCATTGCGTGCCTTGATGAACGGCGCCCCGGCCTTACGTAAGCCGGCCGGTTAAGCTCGCGCCGGCCGTAATGAGAAAACTGCCCGCCGCGGTCAGCTGTGTGCCCATTGCGGGCCGGGCAGATTGCGCCTCGGATAACGAGTTATGCATCCGCGCCGCCGGAGAGTGGTTGCCACGAAAGGTCGCCCCTCGCGCTGTTGAAGATGACTGATAGCGAGCTGCGTGCTGGCGAGGGTGGCCGCCCGGGCTTTCGACACCGGCGTGTGTGGCGGCTGCCCCGCGCTCGCTGAAAGCTGGCTGCCTCTGACCTTCGAGAGGCGGGGTCGACCCATTTCTACAGCGCGAGACGCTCGCCGCCGGCGAGGTGAACCTCTGCGCTGGGTGGCGACGGAGCGCAGACTCTCCGCGTCGCTAGGTCCGCAGTACCTGTCTGCACCTACATAAATACTCCGCAGGCCACTGTGCGGTGCCTGGTGGAGAGTGGCTCGCACCATCAATTTTCTTTCCTATTGCATTCACGTACAGTGCGACGGAGAAATGACTGTCTGCTTCTAAACATATATATGTGGTACTTCCTGGCAGATTAAAACTGTGTGCCCGACCGAGACTCGAACTCGGGACCTTTGCCTTTCGCGGGCAAGTGCTCTACTAACTGAGCTACCGAAGCACGACTCACGCCCGGTACTCACAGCTTTACTTCTGCCAGTACCTCGTCTCCTACCTTCCAAACTTTACAGAAGCTCTCCTGCGAAACTTGCAGAACTAGCACTCCTGAAAGAAAGGATATTGCGGAGACATGGCTTAGCCACAGCCTGGGGGATGTTTCCAGAATGAGATTTTCACTCTGCAGCGGAGTGTGCGCTGATATGAAACTTCCTGGCAGATTAAAACTGTGTGCCCGACCGAGACTCGAACTCGGGACCTTTGCCTTTCGCGGGCAAGTGCTCTACTAACTGAGCTACCGAAGCACGACTCACGCCCGGTACTCACAGCTTTACTTCTGCCAGTACCTCGTCTCCTACCTTCCAAACTTTACAGAAGCTCTCCTGCGAAACTTGCAGAACTAGCACTCCTGAAAGAAAGGATATTGCGGAGACATGGCTTAGCCACAGCCTGGGGGATGTTTCCAGAATGAGATTTTCACTCTGCAGCGGAGTGTGCGCTGATATGAAACTTCCTGGCAGATTAAAACTGTGTGCCCGACCGAGACTCGAACTCGGGACCTTTGCCTTTCGCGGGCAAGTGCTCTACTAACTGAGCTACCGAAGCACGACTCACGCCCGGTACTCACAGCTTTACTTCTGCCAGTACCTCGTCTCTCTCGCAGGAGAGCTTCTGTAAAGTTTGGAAGGTAGGAGACGAGGTACTGGCAGAAGTAAAGCTGTGAGTACCGGGCGTGAGTCGTGCTTCGGTAGCTCAGTTAGTAGAGCACTTGCCCGCGAAAGGCAAAGGTCCCGAGTTCGAGTCTCGGTCGGGCACACAGTTTTAATCTGCCAGGAAGTTTCATATCAGCGCACACTCCGCTGCAGAGTGAAAATCTCATTCTGGATATATATGTGGTGGTCTTTGGGACATGTCCGAAATAATAGACACCATCTTCATCCTGTAGCCATTATGAATCAAGACGCAAAGGAATGAAAGACATTATGTTCCAGTGGGCACTAATTTATATCAATGGGGCAAGTAGAAAATTTGTGCCAGACTGGGATTCGAAACCGGGTTTGCTGCTTACTAGACAGATGCGCTGACCACTACGCCATCCGGACAAAGTGTTCACCTCAACTGCACGGATTACTGCTGCTAAGATCTTGGTGTGCATCCGCACTGAAGGGATCATTGGCTGCGTTCGCCTTAATTATATACATGGTGTCTTTTCTTTTGGACATGTCCGTAGGGGCACTACATCAGTAGTGTGTGGTATAAGTTGAGAATTAGGGTCTGGTGGGATACGTGCTTGGGTAGTCCGTGCGTTTGTGGTGACCAGTGTGTCAGGGAGGCGTAATGGTCAGCACATCGGCCTAGTAAGCAGGATACCCGGGTTCGAGTCCCGACCCGGCACAAATTTTTAACTTGTCCCATTGATATAAATCAACTAATGTCGTGAATTCCTTTGTGTCCTACGCGTATGCCTCTCTCTGTCCCCTAAGTTTTATTAACTTGGTTTCATCGTCCCTACTCGTTTCATGCTGGTGATACAGTCATCTTCGAATACAAGTTTTACTCGCCAGGTTTTCGCGGGAGCTACACCGTCTTTCCTCTAAAGTTTCCAATTTAAATTATCTGAGAATTTCTATTGCCACTGTAGCCACATATTCGCAGCGAATGAACAGCATCTGTATTGATATTTAAAACAGTTCTAATATATCGTTTATTTTTCGGTCCTAGGTGCACATTTTTTAATAAATGACTCTAGCTTCGGTCTC
The DNA here is from genome assembly GCF_023898315.1 of Schistocerca nitens. Classification (NCBI taxonomy): domain Eukaryota; kingdom Metazoa; phylum Arthropoda; class Insecta; order Orthoptera; family Acrididae; genus Schistocerca; species Schistocerca nitens. The sequence goes on from NC_064615.1 coordinate 739,717,720, forward strand.
TCTGGATAATCTTCAGATTTTTGTAGTATCGGCAGTAGCACGTCGTGTCTATATCAGAACAACGTATGAGATTACTGTATCTGTGTTGCGATTGATGTGTGGAACGTGGTATGGACCAATGGCAACGGAAACAATTCATTCAAAATCACGAAAATTGCCATAGTAGGACTCATCTCATAGATAGAAACTACTAAAATCCCCACAGATACCCCTATTACCACAATAAAACTGACTAGGTTGAAAACAGGACGAGTTCAGGCATGTCACTGCCACATGCCTGAACTCACATTGGAGAAGTAGTAGTTGGTTTGCATTTTTATGGCGATGAACATCCTCATGTCGCTTCTTCAGTTTCATGAGGTAGCACAATACGCTTCAGAGTTGATCGTTGCACCAAGAGGACTTCAAACAGAATAATCCCTTCAGGGTCCCAGCGGGCCCGTCACCATGATTTTACCGGCTGGCAGTGCGGCTTTGAACTTTTTCTTCGGAGGAGAGGTGGTGCGGCGCCACTCCATGGACTGCTGTTTTGTTTCCGGTTCGAAGTGATGAGCCGGCCGCGGTGGTCTCGCGGTTCTAGGCGCGCAGTCCGGAACCGTGCAACTGCTACGGTCGCAGGTTCGAATCCTGCCTCGGGCATGGATGTGTGTGATGTCCTTAGGTTAGTTAGGTTTAAGTAGTTCTAAGTTCTAGGGGACTGATGACCACAGCAGTTGAGTCCCATAGCGCTCAGAGCCATTTTCGAAGTGATGACCGTATGTTTCGTAGCCTGCGAGAATATTCGACAAACAATTGTCACGACCAGCCACGTAACTGGTCCTTCGTTGCTCTGTACGGTCTTCTGTTAGACAGCGAGGAACCGAGGGGGCACACACCTTTGAGTGCCTTAATTGGTTCAAATGCCTCTGAGCACTATGGGACTTAACATCTGAGGTCATCAATCCCCTAGAATTAGAACTACTTAAACCTAACTTACCTAAGGACATCACACAAATCCATGCCCGAGACAGGATTCGAACCTGCCACCGTAGCGGTCGCGCGGTTCCAGACTGAAGCACCTAGAACCGTTCGGCCACACCGGCCGGCCCCTAATCGGTGAGCGTGTTTGTTAGTACTACCAACAGAGACGTCCAGTTGTGCAGCTAAGTGTTTGGTTGTGATCCGTCGATCCCTTCGAATGAGAGGGTCCGCACGTTCTAACATTGCAGAGGTCGCAGCTGTGTGAGGCTGGACGACATGCAGGAGATCGGAAAGGTATACAGGTATGCGCGACCTTGTTGCGATGTTGACAGACGCCTCGCCCAACGGCTCACCCTGCTTTTGTTCTCTGAGAAGTCTCCGTAGACATTCTGAAAGCGTCTGTGAATATCTGGAATGCACTTGTTTCCCGCCAAAAGAAGTTCTGTGACAGTTCCCTGCTTGGAATGCACCTCCGTTACAGTCGACTTTTGAAGACTACGTATAAGACCTCCATCTACCAGAAGTTCATGAAACTACAAGGGCTGAAGCGGGAATATTCCTCGATGTGCCATAACAAATTCCTAGTTTTTTCAACGGAAACTGGCGGAGAAAAAAATGTGTTGACCTTGTGACATAGATTTTTCGGCTTCTCTGGGACCTAAGACTCCCAGTGTTGTATCATGATTGATGTAACATACTAGAGTGTGTGTGTGTGTGTGTGTGTGTGTGTGTGTTTTTGTCTTTTGAAAGGTAAGAGCGTGGGTGGGCCGCCAATGCGTGCCAGCAAGCACGTTCCGCTCACAGGGCTGCGAGTGCCCACGGGAGCGTGTCGGTGCGAGAGAAAGCGTCGGTCCTCAGGCCTGCAAATCTTGCCGCGCCTGTTCAGTCCACGCGGCAACTGGCTGTGAGAGGGGCCGGGGGAGGGTGGAGGTGATTACTACAGGCGCAGGACCTTCCAGGACATGGCGCGTGGGCGGTCTGCTCTCCAAACTGGGACACCACAGTTACGTCTCTGTTAATGGAATCGCACACAACATACAGTGCCCGACAGTAGAGCCGATACACTCGTATGAGACAGACGTAGACAGTCTCTTGCCCCCACACATGTATGCAGTTATCTTAATGGCGCGTGAAATACATTGTCAGTGCAGGCAAGACAAGACGCGTTAGCTACGGTGCCATTAGTATACAAAGGATAAGAAGGCCATATCTATTACGAGCGCCCACAATGCGGTCCAATACTGATAGCCGACCGATTGTCAATGGCTATGTCTCCGCCTCTCCCTCTCTAGAAAACGAGCATCTGGCGCAACTACCTGAATACAAGTGTTCAGTTAGGCAGAGGCGAGAGATTACAATAAAGATTGGTTGCCTCAGGGACTGAGCAGGCATCTCTGACATCTACATCTACATCCATACTCCGCAAGCCACCTGACGGTGTGTGGCGGAGGGCCTGACGGAGTGTGGCCTACACCACGTAGGCATCGTTCACAAACACACACGTTTGGTGGTGTATAAGAGGCGGTCTGGAAGTTCCCATTTGGGAGCCTTAATGCATCGTATATGCAACGCAGCGTGACTCCGATGCCTCACTGCTCGCGGCAATTTTGCCCAGTTGGCATATACATTCTGGACTGTAAGGCCTTCGAACAAACTTTTTATCGCCCGCACTAAGCTTTACCCCACGGACTGCATTTGGTTCGGCGGCATTATGTAGGTGTACCTACCACCAAGTGAACGCTCTGATGTTAAAGACGGACAGTACACATCAGTGATAGATGCCAGTCCTGCATGAGACAGCGATAACCTCTTAATCCGTGGCGAAGAGTCTCGATCGGCCGACTCTGAAGCTTCTGTTATTCAAGATGAGCGATGTATCCAGGGCAAGGTTCCTGAATTAGTATCTCTTATTGAAGGAAATAGTGCGCATATAGTATTAGGAACGGAAAGTTGGTTAAAACCGGAAGTGAACAGTAACGAAATCCTAGACACAGAATGGAATATATACCGCAAGGATAGGATAAACGCCAATGGTGGAGGAGTATTTATAGCAGTAAAGAATTCAATAATATCCAGTGAAGTTATTAGCGAATGCGAATGTGAAATAATCTGGGTTAAGTTAAGTATCAAAGGTGGGTCAGATATGATAGTCGGATGCTTCTATAGGCCACCTGCATCAGCAACCGTAGTAGTTGAGCGCCTCAGAGAGAACCTGCAGAACGTCGTGAAGAAGTTTCGTGATCATACTATTGTAATAGGGGGAGACTTCAATCTACCAGGTATAGAATGCGATAGTCACACAATCAGAACTGGAGCCAGGGACAGAGACTCTTGTGACATTATCCTGACTGCCTTGTCCGAGAATTACTTCGAGCAGATAGTTAGAGAACCAACTCGTGAAGCTAACGTTTTAGACCTCATAGCAACAAATAGACCGGAACTTTTCGACTCCGTGAATGTAGAAGAGGGTATCAGTGATCATAAGTCAGTGGTTGCATCAATGACTACAAGTGTAATAAGAAATGCCAAGAAAGGAAGGAAAATCTATTTGCTTAACAAGAGTGATAGGGCACAAATCGCAGAATATCTGAGTGACCACCATCAAACGTTCATTTCTGAGGAAGAGGATGTGGAACAAAAATGGAAAAATTCAGAAACATCGTCCAGTACGCCTTAGATAAGTTCGTACCGACTAAGGTCCAAAGCGAGGGGAAAGATCCACCGTGGTATAACAATCATGTACGAAAGGTACTACGGAAACAAAGAAAGCTTCACCATAGGTTTAAGAGTAGTCGAATCATAGCTGATAAGGAAAAGCTGAACGAAGCGAAAAAGAGCGTAAAGAGAGCAATGAGAGAAGCATTCAACGAATTCGAACATAAAACATTGGCAAACAATCTAAACAAGAACCCTAAAAAGTTTTGGTCATATGTAAAATCGGTAAGCGGATCTAAATCCCCTATTCAGTCACTCGTTGACCACGATGGCACCGAAACAGAGGACGACCGAAGAAAGGCAGAAATACTGAATTCAGTGTTCCGAAACTGTTTCACTGCGGAAAATCGTAACACGGTCCCTGACTTCAGCCGTCGCACGGACGCCAAAATGGAAAATATTGAAATAAACGATATCGGAATTGAAAAACAACTGCTATCACTTAGTAGCGGAAAAGCATCCGGACCAGACGAGATACCCTTAAGATTCTACAGTGATTATGCTAAAGAACTTGCCCCCTTTCTATCAGCAATTTATCGTAGATCTCTGGAAGAACGTAAAGTACCTAGCGACTGGAAGAAAGCACAGGTCGTTCCCATTTTCAAGAAGGGTCATAAATCAGATGCGAATAATTATAGGCCTATTTCACTTACGTCAATCTGTTGTAGAATAATGGAACATGTTTTGTGCTCTCGTATTATGACGTTCTTAGATAATACAAATCTCCTTCATCATAACCAACATGGATTCCGCAAACAGAGATCATGTGAAACCCAGCTCGCCCTATTTGCCCAAGAAATTCACAGTGCCGTAGACACTGGCGAGCAGATTGATGCCGTATTCCTGGACTTCAGGAAGGCATTTGATACGGTTCCGCACTTACGTTTAGTGAAAAAAATACGTGCTTACGGAATATCGGACCAGGTTTGTGATTGGATTCAGGATTTCCTAGAAGAAAGAACACAACATGTCATTCTTAACGGTTCAAAATCTGCAGATGTAGAGGTAATTTCGGGAGTACCGCAAGGAAGCGTGATAGGACCTTTATTGTTTACAATATACATAAATGACTTAGTTGACAACATCGGTAGCTCCGTGAGGCTATTTGCAGATGACACGGTTGTCTACAAGAAAGTAGCAACATCAGAAGACTCGTACGTACTCCAGGAAGACCTGCAGAGGATTAATGAATGGTGCGACAGCTGGCAGCTTTCCCTAAACGTAGATAAATGTAATATAATGCGCATACATAGGGGCAGAAATCCATTCCAGTACGATTATGCCATAGGTGGTAAATCATTGGAAGCGGTAACGACCGTAAAATACTTAGGAGTTACTATCCGGAGCGATCTGAAGTGGAATGATCACATAAAACAAATAGTGGGAAAAGCAGGCGCCAGGTTGAGATTCATAGGAAGAATTCTAAGAAAATGTGACTCATCGACGAAAGAAGTAGCTTACAAAACGCTTGTTCGTCCGATTCTTGAGTATTGCTCATCAGTATGGGACCCTTACCAGGTTGGATTAATAGAAGAGATAGACATGATCCAGCGAAAAGCAGCGCGATTCGTCATGGGGACATTTAGTCAGCGCGAGAGCGTTACGGAGATGCTGAACAAGCTCCAGTGGCGGACACTTCAAGAAAGGCGTTACGCAATACGGAGAGGTTTATTATCGAAATTACGAGAGAGCACATTCCGGGAAGAGATGGGCAACATATTACTACCGCCCACATATATCTCGCGTAATGATCACAACGAAAAGATCCGAGAAATTAGAGCAAATACGGAGACTTACAAGCAGTCGTTCTTCCCACGCACAATTCGTGAATGGAACAGGGAAGGGGGATCAGATAGTGGTACAATAAGTACCCTCCGCCACACACCGTAAGGTGGCTCGCGGAGTATAGATGTAGATGTAGATGTAGATGTGTGGAAGTAGCGAGGAGGATCTGCATCTACACGGCTACTCTGCAATTTACACTTAACCCTTTGTGCGTCACATTTAGAAAAAAATGGGGGAAAATTTCTTTTGTGATGAATATTTACTGTATATGTTGCACATATGCCACATCCATTGCAAAGGTTCTTTTGAAGCTATTGGTTAATAAATAAAATGATTCCATGTGGCATCATTAGAAATTACATACTAATTACTCAAAAAAATACATACATAACTGTATTGTAAATTTAACGTATTTCTTTCCCTTGCCCTTGAGGAACTACGTAAAGTTGGTTCCATAACGAAGAATTTCAGTATACACAGAATGAAACTAAACACAACAGTTATTGTTCACTCACAAATGCCGTAGCACAACTCACGACACTTCTCTGTCCTGCACTTCAAAACAAACGACGAGTCATGAAAGCAAACGCCACTGTGATCCGTTGGCCAAACTTGTAACTACGTGAAGCGATGCCAAACGGTATCATTGAAGCATTGGGAAGCTCAAAAAAGCCAGGAATACTTAATTATGTCATCTGGAATCGCAGACGCAGTAAGGGTTAATTGCTTGGTGTATGGTTAATAGAACAACTGTCACATTATTTCTCGACCGTCTCACTCTGTAATAGCACATGGAATAAATTAATACCTAAATTTTCAATTCCAAGCGGTGATTTCTCTAATTTTATAATACTCGTCACTTATGTTTATGAATTCAACAAAACCAATTTTGCAACTGGTTGGCTGTTATTTTCCTATTCTATCAAGTATCTATGTGCACCGTTGTTGAAGTACAGCCACGCTTAAAGTTCTAGTGACCTCACACTCCTCCAGATGTTGCAATGTGTACTATGTGAAAACAACTGTAGAAATATCCAGGCATAATTTGATAAGCTCTTAAAGTAGAGCAAAGATTGACAACTTGCTTTAAATATACAGAAATGTAAAATTTTTCACTTCACAAAACGCGCCAAAGTAATATCCTACCGCCGGCCGAAGTGGCCGTGCGGTTAAAGGCGCTGCAGTCTGGAACCGCAAGACCGCTACTGTCGCAGGTTCGAATCCTGCCTCGGGCATGGATGTTTGTGATGTCCTTAGGTTAGTTAGGTTTAACTAGTTCTAAGTTCTAGGGGACTAATGACCTCAGCAGTTGAGTCCCATAGTGCTCAGAGCCATTTGAACCATTTTTAATATCCTACCCAAAATAGTATCCTATCCTTATCAGTGAGGCACAACTGGAAACAGTTAACTCATGCAAGTATCTGGTCCGTACAAATACCTGGATGTAACAGTTTGTGTGGATATGATGTAGAATGACCACAGAGGCTCAGTCGTAGGTAAGTCACGTGGCAGAATTCGCTTTATCGCCAGGATACTGGGAAAATGCTAGAGAGGGTTTTATAAGAAATCTTAAGAGTATTCCTCAAGTATATGGGAACCATTCCACATTGAATAACAGGAGATATTGAACGTATAAAGAGAAGAACAGCGCAAATGGTCACAGGTTTTTTTGACCTGCTGGAGAACGTAACGGAGATGCTGGAAAACGTGAGGTAGCAGATGTTTGAGGATAGAAGGAAACTTTTCCGTAAAAGTCTACTTACAACATTCCAGAAACCAGTCGCAAATGAAGAATCTAGGAACATACTTCAGCCACCCACATATCGGTACAGCACGGAACCGCGAAGACAAAATTAGACTAATTACAGCACTGACGGAGCCATTGCAGCAGTAATTTTTCCTGCTTTCTACACGCTGTTCGATCTGTAAGAAACACTTCCATACCGTACCACGCTAAGTACCCTCTGCGATTCACTTCACAACAGCTTCTACAGCACATATCTAGTTGTACATGTACGAGGGCGTTCTGAAAAGTAATGCCTCCGTATTTTTGTGTGAGAACTCTTAAAGATTTATAAGTAAAACAATCTTTATTAGCATTCTACGTCTTTATTCTTCATGTCTACAGATTTATTTCTGAACCTAGTCATCCTGGCGGCGAACGCATTTCTCCCAACGAAAGGCTAGTTTGTTGATACTGTCACTGCAGAATGTTTGACTTCGCTGATGGAGCTACAGCCTCATCTCTCCTCGCATCGCTTCATCACCATCAAAGAGAAGTCCTCGAATTTTTTTTTTTTTTAAGTTTTCGAAACGGATCAGTGTCTAAAGGCTTCAAGTCGGAACTGTATGGAGAATGGTCGACGAGAGTAAACTCAGTGCGTCGGATTATTGCAGATGTCGCAGCGTTCGTGTGTGATCTGCCATTGTCATCCTGAAGGAGAGGGTGCTCTATGTGTGTTTAGTTAGAAATTCTGTTACAGCGCGCTGTTTCTCACTCACCGGCGTAGTTACGTTACACACCGTCATGTAACACGCTACAATTCGGCACCCTCTAGTGGCAGAGGGTTGTAACTTGCGTCACCGAATCCGGAAAGTCGACCGAATAATAAGAGTATGTAGTTCGCATGACATGTAGTACCTCAAGCGATATTGAGAACAGAATAAAAAAATCGGAGGCATTAGTTTTCAGAAGATACCCTGAATGAGATTTTCACTCTGCAGCGGAGTGTGCGCTGATATGAAACTTCTTGACAGATTAAAACTGTGTTCCAGACCGAGATTCGAACTCGGGATCTTTGCCTTTCACGGGCAAGTGCTATACCAACTGAGATACTGCCAGAATTGAAGCTGTGAGGACGGGTCGTGAGTCGTGCTTGGGTAGCTCAGTTGGAAGAGCACTTACCCGCGAAAGGCATAGGTCCCTAGTTCGAGTCTCGGTCCTGCACACAGTTTTAATCTGCAGGCAGTTTCATACCAGCGCACACTCCGCTGCAGAGTGAAAATCTCATTCTGGAAACATACCCTAGGCTGTGGCTAAGCCATGTCTCCGCAATATCCTTTCTCCCAGGATTGCTAGTTCTGCAAGGTTCGCAAAAGAGCTTCTGTGAAGTTTGGGACGTAGGAGACGAGTTACCGGCAGAATTGAAGCTGTGAGGACGGGTCGTGCGTCGTGCTTGGGTAGCTCAGTTGGTATAGCACTTTCCCGCGAAAGGCAAAGTTCCCGAGTTCGAGTCTCGGTCCGGCACACAGTTTTAATCTGTCAGGAAGTTTCTTAGTAGATACCCTGTCAGATACTGATAAGATACACATATTTAAGAGTGTCATTGCATTCCTGGTGAACCTCCCTGTATGTAACCACTTTCCTGCTGGCTTCCCAATTTTGTGGATGGAATGCACACTCCGTCTGTGAACTGAAATACTCACTTCTCTACCCAGCTACGTCACAAGCAGCAACTACAGCTTGTTCCACAAGATTATACCGACAATTCCGCAGTACTCTTTCCAAGCCAGTGGATACGCCGTGCACAACACGAACGGGCATAATCAATCACTAAATGTGTTTACGCCATGCGGAATTTTGGAATTAGCGACGAATAAAACTAGAACAAGAAACACTCATGAACAGAATTTACGTAAATAACCGCATTATGCACTATATTCTTAGACCGGAATCTGATTCTCAGTGCTCCGGCACGGCATTTTCTGCGTTCTTCCGGAAAAGACAGCGAGTCACGCCACGAGCTCTATTCACTTTTCAGTTAAGGTTAGACAGATACGACTGTCGTCTAGGGAGAACACTTTGAGAGCAACTGAGAGGCGTTTTAAGTCTGCAGTGAGTGTCTGGCTCATCAAAATCCCCAGTTCGCCGTATTACTTCACACTCCCTAAATATGAAGTAGCTAAGCGCTGAGTTATATTTGTGAAGGGCAGGTAGTATGTTTAACACATTGTGTTTTCTTCTTCGTAAGATGAAAGCACATGATAGACACCTGCTCATGGAACTGCAAGTCACGGTGACTCTTGCTGCTACTAAAGGTCGTTTTCCCTTAAGCTGCAGTCAAGGTCAACACAACCCCACAGCTGAAACTTGGGAATGTGTGTTTCCACATGCTTTAAGGTTTGTTAATGACTGCGTCACTGTCAGAGATATCATAGGAATTCATGAATCAGTTGAGTGGAATGGAGAGTGTTTTGAAAAGACGTTGTGAGTTGAATACCAACAAAAACAAAACAATGTTAATAGATTATAGTCGAATTAAATGAAGTGACGATGCGAAAATAGGATTACTACACGAGACACTAAAAGCAGCAGCCGAGGTCTGCTATTTGGGGAGCAAAATAAGTCACATTGTAAGAAAAGCGTTTCTCAAATGGTTCAAATGGCTCTGAACACAATGGGACTTCACATCTGAGGTCATCAGTCCCCTAGATCTTAGAACTACTAAAACCTAACTAACCTAAGGACATCGCACACATCCATGACCGAGGCAGGATTCGAACCTGCGACCATAGCGGTCGCGCGGTTCCAGACTGAAGCGCCTAGAACCGCTCGGTCACCCCGGCCGGCAAAGCGTTTTTCAGAAAGAGAGATTTGTTAATGTCGAATATAAATGTAAATAATGATGGTAACTCTTTCCTGGAGATATTTGTGTGGAGCGTAATCTCATACGGTTGTTGGAGGGGGGGTGGGGGTGAAGGAATTACAGAGGATCAATAGGACTTGACTACAGTGGATGTGAGTTGCGGACGTTATGCAGAGATGACGAACCTTGCACAGAATAGTCCAGCGTGGAGAGTTGCGTGAAACCAGTCTTCGGACTAAAGGGAACAACAACCACCTCCACCACGTCCTCCGTTCAAAGTCGCATCAAACCAGACAAAGCGCGTTTTCGTGAATTCTGCGGAGTACAATTTACAAACTACGGCAGTTACTGTTCGGGTAATCAAGTCAGTCATCAATCAACTTCTATAGGCCATTCCTCATCGTTGCACTCACTCTTCTCAATTTTGTGCTGTCCTCCTCGTTTTTCCATAATTCTGAGTTTTTGATACTTCCAATAGATATTCTATTGTTTTCTTTCTTGTCCTCCCCCTGGTTTTCTGTACCAATTTTTTTCCTTCCAACATGTTTTCTGTCCATTATAATTATCCGGGCTGTTATGCCGTGGTCGGTTGATGAATTCTGTGTCAACCGATACACATGTCAACCGACCACGGCATAACAGCCCGGCTAATTATAAGGGACATGATATTTCCGGCCGTGAAAATGTGCATTTTAGTATTCCAACATGTTTGTTAAAACCTTATTGCGATAAAGAAATGTACAAAATGTTTCGCTTTATTATTTTCAGTTGTTATGAAGTTTCTTTCAAAATACGTCCATAAGTTAACTTTTTTCCCTACTGTCACTCGTTAGCTGAGGAAAGCTGAAAACTTGCACCCGACCGGGATTCGAACCAGGGTTTCCTGCTTACTAGGCAGATGCTCGGACTACTGTTTTTTAATTTTTTGTTTAATCTCATTTTGTTCGTTGCATTTGTTCAGGATGGTCTTCCCATGACACCCGTTTAAGTTGATCGTCGATCCATTCACTCAGTTTTTTTTATTACAGAGGGCAGCTAACCCTCAGACCGAACACGCTGTGCTACCGTGCCGGCAGTTCCCTTAAGAGTTCGAGCCTCGTGGGCATCTGCACTGAACAGGTCATTGGTCGTCTCGCCTTATTTACACATTTATGTGGTGTTTTTTCTTTCCTACTTGTCCGAAGCAACAGTCGCCGCACAAGTGTATAATATATATATATATATATATATATATATATATATATATATATATATATATTTATTTATTTATTTATTTATTTATTTCTATAGCTTTGAACGCTTTGTGTGTGTATTGCAACAGGAGCTAGCATACTCCAGATAAATCTCTTCACAAATTTTAATTTCTTTTCTGTAATAAATGAATAGTTAACTAATCGTTTTCTTCTTTCTCAGAAAGCTGGTAATCTTGCTGCGTAATACTGTAATGCTTTTTCTGATTACCATGCTGCATCTGTTGTCTTCTGTAATAAAATAACGAAATTTATAAACAGCGAGAGTCAAACAGCTACTTAATGATAGTAATGCGTAATAACCTATCATGATGCGAAAGAGGTTGGCAGATAATGTTAGTATTCCTTACTATAGTTGAGATCGAGCCAAGATTGTCGTAACTGCTCTAGCGTTACAAGAAGTGTATTTTAAAGCGGATTCTCGTGGTTTACACTCACAACGTCTTTGCCCTATCCGGAATTTTTTCCCTCATTAACCCTTCTCCGAAGGAGTATTGAAGACTAATTTTCATTTTCTTCCTTAGGCTGTCTTTCCTAATGCTCACCAGTGTATGAACTCGTCGTGCGTGTCTTCATTGCGAGCATTACATCAGAGTTAATACGACTGTTCCCCCACATTATTACACTTGTTCTGTGCAGATCGTTGCACTGTTCCATCAGAATCTGTAACCTTATTCTTCAAAAACAGTTTGTAACAACAAAAAGCAAGATTTTTTTTTGATTTCTTATTCCAACTGGCATCAATTTTCAACCTTTCTTTTTTTTTAAAAAAAAAAGCTTTCATTTTTATAATATTTGTCTTTTACTTAACACTACTTTTATTGTCAGTTCGTATACTGAATCAGCACTTTTATATTTGTTTTTCACTGGCTGTTACCCGCGGCTGCGCTCACGTATCAGCAGTTTTGTTATGGTGAGTAACTACGCTACTGTACGCGCAATGGGTTCGAGATATGTCTATACCAACTTTAATCAAAATCGTTTCAGCGCTGAAGTAGTAAAAATATAATAGACGATTTACTTTCGCATTTACGCTGAGGTGACAAAAGTCATGGGATAGCGATGTGCACATATATATTTGGAGGTAGTATCGCGTACGCGAGGTAGAAAAGAGCGGTGTGTTACGGAGGTGCCATTTGTACTCAGATGCTTAATGTGAAAAGCTTTCCAACTCAATTATGGCAGCACTATGCGAATTCACGGACTTTCAACGCGGAATGGTAGTTGAAACTAGACGCAAGGGGCATTCGATTTCGGAAATCGTTTGCGAATTCGGTATTCCGAGAGCCACAGTGTCAAGACTGTGGCCAGAATAACAAGCTTCAAGCATTACCTCTCACTACGGATAACGCAGTGGTCGACGCCTTTACTTAACGACCAAGAGCAGCGGCATTTTCGTAGAAAAATGGTTCAAATGGCTCTGAGCACTATGGGACTTAACATCTATGGTCATCAGTCCCCTAGAACTTAGAACTACTTAAACCTAACTAACCTAAGGACAGCACACTACACCCAGTCATCACGAGGCAGAGAAAATCCCTGACCCCGCCGGGAATCGAACCCGGGAACCCGGGCGTGGGAAGCGAGAACGCTACCGCACGACCACCAGATGCGGACCATTTTCGTAGAGTTGTCAGTGCTAACAGACAAGCAACACTGCCTGAAATAACCGCAGAAATCAACGTGGGACGTGCGACGAATATATCCGTTAGGACAGTGCGGCGAAATTTGGCGTTAATGATCTATGGCAGCAGACGACCGACGCGAGTGCCGTTGCTAATAGCACTACATCGCCTGCAGCGCCTCTCCTGGGTTCTTTACCATATCGGTCAAGTGGTAAATCGTGGCCTGGTCGGACGAGTCCCGACTTCAGTTGCTAAGAGCTGATGGTACGGTTAAGGTGCGTGACAGACCCCATGAAGACATGGACTCAGGTTGTCGACAAGGTACTGTGCAAGGCAATGTCGTCTCCATAATGGTGTGGGCAATGTTTACATGGAATGGACTGGGACCTCTAGTCAAACTGAACCAATCGTTCACTGGAAATGGTTATGTTCGGCTACATGGAGACCATTTGCAGCCTTTCATGGACTTCATGTTCCCTGGATCACGATCCGCCGTGTCACTGAGCCACATTTGTCGGCTATTGATGTGAAGAACATTCTGGACAATTTGAGCAAATGATTTGGCCACTCAGATCGTCCTACATCAATCCCATCGAACATTTATGAGACATAATCGAGAGGTCAGTTCGTGGACAGAATCGTGCACCAGCAATACTTTTGCAGTTATAGTCGGCTACAGAGGCAGCATGGCACGTATTTCTGCAAGGGACTTCCAACGACTTGTGGAGCCCATGCCAGGTCGAGTTGTGATCTACGCCGGGCAAAAGAAGGTCCGAGAAGATAGTATGAAGTATCCCATCACTTTTATTTCCTCAGTGTATAGTATTAGTATGGTAAATAGTATGGATTCCCTTAAAATACTCGAAAGTGGTAGTTGCGATAACCAAGATTGGTAATACAGTGCAATGACTGAGAGACTTTATCGGTTGATTAAGTTTTAATAAAAAAGTCAAATCGCAGCAGACTTCTCCAACGTATCACATTTTCGAGCTTTACAAAATTTCGACTTTTATCTCGTTTTAAATAGCATTGGATACTCTAGTAGATGTTTAACTTTCTAAATACATGTTTTCATAGGTAGGGATGGGAAGTTCAGATTCTGTGTTTCCATATAGTTGGTCTGGTATGCAAGAACCTAGAGAATATACAGATATATGGAATATTAGAATTTGAAATCCCCTCGCCATTTATGGCGAACTCGTGGCTCTGTTGGAGAAGTATGTTGGAGCTGATAGATTGTGGCTATCTCTAAAGGAATCACGCGGGCATTCTTCGGAATCGATTTATGGAAAACGCTGAATTTAAGTCAGGATGGCTGGACAGAACTCAGAACTCTCCTCCTCCAGCGACTGAAATTACCGAGCAAACTCGCTCAGCGTATGTGTTCCACGCTGATGGATGAGGCGCCCAAAGCAATAGAGCGATGTCACGTATTGTGACTCTTCTGGCTGCCACAATGCTAATTATATAAAAGGCCGCTTACGTTTTCCATTTGCTGGTGCTTGATGCATTTCGCAGGTCTCGTTCGACACGTCAGTTTCCCTTTTGGCTGGTCGGCCTTGCTGAAGCTGCCCACTTTAGTTTTTTACGCGTTGCGGCCGTGGCGGACGCCGATGAACGAATTCGTGGAAGCGATTTCTCTCGTTGCCAGATTCGCCGTTCGGCTCGTACGTGCAAACGACAGAGCAGCATTTTACGTCGCAATTTTCGGCGAGCCCTTGCACGCGTATATCGATTCAAATTTCGAAACAGTGACCTGTAATTATATAATAATAATAATAATAATAATAATAATAATAATGCAAAGGTTTACAACATGGTAATCAGATTCTTATGTGCAGTATGGAAAGTTTCCAATTAACGTGAGTTCTGGAAGTTTACTCTTTGTTCTGCTTATAACATGACTTTTACATGCTTCTTTTTAACGTAAATACTGGAAGTTTGTTCTCGCAAGCGGGATTTAAGTGTGTTGTTCTTTTTAGGGTTCCCTACCTTAGTCGGTAAAAAACCGAACCTTTATACGATCACTTTGTTGTCCGTCCGTTAAGGTGCCTTATTCTCAGGAACGAAGACAGGTACTACGATAAAATTTATATCATATTCTGAGGTCCATGGTCCCTCGGCGGTGTAAAAAATGTGAACTTCTAAGTCAATGCAACAAAAAGATACCGCCATTTATGTCGCATATTCCGATGCTCGTAAACTGATTGATCAGAAGCTATAACGTCCGTCCCGTTGACAAAGTGAAGCAATTCGGCAAGAAGCAGGGTTTCACAGTACACTAAAAGTAGTAGTACGTAGATTGTTGCAATTATAACACGTAATTTTTCCTAATTGTTATCCATCTGTTAAGATCCATTTTTCTGAAGGACAGATTGAGACATCAAGTTGAAATTAACGTCGAATACTAAGGTCAACGGTCCCTTTGCGGTATAAGAAATGGTGAACTAGACATATACCCATAATTAAGTTTGTACGGAACATTCAGAGCGCGAGTTCTATTCGCACTTGTCCACTTTTTTCAAGAGTAAATTCAAAGGAAACGAATGCATGAATATTGAGACGTAAGCCGAATATTGATTCATGGCGTTTCATCAGAGTGGCATCAGAATATTCTAAGTATTGTTGTGATCAGACCACCGAACAGCGAGAAAACCGGTCATCAGACGTGATTTGCAAAAGCTGTTAGCTTTCTACTTCGGCGAGACGTTTTATTTTCTTACATTTTGCTGGTGGACGTAAATTGAGTGAGCAGGGCGTGACCGGAGAATGAATGAGGCAACCTGTGTTAGCCGACGGAACCAAAGCCTCTTTTTGTGAAACCGTAACTATCCTTTTGAACGTGCGCGCCGATGTATTTTGAGTGGAGTAGGCGTTACTGTATGTAAATAACACGGCCGACACCGCTCTGAATTAATGTTGAGCGATACATAACCGTTATACAGCGGTTCGTTACCGGCCTCTGATTACTAAAATAGTCTCGGCGCTGTACATTTTTTGTAGATCTCTAAATGACTCTTGATCTAGGCTCGTTAGACTATATCGAGCGAGGTAGCGCCGCAGTAAGGCACTGGACTAGCATTCGCATCCAGATTTAGGTTTTACGTGGTTTCCCCAAACACATTTGAAAATGACACTGCCGGTTGCCTAGGCCATTCTTTCCCGGATCCAAGTTTCTGCCGCACCTCGAACAGTCGTGGAACCATGGGGGAGATAGTCATGGAGAGAGAATTCTCCGTCCAAAAAAGAAATTGTAAAAATAGTGTCTATTTTTGTGTATATAAATTTCCAAAAAATCTAAACTAAATTTCGGAGAATAAAGTAACATGAAAACGAAGAGTCTCGAAAATGGTAAAGAATTCCAGAAAATCACAAGCTACGTTACTTACTGGATACTTTGCAGTTTTCTTGCCCCTGGATGGGCTTGCGTCCTGACCGCGTATGGAGAACACTGCAGCCTGTTAAAGGCGGCCCCAGCCGGCCGCGGTGGTCTAGCGGTTCTAGTCGCTCAGTCAGGAACCGCGCGACTGCTACGGTCGCAGGTTCGAATCCTGCCTCGGGCATGGATGTGTGTGATGTCCTTAGGTTAGTTAGGTTTAAGTAGTTCTAAGTTATAGGGGACTGATGACCACAGCTGTTGAGTCCCATAGTGCTCAGAGCCATTTGAGCCAAAGGCGGCCCCTCACACGATGACCAACCTGCTCTCAACAACACATACGAGAGTCCTCTCACAGGACCGGCAAACTGCAGGAGTTGAGGAACGCGAGACAGAGAGGCAACAGTCCCCTCCACTGGCCCCTCCCCCTCCCCCTCCCCAAACTCACACTATTAAAGAAACAATAGACTGAATGACTTTTTGGAAACACTATTTCCCTTATTTACACGGTCCATATAGTCTGCAGACCTGTGTGCAGAATCGTAATGCTGCGTGAAATATTGACAATGGCGAGGGAATACATCTATTGATTTTGTACTGTGCAAATTTTGATATTGTCGCAGTTATGAAGTTTTGTTGTTATTACAGTTCTCAAAACAACTGCATGGCACATCTGTTCATATTACTACACTCATGCTCATACATTAAGTATAATGCTCATACATGGTGAAACAACGCTCTGGTGGGCGGTTTGCGGGTTTAAATCACCTCGGGGTATGACCATGCGGTGCATTTGACCTGCAGTCGTCGCACGGTGGCGCTGGCAGCAGTCCACATACACAGAGGTGTGTTGGTGCATGTTAGAGTAAGGTGCAGCGAGTAAGTGTGCAGACGTTTCCAGACGTGCTAATGGTGACTGTGTGTTGAAAATGGCTCAAAGAACAGACATTGATAACGTAATGAGGGGTAGAATACTAGGGCGACTGGAGGCTGGTCAAACACAGCAGGTCGTAGCACAGGCCCCCCGTGTGCCACAAAGTGTGATCTCAAGATTATGGCAACGATTCCAGCAGACAGGAAACGTGACCAGGGGCTACAATACGGGACGTCCACAGTGTACAACACAACAAGAAGACCGATATCTCACCATCAGTGCCCGCAGACGGCCACAGAGTACTGCAGGTAGCCTTGCTCGGGACCTTACCGCAGCCACTGGAACAGTTGTCTCCAGACATACTGTCTACAGACGACTGAACAGACATGGTTTATTCGCCCGGAGACCTGTAAGGTGCATTCCACTGACCCCTGGTCACAGGAGAGCCTGTAAAGCCTGGTGTCAAGGACACAGTACATGGTCATTGGAACAGTGGTCCCAGGTTATGTTCACGGACGAGTCCAGGTATAGTCTGAACAGTAATTCTCGCCGAGTTTTCATCTGGCGTGAATCAGGAACCAGGTACCAACCCCTTAATGTCCTTGAAAGGGACCTGTATGGAGGTCGCGGTTTGATGGTGTGGGGTGGGATTATGATTGGTTCACGTACACCCCTGCATGTCTTTGAAAGAGTAACTGTAACAGGTTAGGTGTATCGGGACGTCATTTCTCACCACTATGTCCGCCTTTTCAGTGGTGCAGTGGGTCCCACCTTCCTCCTGATGGATGATAACGCTCGGCCCCACCGAGCTGCCATCGTGGGGGAGTACCTAGAAACAGAATTATCAGGCGAATGGAGTGGCCTGCCTGTTCTCCAGACCTAAACCCCATCGAGTACGTCTGGGATGCTCTCGGCCGACGTATCGCTACACGTTTTCAAACCCCTAAGACGCTTCAGGAGCCCCGATAGGCACAGGTGCAAGAACGGGAGTCTATACCCCAGCAGCTGCTCGACCACCTGATCCAGAGTATACCAACCTGTTGTGCGGCCTGTGTACATGTGCATGGTGATCATATCCCATATTGATGTTGGGGTACATGCACAGGAAATAGAGGCGTTTTGTAGCACATGTGTTTCGGGACGGTTTTATCAACTTATCACCAATCCTGTGGACTTACAGATCTGTGTCGTGTGTGTTCCCTATGTGCCTATGCTATTAGCGCCAGTTTTGTGTAGTGCCACGCCGGCCGGTGTGGCCGAGCGGTTCTAGGCGCTTAAGTCTGGAACCGCGCGACCACTATGGTCGCAGGTTCGAATCCTGCCTCGGGCATGGATGTGTGTGATGTCCTTAGGTTAGTTAGGTTTAAGTAGTTCTAAGTTCTAGGGGACTGATGACCTGAGATGTTAGGACCCGTAGTGCTCAGAGCCATTTGAACCATTTTTTGTAGTGCCACGAGGTGTGACACCGCATTCTGCAATTACCATTAATTTATGAGCATGAGTGTAGGTTGAAGTTCCCTGTAGCCTTTTTCTCCCTGCGTGTGAAAGCTAATCTCAGGATCCACTGCAGGGATTTAGTTACGGTTTTCGCTAATAGGCAGACTGGTACACGAGGAAGGTTCGTGTACGTAATTTACTAATGCTGCGACAGACAAGTCTTCCGGCTCTAGTTACTTAGTGCTCTCCGTGTCAAGCTGGGGCGGGTTGCTAGTTTACTTCTACAAGGGGCGATCAAAAGGTTTTCGTTTGGGGCCGTTGCTGTATGGGGTATACAACGCGCACTCCGAGGTGGGTATACAAGGACTAACGTGTAGGCAACGGATTAGCGTGGTATTTGTGTCTTTCCGATATGCGTGCGGCAAATGCAGCAACTTGAACTATGACGACGTTAGTACCAAATACGTCCAAATACGTCCAAAGAGGACCAAAGTGCTGTTATTGCTATCCTGGTTGCCGAAGGACAAACACTGGTTCACATCCATCGGAGGGTGAAGAATGTGTATGGGGCAGCATGTTTGTCGAAAACCACCGTTGTGGAATGGTGCACCAAGTTTCGTGCTAGTCGCGATTCGACAGAAAACGCCTCCATATCACGAACGTCGCAAAGCAGAAGTTACGCCGACTCAAGTGGGAGACTCTCGAGCACCCGCCATATATTCCTGATCTCTCGCCATGCGACTATTACGCCTTCAGTCTCCTAAGAAAGGCCTCGAAAAGTCGACGATTCGCGTCGAAAGAGGATGTGCAGCAAGCAGCTACGGACTTCTTCACGCAGCAGGACAAAATGTTTTACCAAACGGTTATCTCCAACATGGTACGTCGGTGGGATTATCGCCTCAATACCCACGACAATTTTGCATGATTAGCATACCGTTTCTGGAGTGCACGGCCTTCGAACGGAAACTTTTTCATCACTCCTTATAAGTAATGTTCGGACGAATGCTTTCCGAAGGCTGTATTTCTCTGAATTGCGCTAAAGCTGTACTAAATACTGATATAAACAAATGTTGATATACGAAATATTATAGGCATTATTATTATCGATCTATGTCGTACATTAAAACTGGAGCTGACAATTTAAATATCGGGGTTGAGATAGACTGTAACAAACTGTGACCCTTCCATCACGAACCGAAGCCTACCTCGTCTCTAACGACCTCGTCGTCGACCAGGCATTAAACACCAATCTTTCTTTCCTTCGTTACACTGTCCTTGTTGTTGTTGTTGTTGTGGTCTTCAGTCCTGAGACTGGTTTGATACAGCTCTCCACGCTACTCTATCCTGTGCAAGCTTCTTCATCTCCCAGTACTTACTGCAACCTACATCCTTCTGAATCTGCTTAGTGGATTCATCTCTTGGTCTCCCTCTACGATTTTTACCCCCCACGCTGCCCTCCAATACTAAATTTGTGATCCCTTGATGCCTCAGAACATGTCCTACCAACCGATCCCTTCTTCTAGTCAAGTTGTGCCACAAACTCCTCCCCAATCCTATTCATTACCTCCTCATTCGTTATGTGATCTACCCATCTAATCTTCAGCATTCTTCTGTAGCACCACATTTTGAAAGCTTCTATTCTCTTCTTGTCCAAACTATTTATCGTCCATGTTTCACTTCCATACATGGCTACACTCCATACAAATACTTTCAGAAACGACTTCCTGACACTTAAATCTATACTCGATGTTAACAAATTTCTCTTCTTCAGAAACGCTTTCCTTGCCATTGCCAGTCTACATTTTATATCCTCTCTACTTCGACCATCATCAGTTATTTTGCTCCCTAAATAGCAAAACTCCTTTACTGCTTTAATTGTCTCATTTCCTAATCTAATTCCCTAAGCATCACCCGACTTAATTCGACTATATTCCATTACTCTCGTTTTGCTTTTCTTGATATTCATCTTATATCCTCCTTTCAAGACAATGTCCATTCCGTTCAACTGCTCTTCCAAGTCCTTTGCTGTCTCTGACAGAATTACAGTGTCATCGGCGAACCTCAAAGTTTTTATTTCTTCTCCATGGATTTTAATACCTACTCCGAATTTTTCTTTTGTTTCCTTTACTGCTTGCTGAATATACAGATTGAATAACATCGGGGACAGGCTACAACCCTGTCTCACTCCCTTCCCAACCCCTGCTTCCCTTTCATGTCCCTCGACTCTTATAACTGCCATCTGGTTTCTGTACAAATTGTAAATAGCCTTTCGCTCCCTGTATTTTACCCCTGCCACCTTCAGAATTTGAAAGAGAGTATTCCAGTTAACGTTGTCAAAAGCTTTCTCTAAGTCTACAAATGCTAGAAACGTAGGTTTGCCTTTTCTTAATCTTTCTTCTAAGATAAGTCGTAAGGTTAGTATTGCCTCACGTGTTCCAACATTTATACGGAATCCAAACTGATCTTCCCCGAGGTCCGCTTCTACCAGTTTTTCCATTCGTCTGTAAAGAATTCGCGTTAGTATTTTGCAGCCGTGACTTATTAAACTGATAGTTCGGTAATTTTCACATCTGTCAACGCCTGCTTTCTTTGGGATTGGAATTATTATATTCTTCTTGAAGTCTGAGGGTATTTTGCCTGTCTCATACATTTTGCTCACCAGATCGTAGAGTTTTGTCAGGACTAGCTCTCCCAAGGCCGTCAGTAGTTCTAATGGAATGTTGTCTACTCCCGGGGCCTTGTTTCGACTCAGGTCTTTCAGTGCTCTGTCAAACTCTTCACGCAGTATCATATCTCCCATGTATAGACCCTCTATATACTCCTTCCACCTTTCTGCTTTTCCTTCTTTGCTTAGAACTGGGTTTCCATCTGAGCTCTTGATATTCATACAAGTCGTTCTCTTTTCTCCAAAGGTCTCTTTAATTTTCCTGTAGGCAGTATCTATCTTACCTCTAGTGAGATAAGCCTCTATATCCTTACATTTGTCCTCTAGCCATGCCTGCTTAGCCATTTTGCACTTCCCGTCGATCTCATTTTTGAGACGTTTGTATTCCTTTTTGCCTGCTTCATTTACTGCATTTTTATATTTTCTCCTTTCGTCAATTAAATTCAATATTTTTTCTGTCACCCAAGGATTTCTATTAGCGCTCATCTTTTTACCTACTTGATCCTCTGCTGCCTTCACTACTTCATCCCTCAAAGCTACCCATTCTTCTTCTACTTTATTTCTTTCCCCCATTCGTGTCAACTGTTCCCTTACGTTCTCCCTGAAACTCTGTACAACCTCTGGTTTAGTCAGTTTATCCAGGTCCCATCTCCTTAAATTCCCACCTTTTTGCAGTTTCTTCGGTTTTAATCTACAGTTCATAACCAATAGATTGTGGTCAGAGTCCACATCTGCCCTTGGAAATGTCTTATAATTTAAAACCTGGTTCCTAAATCTCTGTCTTACCATTATGTAATCTATCTGATACCTTTTAGTATCTCCAGGGTTCTTCCATGTATACAACCTTCTTTGATGATTCTTGAACCAAGTGTTAGCTATGATTAAGTTATGCTCTGCGCAAAATTCTACCAGGCGGCTTCCTCTTTCATTTCTTACCCCCAATCCATATTCACCTACACTGTCCTTATAGACAAATGAAGTTGCTGTAGATGGAGCGGTATTTGGTTCTCAATAGAACGGCCAATTCTCATCTCCAACCATTCTGACAGATTTCTCTTTCATCTGCGAATGGGTATTTTTCATGCCGGCATTCACCGAACAAACCTGTTATTTCACCCCACTAGGCAGCGTATGCGGTTGAACCAGTTGAGTGGTTGCGCAGTTAACGTGGAATACTATTTCTCTCAAATTTCCCAATATAGCTTCACCTTCCTTCTAAATATTGCCATTTCACTTCAGAAAGGATCTCCGCCACATCGACATCTTGTGTCAGATCTACTTAATACGGTCTCCGAACGCAGAAGCAGTACTTCAGTCCAAGACACACAAACGTCTTGTTTGAGATTTCTTTTATAGACGCACTGCACTTTCTCAGAATCTTTCCGACATATGTCAGTCAACTACTTGCGTCCTTTGCTACTGATTTCATGCTTTGTTTCCATTTCACATAACCTTGTACGTTGGGACTCAGACAATCAGTTAAACATGTCGTCTCGCGATAAGATCATTGCGCCACAAGAATGACGCATTGTCACAAGAATGTACGTGTTCCGGGTTTCCTGCCAGTCGCAGTTGTGCTGTGGTACGGATAACAAAAATGGTTCAAATGGTTCTGAGCACTATGGGACTCAACTGCTGAGGTCATTAGTCCCCTAGAACTTAGAACTAGTTAAACCTAACTAACCTAAGGACATCACAAACATCCATGCCCGAGGCAGGATTCGAACCTGCAACCGTAGCGGTCGTGCGGTTCCAGACTGCAGCGCCGTTAACCGCACGGCCACTTCGGCCGGCTTGGTACGGATAACAGATGCATCGCAGTGTGCGAGCGATTGGTGCGGCAACTAGAAACGTACTCCAGAGTTCGTGGGGCAGTACGGTTCTTGTGTGCAAAACGTTTAAATTGCACACAGATTAATATTGAAATTCCGGTCGTATATCGACCAAATGCAACATCGCATCCAGCCGTTGTGAAATGGGTCCAACAATTTGACTAAGGTCGCACAGGCATGGCTGAAGCTGATCAGGAAGTAAGGCCACCGATATCGACCACATACGACAATGTGCGGACAGTCGAAGAAAAAGCAGAGTGACTGTCGCGGAAATGACTTAGTAGATGCGCATCGCGGTATGTTGGTTGGTTGGTTGGGTGATTTGGGGGAGGGGAGCAAACAGCTCGGTCATCGGTCCCATCAGATTAGGGAAGGATAGGGAAGGAAGTCGGCTGTGCCCTTTTGAAGGAACCATCCCGGCATTTGCCTGAAACAGTTTCGGGAAATCACGGAAAACCTATATCTGGATGGTCGGACGCGGGTTTGAACCATCGTCTTCCCGAATGCGAGCCCAGAGTGCTAACCACTGCGCCACCTCGCTCGGTCGCATTAGGCATTTCTCAGTCCATCGTCCGACATCGTCTGCTGTATCGGCCATTGTGCCCACGCAGGGTTCCAAGAACACTGACACTTGCACACAAAGGCGCAAGGTTTACGGCGACTCTGGTCTTCCTGGAGTGTAACGCCACGTAAGGCAATAGTTTGCTAAGCTGCATCACTGCGCGCGATGAGGCAAGAGTTCATCATTTCACACGTGCAACAGAGAGAGCATTTACGAAATGGACACCTCCTCGCCACCGCGGGAAAAATGCAAATCTGTGCCATCAGCAGAGAAGTTCATAGCCATCTATTTCTTCGACTGCGAAGGAGTTGTGTACACAGAGTTTATTGCAAAGGGAACAATCGTTAATGGCGAGTCCTGCTGTGCAACGGTGACATCGCTGTACAACGCCATAAAGAACAAGAGGCGCGGAAATACACACGACAGCGCGAGACACGACACGGCGCGCGCAACACAAGCTTTCCTACAGTATTTTTGAGGGAAACTTTGGAACCATGCGCTATGCAGTTTAGCTGTTGCACCATCTGATTCCCATCTTTCCGGCAAATTAAAAGAACATCTTGGGGGGGGGGGGGGGGGGAAGGAAGGAGGCGGGGGAGATATTTTCCAACGATGAGGATATTCACAAAGCGGTTTTCTAATGCCTCCACCGAGGAATTGAATGGTTAATAGAAGGTTCTGACTGTTATTTATAAAGACTTAGCGACTATGTTGAAAAATAGTGCCATCTATCACAGTCACTTTGAGGTGGAGTGTAGCATTCAATAAAATCTATTTGGCCTGTCATAACAATGTGTAATCTATTATATGAAGTCCCCTCGTAGTATTAATGCCACAAATTCAAACGATGTGAAGAGTTCCAGGAGCTAAACACTAATATTGTGAATGTGTACTATCGAGTTTTTTCCCTTAACGATATAACGCTGCATCTATCTACATTTAAAAGGGCAGTCATTCGGTACACCAGATATAAATACGGCCTGAGTCATCATGCGTATCATTACAATCTTGCAATGATAACGCTTTTTTGTACTCAACAGTATCGTAAGCGAACGATCTGACAGCACCGTGACCCTGCGTGATTCTTTGTTGATGTGCAGGGTGGTTATAATTAACATTTCGCTACTTGAGGCTCTGTAGATGGAAAGAATATTTACCGTACGGGTACGTAACTTTGTACGTGTGGCAATGATGTACATATTGTTCGCTGCTGGATTTGCGTTGTTGGTAATGATAGTATCATGACTTGCCATTAGCACCGGTACTGATACGGGGACGTAGGTAAGAAACACAAACGTAACTGTGAATTAAATTTGTAGGCAGTCAACATGGGTCTCAATAAAATGAGCACGGCTTTACTCGTAAAATTGTTTAATCAAAACAACAGCAATAGCGATGCTGGTATTCGTGAGTGTCGACGGATAAAAGGAATAGGCAGAGGACCTGTTTCCGTACCGGAGTTGAAGACCATGATTCGGAGGATCGAATTAACCGCTCCTGGGAGAGGCCGACGGCTAAAGGCGTCAGAAATTGGTGAAGTCACTGTTGCCATGGCTGAGAATGCTTGACGCAATGTGACATCTTCAGCCAGAGCACGAGCTGTGCCACGACAGTTGAACATTCTATGGTCTACCGTTCGAAAAGTGCTGCGAACAATTGTGAAACGCTATCCAGTGTGGTTCCAGGCTGTCGTGGATGTATACGGCCGTCACACCGAGCAACGTTTGGAAGCTTGAACGTAAACATGATGCGCAGTTACCAAATGTTACACTCTCATGTAAAAATTAAAATGGTTTATTCGTTATTTCTCGTCGGCATGTCCTTACCAATGTTTCCACAACGTTTCATTGTCTTACGATCACTCATGTATCATGGGGGCCCTCACAAGTAGCGAAAGTTTAATTATAACCATTCGTAATATGGAGACTTGTAGTTGTT
Source organism: Schistocerca nitens (assembly GCF_023898315.1). NCBI lineage: Eukaryota > Metazoa > Arthropoda > Insecta > Orthoptera > Acrididae > Schistocerca > Schistocerca nitens. The sequence goes on from NC_064615.1 coordinate 739,743,325, forward strand.
CTATAATACCTCATTGAGACGAACCAGCTGTGACTTTCGTTCACTGTTTCAGAACTTAGCGAGACGAAAGGAAGATTGTTCAACGTTCCGTCGATTACAGACGGAGTTGAAGTTCAGATAGGATGAGGAAAGGGGGGGGGGGGGTGTAGGAAATCATCCGTGTTATTTTCTAAGGTACCATATGTGATTTAGAGATGCCGTGAAAAACTTTAATTTGGGTGGTTAGACGGGAATTTTATAGCACGTCTTCCTTCAGAATGCGACTTCTGTTCCTTAACCAATGCGCCATACATTGTTGGTCGTCCGTCAGGTTGGAGAATCACCGTGCAGCTGTCACGCTAAGCTACAGTTGCCAGTCTGAGAGAGCGTCTTCGCGCATTGTGGCGCTATTTTCACTGTAATGGCAGCTTACTTGCGCCACCGTTGACGGCGTAAAATCACGACCGGCACATTCGCTGTTGCAACACTTAGCTGGAGCGTGCTTAGCTTAGCTGTGTCTCATCGCCGCAGCCACCGCAGCATATTGTCCGTCCTACTGTGAAAATTTTAAGCGCACTTAGACACGATATGGCTGCTTTTCTCGAGATGACCACGACTGCACCTGACTTCTCAAGCTTTGCTTAAAAATAGTGTGTAAGTATTTGTCAGGAATTGCTTCTTCATAGCATCACTGTGATTTTGAAATGAGCGTCTTGTAACGTGCTTGCATATGCCTTCCTCCTGCGCTATTCGACACCAAGTACGTTTTGATTTGTATCTTTTTGGATGTTATTTGTATCATTCGAGAGAAAAATTGTCATAATACGGAGATTTTGGGAGGTACAAGTTGTGTGGTTAGACGGCTCGGTGCAAAAATGCCAGGTTATGTGTTCAATCCACGGTCAGTTCTAAGTCTGTTATTTGTCACATTTCATATCTTTGATCTCTGCCAATGTCTGTCCATGTGAAAACCATGAGTAGCAATGCGTTTCGGAATCCACGTTAAACAGTATGTCGTTCTGTATATGCTGAGTAATCAGATCAAAGACTGGAGCAAGGCAACGGCATGCAACCTTTAACAGGGCCATGCCCAGTAAAGCACTGTGGTGTTCAACCATTCTTCGGTTTGATAACAGCTTTACCTTTACCTTACCGTAAACACAGTTTCATTTGATACAACTACGCTATTTAAGTATTTCACTATATTACTCGTTCTTTTAAGTGGCAAAAGTTTGAAGTCATAACACTTTCGAAAAGTACGAAATGGCAGTGCCTGGTTATTAAGAAGGATGTTGCATTCTTCGTCTCTATAAATATGTCCTCCTGAACGGAAGGCACATGCACGACGACATATTGAAGTTTGGGTCTGGCCGTGATTCGTATACGGATAGCCGAAACGGTTAAGGGGACCGCTCGCATAAAGTGGAAAACCTGGATTCGAGTCCCGGTCCGGCACAAATTTTCATTGTCATCATTCCAATATGCAGATGATGGTGGTTCACATTCGCAACTGCGAATATATTTTCTGTACTTCTGAAACGGTTTCTCACAGACCGCTACCAGTCGCAAATTTTTGTCGATGTACTAAAACTGCGTAATAAAGCAACATTTTTCATGGCACAAAGCTCATCCTCAGGCTAGAATACACGAAAATATTTTTTTTAAAAAAAAAGTTTGCATATATATTAGAGTTGTTCTACACAGTCTCAGCGTGAGCTGCGGACATCCTATGAACAAGGAGAAGGGTAACCCAATATGAGGGAATATTCACTTCGTTTGTTATTCTGCTATTCACATTTTTTACAGTAATCACTCACTTTGTTCATGTCAAATGGCTGTTTTCTTGTGCTGTATTCAGTTACATCCACTGGTATGGTCCTGTTAAACGCAGCTTATAAAGGGTTTCCGACCACCCCCTACCACTAACGTTGCAAAATCCAGAAATTAACATGTCGGCCTCGTGAAGATAACGGGATAAAGAGTAGGAAGGATGAAAAACGTTTACTGTTATTCTAAACATCTCCCGAAGATGGACTCCACAAGGTCTGGACTGCACAGCATTAAAGTAATTCTTTCGCCATAAGCTTGTTTAATATTTATCGCTGGCTTGCTTGCCGTAGGCCAGGATTGTGATCAGTATCACTGTGGAGATCATGAAACGTCCATTTCGTCGTCCCAGTAGCGAACATTTATACCGGTTTCGTTACTAACGTTGGGTGAACTGTTACGCTGCCGTCACCTGCGATATTTTTACACGGTAACATCATCCGAGGATGTGGACAGCTCTTTCATGGACAGGATTGTCTCAATTCTTAAATCTTGTTATGACCACACGAAACTACAATCGTCTGATCACAACTGCAAGTTCTCTTTGAATGCTCTGGGAGATGGTTCGTCTTCAACTACAACAGATGTAATATTACTTACAATTTACTACATAAATGAATAAAAGATGTACTTAACATTGCACACTTCTTTGGTACAGGAGTAATGGGTAATTTCAACTGACACTGACTATAAAAGCATCACTTGATGCACTAAGTAACAAACAGTTCTCTTGCAGCACAAAACGCAACATTTACGAAAATACATTTCATGAGGGACTCTAACTACTAGTTAGTTCTACACTATGATGTTCACTGCTGTAGCTGAAGTCCCAAGTTGGGAAGAGCTGTTGTGTGCTCAACGCTATGCCGACCTCAGCACGAGGGTGTAGTTGTGCTGACTTCGGAGGCGTGGTCTACTGGAGCGCCTCTGATTGCTCATTGCAGTTTGCAGCGGAACCTCGTTAAGCCTTGTAGTATCGATAAGCGTTGTCGACTTCGATGTGGTACCACAATAGCTGGCAATACCACATATCTAGTTATGTAAATGGTAATCTGCAGTATATGCACCGATCAGCCAGAAGATAATGACCACTGACATACTCTAGATATAAACTCGTCCCGGCGATAGCAGCGTCTTTCAGCGAGGACTGACTGCTAGTCAGACACATGCAGGGTGCATGTAGTATCAGGAAACGTGCTGTCCATGTGTAGAACGGGGAAGGCGCGCGATCTATCTGCGTTTGACCGAGATCAGATTGTGATGGCTCGGAGGCTGGCCACGAGGATTACTTAAATTGTACGACTTGTCGGGTGTTCGAGGAGTGCTGCGACGAGTGTCACCAACTCGTGGCAAAACCAAGGTGAAACCACGTCTAGACGTCGTGAGGTTGGGCGGCTACCTCTCATTATAGACGTCGGACATCGTACGCTGGGCAGGCTGTTACAACAGGTCAGGCGGCGAATTGTGGCGGAACTCACTCAGACTCAGATTGAGCAGAGTACAAGTGTGCCTGAACACGCAGTGCACTCAACACTCCCAACGATGGGCCTCCGCAGCTGACGACCCATGCATGTGCCAATGTTAACACCACCACATCGGCAACTACGACTGAAACGGGCTCGTGACCGTCGGCACTGGACGTTGGCACAGTGGCAGAACGTTGCATCGTCTGATGAATCCTGATGCCTTTTTCATCATGCCGATGAAGAGCGCGGATCCGTCGTTTTCCAGGGGGACAGGTCAACGACACCTACACTGCGGGGCGGAGACAAGTTGGCGGCGGCTCCATTATGCTCTGGGGAACATTCTCGCGGGCATCCATGGATCCAGTGGAGCTCGTGTAAGGCACCATGACAGCCATGGGCTATCGTACACTGGTTGCAGACCACGTACACACCTTCGTGACGATCATGTTTCTCGATGGCAGGTATATTTTTCAACAAGATAATGTGCAATGTCACAAGGCCAGGAGTGTGATGGAGTGGTTCGAGGAACACTGTAGCGAATTCCAATTGATCTGCTGCCCCCTCCCCCCCCCACCTCCCACCCCAACTCGCCAACCCGATCGAACACATCTGTGACGTGATTGAACGTGGCGTTACAGGTCACCGCCCCCATCGTCGGAATTTATGGGCGTTAAGTGACTTGTGCGTGCAAATGCGGTACCAACTTCCTCCAGCAATCTACCAAGGCCTTACTGTTTCCATACCACGACGCGTCGCCACTGTTATCCGTGCCAAAGGTAGGCTATAGGTAGGTTGTCGTAGTGTTCTGGCTGATTAGTTTCTACCACATGTTTGGAGATGGATGGAAAACATTATCATCAATGAAACATAATGGTGTTAATGGAACGAGTGCTGTAATGCTTTTATTCCCTCGATTACACTGAGCTAAAACACTGTTGTGGCGGGATCGTTGAGAAGGGACGACGAGGGAAGCGTGTGAGGTTGGTTGCCCTCAGGTCGGTGACCCTCGCGCTTAAAGGGCCGGCGCAACAGGCAGACCAGCGGCAGCCGGTTTGGCTGAGACAAGGTCGTGGGCGTCAGGGTCCGAATTACCGCCCACCAGTCGGCGCCGTGTAGCGCGGCGGAGTCCGCTCTGACGATCTGCCGTGGAAGGAAGATGGCGTGCAGTGGGAGGCGGTGACGTCACGCGGAGACGCTGGGCCGGAAAAAAGAGCAGCGAGGAGAGTGTAAGAGCAGCAAGAAACGGCTGCGGCGGCGCCCTAGTCCACTGCGCGTACCGCGTCCGCCTTTCTACGCAAAGAGGTTCGAGGTTAGCAAAGAGTCCAGATGATTTATAGCTTCATTTACACCAGGCATTGCACTCGTCCGTAGGTCGTCACCAGCGAGGTGGCGCAGTGGTCGAAACGCTTACTTATGACTTTATTGCATTATCTGCAGACTCTGAAGGTAACTTGGAGATGCCTCTTGCGCATGTCGGTCAGTGACCTGTAAGTGAAGTGGTCATCGATCTGCATCTGTCTGAGTGTGCTAGCTGAAAATGCTCGAACTTCATCTCATGTCTAACTACAATCTGGCGCCACGAATTGTCACTAGCCTGTTACATTGGATGTAACAGATTTCTGGAGAAGAACACAATCAAATGTTTGAAACTAGTGCAAAAAACGGAGACAGATCTCGTGTATAATTTAAGAACTCTAGTATGATCCAACATAGGCAGGCTAATTAAAAAATTGATTCTGCTTTACTTCCTTATGCCCGATTCATACGAGAGCCAAAGGCATTGCCGTAGTGGTAACACCGGATTCCGTCAGATCACCAAAGTTAAGCGCAACTGGGCTCGACTGGCACCGTCGGGGTCTGCCGAGGGCTGTTGGCAAGCGGGGTGCACTCAGCCCTTGTGAGGCCAATTGGGGAGCTATTTGATTGAGAAGTAGCAGCACTGGTCGCGGAACCTGACAACAGCCGGGAGAGCGGTGTGCTGACCACGTGCCCCTCCGTATCTGCATCCGGTGACGCCTAAGGGCTGAGGATGACACGGCGGCCGGTCGATACCTGTTCGGACGTTTTGTTTATTCTGTTCTCAATATCGGTTGAGGTGTGAAATGTCATGCATATTACTTGGTCGACTTTCTCGCTTCGCTGACGCAAGTCGCAGCCCTCTGTCGCTAGAGGGCTCTGAATTGTAGCGTGTAACGTGGCCGCGTATAACGTAACTATGTCGATGCGTGAGAAAGTGAAAGCACGAATTCGAAGGGTTCGTTCACACATGGAGCATCCTCTCCTTCAGCGTGGACAGTGCCAGACGGCCCTACACATATAGGAGCGTTGCGGCATCTGCAAGAATCCGACGCCTTAGGTTTACTGTCATCCTCCATACCGTCTCGACGTGGCCCCATCCGATTTGCATCTTTTTGCGGAACTTCAAGAACACCTTCGACGATTTCACTTCGACAGTGATGAAACGGCGCAAGAGAGGCGAGGCTGTGGCTCCTACAACAAAGTCAAACATTCTATAGTGCCGGTGTCAACAAACTGGTCTGTCGTTGGGAGAAATGTGTTCACCGCCAGGGGGACTGTGTTGAGAAATAAATATGTAAACATGAAAAATAAAGCTGTGAATTCAGAAAAATCGTTGAGAGTCAAGACAGCAGTTTATTTTATTTGACAATTAGTTTCGGCTTATAGACAACCTATTTTCAGATTTTTAAAAATTTTCTATAGTCTCCAGACGCCTGACCTGACACGTCTATGTATTGTTTGACATGGTCAGTCCACAGCTTCAGTACAACAGGTCGTGCATCTCCATTTTGACCATGTCAAACAATAAAAAGAAGAAGAAAGATATAGAATATTAATAAAATTTGTTTTACTCAAAAAGCTTATAGAGTTTTCACACAAAGAATTCGAAGGCATTAATTTTCAGCACACCCTCGTACATTGTGCTGTCGTGAAAAACGAAACTGAAGACAATATATTAGGTACTATGTTGTTCAAACATTTAAGTGTGTGTAATTCGTAAAACCAGCTCTCGTAAACAGCAGCACTTGAACTAAGTTGATAATGATGATAATGGCTACGAATGTACTAAGCAAGTACTGATTAAGTATAAATTCATATAAAAATTTGCAAGGGAACCAACTTCTCAGTCTAAAGTCAAATACATTCTTACATATTTGGCGTTTGAAATGTTGTATTTTTACGAGCATTTATGTTACCACTTAATGTCTTAAAGAGAGACGTTCACCCCAAATGCAAGGACTTATTTTTCTCAACAGGTCATTCTGAAAACTCTGTCATTTGTTTTGACGAAAGGCAGTTCATGCACTGCGGTAAAGTCAAATTTGATTAACTGAAATGCTAATACTGTTGACAATGCTGGCCATCAAAATTAACTGAATAAAAAATAAAAATGGTAAATACATAGAAACAGTTTATTGTTATAATCAGTCACAGATCAGCAATACAAATATAATCTCTGGGCCAATTTGACTTGGTGCAGATACGACTAAGTAATCGGGCACTTCTGCGGTAGGACAATGGAAATAGAAATGAAGTCCCATGCTTCCTGACAGAGCGTAGGGCAACGATGCGGGAGACCCGCACCGCCGTACTAGGCAAGGTCCTAATGGAGGTGATGTGCTGTTGCCTTCCTCCGACCGTAATGGGGATGAATGATTATGATGAAGCCGACACAACACCCATTCATCTCGGGGACGTGAAAATCCCTGACTCCGCCGGGAATCGAACCCGTGCTCAGGAACCGAGAACGCTACCGCTAGACCACGAGTAGCAGTGGGGAAATAAACCACTCTATATCACCTATCGATGGACTCTGTATTTATATGGCTTTGAATGACAGCGGGCAGGCTTCAGCTCCCATGTACTGTGGCTCTGAGGAGGTGATGCGGGCCAGCTGAACTCATGCTTCCTTCCACTGGTTGACTTTCGACTAAATGGGCCAGCTCTTTCAGAGTAAAGCAAACACACAAAGTTAACCGGTCCTGTCTGGCATTCAGGAAAGTTTCACGTTCATGTGTGGCCTATGTGCAGAGCTCTTGACCTATGCGCCTGGGTTGCAAAGTATTACATTGCTCATCGGCATGATTCTTAAGCTTTCGGTACAGAAGGTTCAGAGTCATTGTAATGTGTCCATATTTTCACACAGATTACCTGTTCGTAAAACAAGTGTTCAGTTCTTAATATATATATATATATAAAACTGCATCTCATTCGCAAGCTGAGTGGGTCTTACGGGGACGTGACATTGTTTCTAGGTGAGTCCAAAGTGTGTTAAGCCCAATCAGCAATTACCACAAATGATGCCCTTAATAAGTCATTAGCAACTGTGATAAGATATATGTAAAGAAAATGCACAAGGACCAACAACATGGCAAGAACAGAGCAAGCATATAAACTACATTGAACATGGTCATCATCTCATGGACAAAAAAGCGACAATTACATACAAGACACATAGAATTAAGACGTATGGAACTCTTGTGACAAGAATAAACGTCATACAGCAACAACATTTATCAAAGAAATCTAGACCCGCAAAGTGGGTGCCAAGCCAGATAATTAAGCATGCAAACTGGGGAATATTAATGATAGGCTTTCTTAGACTACCAAAGGCTAGGGGAGATAGAATGCTGTGGGTAACAAGGCAATACTATAAACAATACTTCTCAGCGGGGTTGATTCACATTGGCAATAAATGCAAGAGAAGTCTATGATTTCTATTGCAACTCACCATCTGCGATCATCAGGTGCCAGGTGTTCATTATCTATCTTTGGAGGCCTCATGTACCTTCAATAAGAGTTACAACGCCAGCTGAGCAAGCCATGAGAACGGATTCGAATGTTAACAAGGAGAAAAAAGGGACGAGGCAGAGTAGTGCCTGTACCTAACTCTGTACTCGTATATTCAAGCGGTTGTAACTCCCTACCTTCTAAGATGGACTGCCGTACAAATAAACTGCTTCTTCAACAATCACGTGGTGCTCCAGGCGTGTCCTCTAAAACTGCTCCATGAAGCTTACAGGGCTATTGTGTGTGGGTGGCACTCGTCATCCACTCTAGCGTCATCCAACTCGACATATCATTTGAGAATAGACACAAAGAATTGTGCACATCATATTAAAATTATGCCTAAACCAAAGAAACAACATAAAGTTAAATGGTTTTGTATTGGCGTGAACTGCGTTATAATTTCGTGTAAGGTGTCCCAGTCTGCCTAACACGGACGGACCGACCGAGGTACGCATTGCCTAGCACACTGCACTGGCATTCGAGAGGGCGACGGTTCAAATCCCTGCTCGATCATCTGATGTAAGTTTTCCGTAATTCCCTAGCTTGCTTAAGACAAGTGCCTGGTTGGTTCCCTTGAATGACCATAGTCGATTTCCGTCCCTAAACTGAGCTTGTGTCCGTCTCTATTGATTTCGCTGTCGACGGGACGTGGAACACCGACATTTCGTCCTTTAACACGGGCGGATGCTCTTGAACTCGCGCTGCACGGTGCGTCAGGGAACAGATATGATGCAGTCGCACGTGCACTCGACACTTCACCTCTCCACGTGCATTCCAGTACACTACGTCCTCATATACACACAAATTACTATCTAACCAAAATAAATACATACTAATTCGAATGGCATGTGACATTCGCAATACACCGGGAGTTTGCAACTCCTATAATTAATCACTCGCGTCCGAGTAAGGTATTCACGGGTGTCTCTCGCCACTATGACGCATGGGAAAGCACATGGTTCACCGCTAACTGTTTACCTTAAGCGGTGACCTTCTTCTGGGGGCACGTTGCGAGACGCATACCCGTAAGCTTTTCTGTACGCAAAGTCACTTCCTCAGATGTCGGAAAACTTAAAAGGTTGCTAACGATTTGTTCCACGGACGTAAATCGAATCTATTTCATTTTTACATAATGACAATGGCAGTATGAACGATTCCAGTTCAGTCTGTGGTGGGAAAAACGATACATCTAACTGTTTCGAACGTTTCGAAGCTACAGACAACCGTTCTCGACAATTGAATCGCTGACAGTCAATCTGTAAGTCTGCTTTCCTGTTGTATGAGTCAGTTGAGAGACGGGGCACGCGGTATTTGGTTATTCACTTACTGTTCCCTCCTTGTTGGTCGTATGCGTGATTGTGTGGCGTGTCCTGCCTTTTTTGCTACTTATCTTAGAGGTTAAAGTGAGATCAGCAGTTTTGCTTGTTCCCCTACATCTAACAATCTAAAATTTCCCTATAATTTTTGTGCGAGGGAAAAGTTTGGAATTTCTGACTTTGTCGGTGGATGATAAAATTGAAAATGTTAACCTGAGCACTGAACGC